>NW_028274810.1:174369271-175060521 GCF_037043125.1 Eumetopias jubatus
TCAAAGTTCATTCCAGCAGATAGGAGCTCTGGATCTCCTCTGGGTCTCACCAGTGACCCCATTTATCTCTCCTCCAGTGACCAGGCCCAGCCATCACCCTATTAACAAGTAAACAAGTGAACTGGGGCTACTCTTAATTGTGTATCCCTGCCAAAATTTAAGTTCCACCTTCTCTGAAACTCCTTTCTTTTTTGTTACCTTTCAAGCAAAGAGTAACACAGAAGAGAGGTGATTGCTCCTTCCACAAAGCACAGCATAATAAAATGTTTGATCAAAATATTTTAATAAAGATTCTTTCTGACATAGATACACATACAAATGGTCGTACATAGCTGTCATAGTCTGATTGACCTATTTAATATATATATCATTCTTTACACATCCAAAACCCGCCAGTAGAATCCATCATAGCTCCCAACTCGCCATCCAACCTGACAAACTGAATTTGTATTATCTGCAAGGAGTGGAAAATAGCAGGACTCCATTTTTAAAAAAGGTTTTCTTGATTTTCATAGGATAGAAAGGCAGGCAAATAGCCATGCAAACTAAAACTGAAAGCTCACTTTGGGTAAATAGCTTCTTGCTCTTCCTTAGTTTTATTTTATTTCTTTTTAAATTTTATTTTTTTAGAAAAATAACAAAGGATTTCACACCATAGGCAAATCAAACCAGTCTTTTAACTTAAATAATTCTCCACAGTTAAAATAACTTATATATGTACATATATATTAAAAGCAATTAAATTAGACCTTTTAAAAATGCACAGCACAGCCTGGAAAAATATTTGCTTAGCATGTTCTTACTTATAGGATCTATTGCTGTGATGTCTTTCCCTTTTAGAATGCAAAGGAGTCCCCTTTCAAAAAAAGAGATCAATTCATTCATCAATTAAGAATACACCTTTCCTGTAATTTTTGGACTGAAGCAATTTATTAAAGCTCAATTTAAATACAGGGATGATGCAACTGAAAATATCCAGATGACCTTTGATAAACCTAAGCAGCTCAGATACATCAATATGTCTCTTCATACTTGTTGGCAAATAAACCTTTTAAACACTTGGCACACAGTATAATAAGTTAATCTATAAAACAGAATTTTAGAGGCATTAAAAAAATCTGCACATAAGACCCATGACCTTAACACATGATAAATATTGTTGATGTGGAAGGGTCATTGAAGAATAACAAATAAATACCATGAATTGCTAATACATCATTGCAGAGTGAAAAGTAACAAGGTGCACATAAATATTTTTAAATGCAATTCTTTCAGCCACAGTTTTTTTTTTTTTAATATCACTCTTGCCAAAACTTTTGAGCATTTTCACAGGATTAAAGTTCAGAGACAATAAAAAATACAAGTCTTTTCATAGCAATGTGTCTCTTTCTGGTTTTTTCCCCCCACTTAAATAAGTCTACATTTCAAGTTTTTCTCCTGGCTCAGAATCAAAATTTATTTTCAAGTGCCCTTTCTGATTTGTCTGAATGAATAATCCGTCCCACAAGCCACCCAACCCCGGACGACTCCTCTGCCCCTCAGCACTAGCCAAATTCACGATTATTAGTAAGATTAGTATTTTGCCATTGAATAAATACTCTCCACGCTTCATAACCGAGCGACTACTTCCCAACTTATTTTTTAGGCTTCCCTGCGGTCTAGGCTGCCACCAAAGTTGCCACTTTTCTGAGAAAAAAACATCCACACTTCATCCCAACTCCACCTCCCTCCTCCCTCCCTCCCCACCCCAAAGACCGAGATTCTGGGGATGTCAAGGCTCAAAGTCCCATTTGTCTCTGATTCTTCTCCTCAGTTCTCGCCTCTGCTTTGTTTGCTTTGCAAGTGTTTCACAACAAGAGAGGGCCAAAATAAAAGGGGTGGGGGGGGCAGCTTTTCACTTTCCTCTAGCTTTTGGGTCGGTCTTGTGTTTTCCGTGGGGTGTGTTTAAGGCTTCTCCGTGCACTGTTTGCAGAGGCTGGAGGAGACGCTGTTAAACAGGGCGCACTTCTCCGGACAGGAGGCGGCCGGGGGCAGCCCAGCGCTGAACGGGTAGCCGGCAGCCTGCTCGTAGGCGCCGACCGCCGGGTGCAGGGCAGCGGCCGCCGCCGCCGCGGCCGCGGAGCTGGGCAGCGAGGCGGCCGAGATGGCCTGGCCCTGGTTGAGGTAGGCGACGAGGCGCCGCATCTCCTCCAGGGCCTGCGCCTGCATGAGGATGTAGTTCTTGGCGAGCAGCAGCGTGGCGATCTTGGAGAGCTTCCGCACCGAGGGGCTGTGCGCATAGGGGATGACCGCGCGCAGCTCGTCCAGCGCGTCGTTCAGGTCGTGCATCCGCCGGCGCTCCCGGGCGTTGATGTTGAGCCGCAGCGCCTTCTGCTCTTTGGATTTCTTGCTGCTGCTGCCGCCGCCGCCACCGCCGCCGCCGCTGCTGCTACCCCCGCCGCTGCTGCCGCCGGGGCCCCCCGGGGGGGCGCTGGCGCCGCCGTGGAGGTGGGCGTTGGAGCAGCCCTCGGTCGCCTTGGCGCCTCCGCCTCCCGCGCCCGGGGAGGCCCGCGGGTCGCCGCCTCCGGCCCGCAGCACCAGCTCGCAGCGGCCGTCGCTGTCGTCGTCGGGGCTCTGCTCGCCGCCGCTGCTCTCGGCCACCGATCCCCGGCTCGCACTCTCGCCGTATTTGAGGCACAGGGCGGCCCCAGCCGGCAGGCTGCTCAGGCTAGGGTCGCCCCCAACGCCGGCAGAGCCCACGAGCAGCCCGGGGACGCCCACCCCGCCGCCGCCGCCGCCGCCTCCCGCGCCGCCGCCGCCGCCGCCGCCTCCCCCAGGCGGTGGCAGCAGCAGCCCTGCCCCCTCGGGGTCAGCCGGCTCGAAGCAGCCCAGGGGCGACGAGGAGGACGACGCCGGGCGCTCCCGGGGCGGCGGCGCCAGGGACAGGTCCATGCCCGGGGGCGTGGAGCGGAAAGCCGCCTCCAAGCGCTTGGCGGTGGAGGCGCTCAGGCTCTTGTGCAGAAAGAGGTCGTCTTCGCCCGCGGCGGCCGCGCCGAGGTGCAGCCCGCGCTCCATGGTCCGGCGCCGGCGCGCAGCCCCGGCCCGCCGCGCCGGCCGCCGCCGCCTCGGCTAGGGAGTCAGGCGGCGCCGCAGACGCGCCGGAGCCGGGTTCCTGGGCTGGTGCGCGCGTCGGTCCCGGTGCTGCTGGCAGCCCTCTCCCCTTCTTTTTCTTTTTCGCCTTCCCCCGCGCTCTCCGCCTCCTCTTCTTCTTCTTCTTCGTCTCCAGCCGATGGTGCTGGCTGCTGGGGCTCACCATGGGCCGCGGCCCCGCATGGTGGGAGGGTGGGCGCGGAGGGAGTGGAGCCGCCGCCGCTGCCGCCGCCGCTCTGAGCCCAGCCCCGCGCCGCCTCTCCGCACCGTTTATCTTGCTTGGATTCACCTTCAAGAGATTTCCGGACCCATCAACCAGCCGCCGCCACAGACGGGGGAGTCTTTTACATCATTATCTCTGAGTAGGTTATTATGAAGAAGACTCGCCTGTTGGGACAGCGCTTTCTACCCAATCAGGTTAACGTTTTAATTAATAGGATTAAAACGGTAACAAACAATCGCAGGCGCTATCTGGCCGCGAGTCTGAATAGTTTCATTTCCCAGGTCTGAAGACAGGCAGCAGCTAGAGCTTTATAAAAGGCGCCTGCTCCATTATTCTGCGTGCCATCTGTATACACAGCTTAGCGCATATGTTTGCAAGGCGCTGGGTCCTGTTAGTAACCCAACAACTGCCTTTAGCTTGACATGTGTGGCGACTTTCACTCATCAATGAGCACACTAAAAGCCCTACTTAGAGCCGAGGATGTTCTTTGCTCCTTCAGCAAATTGTAGATCGGCGGCAAAGCCTGGGAGTCCCGGGGAAAGCAGACGCCCCCCATCCGCCGCACCCCACCCCCACGTCCCTTCCCTCGCCACTGCTGTCTCATCTTGTGCTAAATTACCCTTGCGGGCGAGAATTATACTCCACCCCTGTTCGTAGAATGACTCTGATCTGGATTTGGTGATGGGAGTTTCGGGGGGAAGTAGTGTCCCGCTACCTTGCCCCAAATTCACCCAAGATTCTCAGCTAGGAAGAGAGCAAAGCAGTCGTCCCCCTCGAACACACTGCCTAATTTCCACCCGCACACCCACTGCCCATTTCCTATCCGGTTTGGGGGGAAAAAAAAAAAAAGGAAAATGGAGAGCAACTTGATTATGCAGCCCATTAGATTAAAAAAAAAAAAAAAAGGAAGGGGTGCTTTTGCAGTGGTCTCCAAATAACTGCGACGGCGATGGTGATTATGAAGCATATGATTTCCTAAACGGGAAGAAACTGATTTCTCAAACTTTCCTCAAGATTAAAATCCAGTTGTTGCAGAATGGCCAACTCCACCAGGAGTCAAATCCTCTCACCCACCAAGTGGGACATTTGTACGTATTTATTTACCCGGAAACATAACCGACAGCTAGGAAGCCATTCAGGGAACTCTGGACGTGCCTCGGTTGTTCTTGGAGGGCTGGGAAAACAAGTGCTCCTTTCCGGATGGGAAATGGTGCTCGCGGTCTTCTCGCTCCTGAGTTCGATCTGGCAGCACATGGTATTTAGCGGCTGGTTTTCATCCTTGTGACACAAGTAAAAACAATATTTCCCAACACCTCCAATAAATCTTTCTTATGTGGCAGAATTACTGAAGCCTATGAAATTTTTGGTTTCTCTGGTTTCATTAAAAACCTTTTAATTGTGGCTTTCAGAGTTGGCCCCAGGTGTTGGACTCTTTTCATTACATTTTGCTCTAATGTGATGAAATTCTAATTCTCTCCTTACCATATGGTTAAATTTCCCCACTGAGAATTAGTTGAAAAAGGAGAAATAATCTATTAATCTCTGTAATAGATTCACAAATGAGGTTCGCCACAGAACCTGTTTTTGAATGGTAATATCAGAACAGTTGGGCGCCTTATTTGATAAAGGAGGGGCGAGGACGACACAGGGGCGTCTGCATTTTCACCTGGAAAGAATGAAAAGGGGCTCAGCGGTATCTTTCCAAAATAATTGCTTGAGATTCAGTCTCATGGGGACAGAAATACTACGCAGTCGTCGGTTACTTTGGCGCCTTCAGATTTACTGGAATCCAAAGATTGAGGGAAAAGCTAGCGGGCTGCGGGAAGCGATCCAGCTTAGGACCCAGGCCGGTGGTTCTGGAAGGCTTGAGCCGTCCCACGTGTCTCACTGGGGACTTAAAAGCACGTTTACGTGCAGGGCGGCCTCTCGCTCACCACTTCCCTCCCATTCTCCCTCCCCTGGCGCTCGCAGCTGTTAACCTCTCCCTTTAGGAAGCTAAAGACACGCTCCTGTTACTGTTTTTCAATTAGCAGCTTTGTTTTCACTGGGATCATAAACAAAGGTTCTCTATAAACATAGGTGAGTCTTGTGTGCCAGACAGTCACTTACCAAGTCCTCTGGCCATTTACCGAAGGACTGAGGCTAGCACCGTCGTGGCTCTGGCCAGACTGGCGACACGTCCCCGGATGTCTGACACGGTTTCTCCAGCCACCCTGCCTATGTAGTGGGCCCGCACTTTCCGCGCGACGCCAGCTTTGCTGATGGCCCCTCAGTGGGCACTAGATGGGCGAAGAATCGAGCATGCCCGGGTCCGGTAGGAGCTCGGGCTTAGTTACCGGCCGCCAAAAAAGGGCCGTGCCCCGCAGGGCCGAAATGGCCGAGCCGGAGCCCCACCAAAGGCTGCCCTGGCTAGACCTCGGACCCTCGGACCCTCGGACCCTGGTCCTTCGCCGCTGCCACGTACTCAGCACCGGAGAGCACCTCGTGGCCCTTCCCCGACCCCACCTCCACTCCTCTCTTCCACCCCCCTGCTCTCCCTGGCCATCCAAACTTCTGGAACAAACTTTTGCGCAACTTTATTTCACTCAGTAGGAGCCCAAAACCTCTCTCTTTGGTGGTTCAAGAAAATCCCCCCGGTCTCCCCGGAGGAGGTGGCTGCTTAATAGTCACTGGAAACTTAGCTTTGGGAAACTGTGGGAGAATTTATAGAAGCTCTAAATGTGGGCCTTGTAACAACCGTCGGGGAACGGTCTTTGAGGTTTACGCACTCGTAAACTTTTGCTGATTGCTTCTGGGAAGTTGTCAGGCACTTAACACTGCATTTATCTTACAAGGCAATGAAAACACATCTGCCTGGTGTCTCGTTACCTGGTTTAATCGTCACCACCCTAAGTCACCGCCTAGGCTCCCTCTCTTCACTCGAGTGGGATCATACCGCCCGGTTTCTACCCGCAAAGGACTGGCGTCAGCTGCTCACTTACTGCCCTTTGCCCGCAGGAGCTCTGGATAACTGTGCTTGAACTTTATTCCGGCAAGAAGCTGGGAAAGGGCCCGGGCTCCGGCAGCAACTAGGAACTTAGAAAGGTAGCAGTGAACAAACCAAACTAAACACCTTCTGGCTGCCGGGGGAAAAGAAAGGGTAGGAAATTAACCCGTGGTGAAAACTCTTGACCCACAGATGACCCCTTGAGAATGATGCATAGGAAGCGAAATACTCGGACTCTGTGCAGTTTCAGAGACGGTCACTGTGAGTTACCAAAGCAATTGAGGGACAGTCTCCTCCACCCTCAGCAGGGAGGAGGTGTCTCAGGCCCCTCCGCGGGCGGAAAGGGCAGGCACGCGTCCTCCACCACACACCCAGTAGGGCGCCTTTGGTGCTGCCCAGGTTGGCTCTGCCAGGCTCATTGTCCACAACACATCCGGACAGGAAGCATTCTCTGCGAGTGCTGGATACCAAATTTACAGACGCCGGAGCATGTTGTGCAAAGATGAACACAGTTTTGTTACAGCAGGAGGGAACATACCTACAGCTTTGAAAGGACTCTAGAATATTCAGCAATCATCACCGCAGTCAAGTTAGAGCCTTGAACTTCGGACCAAACTAATTTTTTAGGTCATAATTAAATTTCTTAATGATCATCTTTATTAGTATTTGCTTGAGATTTGAAATAGGAACCTAAATAAAATAACAACAGAACACAATCTAACCTGCTTTTAAAGAGCCAATCCAGAAGTTTTTGTTATTTCTATAGCCCTAATAAACAGTTTACTTATCTAGATTTAAAAAGTTAGGAGAACCCCTGAGCGCTGGGATTTGGATATCTCTGTGTGTTTTCTAAAGGGGAAAATTGTCCTGTGTGTGAGAGAGAACACTCTAAAAAGTAAAAGCAAAGTTTGGCAAGAATGACATGAACTTTCGCTTGGGAGCTGCTCGGGAAGAGCAAATTTCCTGAGGAGTGATGGGAACCCTCTCGGGCTGCGCTGGCCCGGAGGGGTCCTGCCTGGAAGGTCGCAAGTGGCCGGAACAGCAGAGAACCCAGCGCGTCTCCCTCCAGGGAGGCTGCCGGCGGGTGGGGGGCGGGTGGGGGGTTTGGGGGGGTGGGCAGGGGGGCGGTGTGCTGTCTCCGAGCCCTCCCGGAAGGTGGTTGACGCGCGGAAGCAGGGCGTGCCTACAGCGCCAGTCAGAGGCACGCTGACCTTGAAGATTCATTTGCCTCCCCTTGCCCTTCGCCCGCCCAGTGCTGTCTGGTGGCACTTGGGTCAGCTTGAAGTCTGCACGGCTGAGGTTGATCGTCCTGCACCTCGCGGCGTTTGGGAGAGCGGGATCCAATCCGCGGCGGAAAGATTCAAGCCCATCGAGCTCCTCCATTCAAGTGTTCCGGTGTCGTTTTGTCGTATCTTCTCATCCTCTTCGCCAGGTCCTACACAGCTCACTTGCAGAGCCACACTGTGGTTCCACGTGTGTCTCGGGGATTGCCGGGGCTCATGAAAAGGGCAGCGGGGGTGCTGGGGCCATGGGAGCTGGAACATTCTTGGCAGCGCGCCAAGGGCCCCAGCACTGCAATTGCTCAGAAGTGCTTGATAATTCCAAGGACTTCGACCGTGGAAAAGTTGAAACCTGTTGATCTAAAGTTCTTTCGGGAAGATTTTCCTTTTCTTTATTCTAAAGAAAAGAGGTTGACCCTCAAGACTGTTGGAACAGACGTAGAAGAGAAACCCTCAGAGAACCGGGAGAATCAGCTTTTTTTCAGCACAATTGTGCGCCCCACATGGGCACGCAGGGGGGGTCCCTAGCCCGCCACCAAGGGCTCATTTGGCTCCCGAGGGGGCTTTCCGATTATGGGGACTCTTAAGGGGAGGGACGCGGGAAGGCAAGCGTAAAAACTTGGCGCTTGCCTATCACTGCAGAGACCCCAGAGAAGGAGGGGATATACAGATGGAGATAGAGGAAGACTAGAGAAGAGTTTCTGAAGAGTTCACTCCCTTCTTGGTTACCTGGGGCATACTCCTGCATTCAGTTGCACTCCCTAAACGCTGATATGCTTATTCGTGTTACATGTGTTTCCTCCCTGGAACCATATCTTCATCGAACGTTGGAAAACATTTTTAAAAGAAAAATTGTTCTCACGAAAAAAGGTGAACAATTTTAAGGCTTGTCTTGTGTCCACCAATTAAGAAACACGGCAGTATTTGGCGTTGGGATTTTAGCGCCGCGATTTAAAACCCACAGCGCCATCTCCTGGCAATAAGGAGAATAAAGAGGTGGATGACAATGATACTTAAATGCTGAATATGAAATATTCAAGTATGAGACACTTTATTTTACGCCTCCAAAATTATTTCAGTGATAAACTGACTACGATTACAAAACGTGAGCTGGAAATTTATGGTCATTAAAAGTTGTCAGACACACTCCTGGAAGCTAGTTATTTGTAAATAGAAGTTTGTATGTTATATTTACACACACATAGGTTTTACAGAGGCGGATATAGTTCTTATTCTAAAGACATGATAAAATATAATTCCTTAATTTGTCATAAATACATAATTTGAAAGAAGAAAATAACCACAGCTTGATTTCTAAATCAGGGTTTTAATTAGTCATTTTATGCAAAAGATACTGTAACTTTATAAATACCTCAGGGCTCTCAGGAATTAATTGACTAGTGAAACCCAAGTGCTGAATACTATTGAGGTAGTTTAATCCCCAAAAGATTTCTTTTTCAAGTGTGGGTATTTTCAGTAAAAACAGTTCTCTTCTTTTGCTTTCTGTGGATACTACTTACCATATGTGGTAAAAAGGAGACTAATGGGAGATGATGGTGTGTTGAAATATTAATTCTCCTAATAATTCATCGAATTTTACCAATCAACATTAGTAAATAATCTTCCCCATTTTTCTCAATAGCCCTTTGCTTTCTCTGTTTAATAGTCTTCTCATCACACAGTCTTTCAGAATGTCTTATTTAGGCTTTCTGAGCTTGAAATATCATCTGAAGCCAAATCATTTCCCTCAAATTTAATGCATACAGTAGAATTATGGATACCTAACACTTTCATGAATTAAAATGCTTCTGAAGTGTATTTTCACAAGTTTTGATCCCTTTTAAAAATACAATTAAAATCCAGTAAAACTTTGAGATAACATCCCAATTAAGAACATTTCTCATCTACGATTATATACACAGGCCACCTGCTTGTAATACAAATAAAAGTAGATATGCTTTCAATAGTGTACAAAATATTATGAATATTCTTCAAAAATACTGTAGATCAAACAGACAAATGTAAACTTTACTTCAGTTGAGAGATTTATTTGATTCATTAAAGTGAAAATCGATTAAGCCAAATATTTGGACTCATTTACTCTGTCAATGTAAGAGTTTCTGTTTGAAAGAAATTTGATTATGTATAGGAGGAACTAGATAAACAGATGGTTAGCTAGAGAGCTTTTCACAGTTAAATTTTGAAATTTAACATGGATAAGTTTGACACCTTCTCAAACATTTTTGATGAGGTCATTTGATCTACTCTAGCAATGCAGTATTGTTGTACATAATCAATGTAACTTATGTTTAAGAAACATTAACTGGGCTTTTCTAGTAATGTATTTGGCTGAAAACTATACTGATTGAGTTATTCACTTGGAAATACACACACACACACACACAGACACACTCACACACACATTTGTGCTGTATTTACACAATGGTAAGCAAGTATTATAAAAAAGGAAACCAACAGCTGCAGGGCATCATGACAAAAGTGCCTTAACATAAAAATAACATTCTTTTGATGAAATGTTTTATTTAGACTACCTGAAGGGGGCCATCATTTGTAAACAACCATGTTGGCAGACTAACTAGTCTGTATGTCTATGGTCAAGCAGTGCCCATGTGGAGAATGGATATTATTACTATGTGGGTGGCATGGGGACATTCAAGTTAACCCCAAAAGTGATTTAAGAGCCTCCTGGCCTTAGGTACTTACAAAAAAAAAAAAAAAAAAAATCTCACATTGCCATTATGGAGGAGAAGACGAGATTTTCCCAGAAAGACTGTTTTGTAATCCACATACTTAAACATTCTTACTCCCTTGAGTCGCTTCCCATATTCCCATTGTTTTTGAGAACAAGGATCATGGGGGGACAAAAAGGAAGAAATAAGGAAGGAAGGAAGGAAGGTATGCAGATTTGAGGCCAAAGAACGCATGTAGTATATTCAGTGTCTGTGGAAAGTCCTTATCTCATGAAGATACAGTCGGCTTTTCTTTTGAAACGAAGTTTGTGGATTATGATTTTTACCTATGCCCAACCCTGATTGCACTTCTCTGTGAATTGCTTTAAAAGGCATGAGTAGGTGTGGTAGAAATAGCAGGTCCTCTGCAGAATGACTCTGTAATCTTTGACAGTTTTCTTGATCCTGCTTAGCTTCAGGAGGAAGATGGATCCATTAATCCTGCTTTTCCTGACTGTCTCAGGGTATTAATCCAATGAGACTATGGGGAAGCGTTTTTGTAAACGTTAAAATATTATGTGAATTTAATGTTAACACTTTATTAGACTTCTCTGACTGTCCCATCTAAACCAGTTCGGTCACCTTTAATTATCATTACTGGCTTGTGTTTTGTTCACTTTGTCTATCACAACGTTCGGATGCTGGCAGGTTTTAGAGCATCTTTCATGGCTTCGGCCACGCTGGTGGCTCACGGGAGTAGGAGTTATAGCTGTTGGACACTTTGTATTCCCACGTCTTCTATGCCCACATCCCCGCTCCCTCTCCCTTCTCCCGAGTATCCCTAACTGCCCTGCTTGTGCAGTGTTCGCTCTTTCTGCTATCTTGAACTGAATGAATTTGTCTCTAGTCAGTTGCAAAGTGGTCACCATAGTGTGATTTGACTGAACTAACTGGTATGTGGATAGAAGAATGGCCTTGGATTTGGCTCAAAGTCAATTCTTCCTTGGATATCCTACTGTGTTTCTGTCCTTCACAACAATCTTCTATTATAATGCTTCCAAATGTGTGGAGCACACTTTTCAATTTAGTGACACGTGTTAGATTAATGATGATATCATTTTTCTTCCTTCCTTCTAGATCATTACTATGAAAGCGCTGTGAATCTAGATCTATCACTGATCTTAGTGTGGCATCTGTTTCTTCCCCCCTACGGCTGGATACATCAATGCTATTATTATTTCTGTTGTTTATGGTCCATCAGGCGGTTTTCAATTCAGTTGACAGTGTTCATCTCAAAGCCAATTTGAATTAATTTTTTATGAAAGATTTATGGAGACAATGTATGTCAAAGGGCTAAATTTATTGCATACCTTGCCTTCCCTTACCCACTAATTTAGTTATTTTTATCAAGAAAGGAAATCAGGTTTGTCTGAATTGTTTTTTTTCTTTTTAAACCTCGGCTTTTTATTGCACCCCCTGTTTTAATATTCTATAAGTGTTTGAAGAAAATTTCTACCTAAGATTTGTTTTATTATTTTATTGGAATCAGAGTTAAATCAATTCCATGTGGATTGAGAAATAACAGAATAACAGAATGGTAACACACTATACCTATAGAGATAGATGGTTTTTATAGACTTAGGGTCGAAAGGCTTTCCTAGGCAAGGCAAGAACCCAAGGACTCACACAGGAAAAGGTGGACACATTTAACTACACACGAAAAAATTTAAATTCCTGCTCTGCAAGGAAAGAGACCATAAACAAAGTTAAAAGACAAATGACAGACTAGGAGGAGAAAATAAACACATCCAATATACAAAGAGCTTCTACAAAACAAGAAGAATCTGTCTAGTGGAAAAATAGGAAAATAATTTTATCTGGCAATTAGCAGAAGAAATATAAATGTCCAAAGCATGATATAAAAAAATATTCAGGATCATTAATAAAAAGAAAATACAAATTAAAACAATTTTTAAAATAGGCCAAATTAAAAAAAAAAAATTAACACTATGTAGAGTTGTGAGGAAAACAGTTGTAGTCAAAACCAGTACAGTCTTTTTGGGAAGGTGATTTGGAGTCTGACACCTAAGAATCTGGCCTACAGAAATAATGGACTGAGGGGCACCTGGGTCACTCAGATGGTTAAGCATCTGCCTTCAGCTCAGGTCATGATCCCAGTGTCCTGGGATCAAGCCCCACATCGGGCTCCTGGCTCAGCGGGGAGCCTGATTCTCCCTCTGCCTCTGCCTCTCCCCCTTCTCATGCTCTCTCTGTCTGTATTTCTGTGTCTCAAATGAATAAATAAAATCTTTAAAAAAAAAAAGAAATAATGGACTGAGCATTATACATATATGTATAAAGATTTTCTAAAAGGGCAGAAAATATGAAACAACCTAAATGTTCTTCAGTAAGTAAATAATTACATAAATGATAATGCCTCCATTCTATAAAATAGTATGCTGATATACAAAGTAAATGAACTGACCTGGAAAGACATTTCTGACCCATAATTAAGTTCAAAAAGAAAGATGTAGAATATAATATGGTCATTTTTGGTATCATAAAGGGTCTGTGGGTAGATACATGCAGGAAAAAATTCTGTAAGAAGTTTACTAACAGTTAACCCTGGTTCCCTTGAATTGGACAGCTAAGGGTGGGGGAAACTTGAACTGGAGAGCCAAGGGTGGTTTCCTCTAAGTTACTTTAAACACTTGGATAAAATTGTGGGTGGCACATATTTGTTACGTGTATAGATTTTTTTAACAATTAAAAAATCTTAAGAATAAAAGATTCAATAAAGTGCTAATGTTTTCTCTAGGTTCTTTGTATCATTATTTATTCTCTTTTCTTTTTAAAAATACTAACAGTAGTTTTCCTAATTTTAACCACTTACTCTCCATATTTTTGTCCCTCAAATTTCATTACCTGAAACCATTTTCTCTCACGTCATTTGGATCAAAAATGCGTTTTAAAATAATAATGACATTTTCGAACAATATATGTTTTCACTTCCCCAAAGTTATCTGCCCTTCTTCACCAGCAATTAAATTTTTGAAAAGAAAAAAAAACTATGACATTAAAAAAAGATACTGCAACCTCAGTGACTTTATTGCATTTCAGTAAAGAATAAGGCAGTTTTATTTTGTAAATTGAGCCATTTTATGATTTTAGCACAATCACAGAACTGGTTTTTAAATACCAGAAGAAATACAGATTTTTGTGGAACAAGAATTGTCACTTTCAGCTCTGATTAAGTGATTCTGGGGTAGGGCTTTACCCTTTTGGTCTCTTTCCATGCGTTTGTATTATCATTTGTCCATTCTGTCTACTGGTTCAAGAGTAAAAGAACAATGGCTTTTGCCTTCGAGGTTACTAAAATTCCCACTCTAATCTTTCAGGGAGTGCTATTTTCCAGTTCCACTCAGATGTCTGATTGTCAGCTTTATGTCTCAGAAAGTATTCCTCGCAATTCAGGTACAGTAAAGCATCTAGCTCCAGCTAGCCTCTGTGTACTATATAACTTTTATAGTCATTATAAAAAATAATTTATTGAAAAAACTTAAACCTTATCCAACTCAGGTGACTTTTGATTTAAATGTCTGTGAGCCTGGCTATGGTAATCAGTGATGGCAGGTTTTTTTTTTTTTTTCTTCCTGAATTAAGTTTGCTGTTTATATCACAAAGTTAGAAGGTATGAAAATAAAGACATCTCAAAGATAACCAGTTAGAAGAAATGGAGAGTCCATAGTCCCCATTTTACCATTACTTGCTTTGGAATCACATTTAGTACAAGGTCTGGAGAAACTTCCTATTCTTTGTGTCATATTTTTTCTCTTCTATATATTTTTACTTTATTTGGGCTGTTGCATAGTAAAGTCTAAAATACAGCAAACCTCACTCCCTATGACTGTTTTTTGGAAATACTTTGTTAGATGAAATTATGAGGAGAAATGTAAGCTATTAACAGTAACATTAGACATTCAGAAGAATAATTAATTATTAAAAGCTTTTTAGGAGGTTATTTAAAGGCGATGGCATGGGCAACAAATCTCTATGAATGCTTAACTGCTTAAACCTCTAAAGACATAAACTCTCAGTATATTGTGATCTGAGTTTGAAGGTGCTGAGCTGACAGCAGTATTTCCTATGCACACGGATAGAGCTGACAAGATCAATGTGTGCTCTGCACCCCTTACACACTCCGGTTAGGGACTGTGTCCATTGCTTCCAAGGCGTGTTTCACTACCTGTGGGTTGCTTTGTTACTTAGTCTTTAGACATTAAAATGAAATCACTCCTTAGACAAATGCAAATGCAAATAGCACCAAGCTATTTTTATATTTGCCAACTGAGCTCTTCTGACTCGGACTGTGGTCAAAGCAATTAAGTCATCTTTCATCTGTGGGTAGTTTGATGTGCCAAGACCCAGAAATATCATTTGTGTTGATCATGCTACCATTTAAAAGAAAGCAATTTGCATACTACTTAAGGTCAGAGCGCCTCTTCATTGTGTGTGTGTGCATGTGTGTGTGTGTCTGTGTGTGTGTGTTTGGTACTCTCAAACTCCTTATGTTTTCTAGTTACCCATGCTGATATTACAGCTTTTTCTTTCTGTTAAATGCATGGGCTTATTTGTTAATTTAAAAAAAGATATTACGATACAGAAATAGCATGTCGAAAACAATCTCAGGCTACAGTTAAGAGAATATATAATGAATACAGGTATCTTTGGTAGAACCTGATGCCGGGTAAGGAATGAAGACGTAATTGTTACCTACAGAAGTTTTAAAATCAGTCTCTTCTGTCTACTTCCAATTACACTGAAGGATAACCAAAGACAAGAGAACAAAACATTAAGGAGAGACGAAGAGATCTGAAACCTGCTAACTTACTTAATAGAACACCTTAAATGAATGTTCAGAAAAAAAGAGCTTCTCACAAGAAAAGCAGCTTCAGAAGAGGAAATGTATTAGAGAGCCTTACAGATGACAATGTATCCAAGAAAGCATTGATTCTTAGGGAGTGTGACTCATAACAGAGGTGACAGTTTTGAACCAGGGGTCCTTTGGAGAGGTAAGAGAAAAAGCAGAGGGCTCCAGCAAGAATTTCTTCAGCCTAGTTTTGAAGAATAACTGTCCTGGAGGGAGAAACTGCGCTTCGAAGCTCATTAGCAGGATAAAGTGTGAGCTTCATCTTGAGAAGAGTAAGTAGCCAGTTTTTAAAACTCACCTGAAGGAGCAGAATCAGGAAAGCTCCTGCCTCTACAAAGCATGTCAGAGTAATTTTGTAACCTAAATTAAGGTAAGTGGTGACCTTGATTCAGTTCGTCCAGTACAATTCAACTCAGTTGGATGCAGAGCAATGCGGCAAATATTTAGCCATCATGGACGGAGCTTTCTCTAAATCTTGATTCTAAGAGTTCTGCTCTTGAAAGTAGATATCTATGGACACCTGGGTGGCACAGTCGGTTAAGTGTCTGCCTTCGGCTCAGGTCATGATCCCAGGGTCCTGGGATCGAGCCCCGCATCCGGCTCCCTGTTCCGCGGGGAGTCTGCTTCTCCCTCTCCTTCTGCCCCTGCTTGTGTTCCCTCTCTCGCTGTGTCTCTCTCTGTCAAATGAAAATCTATTTTCATTTTTTAAGATATTTTATTTATTCATTTGACAGAGAGAGACACAGCGAGAGAGGGAACACAAGGAAGGCAGATGCCCAACGACTGAGCCACCCAGGCGCCCCGAAAATAGGTATCTAACTAATCTTTTACTTGTTAATCTAGTTGTATTTTAGTAATAATCACAAAAATTCCAAATGAGATATGTGTTAACTGTTGGGAAACTCCAGATGCCGTAGAGGAGAGAAGGTTTGCTTGATTCAGATGAAGCTGTTTTAGGAGGTCAGTGCTACCCTAGATGGTGCCACTGCCACCTAGTGGCATGAATTTATAGACGTGGTACATGTAGTACAAGGGTACCTTGTTAATTTGATATGATTTCAGCAGCAGCAACCATTATACTAGACATCATAAAAAGAAATTTTCTATTAGTGATTGAAAATATCAAATTGTAGCTTTTTCTTTACCTCAAGGAGACACCCCCTTTATCACAGTCTCCCCTTCTTAATTCTATATACACTCCATTGCCCTTATAATTGCGTATACATAGTTTACTTTGGGAAAGAGATAGAAAATAATCACAGCCTGCAAGGCTTGTGAATTTATTTGGAGGTTACAAAGGCACTTATTGCAAAATGCGCCATTAGATAGACAAACAGATACTTCTTAAAATCTCATTTTATAATATAAAAATGGACTTTATGGATTTTACATTTGCTCAAGTGCCTAACATAATTTCAACACTTCACATCCTTGTAATTATTTAAGGTTTTTAAGAGTGGCTGCTGAATGCCTTCATATATCTTAGCTTTCTCTCTTTCACTGATTCTCGTCTTTATTTGTTTTTAACACATCTGTAAACACATATTTGATATTTTATATTCATCATATTCAGGCTTCATCTTATTTTTATTGTGATTTTACTTTAATTTGTGACTGTGAATAATTGCACACTTTATCTTATGTCTTAAAGAGAGGAAAACATACTCGCAGCCATATTCTATAGCTTTTCCATCCTGGAATGCAGATTGCTCCATTACTTGCCCCTTCACATTCCACAGCCCCTGCTAAAATAAGTAAGGGGCGGCCATCTTCGGAAACACATTCAAACGTGATGTTCATAGGGAAAAAAAATAAAACAAGGTGCATGGTTGCCTTGGTAATCATTTTCTTGACTTTCTATTATGAACTTTAGGTAGTCCTGGGACCTGGCGTTTTCTTGTTAATTAAATTGTATGACCATTAACAAGTCTTTTCTCCTGACCCTCAGTTTCTTAATCTATATAATAAGTACAGTGTTTTCCTATATGACATATATCTGGGGGAAGATTGGGCTGGCTTGAGATTTCTTCCTAGCAATATTCAATGCCCAAAGACAATGGAATAAAAGAAAGCTAATTCCAAGGCAAGGGTGATCCAAGAATGTTGCGTGCATCAAAGCTGTCCATTAAATTTGAAAGCAAAGAGGTAGCTATTCTGTAACAAGAATAAACTCAACATTGTTGAGTCCAGCCGGGAAGCACCACTTGATACTGACATTTGGCCAGTCATGGAATTAATTAAAATAAAGAACTCAGAAATTCAGAGGACTTGATAAAAGGAATGGAGTAAGCACTTTATTCCAATTAAAACTAAGACAAAACATCTATGAGGATCATTAGAATTGGGCAGAAAGTAAAACTTGATAGCCCAAAGAAAATATTTAATTAACAAAAAGTGAAATGAAAGATAAGAAAAAGTGTTAGTGTGGCAATTTCTTCATCTTCTGACATCAATCGATACTATTTAAAAGTGAAATATAGTTTTAAAATAGTCATAATAATTCCAACCACTCAATTTTTTCTGTGACTTTGATAAATTTTAGTGGTAAGAATTAATCTAAAATTAGAATGTTTTACATTTCCCTTCCATGTTGCTGTTAAGTGCAAATAAAGTTGAATAATTTTGAAATATGCAGGGAACAATCCCTATTTGATAGCCATATATGTATCTATTTATTAGTTATCGATATTTATGCATAGGGAGATGTCCAGGCATGTGCGCACTTGTGTTTAATAAGTTTCAGCTAGTTGGATTTAAGTCATTATTTCTTTGTTTTTTGGCTTGCCTCTCATTTAAACAACACATCATTTAGAAAAGTAAGTTTTAAATAACAGAATCAAACCAGTTTTAATAAAATAAAGTTTTAACTTTAGCTCCTACCATTCCGTTTTCCTATGATTTTTGGTTGGGGGCTTTGTTGGTCATAGACTTGGAATGAAGTGTTTAAATGTTTTGTTAATTTGGGTGACTGAAATAACTGGTACTATTTGACATGCTGAGCGAGTAGCACAAAGATAGTATTCAAATTAAGTATTATACCAGATGTACCCACGCTCCATACGGGTAGTTTGCAAATGTTGCTTATTGTGAATTATGCATATCATGATTTCCTTTGATACCTAAAACTGTGAACTTTTGTTAGAATATGCATTATTTTGCTTCCAAACTCTTAACTCCATGTTGTTAAAATTGTATATGTTAAAATGTGGTCTGTAAAAGAAAGGCTCTTTGGGCTTCTCAAACGGAGTCAGGAAAAGGGTTAAAATCAAGTTAAGCAAAAGTTATTATTTGTAGTGTGAACATAGAAATGTATTTTAAAATTCAATATAGGTTTTGAGAAAAACAAAGCATTTTGGAAATATTGGATAGTGATTAATTGACACTATGATGTTTAGACTTTTTGAGTGCATTCGCTTAAAAATATTAGGATGTGGCACAGACCAGGAATGTGCTATCCTTGTCTACTGACAGTGATATAGTTTCCACCATCGTCAGCATGTACAAATCACTCAAATAACCTTTGTGATTATGTATGCTGTTCTAGGCAATCTGCACCATCAATTGCTTTTCCATCTTGGCTATTTCTTGATTATCTTATTATAAGTTTTCCTTTTAAAATTATGTTCTTTCTTTCATTTGTCTTCCTTAGTAATATTTTCATCTTATCCTGCTGTGAATATTGAAATATCCATAAGGAAATTAAACAGTACTACAATCACTGTTGGACACCTTCAATATACTTAAACTCTGTGCAATGCCTAAGTGATACAAAGGTAAAAAAAAAAAAAGACATTGACCTTTGTTCTCAGAAAGTTGACAATATAGCAAGTCAGAAGTGGAAATAATATACTGATTTTGGTTTATTTGTCACCAAAGTGAATATTCTCTCATTCTCCAAAGCAATAACAGTTTTCAAGTATAATGAGAAGATGAGTTTTTAAGTCACATAGACATGAGTTTGAACCCTAGCTCTGTTACTTAGGGACTGTGAATTGAACTCCCGTTTCCTCAAGTTAAAATAAAAAAAGGAAATAACACCACATGCAATTATGATGTAGAATAAATGAGAAAATATTTGTAAAACCAGTCCACTCTGTGGCACATTGTGTTCCCTTGATAATAGTTTTCTCCTTTCTCACTTAACTCAAATTGCAAGGCAACTATCGACTATATTCCCAATATTGATGAGAAAGCTCTTTTCCTTCTGTTTTGTTTCACTATATTTCACACCTGTGTCCTTACAGGTATCTATCTCTATCTCTGTATCCTTGCCATTTTCCACTTTACTTGGTTTTATATATTTTCATTCTTACTTGATTGTACATTGTCTTGACATTATTCCCATTTTTTAATTTTTTTTCGTTATTGATGAAAGCATTATTGCCCGTATATCTCAATTCTTTGCAATCCCCATAGCGAGAGCAGGCAGCCATTCCTCCTGTAACCGAGTCCGAACCAGCTCTGCGCACCCCAGGACTAAAAGTCATGAGGCAAGATGTTGGGGTAAGGAAATGACTTTATTCAGAAAGCCAGCAAACCAAGAAGATGAGGGACTATTGTCCTAAAGAACCATCTCCACCCAACTTGAAATTTGAGCTTGTATGTTAGGAAGAGGGGAAAGCAGGAAGAGGTTGGGATCAAGAGGTGACTGACTTCAGCAGACGTCCAGGTGCCTGCAAAGATCAGAGGAAGGTTGTGATACTTTTCTGTCCTTGGTCGGTTGACGTTTGCCTACAGGGTTCCCGGGACGATGCTCCTATAAATCTTAGACATGGCAAGTGTTATTCCTGTACATACTTCCTTATCTCCTCTGTGAAATGCGGGTTTCAGACACAGGCGATTGGCATAAATGTTAACATGCTTACGTGCAGAGTTAAGCAGAAGTTTCTGAGCTCTATGTCGCAGCAGCAAGGGAAATCGAAGCAATATGGAGTCAGATATGTTAAATTTCTCCCTGTGACGCTCCCCCAATAGGCAGCAGCACCTGTTCCTCTCTCTTGCTCTTAGAAGAAGAAGCACCTTTCCTGCCAAGTAGGGCACGTCCCTCTGCATGGACATGGCACCAAACTCTTCCATTTTCTCAGGGAAGCCTCCCTCTATGCTTCAGCATTGCCAGTAGCATCCACCAGTCACTCCAATCCTAAAACAAAACAAGACAAGTCTTCATCCTTAAAGCTCCCTCTAGGTACCTTCTTCTGCCTTTCTTTCCCTCTAATGCCAAGTTTCTTGAAAAAAAAAAAAAAACATTTTAATTTCTTTTCTCTACTTTAGTTCCACTTCAGTCCTCAGTCCACTATGGTCTGACTTATCCTACCAACACTCCGTGAAAATTGCTTTCACTAAAGACATTTTTGACATCGGTTTCTGAAACCCAATTCACCTGAGAGACATTTTTCTTACCTTACTTGACCTCTGTGCTATATTTAAGAGTGGCTGATGCCCAGCTCTCCATTCCAGCCATACGGACCAACTTGCTGTGTTCTCGTTTAGACTTTTCTCCATGGACTAGGTGTTATTCCAACCAGGGCTTTTGTTTCCTTCCCTGCCCCTTCACTCCATTCTTTGTCTAGTGTGTGATAACTGTTTATTCTAATAGATAGGTCTTTACATAAAATATCCAACTTTGGAAATAAAAATTTATTACTAAGGATGGTAATATATGGTAACAGACAACTGTAAAATACCAGTAGTTCAGCAAATAACAACTTTATTTCGGATCCTTTCTTGGTCCAAGATGGATGTTCTTACTTGGGCAACTCTCTTGTGCTGCTTTCCTTCAAGTGGGGATTCTGGGATTCTGGGTCCTTCCATTTTCTTGATGCTACTATCTTCAACATATAAGCTCCAAGTGTACTGTGGGAAGGAAAACAAGTATGGCAAGAACATCAACTACGAATTATCTCTGTCAGTGTGGAAATGACACTCATCACTTCTGTTCATGCTGCATCAGCCGGACTAGCCACATGGCCTCCCTTAGATGCAAGGCAGCCCGGAGGCAACGCCATCTATAGAAGGGGGGCATGGATCTTCAGTGTTAGCCAGCGACAATTTATTACATTTTTCAACTTTTATATGACTTCGACAATTCTCAGTAATGATTACATTTACTCTCCCAAAGGGTAATTAAGTACTCTTTTGTGTCTCACCAATGATCTCCATTAACATTCACTGTTATTTGAGATGCTGATGCATTTGATGTTATAATGAGGTCCCAGGGAATGTAGCAGATTGTCTAAGGAGAGACCTTGTCTGTATCTTCTCTCAAGTAAAACAGCTTTCTAGTGTCTCTCTGCCTCATTGATTCACCCTCTCTTTTCAAATCTCATCTGGAAACATGCCCTTCTCTCTGGACCATGCCTCTTGATTTATTTCTTCCCCTACTCTTTATTATTTAACTTTGTATAGTTTAATTAAATTAGGTTACGTTATTGGGTATTGGAGATGCTAGTCAAAGGAAAGCTGTTACACAATATTTAGCATTTTTATTTCACTTGATGTTTCCAAAGCTCTTTACAATATTAATTAGTGAATTGTCACAACATTCTGGGTAGCTAAATTGATTATATCTTTTTTTTTCTTTTGAGAAATAGCTCATCTCAGTCAAGAGATATATTTGGCTTCAGATATATCTGTATTAAATAGCTTTCCTTGGTCTAATACCAGTGGACATTTATAATGATCGAAATACTAGCAATGATTTCTTGAGGTCCTACAGTGCATCAGAAACCATGGTAAATACCTTATGTAGGTTAAATCTTCAACTTTTCACATCATCCCAGTTAGGCACTTGAGGTATTATGCCTGAGATCACCCACCTCACAACCTGTTGTCCTATTCACATTGTGCAAAGTTGATAATCTAGTGCAGCACTAGGGTGACTGTTTCGCAATTCATTCTAGGCCTGTGACATCCACATGTCTTATAACTCTTCATTAGTTACCCAAAACTTCCTTCCCAGGGACTTCTGTGGAAAAGACCTCTGTGGCATAGGACAACGTCAGTAGAATTTAATCCAGACTGCATTTTCTATTCCCAGGAATAATTAGGGTTTAAAACTTGGCAAGCAAGCAGTCTAGACTATTTAATGGGCAGCTTCAAACTGGATCATAGCGTGTTTGCTTTGGGTCTCTTAAGGAAATTTTAGTAAGAAATCTCTAACTAATGAAGGCAAACCCATGCAAAATTTTGAAGTGTCATTTTGATGCCACTTTTCTGCCTATTCTTTTCTGTGCCCTTTTCCCCTGATGGTGAGCCCATTCCATTTCGAAAGTCCCCTTTCTGAATGTGTTCACTGTTTCTTGTCCTGTTGGACTAGGTAGTGATGGGATTAAACAGCCTCTAGCCAGTTAAGATGACTTCCAATTACACCAACCCCTTCTGAGAACTTTGGGGGACTTGCCACACTCATAGGCACATTCTGAGGGGCTCCTCCCTTAAATCTTGCCTTGCTTGGTCCCACATGATCCTACATTTTTTTTTTTTTTTTGGTGCTAACTTTAATACTTTACGTGGTAGAAAACCAAAAGAATACCCTTCTCCTATAGGGGTGACTGAGGGATTATGTAAAGGTATTAGTGTAAATGTAAAGACTGGAACAAATATACAAACTTTCCTAAAACTAACAAATAAGTAGATGAATAAATGAATGAATGAATAAATAAAATGAGAAGAGACCACATGGTATATAGTAAATGTAAGATATAATAATATGACATTATCAGTAGCAAATATATCAGTAATATCAATAAAACCAATGGCTTATCTCAATTACCAAAAAAGGAGAATCTCTTATCAAGTAACACAGTTAACCTAACTAACCCAACTCTATGCCATACCCATAATACGTGATTAAAATAAACTAATTCAAAAGGTTAAAACTAAAAGGATGTGAAAAGATATAACAGACATGTATAAATAAAAATAAAGCAGGGATCACAATTTTGATTTCAGAAAAGGTAGAATTCTGGCCAAAAAACATTAAACCAAGTTAATGAAGTACACTTTAATGAAAGTGAAGCCTGCAATTAACAACAAATAGCATAATAGCAGCACCTATAAATCAGATGTTGCAGGAGATGAAAGGGAAAATAGAGAGAGAGACAAATAGGAGACATTAACATACCTCTTACAGAACAGACAAAACAAGTGAACAAAAAATTAATAAATATATAGAAAATGCAAAGAAAAAATTAATAAGTAACTTTAGGTACATATTCTTTTCCTCAAAATTAAAAAATATCCCTTTTCCAGGGCACATGAATCATTTATAAAAAATTGACCAGACCAGACGACCAGGAAAACCTCAATAAATTCCCAAATTTAACACTCTCCATTAAGCAATTCTGGGTCAAAGGGAAAATTAAAATAAAGTTGCAAAATTTCTAGAAAATAATGACAAAGAACACACGACACAAAAATCTATGGAAAATGGGCACTTGCCTGGCTCACATGGTGGACCATGCGACTCTTGATCTTGGGGTTGTGAGTTCGAGCCCCACGTTGGGTGTAGAAATAACTTAAACAAAATCTATGGAAAACTGATAAAAAAGTTTTCTGAGGAATATTCACAGCATTTAATATTTGTATCAATAAAAATGATTAAAGAAAGTAACTTGAAGTTTTAATCCCAAAGCTAAAAGAGCTCAGCGTAGCAAACCAAAAGAAAAACGAAAAGAATTAACAAAGATAAAAGTAAAAATAAACAAATTAGAAAAGAAAACAAATATAAGCACAATGAAAGAAATTAATAAATTGGTTTGTTGAAAAAACAAAACTTTAAAATCTAAGCCAACTAAATTTAATAAAACAAAATGAAAATGAGAATGGAGAAAATTTCAGATGTGTTCAGTAATTCATCAGTTGAGTAGAACACCCAGTGCTCATCATATCACGTGCCCACCTTAATGCCCATCACCCAATTACCCCAATCCCCCCACCCACCTCCCCTCCAGCAACCCTCAGTTCGTTTCCTATAGTTAAGAGTCTCTCATGGTTTTTCTCCCTCTCTCATTCTTCCCATTCAGTTTTCCCTCCCTCCCCCTAAGATCCTCTGCACTGATTCTTATATTCCACATATGAGTGAAACATATGATAATTGTCTTTCCCTGATTGACTAATTTCACTCAGCATAATACCCTCCAGTTACATCCATGTCGATGTAAGTGGTAAGTATCCATCCTTTCTGATGGCTGAGTAATATTCCATTTTATATATGAACCACATCTTCTTTATCCATTCATCTGTCAATGGACATCTGGGCTCTTTTCGTAATTTGACTATTGTGGACATTGCTGCCATAAACATTGGGGTGCAGGTGCCTCTTTGGATCAATACATTTTTATCTTCGGGATAAATACTTAGTAGTGCAGTTGCTCGGTCCTAGGGTAGCTCTATTTTTAACTTCTTGAAGAACCTCCATTACTGTTTTCCAGAGTGGCTGTACCAGCTTGCATTCCCACCAAAAGTGTAAGAGGGTTCCCCTTTCTCCATATCCTCACCAACATTTTTTGTTTCCTGACTTGTCAATTTTAGGCATGCTGAATGGTGTGAGGTGGTATCTCATTGTGGTTTTGATTTGTATTTCCTTGATGCCAAGTGATACTGAGCATTGTTTCATGTGTCTGTTGGCCATTTGTAGGTCTTCTTTGGAGAAGTGTCTGTTCATGTCTTCTGCCCATTTCTTGACTGGATTATTTGTTTTTTGGGTGTTGAGTTTGATAAGTTCTTTATAGATCTGGGATACTAGCCCTTTATCTGATCTGTCATTTGCAAATATCTTCTCCCATTCCATAGGTTGCTTTTTAGTTTTGTTGATTATTTTCTTTGCTGTGCAGAGAAGCTTTTTATCTTGATGAAGTCCCAATAGTTCATTTTTGCTTTTGTTTCTCTTGCCTTTGGAGACATGTCTAGCCAGAAGTTGTTGGGGCCGAGGTCACAGAGTTGCTGTCTTTGTTCTCCTCTAGGATTTTGATGAATTCCTGTCGCACATTTAAGTCTTTCATCCATTTTGAGTTTATCTTTGTGTAAGGTATAAGAGAATTGTCCAATTTCAGTCTTCTGCATTGCCTGTCCAATTTTCCCAGCACCATTTATTGAAGAGACTGTTCTTTCTCCATTGGATATTCTTTCCTGCTTTGTCGAAGATTAGTTGACCATAGAGATGAGGGTCCATTTCTGGGTTCTGTATTCTGTTCCAATGATCTATGTGTCTGTTTTTGTGCCAGTACCATATTGTCTTGATGATTATAGCTTTGTAATAGAGCTCGAATTCCGGAATTGTGATGCCACCAGCTTTGGTTTTCTTTTTCAACATTCTCCTGGCTATTCAGGGTCTTTTCTGGTTCCATACAAATTTTAGGATTATTTGTTCCAGGTCTGAAAAATGTCAATGGTATTTTGATAGGGATTGCATTGAATGTGTAGATTGCTCTGGATAATTAGACATTTTAACAATATTTGTTCTTCCAATCCATGAGCATGGAATGTTTTCCCATTTCTTTATGTCTTTCTCAATTTCTTTCATAAGTGTTCTGTAGTTTTTAGAGTACAGATGCTTTACCTCTTTGGTTAGGTTTATTCCTAGGTATCTTATGGTTTTTGGTGCAATTGTAAATGGGATCGATTCCTTAATTTCTCTTTCTTCTGTCTCATTGTTAGTGTATAGAAATTCAACTGATTTCTGTGCATTGATTTTATATCCTGCCATGTTGCTGAATTGCTGTATGAGTTCTAGCAATTTTGGGGTGGAGTCTTTTGGGTTTTCCACATAAAGTATCATGTCATCTGCAAAGAGTGAGAGTTGGACTTCTTCTTTGCCAATTTGAATGCCTTTTATTTCCTTTTGTTGTCTGATTGCTGCGGCTTGGACTTCTAGTACTATGTTGAACAACAGCGGTAAGAGCGGGCATCCCTGTCGTGTTCCTGACCTTAGGGGGAAAGTTTTCAATCTTTACCCACTGAGAAAGATATTCACTGTGGGCTTTTTGTATATGGCTTTTATGATATTGAGGTATGTTCCCTCTATTCCTACACACTGTGAAGAGTTTTAAATCAAGAAAGTATGCTGTAAAATGCTTTTTCTGCGTCAATTGAGAGGATCATATGGTTTTTGTCCTTTTATTAATGTAAGGTATCACGTTCATTGATTTGTGAATGTTGAACCACCCTTGCAACCCAGGAATAAATCCCACTTGGACATGGTGAATAATACTTTTAACGTACTGTTGGATCTTATTGGCTAGTATCTTGGTGAGAATTTTTGCATCCGTGTTCATCAGGGATAGTGGTCTGTAATTCTCCTTTTTGATGGGGTCTTTGGTTTGGGGATCAAGGTAATGGTTTCACTTTATGGTGTTGCTGATTTCTTGAAGCCTCCCCTCATAGTCTCTTAGTTGTTTTTCTCTTTTCCTCATCTTCCTTCCTTTCCATTATCTTGTCTTCTATGTCACTGACTCTCTCTTGTGCCTCACTTACCCTTCCTGTTAGAGTCTATTTTAGACTGCATCTCAGTTAAAGCATTTTTAATTTCAGCCTGATTAGATTTTATTTCTGCACTAAGAGATTCTCTAGAGTCTTTTATGCTTTTTTCAAGCCCAGTTAGTAACTTTGTAATCATTATCCTGAATTCCAACTCTGGCATTTTACTCATATCCATATGGATTAGATCTATTGCAGAAAGTATTACCTCTGGTTCTTTCTTTTGTTGTGGATTCCTCCTTATAGTCATTTTGCCCAGAGAAGAGTGGATGAATGAGAGAACAAAATTAAAAAAAAAAAAACACAATGCAAGTGAAATACACACTAGACAAATCCAAAGAGGTCAGAAACCAAAAAAGAAAAGGAAAAGGAAAAAAGGGAAAAAAGAGAGAATATAATCTCCCAGGTGGAGAAAACAGGGTGATCCACTTGGTCCTGGGTGTATTTTGGTCTGTTTGTTAGAAGACATTATATCCCAAAACTGTAAGAAAGCAAAACTTAGAGATATACAAAAATAAAATTGAATACAGTGAAAGGAAGTCAAAAATGAAGAATTTATCCATAAAGTATAAATGTAAAAATGAAAATTAAAAAGGACCTAAAAACAAAGAGTTGATAAAATAAGAAACTTGTCAAAAAGGAAAAAAAAGAAGAAGAAAATTTGAAACTGAGTGACAAAAGACTCATGCAAAAAAACCCTCTAATTCTATATGCTATTTTCCCCTAGTGGAAGAGATTTTTTGGTTTTGAGTGATCTATCAACCTGGTATTCGCCTGAGGGTCCTGCTGGTTTTCTGGGGGAAGGGCCTGTTGCACTGATTCTCAGGTGTCTTTGCCTGGGTGGAGTTGCACCACCCCTGGCCAGAGGGCCAGGCTCAGTGTAAGTTGCTTTGCTTACAGCGTAAGTTGCTCTATGTGGCTTTTGTTCCCTGAAGGCTTTTTGGGCTGCTTTAGAGGGTGAAAAAAAAAAGTAAAAAATGGTGGCACCTCCATCTCCAGCCCCAGAGCTGAAAGATTGTGGCCCCCACTCTTCAGTGCATCCTCTGGGAAAGGCAGTCAAATCCTTTCCTGTGCACCAAACTCCCCAGACTCTGGAAGGGCGCACCCGCACCAGTCCTCCCAGGGCAGGGATGGGTGTCTCACCGTGGCCCTCGGCTGGCTGGGCCCCTGTTCAGGGAAACTTTGCCAGATCGTGTGTTTACCCACCGGGCTTCTCCTGGGGAAAGGAGCTGGATTTTGCAGCGGTTGTCACTGCTGGGCCCCCGCTTGGAGAGCAGTTGTCTGATCATGTTGCCATTGATGGTTTATGGCAACACCTAGCTGAGAGGCCACTACAGAGCTGGATAATTGTAGCCTGCTTCCCTGCTCCAAAGCTTGTGAACTCTGCTACACTCAGGCACCTCCATTCTTTCTGTGACCCTGGGGATCCTGAGATCACACTGTCCCACCTAGGATTATGCCCCATTTCACTGCCTGAGCACCTTTCAGGTAGGGACATCCCTCACAGTAGCAGACTTCTAAAAGTTCCAATTTTGCTCTCTACTGCTATATCACTTTCCAGTAGTTGGCTTATGAGGCTCCCTCCCCCACCCCTTGCAGTTTATGTTCCAAAGTATTTCCTGACAGTCATGTCTCTGCACCTCCTACCTTGCAAAAAGTGGCCACTTTTCTATTTGTAGAATTGCAGCAATTCTTTTCTTAGATCTCAGGTTGAATTTGCAGGTGTTCAGAATGATTTGATAAATATGTAGCTGAATTCAAGGGACCAGATGAAACGCGGGTCCCCTACTCTTCCGCCATCTTCTTCCGAGCTCCAATGCAAATTTAACATTACAGAATTCATTTTATTAAATACTGAATTAAAACTTTATTTTATTTTGAGCTTTTTAAAAATTTTACTCCTTCATATATTTTATCTTTTATTGAATACATATAGAAAAGTATATGCATTAGTCTATATATACCTAAGTATATATGTGTTTTCATAAAGTAAACACATATAAGTAACTACCACCCAGATAAAGGAATAGTAAATTTTTGGAACTCCAGTCTTCCTTGCGCCCTTGCCGGTTGCTTCTCCCTCCCCTTAAAATTATTTATCCTGACTTCAAACACTATAAATCATTCATGCCTGTTATTGTCCTACATGTAAACAGAATCATACAATGTGTACTTCCTTGTGTCTGACTTCTTTCACTGGACATTATGTTTATGAGATTTCACCCATATTGTTGCATGTAGCTGTTGTTTGTTCATGTTTGTGGCTCAATTGTATGTCACTGAATGAATAAAACACTATTTATCAATTCTGTGTTTATAGATTTGGATAGTTCCCAGTTTTGACTATTATGAATGCTTGAGAATATGCACATTCATGTACCTGGCTTTTTGTTTTCCATATATCTGTTACATATATACCTAGGAGTGGAACTGCTGGGTCTTTGGCTGTGCATTTGCTCAGTTTCTTTCTTTCTTTTTTTTTTTAAATTTAAATTCAATTATCCAACATCATTAGTTTCAGATGTAGAGTTTATTTTGAGCTTTTATCTCTTTTATTGCACGCTAAAGTTCTTCAGTCTTATCATTACCAATACTTGTTTATATTATCCTGCAATACGTATTTATATTATCTTGCAATAATATATTATCCTTCAATATATGTATATATATGTACACGTGTATGTATGTGTATATGTGTGTATGTGTATATATACACACAAATATATATGTATATATAAATATGTAGGTTTGTATATGTATATATGTGTATACATATGCATATATATATATACACACACACACACACACAAATACACACACAGATATACATTGTTTATATTGGCTAAATGGAACACCTGGGATAATAAACAAAATTAAGTTGCAATGGTTTCCTGTGAGGGGAAGAAAGGAATAGAGTAAAGGGAACAGGAAGGGACATGAGACTCTTTGGAGTAACATCCTTTATTTTATCTAGAAGTAAATATAGAAAATATCCTGCATCCTATATATTTGAATATATTTTAACTATAAATATTTTTAAATAATTAAAAATACATTTTGTAAGTAGCTTTGGAAACATAAATGTTTGGCATAATAAAAAATAAACATGTAAAAAACCAGCAATCTGTGAAAATGGGGAGCAAAAGGAAATGTATATACCTAAGAACATCAGATTGCAGAGAGAGAAGCATTATTTCAAATGAGTTTAGAATAAACTATTTTGATTACATATCTTCAAAGAAGAAAGAAATCTTTTTAAAAAGATTTATTTATTTATTCTAGATTGAGAGAGAGGGAGAGAGGGAGAGAGCACCAGTGGGGGGAGGGGCAGAGGGAGAGAGAGAATCTCAAGCAGACTCCACTCTGAGCTAGAAGCCCAAAGCAGGACTAGATCCCAAGACACTGAGATCATGATTTGAGCCAAAATTTAGAGTCAGTCCCTCATCTGACTGAGCAACCCAGGCAACCCCTCTCGTGAAATCTTAAACTTAGGGGCACCTGGGTGGTTTAGTCAGTTAAGCGTCTGCCTTCAGCTCAGGTCATGATCCCAGGGTCCTGGGATCGAGCCCCATGTCGGGCTCCCTGCTCAGTCGGGAGCTTGCTTCTCCCTCTCCTTCTCCCTCTGCTTGTGCTTACTCTCTCTCTTTGTCAAATAAATAAATAAAATCTTAAAAAAAAAGAAATCTTAAACTATATTTAGTAGTCTAATTATCAGTTATGTTATTGGTATTATTATTTTGAAACTATTTTTTATATATTGTAAAATAATACTAATAAGTAACTATGATCATAGAGTAGGAGCCAATATTTCAGTGTAAGAGAAAAGAGATAAAAGTATAAAATAACATAAATGAAGTGAAAATCCTATAATGTTAACTTTTCTTTGGAAATATCCAAATGAATTCATTTTTCTCCAAAAAAAATGTATTTTCTAGTTGTATTTACTGAAAAAACCTAAAGGCAATGACAATGTGATAGCACCAACCATACCCACTCCTCAGTTTGTGATCTTTATTTTTTTTAAAGATTTTATTTACTTATTTGACAGAGAGAGACACAGTGAGAGAGGGAACACAAGCAAGGGAGAGGGAGAAGCAGGCTTCTCACGGAGCAGGGAGCCTGATGCGGGGCTCGATCCGAGGACCCTGGGACCATGACCTGAGCCGAAGGCAGACGTTTAACGACTGAGCCACCCAGGCGCCCAGTTTGTGATCTTTAAATATGACTTTTCACCTTCAGGAATACAAAGTACTTTGAGGCAAGGCTGATTACAGTTCTGGGACAGGAAATATACATGATGACTTCAGCTATTATAACTATCAATAGTCAAGGCAAGTCTGAGAAACTATCACAGGTTCTTCACCAAGAGGAGTCTAAGGAGACATGACAACTAAATGTAATATGGTATTCTGGATGGGATCCTAAAACAGACATAGAGCATTTGGTAAAAACTAAGGAAATCTGAATAAAGTATGCACTTTAGTTAATTACACTGTATCAGTATTGGCTCATTAATTGTGACAAATTTACCATACTAATGTAAGATGTTAATAATAGGGAAAAATGGGTTGAGGTATCTGAGAATTCTTTGTACTGTCTTTGCAATTTTTCTATAAATGTAAAACTATTTTCAAATTAAGTTTATTTTTAAAAAGCTATTAATTTTATGTCAAAGGACACAGAAGCCAATGTAAAAGGGCTCCCACTGGTGAAAAATTGGGCAATTTGAAGGTGCAAATGACTGGCACACATTGAATATACAAAAACTCATAGGTTTGTGATGAATTTACAAGAACAGAATTCAGGGCTCTAGTGGTTGGGAAAATGAAATTAATCCATTGATCAAACTTAACATCAGTGGGACAATTAGATGTTGTTTGACTTATGATATGATGTATGAAGCTTAAAGTAACCACCTATTAAGTATTCTTGTTAAAAAAAAAAGCTAAACCCAAGTCTAATGAAATCTCTAGAGCTAGCTTCTATTTATAGGAATTATAGGAATAAAAGAATAAGTTATATGATACCACAAGAAAAGAGACAACTACTGAAAAGTGGGAACATTATTTAGGGCAATCGATCTGATGTCTGCCACAATTTAGTGGCATCAACTCTTTTCAGCAAGAAAAAGAAAAAATAGGGGGAAACTCTTTAGGTTAAAAGAGATCTAAAAGGGGCACCTGGGCTGCTCAGTTGTTAAGCGTCTGCCTTTGGCTCAGGTCATGATCCCAGGGTCCTGGGATTGAGCCCTGCATGGGGCTCCCTGCTCCGCGGGAAGCCTGCTTCTCCCTCTCCCACGCCCCCTGCTTGTGTTCCTGCTCTCACTGTCTCTCTCTCTGTCCAATAAAAAAATAAAAATCTTAAAAAAAAATAAAAAAAGATCTAAAAGATGAGAAATCCAAAGTAGTGTTGGGTCTTACTTAGACACAATTAAAACCAGCCAGCTATAAAAAGATACTTTTAGGTCAATTGGAGAAATTTAATAATGATTGAAATATACCATCCCAAGGAATCATTGTTAATTTTATTAGATGTGAAATGTGAGTGTGGATTTGTAACAAAATTGTTTTTAGAAATGTATAGTGAATGATACAGAAGTGTCGGGCTACCAGGAATCTGTTTTGTAATACTGTGGCAACCCCCCCCCAAAAAAACCAAAAAACTAAAAACACCTGGTAAAACAGAAATAGGGGTAGAATACAGCAAGAGTTGCAAAGGCTTGATAATTGTTGACTTTACAATGGCTCTATGTGTTATTCTCTCCATTTTTATATATGTTAGAAATTTTTCATAAATGAAACATTTTTAAAAAAGTAAATGTAGTGAATATTTCTATTACTTGTGCCAGATGGGTAGGACTTTATGAAAATGACAGCAAGTATAGAAACCATAAAGAAGAAGTTTAAAGGTATAACCGTGTAGAAATTAAAATTTTTTGTAAAGAAAAAACTAACATAAACAAAGGTCAAAACAACCAATATTTGGAGAAACTATTTGCAACACATATGCAAAGTTAATATTTTTAATATAACAAGGCTTTTTTTATAGACAGGAAGAGTAAAAAATAGAAAAAATTTAGAATAGAAAAATCATCAAATTTATGTTCCATATGTTTAAAAAGAATTACCAAATAAAACAATGGGTTATATATACATACATATATATATACCTATAAGAAAGACATTGTTCAAAAAGATTTTTAACGCTCTCTTAAGCAAGGGTATGTAAATTACTGGTGGAAATAAATTGCCATAGATTTTTAAACCTATGAATTTATATTTTAAATAGGTACACTTTGACTTAGTAATTCTATATAATGGGAATTAACCCTAAGGGAATAGTTGGAGACAGGTACAAAGATGTAACTAGTTGGATGCTTTCTGAAACATTTTTAACAAAAACAAAATCTTGAAATGTACTCAATATCTATCATCATGAAAGCAGATACATATGTTAATATACATTGCCACAATGCAAATTATGAAACCATTAAAATTCTGTAGATCTATATTTGTTGACAAAAACATGCTACATGGGAGATGGCATGGAGGCGAATGAAGTAATCTGCTTTGTGATTCTCAGAATTTTGATTTAAATTGCCATTTATGCTTATTACATAAGGAATATTTCCAGGAGTGAGAGCCTTGGGAGAGGGGTCAAGAACAATTTGAGGTCTTTTGATACATATTGCTCGAATGACTTCAAAAGATATATATTAATTTGTGCTTCTCAGAAGGACCATTTTCCCCAACACTTGCTAATCCCCTGAATTTTAGCTTTAAGAAATTTTTGGCAATTTTATGGATGAAAAATAGCATCTCATTACTGTTTTAATTGAATTTCCGTAATCACTAGTGCTTTGTACATTTTTTCAGATGCTTATGGACTGGTTGATTTCATCTTTTGTGAATTGCCTTTTCATCTCATCTGTAATTTTCTTTTTTTTATTGGTATTTTCATTTTTCTAGTTTGTGAGAAACTTTTAATACCTCAATTCTTTTCTCATCATATGTTACAAATATGTTTTTGAACTCTCATGGTGCTTTAATTTTTTTCAGAATGGATCTTTGATATACCTAAGTTCTAATTTTTATATGATCAAATTTAATAGTCTCCTTTTTAAAAAAAATTAGTTTTTGCTATTGGCACAATCCTTATAGAGCCTTCTCCACACTATGATTATACAAATCATCACTCCTACTTTCTGTTAATATTTTATGGTTTTATTTTTATATTTAAATCTGTAATCCATGTGGAATTTACTTGGGTGCTGTATAATATATGAACTACTCTAATTTGTCATACAAATGACTGGTAATGTGTTTCAACATCATTTAGTGAATAATACATCATTTCCTCAGTGATCAAAAGTTCTGGCTTTTACAGAAAGTGTTATTTTTTAATGTAGTGTTTATAATAAATAGTTAATAATTTGTAAAATGTATTACTTTTCACTCTTAATAATGTGGCCTTCCTACCCCCACTTTTTAAAAAATTTTTTATTGTTATGTTAATCACCATACATTACATCATTAGTTTTTGATGTAGTGTTCCATGATTCACTGTTTGCGTATAACACCGACTGCTCCATGCAAAACGTGCCCTCTTCAATACCCATCACCAGGCTAACCCATCCCCCCCACCCCCCTCCCCTCTAGAACCCTCAATTTGTTTCTCAGAGTCCATCGTCTCTCATGGTTCATCTCCCCCTCCAATTTCCCCCCTTCATTCTTCCCCTCCTGCTATCTTCTTCTTTTTTTTTTCTTAACATATATTGCATTTGTTTCAGAGGTACAGGTCTGTGATTCAACAGTCTTGCACAATTCACAGCACTCACCATAGCACATACCCTCCCCAATGTCTATCACCCAGCCACCCCATCCCTCCCACCCCACCCCCACTCCAGCAACCCTCAGTTTGTTTCCTGAGATTAAGAATTCCTCATATCAGTGAGGTCATATGACACATGTCTGTCTCTGATTGACTTATTTCACTCAGCATAACACCCTCCAGTTCCATCCACTTCGTTGCAATGGCAAGATCTCATTCCTTTTGATGGCTGCATAGTATTCCATTGTATATATATACCACATCTTCTTTATCCATTCATCTGTCGATGGACATCTTGGCTCTTTCCACAGTTTGGCTATTGTGGACATTGCTGCTATAAACATCGGGGTGCACATACCCCTTCGGATCCCTACATTTGTATCTTTGGGGTAAATACCCAGTAGTGCAATTGCTGGATCGTACGCCTACCCGCACTTTTAGTCCCATAATTTTTGGCTACCTGAGATAGTAAAATAGGATACTAATGGGGGGTGTTATATGAATGCTCTGAAGAAGAGTTGTATAACTAATATTATATGTCATATACAGCACCATGAAAGACACCATTGTAGACACAATTAACTCTGGGTAGAATTATAGAATTTCTTAAAAAAACTAAAAAAAAAACACTTAAGCTTGAATGTTACTTTGAGTTTTGGTAATGAATGCTTTTCTTTTGCGGGGAGAGGGAGTTATTTGTGTTAAATTCCTTTGGGAGTAACCTGGAACACTCATGTTTTCTCTCCTTTAGTTGTGAGGCATGTACAGTTGATCTCTAACTGGACACGTCTTTTCTGGAAGGAAGAAAATATTTGCACCATCCAAGAAAGGCAAATGAATACCATTTGCAAAGTACTAATGGAGAAGTTTGAAGATCACCCAAGGAGAAGTGACAAATAAAAGTGTGGAGGAATACAAGAATCTTTATCAGTATAATTTCTCCCTGGCTTCATAATTTTGCCTGGGATAGAACTATGTCCAGTCTTGGAAAGTTCTGCTTTTGAGATATCAGAGGGCATTTTATTTTCCTGCTGTAAGTGAAGCTGGTTTCTACCACGCATCTCTTTCACTTAATCAAGAAAGTTCACAAGGATGATTCATTCCATGATGCTGATCCCAGAGCTGGCTCTGGAAGATGCTTTCTCAGCTGAAACTAAATGATACTTTATGTGTCTACTCTAAATAGAGAGATTAGAAAGTGGTAGGGGAGCACATTAAATATGTGATAAAGTAAGTGGTTTTGTAACTGATTTTATTACTTAAGTTCAAACACTTTTTTCTTACTAGTCTTTGTCAACTGTAAATTAAGATAGAAGAAGTTGGACAAGGGACAACCAGAGCAGTGCGGAATGCTTCAGAGATCACGTCTTTAAGGGTTATTAAACACAATTTGTTTTTGTCAGCTTCCAATTTATCTGTATCTTAGCAAATCCAGGGAACGTGAGTTCTGACATCTTGTACATCCTTATTAATTATGCATGCTTGAGATTCTGTACTTGCTTGACCTTAAGGAATATGTGCTGTTTACTTCAATGAGAACAGAATAGAATACTCTACCCATTTTGAATGAACACAGCTGACTCCCTCCCCGTCCCCCCTTTGCTGGTTTCAGACGTGTTAAATGTCTGGTACCCACCTCCTTAACAAGTGGAAGTGGCCTGAAAGGGATCAGATAAATACCCAGGGAATTTTTTAAATTTTAAAGATCTGAAAATTCAATATTACAAGCCCCAAAGAGTTTTATTGTCAGAAATAAACACTATACACCTGAGTTCTGCAATTACCCTTTTTAACCCCCCCAATTATTTCCAAGAAGTCTTCTGATGTGCAAAAATAATGTAACTTCCTCTGTGGTTTATAACTGATGCTATCTGATACCAGAGCTCTCCCTCTCTTTGATGAAGTAGGGAGAGGGGAGTGGTAACCTAAAATTTTCTACAAAAATATAATTCATTGTCCTCTGGTTTACAATATACCTCTTGGTAAGTATTTAAACAATTCAAAGATCCTGTCCGTTTAGGAAGTGATTCCTTTTTCTTCCATATTCCTCTTTCCCCTTTCACTTTCCCAAATTGGTTTCTCTGTGCTCCGGGAAAATCATAGATAACTTTCCTGGAGGCAAGAAGTGATGAGGGCTGGTGGCTCTGGTCTGTGTGCTATTCTCTAAGTATTGGCGGACATCTTTGAAATCTCATTCCTGGGATCCAGTGGGTAACCGGTGCTGGGGCCTGCTGAAGTCTGGTCCTGTCCTGGTCATTTTGCTGAGCCCCAGGTGAAGGCTATTGTCCTTCCTGCTATAGCTCAGCTATCAATGTCCTGTCCCACTGGACATTCTCGTCTCTAAGAGTCTTCTGGTGCCCCCATCCTCTCAGAGTTCTTCACCTCACCACTCAGGCATTTGCTCCCTGCCATCCATCCCTGCTAATGCTGGTGCTTCTGGATTCCTGGGGTAACACGGGCAGGTCATGGAGACCCAGGGCACTGCATCTCACTCCCCCTTCCGATATTGTGCTGTTCCACTGGAGCCACATTGCGCATGGAGCTAACCTGAGTGCTTTCTGGAGCGGCTTTCAACTTACCCATGCTGTGTCTGCGGGAACTGGAGCACTGGCCCTGATAGCTTAGAGCCCCCTCAAACTCATGTAGTCCACTTATCCTGGGGTTATACCATCTCCCGAACCCCTGTCCCTCATTCCCTCATTTAATGGGAGTCCGAGGTAAGAATGTTGGTAGCTACGCTATTGCTGTTCTCTTTTTCCCTCTTCCTCATTCTCCCGGCACCAATGTGGCCTTAAAATGATGATGATGATGATGATGATGATGATGATGGTGATGACTGCTTATACTAAGATAGATCTTACCACGTATCTGGCATGTCTTATTATTAACCCATTTAGTCTTCACATTAGCCCTGTGAGGCAGGTTCTATTTGTTATTACTTCAGTTCCACAGATTAGGAACGTGTGCATAAAGAGCTGAAACACTTGCCCAAGATTACATGGCCAGTAAGGGGTGGAGCCAGAATTTGAATCCCGGAAGTCTGGATCCAGGCCAAGAATCCATGTTTTCACCACCATATGGTTTTTCTCTCTCACTCCTCCTTCCCATCTGGCTGGATCTCTTACTTTATCTCCTCCATCTTCCTAGGATGAACTTTTGGGATTACTGTGTCCACCTAGTCTTCCTAGAAAGCAGACCCTGAAGCCAAACTGATGTTGGATTTGGGCAATGCAATCCCAAAGAAGCAGAAGTAAGGGAAAGGCACGTGAAGTAGGGTAAGAAGGAGAGAAAATATAAGGGAATGTGCTGTGGAGCTTCATGGCAAGTCCATTTCTTGGTCTCCCAGGATATTTTTAGGAAGGATAAATGAAGAGACTGTATATCCAACAGTCTGCCTAGGGGAGAGGAAGTGAGAAATATTTGACCACTGGCTTCCACATTCTATAGGTCACAGTTAGCCCCATGGAGATTTAATGGTGACGTGGATGCCAAGTGAGTCCTGGTGTGCCCCCCACCTCAGTGCAACAGGAGGGAGAAGGAGAGGCATTGTCTGTAGTTACAGAGACACCTGGCTCCATAACCTGTGGAGGAGAAGTCCTATCAAGAACTTGACAGGCCAGAAAGCCAAGCAAGTGCATGGATCTGGGGTGATGCATATCCAGAATCTGGTACATGCTGCTTTTCCCTTTCCTGTAGTAATAAATGTCATTACAGAAAGGAAGCAGGAAAGAAAAAACATTAGTAAAAAGAAAGTTTCATTAGGAGGTTTAAAACTCTTTTTCCCACCACATAAAGGAAATATAACATGGAGAAAACTGCAACAGGTCAGGACCCGTGCCCAAGAGATGAAGGTGAGTTTGTCCTGCCTTGTCCCAGCGTGCCTTCAGTGACCTGCTCGCCTCCTCCAAAGGCTTCAGGTGTGTCCACACCACACAGCTCAGGCCCAGCTAAATCTTTGCAACTCCTAAGCTAATATCCCTCTCCAGAGCCTTTATTTTCTGCCCTAGAATTCATCATTTCCTAGGATAGTTGACATTAGAAATGTTTTTCTCTCCAGGGAAGCTTTTCTCCGCTCCAGGAGAGAATGGCCCTATCAAACCAAGGACATGGTCATATGAACATCTAACTTTAAAAGTTCTTTGGCCTTAAAAAGAATGTGTATAATGTCCATAGCATAGCCCAATCACAATTCAGTTTTTTTTAAATGTCTTTCTGTGGAGGGTAAAAAAAAGCTTGAGGTTCAGATTCACCTTAGGACACTCTGTTATATTAAGTGATTAGTTTTAATAAACAGTTAGAAAAGAGACTTCCATTATTACTCTTTCCATAAAATTTGGATTTTGAAATATTCATGCATTAGGGAACACTGGCACTAAATAATTTCTTCTCGAAATAAGGAATCTAATGGGCTAAATCTACATCTTGGTAAAGCATAAACATGTTAATTCTATTATAGTCCAGTAAGTGGCAACCACTCATCAAAATGGGTTTATTAATTCACTTATTGGGTGAAGGTAAGGAGTTGACCCTTGAATAGTACAGGGGTTGGGGTGCCAACCCATATGGTTGAAAATCCAGGTGTAACTTCGGACTCTCCAAAAACTTTACTACTAATAGCCTACCGTTGACCAGAAGCCTTCCCAATAACATAGTCGAGTAATACATATTGTGTCTATTATATGTATTATATACTGTATTCTTACAATAAAGTAAGCTGGAGAGAAGATAATGTTATTAAGAAAATCATAAGGAAGAGAAATACAGTATTATCTATAGACAGTACTCTCCTGTATTTATAGAAAAGCAATCCCAACATAAGTGAACCTGTGCAGTTCAAACGTGTGTTATTCAAGGCTCAACTGCACTCAGACATTGTTTCCCTGGTCTTGTTTCTATGGAGATAGGGACAATATAGCCCCCGCCCCTAGAGTTGCCTACTGGTACCTGTTCACACTCCTTGTCCCTTTGTCATCCCCTGCTTTGGAGGACAAACTCTGTACATAGCTGTGTACCACCACCCAGGAGAAGAAATCTTAGGTGCTGACTGCAAATGGCCCTTGACTCCCCCTGAACTCCAATTGCTCTCTGTACATCTTGTCTTCAATACACGGATGGATAATTATTTATAGTCTTTCTTCCAAGTAGACTAGTTGGGTAAGGACTGACTGTTCCTCATTTTTTCATCCCTTCATCACAGCACTGAGCAACACTGTCACATAGTGGTGCTCAATAATATTTGCTAAACGAATGACTGGAACAATTGCAGTGATTTTATATTCCTCTGTAAAGTGGACGCTCTGACTCTCTTCCTTTTCTCCCACTTCTGACATCTTCTCTTTCCCCCAGGCACCATCGTTTTCCCTGCAGAGAGACTTCCACGGTGACTAACGGTGGGGTTTTCATCTGACATGTTCCCCAGAGCTAAATTTCTCTGCAACTTGAAATTCTTCCTATCCCCAATGATTGATTATTTCTCCCAGATGAGTAGAAGGCATAAAGAATCCTTGATACCTGTTTTTCCTGAAATTATTTGTAACCATCTTCAGTCTCAATATCACGTCTCTGGCTTTCATGTTTTTAAGGCCTCTATTCATTTATAACTACCTGTTAGTTTGGTTCATTGTAGTCCCCTAAATAATGGGTATGAGGTTAAACAAAATAGGAGGGGATAGTAGCTCCAAAATAATGCATGGCTGCCAAAGTAGCTACAAAATCTGCTAGCTGTGCATGCGGTTGATCATCGCTGGGAAGGTTGTGTTTCACTCAATCAAAGACAACACCGGTGGCAAGATTTTTTTGCCATTATTTTATACACCACTAAAGAAGAAAAATTGCTGTCAAATAAACTATGGCATAATAACTCCTTATTGCTTGGAATATCCATTTTATACGTGTTGAAAAGAATTCTTTTAGCTTTGGTTAGACTTTGATTAGATATCTTTTATCACAGAAGCAGAATAAATTGGTCACGAATCACTAAAACTTGGTCACACTACAGAGTCTAACTGTTCTGTATTAAGAAGCCAGGGTTGTCCATGGTTCTTGATGATGCAGCAGTTTGAGGGTAGTTTTGCTGTTGTTTCTGGAATTTTCCTCAAGCTACTGAACTCCATTCTGCAAGTTTCAGGGAAGAGAGGGGTAGTGGCCACTGCAGTGTGACTGCCGACGGGCTCATTTTAAAATTGACAGATTTTTGAACGGATTTATATTTTCACATTTTTACGAGTAATTTAACCAAATCAAAGAAAGTTTTGAAGACAGAGAAGAGGGGAAAAAATGTGCCACAACTAACTGGACCGTCAACAGTTTCACGTAAATCTTAACATATTCACAGATGCAATCATTGATTACATGAAATCGTGTACATGAATTTCCTCATGTATGTGACATTATGTTATAAAAGCTTTATTATTTTCAAGTTGCTGTAATTGCTTATAAGCACCATTCAACATTTTTCTGAAGAAATTCTGAAACAGGATTCAGTGTTTTCTATCCAGTGGACCTAAAAGTATTGATGCTGCTTCTTCATGGGCTTTGTGTTTTTTCCTTCCCAGAAGCTTGATGTAACTCATTACCTTGGACCCACACTTAGAATTATTTATAGAGTTTTTAATTATCTTTTTTCCCCAAACTGGTTAGAAATCGATCCTCTTTTCCTACATCAGCCTTCCTTTTCAAGTCATCTCAGTCAGTTTGTTTTTTTTTTTAATCCAGCTGTCTCAGTCATTCATTACAAACTTAAATCTATTAGCCAGAAGTAAAATACAATCAATCCAACTATTTGTCAACATGCAGCTGAAAGGACTGGTGGAGATGTGGAATGTTCGGGCTGTTTCAGCCTCACAGAGCTTGCACCAGACAGGAGACTGGGCTGTACCATGATTCTATTATCTGCAAGGCCCCAGAGTTACTTCTTTTGCTGGCATGAAAATGACTGTCTTCTCTCACTCTAGGTACTTGGGTTTGAAATCCCGGGCCAAGAAGGACATCTGTCAAAATAAAGATCATTTGATATTTGAAAGATGATTAAACCATTCAGATTTGATTCATTAAAACAGCAAAACAACACAAACACATTCCTTCTAAATATATAATATGTAGCAGTTGGGAACATTCATTTTAGGATCATTGTGTCAATACTTTCCCTAAAATAGTCTCTGACAGCTAGTTTGGGCCTATAGATATTCAGGCAGAAAGATGCACTAAACTAAGAGTTTAGATTTTTATTTGTTTTTTTTTTTTCCCCTACCGTGGCTTGGGCATATTGTGAAAAATATTTGGCTGATCAACAGATTCATCTTTCCAGTGTTCAGAGGTTTTATTTTTCACCTGGGAATTTCATATTTCACTTCCCTCACCCTACCAACCCTATCCAAGTCATGATAAGGGAGTCGAAGAGAGGGGCCAGCTATCACAGAATCATATTTCTAGCCCCTATTTGTCGCTCAAAAGAGAATAAGAGCAGACAAAAGAGCTGAGGACGGAAGTGGCTTCTGGGAATCTTCACTCCCAAAATGTTGGCCAGTGAGAACAAATGAGTAAAGAGCAAACCAGCTATAAACAAAAACTAAAAAGTCAATGTGATACTGAGTAGTAGGATACAATTATATAGTGGAAATGTTCATTAGGATCCTGCCCCCCATCAGTTTCTCCTCTTTCCCCCTTCCTCCCTTCTGAGCAGCTATTCCATTCGCACCGCAGGGACGCAACATGGAGCCAAGCGAATGGTCTACAGGCCACTCCTTACCTGCCTCAACCCCCAACTTCCCAGTGCCTTTTCACCAGCTGAAAGGTGGGGATAAAAGTGTTGAAGAGCAAGTTGAGGGAGAGTCTAGAACCCTTCACAACCTCCAACTAGAGAGCTACACTGAGCTTGGGCAGCAGGAAGGACAAAGGGAAGTGATAAGGGTGTCCACGTTGGTGGGTCCTGGACAGAAGGGCACTGCTCTCAGACTTTGGGGCAAAAACCTAGAGGTTAGGTTCCTCAGGAGAAGATTTTAAGTGGAAGATTACCGTGCAATTAAGGAAGGGGTCCCAGGAGACACCAGAAGGGAAGTGAGCAGGATGGGACAGGAAAGGGGAAAAAGCCACGCAAAAGTACAATCTCAGGCTAAATTCTAGAGAGACATGCCCTGCTAAGTAGGTTATGCCTCAGTTGTCCTGACCTGAGCCAGTGAGCTGTCCTTTCTCCACACACTGTCAGCCTTTGGACAAGGGCCTCCCCGTTCATGCCCATAAACATCTGAGGAAAAAGCAGCCTCGGTTGTCCCAGGGCAGCCTTCAGAAGGGCCACAGGTGCTGGTTGTTGGTATAGGGAGTGAGGTTTGCAAAAAATAGCAAAAACAGGTCTAAGTTATTCTAGATAGAGCACTGAAGTCTGCTCCTCCCGGGGAATAAGAAATATAACGCTACAGTGATAAATGTATGATATGTGTGTATATAGCACTCTCTCCTTGCTACAATCTCCTTTCTGATCTCCATTACAACCCTGGAAGATACTAGAATATATCGGGGTATGTATTATGATACCTCTCTCAGATATGTAAATTTGACGTACGTCACCATCAAACAACTTACTCAAACGATAAAAGCTCCAAACCCAGCAGTCTTTCTCTTTTCTGTAGCCACAACCTAAAGGGTATTTCTGTAACTTCTTGATACAAATTCAGAATCCTGGGGTCATTACAGAGTAGAGACCAAGTTGTGGTCTTATCAGAATTCCTTGGCTCACATCTGAGACCCTCTCTGCACCAACATCTCTCAGGATGAAGCCAACACTTTCAGTCCCCCTACACCCCAGGGCTCCTCAGGGGTTGCCTGTGTAACTCTAGCACCATTGTCTTGCCCTGAGTTGGAGGATAGCTGGTTTAGAGCATAGTTTTGTGTTTTAAGCAGGACAGGGTTTGAACTCTGGTTCTGCCATTTAGCATGTGTGTGAGTTTCCTTAGGTCATCGAAGTTCTCTAAGTCCCACGTTTGTCATCTGCAAAACTGGGCAGTGTTAGTAGTCACCTTAAAGGGTTAAGTTGATTCAACAAGATGATATTGGTAAAGTGCTAAGCCCAGGGCTTAGGAAAGAGCAAGTTCCCAATAAGCGTTATCTATTATGATTTCATTATTATTAATCTTCATCCTTTCCCTCAAATTACTCTGACTCAGGTCATCTTTTTTCTAAAATGATGGTTTTTTTGCCCCTATGCCACACTGAATGTCAGTGCGGACCACTTTTCAGGAGTTGAAATTGATTCAGCAAAGTGAACCTTTTGGTTAATGTTGTTTACTGGAGTGGGATTTGAGCTGTAGCAATTTAGACACTTGGCTGGCAGATGGTGGATGGCCTTGGGAGGCTATACCATTTGCTTAGAATACAGGGACTGTAATCTCTCTTCACCAGTCATTTCAGAAATGAGTCTCACTTAGTATTTCGCAGAAGCAAATGAGCCTATAGTTAAAATCCTGGTGAGATAGCTCCTAGTTTAGTATTTATTTACAGCCTAGAAACCCAGCAGGTACAGCCCCAGTGTATTTCATCTTAAAAGCAAATTCTGTAGTTCCCTTAGAATTCCTGTTTTTGGGGCATCCAGAAAGATACATCTGAAAACCAGCTTCCTTTTAGCCCCCAGCCCCATGACAGAAATTAAAAACAAACAAACAAACAAACAAACAAACAAAAAACAAGGAAAGAATTTTTCTCTCTAATTTGTAAAGCAAACAAGAGAAATAAAAAGAGCAGGAGGAAGCCAGCTTCTGGAATGACACCCAAATAGAACAGTTTTGAATAGGTGAGAAATCACAGCATGAATGAAGCCAGAACAAGGGTGGTCTTCGGGCTTTCAGACCTTTCATCAGGTCATCACATACATCAGAAGAAAGAAGCACCAAGTGATGATTGAGGGACCCTGATGACAGAATTGAGATGAAAAATAATGGTTCATCTGTGTCAACGGAGCATAAGAGCAAAGCCTTCTGTGAAGGCTCTTCCATCGACCATGGACGCCTAACGGGATAATCCCAGACCATAGGATGTACAGGGGATTCAGGGCAGCCCCTCATTCAGATCATGGCCAGAGACAACAGGGAGTTGTCTTTGCCCAGTCAGCAAGACCAGCGCACAGGACAACACACATTTCCACATCGCCACAGGCTGGCCCCCTTCCCAAAGTGCTAGCCGGAGTGAAACAGCCTGCTGAGGGGAAGAAATATACTGTACCTGTGGATCAGATGCTTTACTTTACTACTTAGTAGTAGAGGCAGGATAGTGGAGAATATAGCTAATGAAAGACATCTTGTCTTTACTGAGCTTTCCTGTGTGCTTGGAGTTGTGCTGGGGTCCTAATAGACTTTATCTCAGCTGTCTTCAAAATGACCCTATCGAAGCTGCACTCTTCCCATTAATTTTCCCAAACTAGTAAGTATAAGTAACTTACTAGTAACTAGTAAGTGGCAAAACTCACCTCTCATCCCAAGAATTCTGTTTCCAGAAAGCCTGTGACCAATACGGTCTAGCTATACTATCTTAAGCAAAGAAAACTTCGCTACAGACAATTTAACCAAGCCCTCCAATGTCATGAGAGGCAAAGAAGAAAGAAATGTGCAGAACTCAAAGGCTTCTCTGGTGAGATTTGCTTTATTCTTTTAGAGTTATACAAGAAGACATTAAAAAACAGGGATTGCTCTTGTAGAGAAAAGAGGAATGAATATACCTGTGTTCACACTGTGGGGCAGTGGAATTGGAGGCCGTGGAGGAATAGGGCCCACCTGTCCAGACCCCACCATTCATTTATCTACCCAAGACGCCCTTCTCAAGTCCCTACTATGTGCCAAACTCTATAGAGATGGGAACAACAGAAGATGAATAGACAATGGTTTCTTGTCATGAGAAATTCACCATGTCAGGGGAAAGTCAGACAAACAGATCATTACAAAGCCCTGTGTAAATGTTACAATAGTGTAACAGTGGTAACATTGTAATTGTACTAAATTTGAACCCTGTCCTTCCAGATCACAAAACAGATATGTAGGAGGAAGCAAGAATATTTTAACTCAAGTATCTGGATGAAGATGTCTTTCTAAGTTAAAAGTAATGATAGAGAAAAAAAAATGAGATTTTAACTAAGTAATTTCCAGAGAAATTTAAGAGTTCATGTTTTCTCAAGGAAATTAGCAAATTAGGAAAAAAGGTAGAAATCTAAGGGATTCTGTAATCTCTGTAACACGAAAAATAAAAATGAAATAAAATGAAAAAAATAAGAACTACATAAAAATAATTTAAGAAAAGACAGGAAAAACCATATAAATATGTTCTTATGACATCATTTATAACAGTATATTATTAGAAATTATTAACATGTCCAACAATAGGGAAATCAAGCAAGACAAATTTTTATGGTGGAATATTATGCATGCTTTAGGAGAGACTTTTCAAGTTATTAGCTTTTATTAAGTGCACTGTGCTAGGCACACAGAACTTAGGCAATAGTTTCTATCCTTGAACATCTTACTTGAATACGTCCTTAGCTCTCACATATAATGGTTTAATTTCTTTGATCAGAAAGTGTACTTTATCGGACATATTTCCCATAGATTAATTTTAGACCATAAGTTGCTTTTGGTTTTGGCAAATATATGCAGTCATATAATAATTACCCCGATTTCCTTCATTCCCTTTTGCAATCTCCCCTCTCCTAGTTGCAGCCCCCTGTGACCACTGATCTGATTTCTGTCTCTATAATTTTGCTTTTTACCAAATGTCACATAAATTGAGTCATACAGTATGAGTATAGAGTTTTCTGTGTCTTTCTCCTTTCACATAATATAATGTGTTTGAGATTCATCCATGTCATTGCATATATTGGTGATTTGTTCCATTTTGTTGTTCTGTTCTATTCTGTTCTGTTCTCTTTTCTTCTCTTCTCTTCTATTCATGTTCCACAATTCATTTATCCATCTACCGGGCAGTGAACATTTGAAATTTTTGGCAATTATGGATAAAGCTGACAAAAACACTAGCATACATGTCTTTGTGTGGACATATACTTTCATGTCTTTGTTATATATCTAGGAGTAGGATTGCTGGGTCATATGATAAGTGTATTTAGCTTTATGAAAAACTGCCCAACTGTTTCCAAAGTAGCTGTATCATTTTGCATCCCCACCAACAAGCTAGGAAGTTCCAGGTGTTTTCAATCCTTGCCAAATTGTCAATTGTCAATTGACGTGTCAATCTTTTTAATTTTAGCCATTCAAGTTGGTGTATAATATTGTTTCATTGCATTGAGGGGGTGGGTGGGGAATGATACCACCCTCAGGCCCAGTGTTTTGCAAGAGGAATTTATAGTACTCAAAAAAGCTGTTTTATTCATGGTCATAATTTATTACAGTGAAAGAATATATACTAAAATTAGCAAAGGGAAAAAGTACATAGGGTGAAGTCCAGGGGACAGCAAGTGCAAGCTTCCAGGTGCATATTCCAGGGAATATGTATAATTCTCCCAGCAATGATATATGACATGTGCAAAATGTTGCCAACTAAGGAAGCTTACTGGAGCCTTGGTGCCTAGACTTTTACTGGGGGTCAATAATGTAGGTATGCAGTACCTGTGTGACTGACCTCAGCTACCCACAAACTGGTACAGTGTGGTCCAAGGCCTTGGGCACACAAAAACAGAGTTTCTTTTTTCTTTTTAAAGATTTTATTTATTTATTTGACAGAGAGAGAGACAGACAGAGAGGGAACACAAGCAGGGCGGTGGGAGAGGGAGAAGCAGGCTTCCTGCTGAGCAGGGAGCCCGATGCAGGGCTCAATCCCAGGACCTTGGGATCATGACCTGAGTCAAAGGCAGATGCTTAACGAATGAGCCACCCAGGCACCCCAAAACAGGGTTTCAACATAAATGTAGCATGGCTCAAGGGTTCAGACATGCAAATACACTCTTAAGAGGTAGAATATCCCATGGAATATTCCAGGGGTCAGTTCTAAACACAGGCCTTTCTTTGGAATATGCAGCATTTGGGCAACCCAGGCCCATTGAGTTAACCCTTTCCTGAGCACGGGTGATCCTAATTTGTTTTCCCAAATGACTATTAATGTTGAACTTCTTTGCATGTGCTTATTTGTCATTCATACATTTTCTTCAGTAAAGTGTCCAAATTTGTTGTCATTTTTTTATAATTTGGTTGTTTGCTTTCTTTTTATTGAGTTGTAAGAGTTCTTTGTATATTCTAGATAGAAATCATTTATCGGGGCACCTGGGTGGCTCAGTTGTTAAGCGTCTGCCTTCGGCTCAGGTCATGATCCCAGGGTCCTGGGACTGAGCCCCGCATCAGGCTCCCTGCTCAGCGGGAAGCCTGCTTCTCCCTCTCCCACTCCCCCTGCTTGTGTTCCCTATCTGTCTGTCTCTCTCTCTCTCTGTCAAATAAATATATGTGCTGCCAAAGTGAGCACCTGTCAAATAAATAAATAAAATCTTTTTAAAAAAAAAAGAAATCATTTATCAGATTATTTTGCAAATAGATTCTCCAAGTCTGTGATTTGTCTTTTCTGTTACTTAATAGTACTTTAAAAGAGCAAAAGTTCTTACTTTTGATAAAGTCCAATTTATTCATATTTTCTTTTGTGATTTGTGTTTTTTGTACATTATCCAAGAAATCTTTCCTATACCAAGGTCACAGACTTTCTCTTATGTATTTTTTTCTAAAAGTATTATAGCTTTAACATTTTTATGGAGGTCTATGACCCATTTTGAGTTAATATATATATATATATATATGATGCAGTGGAAGAGTTGATGTTCTTTTCTTTTTTTAATGTACAATTCTTTCAGAACTATTTCTTGAAAAGATTATCTTTTTTTTCCCCCATTAAATTATCTTGGTACCTTTGTCAAAAATCATTTGACAAATCACCTGTGAGTCTATTTCTAAACTCTGTATTCTATTCCATTGATCTATATGCTTATCCCTACACAAATGCCATAGTGGCTTGATTATTGTAGCTTTACAGTAAGTCTTGAAAACAGGTGACCTCACTCCACCAATGTTATCTTTTTCAAAATAGTTTTGTTTATTATAGGTCCTTTGCTTTTCCATTTAAATTTTAAAATTAATGTGTCAAAGGGGAAAACTGACATCTTAACAGCATCTGATCCATAGGTACAGTATATTTCTTCACTTGTCCAGATCTTTAGTTTCCTCCAATAATGCTTTATTATTTTTAGCATACAAACTTTGAATATATTCTGCTGGATTTATCCCTGAATATTTCATGGTTTTTTGACCCTTTTGGAAATGACAGGTTTTCTCAAGTTCCAACTGTTCACTGCTAATATATAGAAATACAATTTTTTATATTGACTTTGTGTATCTTGTAACATTGCTAAATTTACTTATCAGTCTAGCAGTTTCTTGTTTGTTTGAGATTCTTTGGGATTGTTTCTGTAGATGATGAAGTTATGTGCAAATAACACCAGCTTTATTCCTTCATTTCCTTTCTCTATGTGTTTTATTTATTTTTCCTGCAGTGGCCAGGACCTCCAGTCCACTATTAAGTAGAAGTTTTATCCTTGTCTTGTTTTTTTGTTTTTTGTTTTTGTTTTGTTTTGTTTTTAATTGAGAGAGAGAGAGCGAGCGAGCGTGAGTGGAGGGGCAGGAGAGAGAGAATCTTAAGCAGGTTCCATGCTCAGCATGGAGCCTGACGTGGGGCTTGATTTCATGACCCTCAGATCATGACCTGAGCTGAAATCAAGAGTTGGACACTTAACCGACTGCACCACCCAGGCGCCCTATCCTTGTCTTGTTTCTGATCTTTGTAGGGAGGCATTCAGTTTTTCATCATAGGTGTGGATGTTAGTGGCATCTTTGTTGTTGTTACTGTTGTTTTAATAGCTACCCGCCTCTATCAGTTTCCTAGGGCTGCCATAAAGTACCACAAAGTGGGTGGCTTCAAATAACAGAAATTTATTTTCTCTCTGCTCTGAAGGCCAGAGGTCTGAAATCAAGGTGTAGGCAAGTTTGGTTCCTTCTAACTGTGAATGAGGATCTGTTCTATGCCTCTGATGGTTTGCCAGCAAAATCTTTGGCATTTCCTGGCTTGTAAGTATATTTTTTCAATCCTCCACCTCCACATGGCATTTTCTGTGTCTTTTCACACAGTCTTCTTTCTATGCATGTCTGTCATTGTGTCTAAATTTCCCAGTTTTATGAAGACACAAGTCATACTGGAATAAGGGCTGCTCTAAACACCTCATCTTAATTTGACGACATGTGCAAAGACCCTCTTTCCAAATGAGGTCACATTCTGAGGTACTAGGGTTAAGATTTCAACATATTTTTTTGGGGGGTGTCATAATTCAACCCATAATTACGCCCTTAGTCAAATTGAAAAAGTTCTCTTCTATTACTAGTTTGCTAAAAGGTGCTTTTCATGAATCGTTGTTAAGTTTTGTCAAATCCTTTCTCTGCACCTATTGAGATGATCATATGGTTTTCTTTTAGTCTTTTGATAGAGTGAATTATGTTGGTTGGTTTCCAAATGTTAAACTTTAGTTCCAGGATAAATTATGGTTGTGATATATTATCTTTTTGATATATATATATATATATGAATATATTACTAAATTAAGTTTGTTAATGTTTTGTTACGGATTTTTGTGTCTGTGTTCATTATGGGTTTTCATCTGAGCTTTGTTTTGTTGTTGTTGTTTTGTTTTGTGTTTTTTGTTTGTTTCTCTAAAAAGTTTCATAGTTTCCATTTGTTCCACAGCTTGGGAGAGGGCTCCAGGATGGTTAAAAAATTGCCCAGTGGCTGCAAGGGGAGGCTCAGGCACAAGCCCTGGTACCAAGGGGATTTCAGGGTGGGCGCTCAAAGGCTGCTGGTCTTCAGAGGCTCCTGGTCATGCTTGAGGGTGAGCCTTTTGAAGAAACACTCATCCAGGCCAGCCTGGGGGCCAGCCATCTTGGGGAGGTTAGTCAGGTGGTCGCCCATCTTCTTGATGAGTTTCACCTTCTCACCCAGGAAGGGGAAGTCTCCAAGCTGGCAGTCTGTGGGCAGAACCCAGGGCATGCAGATCCAAAAGGCGTGGGTTCAGGTTCTTCTCTTGAACCATGGCAGCTTCCTTGGTGTCCAAGGTTTTGTGCCACTCATCTTGGGAGGGCTTCTGCATGTCCTGGAAGAGGGCACCAACGCTGCGCTGGTTTTGCACCTTCAGGAAATGCTCAGTGCCCTTACGCTTCTTCTCAGCCAATTCAAGATATTCCATTGTGGTCAGATAACACATCTTTTAGGATTTCGTTCTTTTTAAATTGTTGAGATTTGTTTTTATCTGAGAACATGGTCTGTCTAGGTAAATATTTCATGTGCCCAAACACAAAGAATGTGTTTGGGGATGAAAAGAGCGTTCTCTAAATGTCAATTAGATCGATTTGTTTGGTAATGTTCAAGTCTCCAATATCTTTACTGATTTTCTACTTGTTCTGTTTATTGATTACTGAGAGGGAAGTACTGAAATCTCTAATTTTAATTACAGACTTGTCTATTTCTCTTTTCAGTTCTATCCATTTTTTTTCTGTATGTATGCCAAAGTTCTGTTGTGGGATAATCTTTATTAGTAACATTTCCTTTTGACTTTTAATTATTGTTTCCATTTCCCTGCTGAATTCCCCATGTGTTCACACATGTTGTCCATATTTTCCACTTGATCCTTGAACATATTAATAATCATAGTTCTATGATAGTTGGGTTTGAAGTCTGCTGTTGCTATCACTCCCTTCGGTGGGCACAGTCTTTCATTTCCTGCATCTGTGGGATACGGCTCTGTTGCGCTTGGAGTGGGGTTGTGGTTTCTTCCCAGTTTTCCTGCCCTCCCCTTACCTTTCAGCTGACAGTGTATATCTGCTGCATCCAGGGGCTCTCTGCATCCATGGGTTTGCTCTTCCCTCACTGGGAAACGGACTTTACTCGTAACCCAGTGTGAGGCTTGTAGTGGGCATCCTGGTGGAAGGTCCTGCATCAGTTTTTCTTTCTTTCTTTCTTTCTTTCTTTTTCTCTTTCTTTCTTTCTTTCTTTCTTTCTTTCTTTCTTTCTTTCTTTCTTTAAGATTTTATTTTTTTACCTATTCGAGAGAGAGAGAATGTGAGCGAGAGAGTGAGAGAGAGCATGAGCCGGGGGGGGGGGCAGAGGGAGAAGCAGGCTCCCCACTGAGCAGGGAGCCTGATGAGGGGCTCCATCCCAGGACGCCAGGATTATGACCTGAGCCAAAGGCAGACGCTTAACCCACTGAGCCACCCAGGTGCCCGGTCCTGCATCAGTCTTAACTAATTGTAGCACAGCTTTTTCAGAGCAAGATCCTGTGCTCAAATGTATTTCCTCCCCTTCAGATGTTTTTGGCTTTTACTCCTCTCTTATCAGCAATCTACCTTGTGATCTTAGCCTACTGATGAGCTTAAGAAAATTTATGATTTTGTGGATTAGCTAGATATTTCTTGTGTTTAAGGTAGAGTGATAGTCTCTTGTGTCTTTCTATATCCTACACAGAAATGGAACTCTCATGAGCAGTGGTTTAAAATGTGAGAAAAATGATAGAATTTTAACTGCAGTTTCCCAAACTGGAAAATACTAAGTATACAAAACTTTACATACAATATAATTCCAATATTAACTCACCTCCTAATATGCATTAGGCCTTTTGGTAGATACTGATAAGCAAGATTGATGTCCCTTCTTTGCAAAGAAATTATAATGAAAATTCTTCTACATAAACACTGAAAAGATCTGTACATCAAAAAATAACAAAACCAGAATTAAAAATCCAATGGTGATCGTGGGAATATATATATTCTAGTAAGTACGACACAAGTTAATATCACTAATGTATGAAGTACACATGCAGTAATTTATAGCAAATACTGTCAGTGTTTCACTTATATTCCCTAGGATCCTTTCCAGTTTTTGTCACACTGGCTTCTGGTATACTTTCCCTTCTAAATGATGGTACCTGCATCTCTTGTTTGGAGGCTTCTCTTAGCCCACCTACCTCTCCCCTCTGCCTCTGGGTCTCTACTCTGAGATAGTCTTTAACCAAGGACGGAGAGTAAAATTTCTCTTGTCCCCTAATCAGGACAATTTAGAGGTATGACCTCCGTTGTCCCCAGAGCTTCCCCGGGGGGTTATGCCAAAGTTTTCTTCCATGGGACTTTATTTGATGCCACAGATTTCTTCGGCCTCCCTCCTCTTTCTGTCGCACTTCTCCAGCCTCCTACTACTTTTTCCCAGGAACGTTCCCTAAGAAATCACTTTGATACAACTCCTCATCTCAGAGACTTCTAGGGAACTGAACTATGGCATAAATCAGAGCAAAAATACTAAGAGTACAACAGGGAAAAAATGAGCTAAGGACATAGACTAGGAATTCACATACAAAATGATAATACAACCTTTCCAAGGGAAACTTTTCTTTAGTGTATTTGGGGGGAGAGGAGAGTTTTGCCTCATCTTCTCCCTAGTCCTTCCATGGTTCATTAATGTCTCCACGATGCTTCTAACCTCCCATTCTTCTCAGTTCTGCTTCAAATGTCCTCTTGCTTTGCTGCTGCCCCCCAAAACCCTAGGCCTACTTTTCTCCTTCAATTTGATGCTTACCTTGGGATGTTGGCCCTGTGGAGGGGTGATGATGTACTCAGGGTTCAAGAATAGGTAGAAAATATTCACTATAGAAAAAAAAAAACTTCAAACCAAAAGATTAAAGATGACTGTCCCCAAAATCTAAGAGGGAAAAGTTCAAAATCTTTATTAGTCGTCATGGTCAATTACTTCTTGGTCTTGAAGCTCACCTTACACTCTACTCTTCTTCAGTTCCTATTGTGAACCCCCTCCACCCAGTTTAGAAAACTTTTGTTCTCTGCCATAGGGTTTAGTTATCTTCTGGTTCTGACTCTCCATCTCAGGATACCTCCTGGGATGATATTTTCCAAAGTCTAATTTATCAGTCTGATAATAACTTGTTGTGTATGTAATATATGAAGTGTTTATGGAGTGGGGTTAGAGACTCAGCAGGACAATTCAGATGGGATCTGGTGCTTTTGCTTGAGACTTCTTTTTTGGGCCAGTGACAGGGAGAGAAGGCCAACTGTGTGTACTTCTTCCCACTTTTCCTTCAGAGATGTCTTGTTGGTAGCTTGTAGCCAGTCATAGTGGGAGTGTTTACACCACGGAAATCAGGAGTTGGACTTTTTTCCTACCCCAGAGAGCCAGTTGTTAAACATTTACTAGTACACCACTGCTCCAACATTTTGGGGGACCATAATTCTTCCATTCATAGCCTAGATAGTTCAGATGGGATTGACCCTATTCTCTAGCTCCAAGAGTAGGCAGGGTATCGCATCCTTCCTGGCTTTGATGATTGGTGCAAAAATGAGTAAATATTCTCAGATGGGCCGATCGAAGTCTTCTCTGACTTTTGCTGAAATGACTGTGGAAAAGGTACACTCCATTTTAGATATCCTGGACACTGAGATTCCTTAATGTCGAGCTGGTGAAGGTCATGTGGGCCAGTACGTAGAGATAGCCTGCTTGAGAATAAAGCCAGCACAGAGGAAAATACAGCTGAAACAGGGAGTGAGTAAATGATAGGGCTTGTGCTCAGCATTTTAATTCCTGCATGGAGCCCCTAAATTTCACTTGCTGATGCCAACAAATGCCTATTATTGCTTCAGCTATTTTGAGTTCAGTTTCTATCACAAGCAACCATGTGAATTTTGACATATAATTGTGAAGAGAACACACACTCACACACACTCTCTCTCTCCGTCACACACAGACAGACACACACACACACACACACACACACACACACACACACACCCCAAAGGCAGATAGTACCTGCCAGAAAACACACACACAGACACACAGACAGACAGACAGACAGACAGACACACACACACACACACACACACACACACACACACCCCAAAGGCAGATAGTACCTGCCAGAAAACAAGAGAGAGGAGATTTTTCCCTACAGGCAATGTGAAGCATTACATTACAATTCGAAGCAACGTCAACTCTCCTTTTCTTGACCTTCTGCTTCCAGATCATGCACAGGGACTTACCAAACAACAGATGCAGCAACCTTTAGTTATTCTAACACCAGGCAGAAGTTCTGAGATCAAAGGCCCTCCTCCATCCTCCCCTTCTCCATCCAGTTAAACTGGGTCAAAATGTTAGGCAGAACTCCTTCTACACCCTAGATTATGTATGTAGAAGCAATATAGAAATTGATATTTTCCCTGTCAGAGCAACTTTTCCAAAAGAGGAGGGGTATTACTCTGCCTAGCGAACAAAGTACAATTTTACTTTGGGATGAAATTGTTCAAAGAAATACAAATTCAAACAATGACACTATTTTACCTCAAGTCTTGACAAAATTAACACCCTGAAGTAGAAATGGTTTAGTGAAATAAACACTGTCTTACATCACTGGATGGAAAGTCAGATGATGCAACTTTTCTGGAAAACAATTTGTCAATATACATCTAGAAGTTCATATATTTCCATTCCCTTTTGCTAAACATTTCCACTTCTGGGAATATATATTAAATAAATTATCCGAAAATCAGATGGAAATTCATACGCTGATATTCTTTGCAGCTTTGTTTATAATATAGAAAGGTTAGAAAAAATCCTAAATGCCCAACAGTAAATGACTGGTTAAATAAATTGGGACTTATCTATATAATAAAATGCCATTTCCAAAAATAGCCTTTTTAAGAATTTAAAATATAACCCTGATTATAACACTTAAGGAAAAGCCCTACACAGACGGGTAAATGGCATGAGCTCACATAAAAATGCATGTGTATCTCATGACTCATCTCGATACAGGCTGAGAATATTTCAATGCCTTAATGTTTTTGCATCTGCTCAGCCCTCACCCACTTTCCCACCTGGTGAATTCTTATTTTTCCTTCAAAATCCAGCTCACACATTACACCTTTCATGGAAATTTTTTTGGGGAAGATGGTGCATAAAGGGGGTTGATCCTTCTGTCCTAAAGACTACTAAAGACTAGACCGTATTTCCTAAGAATCTCTAAGTCCCTCCCCTCCATCAGTGTGTTGTTCTCTGCAGCCTCCTCCATCCACTGGCATTGACACCTAAGGTGAGATCGTTTGCCATTCTGCCTCTCTGAGGGGACATCCGTGAGGCTGTGGCCAGCAAGGGCCAGTGAGGCTATCCTGGTTCCCATCAGCACCGGGAGCCTATGGCTGGGTGCTCTAAGCAGGAATGTTGTAGATGCATATCATTTTTAAAAGACCTTTCTACTCTAGCCTGTAATACTTCATAACTGTGAGATGTTGATATACATTACAAAATATGGACTTATGCCACTTGTACTTTTTAGTCAACTATTGGGTGGATTCCATGAATAAAATCAGCCAAGCTTTAAAAATATATATAATTGTCTCTAGAAACCATAAGGGAACCATGGAAATGACTCTTCTGTTACTAACACAAACAGCAACCAAGGGCCTGCTGCCTCAGGCAAAATGAAACTACAGTGCGGTGTGACAAGTACGGAGAAGGTGAATCTTATTCCTGGTAGTCTGCTAAACAGATGAAGAATGCTGTTAATGAAGCCCCTGAACGTGCCTTTGACAAGATGTCTTCAACACCAGAGATCACCCTTCTTTCCGCCCGAGCTTTCCCATATTCTGCCACTGTGCTGTTATTACTATTCTTTTTTTTTTAAGATTTTATTTATTTATTTGACAGGGAGAGACACAGCGAGAGAGGGAGCGCAAGCGGGGGCGGGGGTGGGAGAGGGAGAACAGGCCTCCCGCTGAGCGGGGAGCCCAACGCGGGGGGGGGGGGGGAGGGGGGGGCTCGATCCCAGGACCCCGGGATCATGACCTGAGCCGAAGGCAGATGCTTAACGACTGAGCCACCCAGGCGCCCCTATTATTATTATTATTACTACTGTTTTGCCAATAATTGGTTGCTAATGACACCAAAACTTACTTTTGCTATCATCATATTTTCCCACAGGATTGGTAGCTTTTAGATAGGCATACCTCTGCCTTTTCTGGTTCTGTACCCTTGGGCAGTTTATTTAACATCCTTGAGGGCCAGTTGGGAGATTTTCCAGAAATATTGGGAGCAATAAGGCGACCTGATGTTTAGTAGAGAGGCTGTAAAGATTACATGAGTTGTCTGCAAATGTTTAAGTGCCAAGTCATCAGGTTAAGTGACAAGATGCTGATCTGACACGGGATGAAACGAGGAGAGTACCTTGATGGGGTATCTGGGCTTGTATGCCTGTAGCCCTTTATTTCTCTGTCCGGTATCGCTTATCAAATAGTTGTTGTGTCTTTTTCCTTCATTATTTTCTATGCTTTTAAGGGCAGGAATAGAGTCCATTATTCACTTATTCAGCCAATAATCTACGAAGCGATCACAATGTCTATTGTATTTCCAGTCCTAGCAGAGTAACCGGCACATAATTGGTTTGCAACACATATTTGAGGAGTAAATTGGGAAATGTATGTAGCTTTAGGACATGTGGAGAAGGGGATGGCTATGACCATAGTGGGGGGGCCCCAATGTATAAAGAAGGAGGTCAGCTAGAAAATTCCTTTAGAATGTAGTCATACTACAAGTATATAGTTCAAGTTGCGATTTAGCAAGTGAATATTGCTTCACTGAGCAAAGATAATGGTGACAGTAGACAAGGAAAGGGATAAAAGGAATAGAAAAAAGAATATTAAGTTTAGTATTGGCTTGGATAAATACTAAATTTAGGACAGAGTTAGCCTCTTGGCAAGAAGAAAGAATTTGGTTTTGAGGAGAGCATACAGTGGGCTTCATTTACACTTGTTGCATTTTATTTCTAAAGCTGGGGAGTAGGTGAATGGACACTCATTAAATTTACGCTATATTTTTCATATTTTATTAAAAAATAAAATGGTCATTATTGATGTTTCATCACCTCCAGGTATTTTTATAATTTTTTTAAGAATTTACAGAATTGTAACATCAGTCACTAAGTTTAGTCAGGTTGACCTCAGTAATATCCCTTCTACACTTAGACCCACCTATTCGGGTCCTTGGTAAACTCTTCTCAAGGGCTCAGTGATTATTCTCTAACTGTTCTGGCCTCCAGGGTTGGCTCTCTCCAAGCCATTCCTGACTCTACTCCAAAGAGTTCTCCCTAAAATGTAGATCATGCCATTTTTCTGCTTCAGAACAGTTTGTGAGGCAAGGTCGAAACTTGCCAACCTAGCACTGAAAGAATCCCACAGCTTAGGTCCTATTTAACCTTTTTGTCTGTTTCCTGCTATAGGATACTTTGTTCCAGGCCGCTTGCCCCCAGCCCACCTAGCATGCTCTCATCATTCTTTACTCTGTTTATTACACTTACAAAGATGAATGCAAAACCAGATGACCTTAGTTTTCTTGTTCAGTTTGGGAAGATGCCTTCAAATAAATAGAAGCTATTGGTATCTGAGAGTCTTAGGTAAGCAGGGGACTGATTTTAGACATACCAGTAAGTAGGTATTGGGTACATATTGGTATCCATAGTGTCTAGAAAAGTCCATTTCCTTTTAAAATCATCAGCTTTCCGGGGCGCCTGGGTGGGGCTTAGTTGGTTAAGCGTCTGCCTTCTGCTCAGGTCATGATGTCGGAGTCCCAGGATCAAGTCCCACTTCGGGCTCCCTGCTCAATGGAGAATCTGCTTCTCCCTCTGACCCTCCCCCCCTCATGCTTTCTCTCTCACACAAATAAATAAATAAAATCTTAAAAAAATAAAATAAGATCACCAGCTTTCCATATAATACCTGTTCAGCGAGAACAAGATGTAAGGCAAATACTGAGATTATGATAATAACTCCACACATTAAAAAATATATTGTGCAAGAGCTGAGGGTTTGACTAGTGTGTTTTGTTTTTAGCATTTCTTGCATATGGATGTTTGTGATTGGTAGGTAGGTTGAAAATAGGAACGATAAAACACTAGACTACAAAATTTGATTACAGTCCTAATTTTGCAAGAAACTTATCTTATTCAAATACTTAAATTCTTGGAGTTTCAATTGCCTTCTCTGTTAATTGGAAAGAGTCCCCCAACTTTCACCCTAGAAGCTAACTTGTCATGTGTTTGCAAGCCTTGTGCCCTGTATTACTGAAAGCTAGTAAGAAGTCCTTATCTAGTACCTATTGCAAAAAAGTGTGTCCATGAGGGATGAGTTTGCTTCTAGTGTTTTATGAATCCCTTATAGTTATATGAGTTCAAGGAAAAAGTCTTAATTTGTTACAAAAGCTGTTGACTTAACAGTCACGGTTTGAGCAAGTAAGATCACAGCATACTCTCCAAACTAAATTAAACTCATTCTTCTTTAACACGCTGTCTTTAATAATACCTGCTGCTATAGTAGAGTCCAAATGGCGGCAGATGTTAAGAGGAAAGGCATTTACTACCTCTCTGCTTTGATTTTCGAGAACCCCTGGAGGTCCCGTGGCTCCTTTACACTGAACTCCAACCCTGAAATTTTCTCTTTCATTTTAAGATGTCCATAAATACTGTCTATATTAAAAACTCCAGCTGGTGTTAAGAAAAGACTTTGATGGGAGAGGGGGAAGTAACGAGAATATCTCCAAAATAGGGAAGGAGAGGTTATGTGTCCGTAAGAAATAGAAAAGGACACACACAACAGAGGTTGGGGCCATTGGTATTTTTACTTGTTTCTCAATCCTACTAAGATTCAGCACTTGTGTATTATTATTTTTCCAATAAAATCCATGTATTCTACATGAGAAGACATGATATTTGATACAATGGTAGATATGGTACATTGGATTGTTACTCAGCAAATATTCATTTCCTTCCTTCCCTTCTGTCCCATCTCCATGGGGGAATTATACTTTCTCTCCCCGTTGATATTGGGCTTGGCTATGTGACTTGCTTTGCTTCTCATGGTCAGGGACTATAAAAAGGTCTGATATTTCACCTTATTTGCAAGCTAACAAATTATTCTGCCCAAGTTTCATGGATGTTGGCAGGAGACATGAGACTTCTATGTCAGAGACAAAGAACTTTATTACACCATTAACAGTAGCAAGGGCATCCGAGTTTTCTTGGGTTGGTTCCCAAGTGCTAGGTCCCACAGGGCGATATGAAGAGGGCCAGCTGACACCTGCACTCACAGTGAGTTGCACTGCGGAAGAGAAGCCTGAACTTAAGGAACACGAATCTTTTATAAAGGACAGTGAGCATGTCTGCTTTTTATTCCGGAGGGGAGAGCCTATTTCTATGTTTGAAGAAATTTCTACACGTGCGATCTATCTTTGAAAGAACAGTGCAGAATAAAGGCAGTCAGTGCCTCTGTGCACAAGATGCCCACAAATGTGAGTGATGCGTGGCGCATTGTCTCCCGAAACCAGCCTCTGTTGCCATGTGGGACAAAGCCCGAGTGAAGTTACAGCCTGACATAGAGCCACCACTCTAAACTCATCTTCAATCCGTTGAACAGTAGTCAAAATACATAAACATGGGAATAAATGTTTATGGCTGGGGTGGGTTGTTATGTAGCATCTTTGTAGCAAAAATTGAGTGATACACAAATTGGTAAGGGAAAGGAGGTCCTGCCATATCAAAACCTCCAATACTTGGCATGACTTTGGCTTTGGGACCACACAGTAAGTGATGAGGAAATTATTATAGGAGGTTGAAAAATGGTGATTTGTGTTATAAAATGACAAAATATGATATTATTGCATGCAGTAATTCAGAAGACAGAAAATGTACCTAATAAACTGGTAGCATCTGGTTAGCAGATTTCAAAAGCATGAGCTGATAATTACTAATCACAGTTTATAAAGTGCTACAGGATAAAGGTAAGCTCAATAAAAACTGGTTAGTTTGCAAGGAGGGTTTAGAAGAAATTTAGAGAGCCCAGAAATCTCAGCCTTGGAAAATAAAAGGTGGGTTTTTTTTTTTTTTTAATCAAAACAGAGATGTGGTTATTACAAAGACCAAATCAACAATGGATCTAACATCCTTTGTTAAGACATGTGAACAGATTGGGCACCTGGTGGCTCAGTTGGTTAAGCGTCTGACTTTGGCTCCGGTCATGATCCCGGGGTCCTGGGATCGAGTCCCACATCGATTCCCCCTGCTCTGCGGGGAACCTGCTTCTCCCTCTGCCTCTGCCTGCCACTTCCCCTGCTTCTGCTCTCTCTCTCTCTCTCTTTGTGTCAAATAAATAAATAAAATCTTTTAAAAAAAGACATATGAACAGATTAAAATATGGCTTGGTAGGTCCTCTCACCTAGACAAAAGGGCTTCTAGAAAAATTAAGGTCTCACAGAACGCTAATGTATCCAAAGTACCTGCAATTCAGTCGGTCTAGAGAGAGACATGCCTTGGAAAGATTTGGGGTGTGGCTCTTGGTACTTGGATTTGACTTGAATTAAGTACATAGAAAACTTTTGAGAGACCCCTACTGGCAAAAGTGCCTGGACTGAAAGATACTGAGACTGTTACAGATATAAAAAGACCCCTTGCTTCCCAGCTTTATATAGTCAGGAATTGAGCTAAAATAAAACCAAATCAAACCTACTCACTCCCCCCCAAAAGAAATCACGATACTGCTCAGCCACCAAGAAGAAAAACTTATTTTTAGATGCCTTCTTTAGAATAACTCAAGCAGGATGATAGCAGAGGAAGGACCTCTAGGAGATCCAACTCAGAGTTTGTGGAGAACAGTGGACACAGAGCCACAACCAGGGAGCAGCACCAGGGTCTTATCAAAGACCACGCCCATTATTCTGTTATTTACGTGTTCCATATTAGCTGAGGGTGAAGCAAATCACCCTTTCTCAATGCACATGATTGTACAGATACAGGTTTCCACTAAGTATTCTTGTGCAGGAAAGCTCATTCCCCTCCTAGGGGGAGTGCACGGCATCCCTCATCATTGCTCCTATTCCTACTGGTTGCATTACAGTATGTATTTGATTTGAGCCCCTCTTTGGGGTAAGGGCAGTTAGCAAGCAATCATTTAAGTTTCTGAACCAGTTTGAAGACTGGACAACATTTGCCCTGCAGGGTTCCAGAATTGCTATGGACCAGTGACTATTCTATATTACTTTAAAAAATAGGAGTGTTTGTTTGTGGATATCCTATCCAAGTTTCACCATTGTATATTGTGTGTGTGAGGACAGAAAACTTGTGTTTTTAGTTCACAGGTCAGTGGGTCAAAAGGAGATGCATGCAGACCACAGGTAGATTTTGGATTTTGACCCTTCCTTCCGACCGGATGTGGTCCTGGATTTTGACTCTGATACTGTGATTAGGAGTGTAATGGGATGAACATATTTTGCATGTGGGAAGACAGAGACTATTTGAGAACCAAAGAGTGGATTGTGTTCGTTGGTTGATTAAGTTGGTTGACTGTTAAGTAAATATTCATTTTCTCATTCTCCCTCCATGGGAAACCATCTCTCCCTTCTCCTTGACATCGGGTTTGACTTGGTAACTTACTTGGCCAAGGAGATATTAGCAGATGTGACGCAAGAAGAGGCTTAAAACGTATTTGCGTGGTTAGACTTCCTCTCCTGGTTGTTGCCATAAAAGGTATGCTGAAGAAGTCGCTAGCCCTCCAGGCTGGCTCCCGTGTTAGTTGCTAGGAGCAGCCCCCCGAACCCCAGGCCTGCAGTCTAAAGCAGAGCCGCCTCAGGCCACCTGTGGCTGCATTAAAAAAAAATACATGCTCCTTGTTGTGCCACTGAGATTTGGGGATATTTTCTTTACAAAAAAGCTGACTCACATTTAAAGACACAGAAAATGCTCACTTTCAGAAGAGAATACTAGCAATAGCGTGGATCGGGGGTGGTAGAGGGAGGGCAAGGGCTGAATCTCAGGCTAGGTTCGAGTTCCAGAGAGATGATCAGCAGGGAGTCTTGAAAGAGATTTAGGGCCTCCTGAAATCACGCATTGCTCTATTTTCCAAATTGGCCTTAATGAACTTCCAGCCTATCCCCTGCATCTTTCTTTGAGGGTTCTTAAAATTAAATGTGAGGTGCTGCTTGTTTGTTTGCAGTATGTAATGTGTTGGCATCCAGTATCCCTGGGGACAGTGAGCGGGAGTGGAATTTGGGCTCCCTTGGAGTGCTGTGACTTAGTTGATCATGTTTTGCAGAATTCTATTTGCAAGTTTAGAAAATTACCACACACAGTTCACCATATGGCACAACCGAGTTTGCTAAGGGGGACTATTGTATTTGAAAAATCAAAAACACTCACTGAATTCCCAAACCTCCTTTTTTCTCTACTGTCATGGTTTCCATGGCTACATTTCGCAGCTCCATGTTACATCTTAAATGTAAATGATTTCTCCTGAAAAACACTATATAGAATTTTCAGACGGAAGAAAGTGAGAGAGGTTTGCTCGTCCAGGCAAATGGTATGTGCTGATTTCCACAACTCTGTCTGGGATTGGGTACAACACAAATGAGAAGCAGGATTTTTAAAGCATGATTTCTCAAGTTTTTAAGATGGATGGTGTGACAAGCTAGAGATATCGGAGACACAGAACTTCCAGTGGCGGATAGGGGTTCGTGACAACACCCTTGTGGTGAGTTAGGTTCTTGTATCTCCAAACGGCCCTTAAAATATTCCACCACTCTTTTATCTTTGTGGTTTAAAGAATGCTCTGACCATTATATTTTTGAGTGGGAAAAGGGCAAGTCACCTAAAATTCCCCCTCGTGTATTTCTTGGAATTAAAAAAAAAAAGCAGATACAATTTTGTCGGTTTTTTTTTTTTTTGGTATTAAGAAAGGAAATGTTACATTTAATTCTGTCCTACTTCTTAAAAATACTCTTCAGAGCTGGCCTTTCCTAGTGTACCTTTCATTTTATTGAAGACCATATGTTGTTTTCAGTTGCTTGAATACTGTCTAGTCCACAAAGTTATTATTGTATTTAAAATGAATACTACTCAGCTTCTGGCAGGCTGCATCCAGAGCCAGGGATCTTCATTGGTGTGTATTATAAGCTCTGGTAAGGGCCTTCTAGAGTTGTTACTCAAAAAGAAAACTCCAAATGTGCATCTTACAAACAGACAACACTGCATACAAGTTTCCCACTTGTTGTTGTAGGATAACATCGCGCTGCTTCCAGAGGAATAACACTTGAAATGTAGGTTTGATGCAAATAGACATTACTTTTATGCACTTGCATATTTCAAGGTTTCACACCTTTTCTTGTTAGTAATTAGTACAACTAAAGTTGGCCCAACACTCGCAGCGTAATCTCTACCTATGTCTTCTTAGGTTTTCAGTGAAGTCTAACAGGTTGATTCTCCACACTGGGCAGAGCAAGAGCCGGATGTCCTGAAAAATGCATAGACCACATCGGAAGATACTCTTAGTATCTTTAAAGTCCTAGATCTTTGTCTTCTATTTCTTAATAAAGGGCGGGTGGTCACGTGAAGAGAGCCTTATTGAGTTTCCAGTTTCTTTTCTCTTCAACTGTTGAAGGCCCAAGTTTCTGATGAAAGTTGAATGGTAGTGGCATGAGGTGGTAGGGTCACTGTCCTTGTTGAAATTGCTGCTTCTACCACATTCTAGCTCTGACTTGTTTTTCCCCCATGTAATTAGAGGTAAGCCAACTGATAAACATGAAGAACAGAAATTAGTGCACACTGGGGGCACAATAGGAATTGTATGAGGGGGTGCTTTGCATTTGTGTGTGCATACATGACCATTAGGGTATTTTGTGAATAAGAAGCCTCCTTTCATGACTATTTGTACCAAACTGCAAATATGCATAGGTGTAAATGGAAATTTTACTAATAATATATATTAAATGAGGTCCCAAGGAAAACAGGATTCCAGAACTGGCAAAAGTTTGCTCAGATGGATGAATAATAAGAATATGCAGTGAATTGGGGATGGGGAGGGTTGTCTTGTGGAGGACTTGATCAGCCCTCCAGGGCAAATTGATTTGAATGTTTAGACTGATGATACCACATACTCAGCAAACAGGCAGGGAAATATTTATTACTCACATAATGGGACTTTCTTTGGAGAGCAGGGCAAGCGCCCAAGCCAGTCCAGGATGACAGGAGCAAGAAATAGACTAAAGGCTTCAGTTTTTTATTGTGGTTGGGGGTGGAGTTAAGGTGAGTGTTCCCATGGGCTGGAGTTTGCATGCTTTGAACCTTCCCTCCAGTGCCAAAGGAAGGGGTGCCCAGGCTTTGTTATTGGATTGCCCAGATATGGGCAAAAGGGAGAGCGGGAAGGTGGTGGGGTTTGAAAGCTGTCAAAACATCAGACATTGTGGTAAAACATCAAAATGTTGTCAGACTCCTTATTGCATATGTTTTAATTTCTTTGGGGTAAATACCTAGGAGTGGAAATGTTGGGTCATAAGGGTCCTAGATCTAACCTCATAGGAAACTGCTAGTTTCCCAAAATCACTGCATCATTTTCCAATCCTATAAGCCATACATGAGAGATCTAATTGCTTTGCATCTCATCCAAAACTCACTATTCCTAGTCTTTTTAATTGTAGCTATTCTTGTAGATGTGAATGAGATTTTATCTCATTGTGATTTCTATTTTTATTTTCCTGATGACTAGTAAAGTTAAGAATTTGAAATGTCTGTTTGAATCCTCTCACTCTTTAAAAACTGGATTCTTGGGGTGCCTGGGTGGCTGAATCGGTTAAGCGTCAGCCTTCAGCTCAGGTTGTGATCCTGGGGTCCTGTGATCGAGCCCTGCATTGAGCTCCCTGCTCAGTGGGGGGGTCTACTTCTCCCTCCCCTTCTTCTCTCTCCCCCAGTCATGCTCCCTCTCTCACTCTCTCTCAAATAAAAAAATAAAAATAAGAATTTTTAATAAAAAAATGAAAATAAAAACTGAATTCTTATTATTACTGAGTTGTAAGAGTTCTTTATATATTCTGTGTCATATATGTTTCTTTCTTTCTTTATTTTTTTAAAACTCAACATGGGACTCAAACTTTCAACTCCGAGATCAAGCGTTTCATGCTCTACTGACTGAGCCAGCCAAGTGACCCTGTGTCATATATGTTTCTAATGGTTTCCTCTGTCTGTAGATTGTTTACATTTTTTTTTTATAATGTCCTTTAAAGAACAGAGGATTTTAGTTTTGATAGAGTCCAATTCATCAATTTTTCCTTTAAGGATAGTGTTTTTTTGAACTCTAAGAAAGATTTGCCCCAAGGTCTCAAATATTTTCTCCTATGTTTTCTTACAGATGTTTTACATCTTTAGCTTTTACATTTAGGTCTCTGATTCACTTTGAATTAGTTTTTGTTGATGATGTGAGATAAAGCTGGTAAAGTTTAAAATTCTTCCTTTTTAAAAATACAGATAATGCAGTTTTTCCAATGCCACTGGTTTAAAAAAGAAAGCAATTCTTTTGCCATTTAATAACTTCAGCACTTTTGTCAAAAACTAATTGACCATGTATGTGTGAGTCTATTTCTGGTATGTTTATTCTATTCTAATAATGTATATGTCAGTCTTTACATCAATACCATACTGTCTTGATTAATGCAGCTGTAGAGCAAGATTTGAAATCAGGTCCTAAACGTTCTCAAACTTTGTGCTCCTTAGACTTTTTAAAAATTATCCTATCATTTACATTTCCATACACATTTTAAGTTCGGTTTGTCACATTCTAGAAGAAATGCTACTGTGGTGTGGATAGAACTGACATTAAGTCTGTAGGTTGATTTGGTTATTATGTGTCTTGGCATAGTTTCTTCATGTTTGTTGTGTCTTTTGTGCTTTGAGTTTGTTGAGTTTCTTGGATCTGTGGGTTTACAGTTTTCTTCCAATTTGCAAAAATTCTGGCCATTTTTTTCTCTAGCATTTTTTTAGTCTTTTTCTTTCTCATGTCTCCTTCAGCAGTTCCAGTTGCAGGTATATTTGACTACTTGAAGTTATCCTACAGTTAGCTGATGCTCATTTTTATTCGTTTTGTTTTTTTTTTCCCTCCTTGAGTTTTATATTGAAAAGAACTTGCGGGGCACCTGGGTGGCTCAGTGGGTTAAGCGTCTGCCTTGGGCTCAAGTCATGATCCTGAGTTCCTGGGATCGAGTCCCGTGTCGGGCTCCCTGCTCAGCAGGGAGTCTGCTTCTTCTTCTCCCCCTGCCTCTCCCCCTGCTTGTGCTCTCTCGCTTGCTGTCTTTCTCTCTCTCTCTCAAATGAATACATAATTTAGAAAGAAAAGAAAAGAAAAGAACTTGCAATGTCTTCAAGCTCACTAACTCTTTCTTCCATAATATTTTATCTTCAATAAATCCCATCCAGTATATTTTTCATCCCAGACATTTTAGTTTTCATCTCTAGGAGTTCAATTTGAGTTTTGGTTATATCTTTCACATCTTTTCTTAATGTATTCAATATTTCCTCTAGTTTCTTGAACACATGGAATGTAGCTATGTCTGCTGTTTTAATGTCCTTGTTTACTATTTCTAACATTTGCATCATTTCTGAGTCAGTTTTAATTAGTTAATTTTCTCCTCATTATAGGTTGTATTTTTGTTTCTTTTCATGGTCAAAAAATTCTGGTCGGATGACAGACATTGTGAATTTTACCTTGTTAGGTATTAGATATTTTTTTACTCTTGCAGTTTTTACTGAACTTTGTTTTGGAGTGTGATGAGATTACTTCGCAACTTGCAGGTCTTCCTTTTAAGCTTTGTTGGGTGGGACTAGAACTGTATCTAGTCCAGGGTTAATTTTCCCCTCTACTGATCCAAAACTCTCCTTAGTGTTCTGACAAATAACTCCCAAAATATTAAGTTTTCCATTCTAGCTGTTGGAAATAAGCCCTATTTCCAGACTTGACTTTGGTCTGAACAATTTTCCTCCTATTCCCTTCACATGGATCTTTTCCTGGGCTTTCTTCTCATGCAGGCACTGACTTGTGCTCAGCTCAAGACTTGAAGGGATCATATGCAGATCTCCAGAGCTTTCTTTCTGTGTAGCAATTGCTTCTCTTTTACTCTGCCTCATGAACTCTGGCTTCCTTGGCTTCCCGGACATCCAGTTCCTTCTCTTCAACTCCGGGAGATTTCTGAGCTCTGCTTGGGCTCCTCCTCCCTGGGCTGCAGACACTTCCTCAAGACAGTTAGCTGGCCAACATAGTGCTCATCTCATTTGTTTCCCATCTCTCAAGGAGCACTGTCCTTTGCTGCTGATGTTCCATGTCCTGAATGTCATTGTTTCATCTATTTTGTCTATATTTTAGTTGTTTTAGGTCAGAATGTAAATTCAGTCTTTTGTCACTCCATCTTGACTGGAAGTGGGAAGAATTTAATGATGTCTTCAAAGTTGATAAGGTTGTAGTAAGATGAACGCTCATATAACTGTGGGCTTATAAGTTGTTACAATTTATTGAAATGCAATTTGGCAATGTATCTATATCAAAATATTCTGTGTTTTCAAATTCTACTTTATGGAATGTATTTTAAGGAAATAATTCAAAACACTGGTAAAGATTTATGCACAAATCTATGCATTACAACATTTTCTATAATAGCTAAAAACAAAATAATCTAAATGTTTAAAAATAGGGTAATGCTTAAATAAACTATGGTTTATCCATTGATGGAATGTTATGGAGCCATTAAAAAAGAGCATTTGAGAAACATTTGAATCATAGTTAGATTCTGATCATGTACTTGAGGTAAGAAAAGCAGATTGTGGAATTAGAAAACACAAGATCTTACCTATACAAAAGAGTTCATAGAGAAGGATTAACATGTCCCAAAATGTGAATAGTGTGTAACTGTATTGTATTCTTTTCCACTTTCTTTAACATCCAAGGTTCTGATTATGATCATGTATCATTTTTATGCTCAAATGTTCATATCAAGATTATGGTATTGAGGTAAATTCTTTTTGTAAGCTATTAGTATATTTTATTATTTAATTCAAAAAATTATTTTCACTTGGGATATAATTGACTCATAAATTATATTAGTTTCAGGTGCACAACATAATGACTCAATATTTGTATATATTGTAAAATTATCACCACAATAAATTTAGTTAACATCCATCATCATACATAGTTATAAAAAATTTTTCTTATGATGAGAACTTTTAAGATCTACTCTCTTAGCAACTTCCAAATATATAGCACGGTATTATTAACTATGGTAGTCATGCTGTATATTACATCCCCAGGACTTATTTATTTCATATCTATATATTTACTTGTTAAATATAGTTATATGTTTTATATTTAATTTTAATTGTGTACGGATCTGAGGTTTAAATTCTAAACTACTAGGGCAGCAACAGAAATCATATATGTGGCCATAATGTTGCTTATTTTAACATTTTCTTTCAGATAGTCATGATTTTAGCAATAATCTTAAAGTGTCTCTGAAAAACAAAAAGCCCAGTTACATGTAAACAGCATCCATGGAGCAACATGTGGTGGGTCCTGCAGCTTGTATCTCAGAATTGAACTTCTATTTCTAGGCTGATCAGTAGACTCTGGGGAGAGGTAGGATGTGGAGCTTGGTAATTATGCTTGAGTGCTCCTGAAACTTGTCCTCCACAATTCTAACGTACAAATGGGGATGGTAGAAGATTAAGAACAAAGTCAGCAATTTCAAACTGCAAGAATTTTTTCTTCTGTGTTGCAGGATGTGGGACTTAGGGCAATCTGTTCCTTTGATTTGAGTAGGGCTTTAACATTTCAGATTTTTTTTTACTTATTTGACAGAGAGAGAGAGAGAGTACATAAGCAGGGGGAATGGCAGAGGGAGAGGGAGAAGCAGGGTCCCCACTGAGCAGGGAGCCCAATGAGGGATGTTGGGATCACAACCTGAGCTGAAGGCAGACGCTTAACTGACTGAGCCACCCAGGTGCTAAAAGGGAATCATTTAACTCTTCAATTGTAAAGCAGAATTGCCACTAGGAAAGCTGCGTGAGTTGGTGTTACTCTAAATGACTAAACTGCTTCTATAAATAATCTAAACATTTTTGTGTGTGGTAAGCAGAATTGTATTTCTTCTGTGTGTGAGTCCCGCGAGAGACATTGTTTTGTTTCTTCCTGAAAAATTCAGGGGGAATATTTTTCTTTTCCCCCTGGTGAGATTTCTGTTTTCTTGGAGGGGGTGCTGGGAGTCAGATGCTGAAGGAACTGACTTCTTGAGACACTTGGTGAGACACTAGGCATGGCAGCATTCCTCAAGGACTCAGGGGATACTCTGAGGAGAGGTCAATACTTCAGACCAAGGCATGGGACCCTGGGAGAATCTGGCACTGCTGGGAACAAAAGCTCAAGAAACTAGGTGGAGAACCCAAGTTAGGTGTGCATGGCAGAGCTACTTGCTTGCAGCAGCAGTGGACACAAATGAGCTCGAGACAACACACCTGCGTACCCTCAAAAGTAACCCAAGACCCCCCGAAGGTGGTTAAGCGCCTGTCGGAAAAGGTAGAACTCCAAGTCTTGATAATTTCAGCACTAACATAACGGTCACCTTAATTGGATCACAGGCTGGTGAAATCCACCCCATCCATGGTCCTACATGGCACTGCCCTGTGTGAAGTTGGCAGGAAAAACACTGATCTGACCGTAAGTTCTAGAAAACAGAAAACAATGGGACACCAAAGATAATCAGAAGGCTTAATAAATACGGTGGGAAGAGCATCTCATGGGGTTAACCTATGCCATTTTGTACCACATTATGCAGTGTGATGACCAAATGTAATCTCTTTTTGAAGGGGTCACGCTAGGACAGACTCATTGTTCTGGTCGTGGGAATGATTTTCTTTCAAAGGAAAACATTACATGTGCTAGCTAGTAATCCGTTACTTCGTGGCAAGAACAGCATTTGGAAGCAGCAAGCCCTCCTGGAGTTAGCTCGGTTGAATTTTTGGCTTCTACTTTTTTTTTCAAGGCCTCTATTTTAAAATAAAAAGATTTGTTATCATGATGTTTAGTACGCACAGAGCAGTGTTGCATTAAGACTAGTCTCTGTACATCTATTATCTAATTGGACAGATGACAAGTGAAAGATAATGCAGCCTCTGTTATGGTGACAGTTATACTTTCAATAGTTTATAGTTCTCAAAATGAAGGGTGAGTCAGATCAGTAAATTAAGTGTATAAAAATATAAAGCAATATGAATAAAACATTTTGACATGAAAAGCTTTGAAACTATTCTTCCCTCATTTTTATACTTGCTGAATTCCCTTATTAATAAGAATTACGTTTTTACTAACAGTCAAAGGAAACAAAAAGCTGTTATCCACCAGTAAACTATGTTATTACTGCAGTATATAAACTTTCAAGTGTATATTCAAGAAGTTCCTCTGAATACAGGAAAATCAAAGCCAGGAATTGGATTTTTGTAGACAGTATTTCAATAGTAAGTTTAGGCAAACAGGGGAAGGATTTCCTTGAGGTACGGCTGTATTGATCCTTGATGGAAGGGTCTGATGTATTTAAGGGGTGTGAAAGGCAAGTAATTTCATGTGGTGATTACAACTCTATGGGATAGAATATGAAGACCTTTGGGAAACATTGTATATTCACTTGGTTCGTTGCTTGACAGAACTTCTTTTGGCCCTCAAATCTTTGCGTTAAATAGGTCAGTATGTTACAGATGTGTTAGAGATGCTCAATTCCTACAACAGAAAATTTTACTACAATTCTTAGTATTATGAACAAGTTTCTGTTTGAAATTCTTGCATCCTGGGAAAATCCAGTAGCGTCTGGGACATAGAAGTTAAGAAACTTTCCTTACAAACATCCTGAAGATAAACTCATGCCATTATTTTCTCTCTCTCTCTCTCTCTCTCTCTCTCTGTGTGTGTGTGTGTGTGAATTATTACTCTTTTTTTTTCTAACCACTTTCTGAGATCTTGGAAGCGAGAGAATCAAGAGAGCAGGGATCTTTTGGGTTAGAGTCCTGCCAAAAGCAGATCCTGAAATGAGTATCTGGCTACATGGTTCATTTGGGAGGAGTTCACAGGAAGCACAAGGGAAAGGATGGGAAAGTACGCAGGAAAAAGAGGAACGAAAGAACCCCTGTGTTAATGAGCAGATTATTGCTGGATAGCTGGGTCTAGATGGGTCTGAAGAATCTCTGGAAAGCCATGAGGGAATCCTCCTCAGTTCTCCAGTGAAGGATGAAGACACTGGATGTATATCCTCCGGTTTCCAGTCCTCTTGGATTGAGAGCTACCGCAAGCACATCACTTGCTCTGTCTCTCTGGGTTGCCCAGAGGGAGACGCGGCCAGCTCCCGTGATACCAGAGAAAGCCCTCAGGCAGGGAACACTAGAGATGTGGGTCCTGAGGCTCCGAGCCGGCCATGTGCTGGAAATTGTCTGGGGCAGGTGAACTCATGTGGACCAAGTACCACTGACAGTGGATGCCACAGGGGCAGTTCGGAGGCGTCACTTTTGTATTTGGGATAAGAGTGTGGAACATTTTGTACCCCGGTGTATTCCGACCCCTGGCATGTTAATCAATGCAAATGCAGTGGAATAGTGTTAGCCCTCTTGAGGAAAGAGAGATGTTGTCTTAAAATATGTTTGGCTTCTGTGAGAGAGACCAAAAATAGGAGTAGCTTATAAAGAGAGATGTTTTTTCTCGATTCACGTATGTAATTTCGAGCTCATAAGCTGAATCAGCAGAGGTCCGAGTACCTTCTAGCTTATTCTGCTCACTAGGAGATTGTTCTTTTCACGTAGACTAAGATGGCCTACACCACCTCCTCTACATTCTGGCTGTCAGGAGGTGAGAAAGGGAGGTGGATGGCACACACTTTCCCTTCAAGGGCCCAGCTCAGAAACTGCACACAGAATTTTCCCTCTTACGCCATTGGCCAGAACTTAATCCTTACTCCAAGAGGGCTTGGAAATGTCTTTATTGTGGACAGCCATTTGCCCAGCCAATAATGATTTTACCAGGAAGAAGGGGAAACAGATACTGGAGGACAAATAGCAAGTTCTGTCACAGACCCCATCTTGATTAGGGTGCATCTTTCAGGGGAGATATGCCTGGATTTTCCTAGTTTCAAAACAGAATCTTTGAATTATATACAATCATTATTTAAAATTCTTTAATGCCATTGTGAAAGTTTTAAAACACTGTGAATATGTGTGCTTTGATGGTGTTGGTATTCATAAAGTTACAGATCGTTTTTACTCTGTAAGGATATTTTACAGTTGTGGGAGTGATCGTATGTTACTGTGGGAATTCATATCTGTATATTTTATCTACCATAGCTAACTACCTCTTTTTTATTTTATTTTATTATTTTATTATTTTTTATTTTTTATTTGTCAGAGAGAGAAAGAGAACACACAAGCAGGGGGAGCGGCAGATAAAGGGAGAAGCAGCCTCCCTGCTGAGCAAGGAGCCCTATGTGGGACGCCATCCCAAGACCCTGAGATCATGACCTGAGCCAAAGGCAGATGCTTAACTGACTGAGCCACCCAGGCGTCCCTGGCTAACTACTGTCCTGTGGTTCTAGTCTCCCTTTCTCTCTCTCTCAATCTCTCTCTCACTGTCTTACACACACATACACACACATACACACTCATAGATGCTTTCATGTTTATTGGTATTTGACTAATAATTAGCCAGTAGGATAATAAAATTAATCTTGATGGTACTTTGTTTCCTTTCTTTAAAGTGTTACAATCAGACTTTCTCCTTTTAACATCTTTCTTTCTCCTCACTTGGTGCACCTTTTTTAGCCAGCTTTCCATTTCTCCTGCTTTGCCCATACTTCCAAAAGGGGGGCATTCCCATCTTCATTCCTTAGAACTGGAGTAATTTTCCATAACTGATTGAAGGGCTATGGATGCCTGCTTCAAATGCTGAAACAAATTTCCTCATTTGTAAGTTAAAACTCCACACTCAGTGAAACCAGACATTAGGATGCTCTTGGCAATTGTTGGGAAGAGTACAGTGGTGTCAAGGACAAGGGCTGTGTTCCTAAGGGGTAAAACGTATCTATGTCTGTATCTATATGTACATCTGGTTTCTCTCTTGATCTTCCCTGCATCTCATTTTCTTATTTTTATGATTATGTTCCCATTTTATGGACGAGAAGCTGAGGTCTACAGAGTTCAAATGACTTATGGATTCCCCAGGCGGTAAGTTCTGAAACTTTTGGAAGAATTGGGCTCTTTTTCCTGAACACAGTCTATCTTTGAAACTCAGGACCAGTGGGCTGGGCCCAAGTGTAGCACAGATTATAACACATAGGAAAATTAGAAGGATCCCAGTTGTCTATTCCCAGGTCCTTTCGTTTTCTCTCGGATTTATCTTCCTGATACTTAATTGCAACACCTAATCCTGCCGCTCAACACTCTTGATACCGCAGACACAAGAACACTTTCCGTTGAGTTCGGAAAGCACGGACTCAGGCTCACCTGCAATGCTTGGTGTCCTTACCATCCCACTGGGCGCGTTTCCTGGGGACCTCTGACCTCCAGGGTCAGCCTCCTCCTCTGTCCTCTCAAGATGACGACAGTAGCCCACATTAGCCCACACAAAGCACCAAGCACTTGGATAAGATTTTTCTATGTTTTATTTTGTTTAATCCTCACATACACATTATGATATTGGTGATATCACTGTCCCATTTCATAGTTGAGAGACGTGGAGCTTAGGATTTTAGCTCAGCTGCCCAGTGTCATGCGGTTGATGCATCAGAGCCAGGATGCAGACCCAGATCGGTCTGTCCTGAGAGCCCCCTTCTTGGGCACCTGGACAGGTTCTGTCTCTCTCACTGGAGACCTTGGGTCACTTGGACACTGCCTTCCACTCCAACTGAATGATTGACCTGAACTTCGTTCAAGAGAGTACCACGAGCATACCAAACAGATGATACCCACATTCCTTGTTTGTCACTTCTGCTACCATCAGCCAAGAAGGGTGATTTCTCCTTCTAGAACTGATCCTTTTTCTCAATCAGCACTATTTCCCTACATAGGCATTTACACTATCATAATTGGCCTGCTTTTGCTCCTCATGTTCCTAGTCATAATTAATTCTGTCCTTACATTTCTCCTTGCCTCTGCCACATGCCTACTTTTCCTCTGAAATTCACAAATGTCACCTCTCTCAGAGTAGAATTCCAAGCTGATAGCAACCTATTGTATGTTTCATGAATCACTCTATATAATATCCTTAAATTAATATAGGACCCTGTGGAAATAACACAAAACATGTGATTGAAGGCAGAATTATTCCACAAACAATTAAATAATGGTTAGTAGTTTTAAGCTAGGCATTCATCAAAATTCCTGATCTCAGTGACAAAATACATATTTTGATCTTTGTTCTCTATTCTGGCTACATGTTTGCATTTCTTTTTGTCTGCCACCTATCACATTTATGTACTCAAAAATTGCTAAATGGTGAAGTCATAAATGGGTAGCTAGATTTTTTTTTACTATGTTATGTTAATCACCATACATTACATCATTAGTTTTTGATGTAGTGTTCCATGGTTCATTGCTTGTGCATAACACCCAGTGCTCCATTCAATATGTGCCCTCTTTAATACCCATCACCAGGCTAACCCATCCCCTACCCCCTCCCCTCTAGAACCCTCAGTTTGTTTCTCAGAGTCCATAGTCTCTCATGGTTCCTCTCCCCCTCTGATTCCCCCCCTTCATTTTCCCCCTCCTGCTATCTTCTTCTTTTTTTTTCCTAACATGTAATGTATTATTTGTTTCAGAGTACAGGTCTGTGATTCAACCGTCTTACACAGTTCACAGCGCTCACCATAGCACATACCCTCCCCAATGTCTATCACCCAGCCACCCCATCCCTCCCACCCCCCATCACTCCAGCAACCCTCAGTTTGTTTCCTGAGATTCAGAATTCCTCATATCAGTGAGATCATATGATACGTCTTTCTCTGATTGACTTATTTCACTCAGCATAATACCCTCCAGTTTCATACATGTCATTGCAAATGGCAAGATTTCATTCCTTTTGATGGCTGCCTAATATTCCATCGTATATATATATATATATATATATATATATATATATATATATACCACATCTTCTTTATCCATTCATCTGTCGATGGACATCTTGGCTCTTTCCATAGTTTGGCTATTGTGGACATTGCTGCTATAAACATTGGGGTGCACATACCCCTTCGGATCCCTACATTTGTATCTTTGGGGTAAATACCCAGTAGTGCAATTGCTGGGTCATAGGGCAGCACTATTTTCAACTTTTTGAGGAACCTCCATACTGTTTTCCAGAGTGGCTACACCAGCTTGCATTCCCACCAACAGTGTAGGAGGGTTCCCCTTTCTCCGCATCCCTGCCAACAACTGTTGTTTCCTGACTTGTTAATTTTAGCCATTCTGACGGGTGTGAGGTGGTATCTCATAGAAGTTTTGATTTGGATTTCCCTGATGCCAAGCGATGTTGAGCACTTTTTCATGTGTGTGTTGGCCATTTGGATGTCTTCCTTGGAAAAATGTCTGTTTGTGTCTTCTGCCCACTTCTAAATGATTGGATCATTTGTTCTTTGGGTGTTGAGTTTGATAAGTTCTTTATAGATTTTGGATACTAGCCCTTTATCTGATATGTCATTTGCAAATAACTTCTCCCATTCTGTCGGTTGTCTTTTAGTTTTGTTGACTGTTTCTTTTGCTGTGCAAAAGCTTTTTATCTTGATGAAGTCCCAATTGTTCATTTTTGCCCTTGCTTCCCTTGCCTTTGGTGATGTTTCTAGGAAGAAACTGCTGCGGCTGAGGTCGAAGAGATTGCTGCCTGTGTTCTCCTTTAGGATTTTGATGGACTCCTCTCTCACATTTAGGTCTTTCAACCTTTTGGAATCTACTTTTGTGTGTGGTGTAAGGAAATGGTCCAGTTTCATTCTTCAGCATGTGGCTGTCCAATTTTGCCAACACCATTTGTTGAGGAGACTGTCTTTTTCCATTGGACATTCTTTCCTGCTTTGTCAAAGATTAGTTGACCATAGAGTTGAGGGTCCATTTCTGGGCTCTCTATTCCGTTCCATTGATCTATGTGTCTGTTTTTGTGCCAGTACCATACTGTCTTGATGATTACAGCTTTGTAATAGAGCTGGAAGTCGGGAATTGTGATGCCAGCAGCTTTGCTTCTCTTTTTCAACATTCCTCTGGCTATTCGGGGTCTTTTCTGGTTCCATACAAATTTTAGGATTACTTGTTCCATTTCTTTGAAAAAAGTGGATGGTATTTTGATAGGGATTGCATTAAATGTGTAGATTGCTCTAGGTAGCACTGACATCTTCACAATATTTGTTCTTCCAATCTTTGAGCATGGAAAGTTTTTCCATTTCTTTGTGTCTGCCTCAATTTCTTTCATAAGTATTTTATAGTTTTCTAAGTACAGATTCTTTGCCTCTTTGGTTAGATTTATTCCTAGGTATCTTATGGTTTTGGGTGCAATTGTAAATGGGATCGACTCCTTAATTTCTCTTTCTTCTGTCTTGTTGTTGGTGTATAGGAATGCTACTGATTTCTGTGCATTGATTTTATATCCTCCACTTTACTGAATTTCTGTATGAGTTCTAGAAGTTTTGGGGTAGAGTCTTTTGGATTTTCCACATAAAGTATCATATCTGCAAAGAGTGAGAGTTTGACTTCTTTGCTGATTTGGATGCCTTTTAATTCTTTTTGTTGTCTGATTGCTGTGGCTAAGACTTCTACTACTATGTTGAATAGCAGTGGCAATAGTGGACATCCCTGCCATGTTCCTGACCTTAGGGGGAAAGCTCTCAGTTTTTCCCCATTGAGAATGATATTCGCTGTGGGTTTTTCATAGATGGCTTTTATGATATTGAGGTATGTACCCTCTATCCCTATACTCTGAAGAGTTTTGATCAAGAACGGTTGCTGTACTTTGTCAAATGCTTTTTCTGCATCTATGGAGAGGATCATATGGTTCTTGTTCTTTCTTTTATTAATGTATTGTATCACATTGATTGATTTCCGGATGTTGAACCAACCTTGCAGCCCAGGGATAAATCCCACTTGGTCGTGGTGAAGAATCCTTTTAATGTACTGTTGGATCCTATTGGCTAGTATTTTGGTGAGAATTTTTGCATCCATGTTTATCAAGGATATTGGTCTGTAATTCTCCTTTTTGATGGGGTCTTTGTCTGGTTTGGGGATCAAGGGAATGGTGGCCTCATAAAACAAGTTTGGAAGTTTTCCTTCCATTTCTAGTTTTTGGAACAGTTTCAGAAGAATAGGTATTAATTCTTCTTTAAATGGTTGGTAGAATTCCCCTTGGAAGCCATCTGGCCCTGGGCTTTTGTTTTTGGGAGATTTTTGATTACTGCTTCAATTTCCTTAGTGGTTATAGGCATTCATTTCTTCCAGATTGTCTAATTTGCTGGCATATAGTTGCTCTTAGTATGTTCTTATAATTGTTTGTATTTCTTTGGTGTTGGTTGTGATTTCTCCTCTTTCATTCATGATTTTATTTATTTGGGTCATTTCTCTTTTCTTTTTGATAAGTCTGGCCAGGGGTTTATCAATCTTGTTAATTCTTTCAAAGAACCAGCTCCTAGTTTTGTTGATCTGTTCTACTGTTCTTTTGGTTTCTAGTTCATTGATTTCTGCTCTGATCTTTATTATTTCTCTTCTCCTGCTGGGTTTAGGCTTTATTTGCTGTTTTTTCTCTAGCTCCTTTAGGTGTAGGGTTAGGTTGTGTATTTGAGACCTTTCTTGTTTCTTGAGAAAGGCTTGTATTGCTATGTACTTTCCTCTTAGGACTGCCTTTGCTGCATCCCAAAGATTTTGAAGAGTTGTGTTTTCATTTTCATTGGTTTCCATGAATTTTTTAAATTCTTCTTTAATTTCCTGGTTGACCCATTCATTCCTTAGTAGGATGCTCTTTAGCCTCCATGTATTTGAGTTCTTTCCGACTTTCCTCTTGTGAGTGAGTTCTAGTTTCAAAGCATTGTGGTCTGAAAATATGCAGGGAATGATCTCAATCTTTTGGTACAGGTTGAGACCTGATTTGTGACCTAGGATGTGATCTATTCTGGAGAATGTTCCATGGGCACTAGAGAAGAATGTGTATTCTGTTGCTTTGGGATGGAATGTTCTGAATATATCTGTGAAGTCCATTTGGTCCAGTGTGTCATTTAAAGTCTTTATTTCCTTGTTGATCTTTTTCTTAGATGATCTGTCCATTTCAGTGAGTGGGGTGTTAAAGTCCCCCACTATTATTGTATTGTTGTCGATGTGTTTTTTTTGCTTTTGTTATTAACTGGCTTATATAATTGGCTGCTCCCATGTTAGGAGCATAGATATTTATAATTGTTATATCTTTTTGTTGGATAGACCCTTTAAGTTGGATATAGTGTCCTTCCTCATCTCTTATTATAGTCTTTGGTTTAAAATCTAATCTGTCTGATATAAGGATTGCCACTCCAGCTTTCTTTTGGTGCCCATTAGCATGGTAAATGGTTTTCCACCCCCTCACTTTCAATCTGGGAGTGTCTTTGGGTCTAAAATGAGTCTCTTGCAGACAGTATATCTATGGGTCTTGTTTTTTTTATCTAATCTGATACCCTGTGTCTTTTGACTGGGGCATTTAGCCCATTTACATTCTGGGTAACTATTGAAAGATATGAATTTAGTACCATTGTATTGCCTGTAAGGTGACTGTTATTGTATATTGTCTCTGTTCCTTTTTGGTCTATGTTACTTTTAGGCTCTCTTTTTGCTTAGAGGACCCCTTTCAATAGTTCTTGTAGGGCTGGTTTCGTGTTTGCAAATTCCTTTAGTTTTTGTTTGTCCTAGAAGCTTTTTATCTCTCCTTCTATTTTCAATGACAGCCTACCTAGCTGGATATAGTATTCTTGGTTGCATATTTTTCTCATTTAGTGGTCTGAATATATCATGCCAGTCCTTTCTGGCCTGCCAGTTCTCTGTGGATAGGTCTGTTGCCAATCTAATGTTTCTGCCATTGTAGGTTACAGACCTCTTGTCCTGAGCTGCTTTCTGGATTTTCTCTTTGTCTCTGAGACTCATAAGTTTTACTAGTAAGTATCAGGGTGTTGACCTGTTTTTATTGGTTTTGAGGGGTGTTCTCTGTGTCTCCTGGATTTTGATGCCTGTTTCCTTCCCCAAATTAGGGACGTTCTCTGCTATAATTTGCTCCAATATACTTTCTGCCCCTCCCTCTCTCTTCTTTTCCTGGGATCCCAATTATTCTAATATTGTTTTGTCTTATGGTGTCACTTACCTCCTCAATTCTGCCCTCATAATCCAGTAGTTGTTTATCTCACTTTTTCTCAGCTTCTTTATTCTCCATCATTTGGTGTTCTAGAGCACTAATTCTCTCTTCTGCCTCATTTATCCTAGCAGTTAAGAGTCTCCATTTTTTTTATTGCACCTCATTAATAGCCTTTTTGATTTCGACTTGGTTAGATTTTAGTTCTTTTATTTCTCCAGAAAGGGTTTCTGTAATATCTTCCATGCTTTTTTCAAGCCCAGCTAGTATCTTTAAAATCATCATTCTGAACTCTAGTTCCGACATCTTACCAATGTCTGTATTGATTAGGTCCCTGGCAGTCAGTACTGCCTCTTGTTCTTTTGAGGTGATTTTTTCCCATCTTGTCATTTTGTCCAGAGGAGAATAGATGAATGAGAGAACAAAATGCTAACAGGGTAACAATGACCCCAGAAAAATATACACTAAACAAATCAGAAGAGACCTGAAACTGGGGGAAAAGAAAGGGAAAGAAAGAAAAAAGAAAAAAAAGATAAAGATAAAGATAAAAACAAACAAAAAAACCAGAATATGATCAAATATGATCAGACTTGTGCATAGATCAGTGCCACACACTAGATTTGGACGTATTTTTGTCTGTTAGAAGGAAGTTCCTCCCAAAATTTTAAAGAAAGAAAAAGTTATATATGTACAAAAATAAGGGTAAATAGTATGAAGGGATGGAATATGACTGTAAAGAATGAAAATTATAGAAGATTTTATAAAAGGAATTGATAAGAAGTTGGTTGAAAAAAGAAAGAAGAGGATTAAAAAAAAAAGGGAGAGAATGTGATCAGGTAGGAGACTAGAAGAAAGCCATACCCTAGAGATTTAGGGTATATTTTGGTCTGTTAGAAGAAACTGTATCCCAAAATTTTAAAGAGAGAACAACATATATATATATATATATATATATATATATACACACACACACACACACACACACACACCAAAAATAAGGTTAACTACTATGAAGGGATAGAATATGACTCTAAAAATGACAAATAAAAAAGATTTTTTTAAAAAGGAATTGATAAGATGTTGGTTGAAAAAGGGAAAAAGAAAAATTCAAAAAAAAAAAGAAAAAGAAGTTAAAAAAATTAACTTTGAAAGACTAAAGAATCATGGGGAAAAAGCCATGAATTCCATGTGCAGTATTCCCCTAGCACTGGAGTTCTGCTGTTCTCATTGATCGGTAAACTTGGTCTTGGCGGGCTGTTCTTGCTGATCTTCTGGGGGAGGGGCTTGTTGCCATGGTTCCCAGATGTCTTTGCCGGAGGCGGAATTGCCCCACCCTTGCTGGGGGTGGGGTTAAGTAATCTGCTCAGGTTTGCTCTCGGGAGCTTTTGTTCCCTGCAAGCTTTCCGTACAGCTTTGGAGGACGAGAGTGAACATGGCGGCTTCCCAATCTCCGCCCCGGAGGAGCTGAGAATTCGGAGCCCCGCTCCTCAGTGCGCCGCCAGAGAAAAACAGTCAATCACTCCTGTCTCTCTGGTCTCTGGCCGCACTCCGTGCTCACCCGGCTTGTTACCGAGCGTTTCTATCTCTGGCCCCCGACCCTGTGTGGAGTCTCCAAACCCAGCAGATCCCTTTGGTGCGCTCCCGCGCCGCTCCTCCCAGGGGAGGAAGGGGAGTCTCCCCAGATCTGCCGCCTGTTGGGTCCCTGCTGGAGGAGGGGGCCTGACTATGTCACCGATCACAGTTTATGGCAACCCCAAGCTGAGATCCCACGCCTCGGCTCTGTCTCTGCAGCCGGCTTCCCCGCTCCGATACCTGGGAGCTCTGGCGCACTCAGGCACCCCTGGTCTTTCTGTGACCCCGAGGGTCCTGAGACCACACTGTCCCGCGAGCGTTCCACCCCCGCTTAGCCACTGGAGTGACATCCCTCAGCGGAGCCGACTTCTAAAAGTTCCGATTTTGTGCTCCGCCGCTCTATCACTTGCCAGAAGCAGCCCACGGAGGCCCCCTCCCCCGCCATCTATCCTCCCGAATATCGCCTCGGATTCACTTCTCCGCACGTCCTACCTTCCAGAAAGTGGTCGCTTTTCTGTTGAGAGAGTTGTTGCTATTCTTTTCTTCGATCTCCTGTTGAGTTCATAGGTGTTCAGAGTGGTTTGATGACTAGCTGAATTCCTGGGACCAGACAAAATTTAGGTCTCCTACTCCTCCACCATCTTCCTCTTCCCTGGTAGCTAATTTTTTATAAAAACATTTTCCCCATAAAATCCAAACTTATTGATTAACTTGTAGGACTAGTATATATATGTACATGTGTGTGTATATATATATATGTACATGTGTGTATATATATATACACACACATATAACATTTATATATATGATTTTACATATAAATGATAAAAATTATATAAAACATGTATGAAGTAAATGTTAACATATAAACATATATGTAACAACCACATATATGAGATAAATATATCCTATAGAAAAATAATATATGTATAAAGTACACATATAAAATTATAAATATGACATGGATTTTATATGTGCCTGATTATATATACTCATTTCATATATACAATTTTATATGTACATATGATTTTAACATTTTATTTATTTTTTTTAGATTTTATTTATTCATTAGAGAGTGATAGCACAAGCAGGGGGAGCAGCAGGCAGAGGGGGAAGCAGGCTCCCCGCTGAGCAAGGACCCAGATGTGGGACTTGATCCCAGGATCCTGGGATCATGACCTGAGCTGAAGGCAAACATTTAACTGACTGAGCCACCCGGGGGTCCCTGATTTTAACATTTTAAACAAAGTCTAGGATTCCCTTGTAGCCTGGAAGTGTCATCTCTGAAGGAATAATCAGAGTATTCTGCAGTCTTCTCTCCTAACACTGCCTGCCAATTCTACGGCTGCTAAGCCAAGAGTGGGACCAGGAGAGGTTCAGAGTGGATTCTGGGTGGTGAGGTCTGGGCACAGGCATGTAGGTATTTAATGAGTATTTAATGAGTCTTCCCATTGGCATACCTGGCCAAGTCTAAATGATTTGGGATAGTGCTTGCTCCTTGAGGGCGGTGGTAGTGGTCCTCGTTTGTGTCGTGGCCCCTGAGCTGCAGTGTGCACTTCTCATTTGCTCCTTACAGGGACGTGCTCACGGATCATCAGAAGCATGATTGGCTTTATTTTAAAGAAGGGGATACCAATATCTCCTTATGTAAATTGTCCACTGACTTGTCGTGATGTGGCTAATAAATGCCAGAAACAGGATTAGAACTTCATTGCTCTGTTTCTTAGTTTATAGCTTCTCCTCCTACACCTTGCTCCATCTCGCTTCCCCTCCAGTTGTTAAATATGCTTCCTACCACTCACCGGCAGGATGGGCAAGCTCGCTGGTGCCGTGCAGTTTAGACAATGTGTGTGTTACCCTCTTTTGAATAGTGTAAGTATGGACCACAAATAAATTCTTTCTCCTTTAGATGTCATGGTTTAAAAGTCCTACCCTGGCTGGCAACCTGCTTTCAGCCTCATGTTATTTTACAGGGTTGACGTATGAGACCATCTCCCCTTCTTGTCCTCTCCCCCCACCCCTTCAGTAAATTGGGTTTATAATAGAAACACTAACTCAACGTTAACAAAAGTGATACTGTCAAGTGATATGATAAGACTGCTGGGTGATGTTTTATGGTAATAGATTCTCTTTGAGCTTCGTTTCCAAGATCACAAGATGGTGCCTCATCCCTTAAAGGGCAAATAGAAAGTGTGGAAGCCACTGCAGCAGGAGATCTATGGCAATATGTCTCCATTGCATTTTCATGCCCAGCTCAGTAAAACAACAGTAACAACCCAAAAACCAAAAAAACAATAAACAAAAAACAAAACTGATGTTCTGTGAAAACAAAACCCAGACAAGACTTTTTTAGAAAAAGAATCTCTATGTAAGGAGATGAGGCCTATAAAAGGAATCATCATGTTGTCCAACGGTCCAGTCTTAACTTCTCATGAGGTTGGTTAGCATATCTCGTGTGGTCACATTCCTATGAACAACTTTATTTTAACTCCTTAGTGCTGGAAGCATTAATCCCTTCCTTGGTTTCTCTTACCTGGTTTCAGACAGAGTTTTCAAAGGGAAAAGAAAAGGAAATCAGTACACAAAGAATGTGAAGAGATATAAAGAGTGTTAGAATAGTGAGCCTTGAAAAGATTTCTGTTCCTGTCTTAGTAAATTCTAGTGCCAGGACTGATAGAATTCTGTAGCTACCTAGCTAAGCTATGGTCTTTCTAAATTTCTCCCTTATGCCACGCATCAGCTGAAGACTTGGCTTTAGCACTTATGATCTGTGTGATATGTTGCAAGTTACAAAACCTCAGTTATTTAGTTTGACTAATGGGAAGACTAAGAGCATCTACTCCATTGGATTGTTAGGAAGATTCAGTATTTTTAAGTACTTAGCATAGGCCTGGCATAGAATTAATACTCATTAAATATTACCTATAATTATTGTCATAGGTCTTGGTGGATAAAACCAGGTGTCTAAGAATTTAGTCATCTTCTGTGATAATGCCAAAAAAGAGAAGATTCTAGATTCTCAGCCCCTCAAGACCAACCCATTTGGCTTTTGCTTCTGGTCAGAGGGATGCATCCTTCTCTTAGGACTTTAGTGATGCAATGAATGATTCTACCTGCTAGCCGAAGTCTCTCCCTTCTAGATACCAGGGCATGGAAGCTTGTCTTATACTCTGCATAACTCCCTGTATAATGCCCTAAGAAGCCAAAGACCACAGAAGCAACACAGAAAAGAATTGCACAAATTCAACAAACCAAGGGTTACTTGCTCAGCCTCTACAAGCCAGCAGGCCTTGTTGCAAACACATAAAGCAACACTTTATTTTTAAAACTATATGTTTGTGTTATGATACTTGGCATAGAGAAACATTTAAAATTTGAAGGAAGATTTTAAGAATCAGGTAGGAAGTGTATTGGGTTATTAACTGCTGAAGGATTTGGAGAAAGAAGATAGCTATCATAGGGTTCAGTCCTAAAGTTGTATTATTACATTGTTGGATATTGGGTCAAACAGACTTGGTCATTTTTACAGGCCCAAAAGACACTGGCCAGAAAATAAAACTGAGTCTTTAAAAACTTGTAGAATTTTAGAAAACCACAAGTCTGTGACCCACACCACTGCTAGATAGATACCCAAGCTACTGACTCACCGGCTGTGCTTACCATGTGTCCTTACTGTATGGGGCTTCTTGAGAATTATTTGTGTGGCCTGAAGATTTGGGGTCATATAGCATTTCTGGGCAAGAAGCAGAAAAATATTTCAAATTCCTTTGTTTTTTTTTGTTTTTGTGGTGAGCACAGAACAGATGTCACTGTAGGAGATAGCAGAGTGGCCTGAAAATTGTGTTTGGAGAGTGCAGTAAGTATAATGGTTATATATCCATACTTGGGCCAAGAATCATTCTGTTTGCACATGTTAAGTCTGGGAAATAAGGGTCAGTGGGTTGCGTTAGAAAGAGGGCAGATGGCTGGATTTTTCCCGGCTAGCAGATTGCTCGCCCTGCAAAGGTTTGTATCTGGTTGCCCTGCTGTGGGGCTATCTGGAAGTCTCTTGGATGACTTGGTCAATCCTTCTCCACAAAGATGGGGATGCATATGTGCACTGTATTTTCAGTCTGGAAAAGGATGTGAATACTTCCAGTGGATTTGCATCTAATCTGAGGAGAAACCTGATTCTTAGAGCAAAATGCTACTGAGCAGGTAGGTGTGTGTGCTTCTTTATACAATCCAAAATGGCCAAGCTTCTTCCCCAGATTTTCGAAAGAAAATGTGACTGCTATCCAGACTCACCTTAAAATTAATTGTTTTAGAGATCTGTTTCCTTCTTTTCTCTGCAGAGTTTCTTTACAAAGTAAAACAATACCCTAAAGGTACCACCCACCCAAGGCAACATAGAACTCAATTTAGACAAAGCCACTGTGACCAAATTCACCTTCACAAACTGCTCTGGTTGCAACTATGTTACCAGGGCTTGAGCCTGGAACATTCTCTCTTTACTCAGCTGCTCATGACAGTCTCTCAAAGGAGTAGGCAGTCTGGCAGGAATTACTGATGGGGAAAAGATGATGGATTTAAGAACCAAAATTGTATAGCTTTGTGGTTCTATGCCTTTCACGGAAGCAGAACAAGGAGGCTTAATGATGGAGTCCGAAGTGTGAGGTCTGTGACATAACAACTTGTCCCAATATGAAATAAGACCGGGCATCACTATAATCTGTCTGGGATGGCAGCTGAATTAGAATAGCACAGTGGGATGGCACCTTGGAGGTGCCAGGACACAACTCTGAACGAGCCACACTGATCTTTGATACCACGGTACTGGAGAAGGGGGCGGGGAGTGGAGGTGGGCTAGGGGCCAAGCACGGAGATTCTGGGGTCTGTGCCTGTCTTGATGCCACAGACAAGAAATCTCATTTTGGCTAAGGTTGCCTGGCAAGTAATTGCCAGGATGGAGTGCTAAGCAAGCAGCCGCAGTGTCAGAGAATCTGACCTTGGGAAGATAATGAGACAAGGAGAATTCAGAACAGATGAAAGCCAAGAGCACCTACTTTATCTACTGACAGCCAGAGAACACCTTCATGCTCAATCAGTTCCCGCTAATGAGACAAGATGGGGCAAGATGGTAAAACAGCAGTAACAGGCAAACTTTTTTTTTTTCAGCTTAATGATCTATAACTTAGATAAAATTGTCTTTTAGGTAAGACAGCAACATAAGTCTGAGCATAAAAAATACAAAAGCAACACCTGAATCATTTGGGTTTTGTTTACTTTCTAAGCGGAGCGCCGAGGTTGAAGGCAATAATAAAGTCCCCGTACACTTGGACCATGCCATTTCTTAATCGACTCTACTGGAAGGACAGCGTTTTAATATGGTGGTGCCATGCCCGGTGAATTCCTTAAATCATCCTCTTTTACAAATCCTGTCACTAGCTGTTTTAACGTTCAACAGGAATTTTAACATGCACCTGACACTTTTCATTAATCACCGCTTTCGTCTTTCTCTGCTGTGCTGTAAATTATTACATGCCTCTGGACAGTACAATTCCCGTAAAGATTCGAATACCCTATTGGCAGGGGAGTTTTGGATACCTCCTACTTACACTGCAGTTGCAGAAATGGTGCCCAGATCACTGGAGAAGGGACTGTTTGCCGGGTAACTTTCGTTTGCTGGGTGCTATAGACATAGTATCATTTAACCTGCCCTCCAGCCCTGAATTCTTACTTAGCTTTGTTTATTGATGAGCAGCCAAGAGCTCCACAGAAGTTGTGAAATTTCTCCAGAACCTGATGGTTAGTATGTTATCTTTGGTCTTCTTATTGCCAAAGTTCCTGTCCTTTTCACTGCATCTTGATGCTAATGGGCGATTTTTTCAAGATACATAGGAAGAGATGAAAGGTAGAACCCAGAAAAACAGAATCAGTATTCTGAATTGATTTTTTTGGAGAAATGTACAGTGTTTTTAAAGGAGTCGGATAAGACATTAGTATATTGTCATTGGCAATACCAGTGACACCTCGTCTGGGTCAGAAGCAGGTTAGTGGATTCTTAAGCAGCTGAAGACAATGTTCTTACTTGATGCTACCGATGTCTGCACGAGACTTACCTTGCCTTGTGAAGAGGGGGAAGGCTACCCATGACCTTTATTCTCTCTACCTGCACGGCTCCTCCCTCAACACAGACACGCATGGGTGTGCACGTGTGCGCGCACACACATGTGAAATCACAGGTAAGCTGAAGGCTTCTCTCAGGAGGAATAGATGAAGGAAATCAGGGCTCCCGTGGAGACTTTGGAAGTGAACCTACTTTCTGCGTGGTTCTCCCCAAAGAAATGAGCTGGGTCTCATCTCTGCAAACCTCAGACAGACTGAGCCTTTGGAAGCAGTTAGTGGTTTCTTTATGTCAGTGAAAGATACCATCTGAGGAAGTGTTTTTAATAACGGGAAGGTGGCTGCTTTCTGAGTGTGGCTCATGCTGACTCTGCTCGGGGGTGTCACAGGGTTAGCTTTCATAATAAAGTGACACCGTGACATGGCCTTGGGCACCATGTTCAAGCTACTACTTATTTTTTCTCATTTGCTTACAGAATCTGCCCAAGCAGCCTATGCATGGGTGGGGGAGACGGTATATTTGACCATAACTACTCTTCTAAGTGGTAATCATTATTACAGTTGTTAAAATGTGTTGTATAGTCCTCCATTCCTAGTTCAATTCACATATACTTTTCTCCACACACATATGTAAACAAAGTGAAACAAAGTTCTTTTTTTGTAAACTGTCTCACCACTTTATATATGTGAACCTCTTCCATATCAAGAAATGTATTTCCACATAAAAAAATTCCACATGACATTCCACAGTATTGGAATATCATACCCCATTTAATCCGTTAATGAAATGTTAGGCTGTTCGAAAACTTCTGATCCTTTTCAATAAGGTAGAGTTTCTATCACTTACTACTTGTCCAATCAATTCCTCGGAATAGATGTCTTTATTTTTTTTTAAAGATTTTATTTATTTATTTGTCAGAGAGAGAGAGAGAGAGCACAAGCAGGGGGAGCGGCAGGCAGAGAAAGAAGCAGGCTCCCTGCTGAACAAGGAGCCCAATGTGGGGCTCAGTGCCAGGACCCCGGGATCATGACCTGAGCCGAAGGCAGACGCTTAACCAACTGAGCCTCCCAGGCGCCCCAGAATAGAAGTCTTTAAATGAAATTTCTGGGTCAAAGGGTATGCACCTTAAAAAGCAATTTTCCTGTTTCCTGAAAAATTATAGAAAACTGGATTTGCCAGTGTTGTTTCCATTTGTAAATCCTGAGACGTGCCACCACACGGGCATCGGGCTCCTGCAGTGGCAGGTGCCCACTTCTCTTCCTTTGAAGCAACAGCCTTGGTCCAAGTCAATAGTCTGCACACTAGGGATCCCACGAGGAGTTTTTCTCTGAAGGAGACTTCTCGACACACAACTCCTGCCGACATAGATGCACACACGTGTGGCAGGGAGGTGAAGGGATGGTGTGGACGGGAAGTGCTAAATCCTGCAAGGGGCCACACAAAACAAAAAGGAATGAATAAATAAAAACTTCAGTTACAGTCCAGCTCCCGGCAATTTGTATTCCCAGTAGCCAAGAAAGCTTGAAAAGATAGTCATCAAAAAATTAATAATCCTACCGTTCAAATGACTAAAAATTGCTAGGAGGTCATGACGGGAAAATGATTTTTTCTTAATTTTAAACAATTGTTCATTGTTTTCTGGTTGTTTTGTAGATCCATTTTTCCTTGTTTCTTCTCCTGCTGTCTTTTTTTGTGTGTGTTTTGATGTCTTCTGGTGTCAGTATGCTTGCATTTGCAGTATTGTATTCTTCTGTGTCATTACTACAAGATTTTCCCTTGGGGTTACCATTAGGCTTACAGAAATTATCTTAAACTTATAACACTCTATTTTAAACTGGTAACAATTTGACCTCAATAGAATTCATATACTTTACACTTCTGCTTCTTCTCCCCCTCACATTTTAGATTGGATAGGACTGTCAGCTTGGTTCCCTACCCAAGTGAGGCTGTAGGATGGGCTCTGCAGTCTGAATTCTCTGGTCAGGCTCACCAGATGGCTGGGACTGGGTCCTGTATTCAGTAGTATGTGGGGCCATGAATTAGCTTCCCTGCCCTAGCAGGGTCTGTGTGGCCTGTTGTTTGGGGGCCTATATCAGGCCTGAATTGCACTGAATTCCCCGAGTCGGTGAAGCCACCAACTGGGTGAAGCCGTGGGCTCTCCTCCAGAGCTGTTGACTGGCTACCTCGCTTCCTGTGGGCGCTGGTCAGTTTCCTGGCTGGAGGGGCTGAAAGCTGTAATCAGTGGTGAGTGGGGCTACAGAGTAGAGGGAGAAGCAGCTCTCAAATCAGTAAAATCCTTTGTTTGCTGTCTGAACTCAAGCTGACTCTCACCCCAAGTTCCCTGACGGAAGAGGGCCCCTGGCTTTGCTCTGAAAACTACTGGCTCTGTCTGCCCTTCTCTCGGTTCAAGAACACTGAGTATTTTCACCAGCCCTTCTAGTTACATGGGGCCTGAGGACTCTCTCCACGAGGGCAGGGCTATTCTCAGCCCCCTTGCCTGGGCCAGCGGGGAGGGGGCTCTCCAGCTGGGAGGGGCCAGGAGCTTCCCTCAGCCTGAGCTCAGAATGAATGCCCCTGCCTGTGCTTGGCGTAGGAAGCCTCCATGACTGATACTGGCTTTGCCTCGGGGGTGATCAGCTCTGCCCGCCCACCTCTTGGCTTGAGCACCACTGGGCTGGCCTGCACAGCTTACGGGAGCTGTAACCAGGCTCCGGTCAGATGGGGCCAGGAGGCACTCTCCACAACAGGTGGGGCTGTGACTTAGCACCTTGCCTGGGTATGGGCAACCAGACTCTAGGGCTGGCAAAACTCCTTGTTTGACGTTCTCAATCAGGCAGATATGCACCCTGCCAAGTTCCCTGGTCAGAGTGCACCTCCAACTTAGCTCTGCAGATGAGCGAAGCTGCTGGTTGGGATTACTACTTGGACACCGCTGGTATGAACTCTGTCTACCAAGATCCATGGGCTGCTTTTCACAATTCCCTTTCCTTCTCTCCTTCACAGATTCCCAGTGGTTAAGCCCCACAGGTTCCCCTGCAATCCCTGTGGTGCAAAATCACAGTGGGGTCTCCCACAAAGTGACCCACCATGCTGGAGGGTGCTGGTTGTCCCTCCCTGCTTCTCTTTTCCCACCTGAGGAAACAGAGGCTCAGGGAAGACCTTTCCACTTGGTGCTGTGCTGTCCTGTGGGGGAGGGTGAATGCGGTCAATGTGTAGGCACTTCTCTTACTCTTAATGCAGTCTGTCTTGGTCTGAGGTGCAGGGGGGTGCATCAGTCTTACCCCCATGTTCTAGGATTCTCTCAATGGTGTCTTGTTCTTCAACAGTTTTTGTTCTTGTCTTGATGAGAAGTGATATTAAAAATGCCATATGTCACCGTATTTCCTCCTAAAGGAATTGACTTTTTAAACATCTGTAGCGTTCTGAAAATGGCATCCATTGACTATGGAGTAATGAGTTAGTTGCCACCCTGTTTATTGAAATTTTATTCTCCGAGAGATTATGGAGAATATTTCTGCATTTGGCGAGGGATTGTTCTAGATTACCGCTAAAGTTCATCCAAATTAAGGTTCTATGGCTCATTGGTAATGTTTTATGAATGCCATATATGTATTTTCCAACATAGACTAGATATAAAAGGGGTGTAGGCTTATTTTTATTTCCTCAAAAAATAAAAGTTTTACATTTTATTTTCTCCTTATAGCTACATAAATGTTCTTTAGTGTCGATAAGATGCTGTCTTTCTGTCTGACTCATTTATCTGTTTATTATAGTATTTTTTCCAAATTTTTAAAATATTTGCTGACAAAATGAAAACAGAAACAAAATCCAAATGAGTTGAACAAAAGTTGAAGTTAGCAATGCATCGGGTCAGCATCACCTGAAAGGAATGACCAATAATCAGTGAACTATGGGGCAGTTAGGACAAGAAGGAGGGCCAGCAAGTAGTATTCAAGATTTTACAGAGTGGAATCGAAAATCTCTTCATGGGGTTTCCGAAACTCTGCTGCAGAATGGAGACATGCACAGGAATCAAGGAACACAACCAAATACCTGGTTAAGCAGCAGGGCAATGGAAAACAGTTTAATTCCATTGTACATCTTCCCAATGCCCTTAAGATATTGTTATATTATATTATATTATATTATATTATATTATATTATATTATATTATATTATATTGTATTATATTTATTATATTGTATTATATTGTATTATATTATATTATATTATATTATATTATATTATATTATATTATATTATATTATATTAAAAAGTATAGTGAGTTTTGTCCTTGTGGCAGCTGGACTGCTTCACTCAGTCTCTAATAATTTCATATTTCCACTGTTTTCCTCTAAACATGTTATCTTATTATGTTGATAGCATGTCTGCTCCTTATATAGGCACTTATTTAGCCGTGTGAGTCCTTTTGTAGTTTGCTTGAAGGAAACTTAGACATTTTTGCAGTTGTAATTAAATCTGCTTCTTCCAGTTGTTCTTTTGAGTGTTATTTCTCGCAAACTCTAACCACTTAACTTGACTACTGCAACATTCTCTCTGTCACCAAGGGAATTCAATTTTTATAATAGCTTTTGATGTGGTCCTTGTCAATACTTTCCTAACAGCCTTTATTAATTACTCTAGTGGTCTTCTCCCTCCCTGTGTACATACTAATTTCCTCTCATGCTTCAGAAAGCATGATGCTTTCTGAACTAGCGTTCTTAAGAAACTGCAATGAAAGGATTGATGGTCTTAGCGTCTGTCCTAGTTTCCATTTCCATAGAGGAATAGAAATGGAATAGAAATGGAAAAACCTCTTGGAGTGTTTACTTCCTAGAATTCTGGTGAAGCTCAAACTCTCAGCTTAGCTGCCCTTGGACTTTACCATGGAGGAGATATACAGAACAAGAGCTGAGAGGTAGAATCTTCTTTGTATGTGTGAGTCACACATGCGCTCTCCCCTCCCCCCACACCCCTGATCCTACCTGCCTGTTGGTACCACCTTTATGTTCCGTGTTCCCTCCCTTACTCCATCCCTCCAAAACCTACAAGTCTCATAATCAGAATGTAGAGGGGGAAATTGCTAAATGTGTTTCTTGCTTCAATTACTGAAGAATATTTTTGCATTTGAAAAATGCAATGTGCATAATCAATTCTTTCAATCATGAATGACATCATTTTGAGATCACACATTTCCACATACCAGCCCTGCAGTGTGTCTAAATTTTACTTCCTGCCCTAGTCACAATTAGTGTTAGATTTGAAGGGGTCTTAGCATCCAGGGGTGGAGCAGTGGTGAGGAATTGAGAGGATTTGGGGAAGTCTAGGCTTTCTATAAACTACGCCAATCCCTTTTCTTTTATGTCTCTTAAGAGATACTTCTCTTAGGGAACCTGGGTGGCTCAGTTGGTTAAGCGTCTGCCTTCGGCCCAGGTCATGATCCCGGGGTCCTGGGATTGAGTCCTGCATCGGGCTCCCTGCTCAGTGGGGAGTCTGCTTCTCCCTCTCACTCTGCTGCTCTCTCTCTCCCTGTCAAATAAATAAATAAATTTTAAAAAAGAGACATTTCTCTTAATTTTTAAATAATTAGAAATAGAAGATATCTCTTAAGTCAATCAAAAGCTGACTTCATCTCCTCACTCTATTATCTATGGAAGCACTTTAAAGTTTATTATAGTTCTTAATCGGATCATATATTGTTGTTCCTTTAGACTATAGGCGTTTTGAAGGTAAAGCTGTGTTTTGCCAAACTCCTGGCATCATAGGCTCCCCCTTTTAAGATTTATTTATTTATTTGAGAGAGAGAGAGAGAGAGTGGGGGGAAGGGGCAGAGAGAATCCCAAGCAGACTCCACGCTGAGCATGGAGCCCAATGTGGGGCTCAATCCCACGACCCTGAGATAAGGACCTGAGCTGAAATTAAGAGTCAGGCACTCAACCGACTGAGCCTCCCAGGTGCCAAACATGGTAGACTCTTAATAAGAGTTTATTAAACAAATGAATGACTATTGTTAATCAGTTGTGCTCTGGATATGTAGCAGAATGGACCTTAGGCTGGGAGGCAGTGAACCTATGCTATAGATTGGATGCTTCCAATAAATAGCTGAAGAATCCTCAAGAATTTACTTAACTTTTCTCATCAGTTTCCTCACGTATAATAAAGGAATTGGAGTAGCTATTCTCTTCTAGAGCTCTTCTATGGCCTATTTTTCTTAGTGACATTTAAAGTCATTCTCCATCACCTGTGATAAATGACTCTTTAACAGAAGAAAAGGACAGGTAGTAGGAGGTAGGGCTGAGAAGTGGCTCCGATAAATCTGGGGCAGTGGACAATCCCCAAATCCTATTCCTTGCTTTTATAATTTAGCAGATGACTTTGCCCCCCTCCCTAAGTTTTCCTTTCCTAATTGCTTATAAAAATGTGGAAAAGATCGTATTTTTCATTCCTTGAGTACCTGTCACTAATGTCAGGGGAAGGTGACTCAGAGTCGTGCTGGGTGGCCAGCAGAAAGAAGTTAGGTGAGGATTAAAATGTGGCCACTACTCAGACATTAATTTCTAAGCCTTTGTTTCAGTGAAGTGATTTTAGCCACCTGGATAAGAGCTATTTTTTTAAAAGCTCTCTTTGTAATTGCACCTTCTTAGAGGCATGATGGATGGTCAGGGTGACAGGCAACATCTGCCCCTGACGGCATGTTATGTTGTCCTGCAGAGAGCCAGTGTGACCCAGTGGACCTCTCAGGGTGGGGGCGAGTCAGAGAGTACAAGTTCTAACCCCAGCTCTGTCCTTCAAACTCGTGGGATGACCTTATGGAAGACACTTAACTAATCTGTAGCTCTTTTTTTTTTTATCATCCATAAACATGTAGGAAATAACAACTTTTCAGCCTTTAGTGGAGGACTGGCTAATAAATCATTAGAACGTGCTTGGCAATAAAATGCTCTGCCGAAAAGCAGACCAACAGCATGCAAATGGGGGGTAGAAATGGCATTTGTCCGGGAAAAGTAAACTTTGCTCAAATCTGCATGAGGGGAAATGAACATATTCTCAGCAGAACACCTGTGAAATGATGAACCAAAGTTTTACTGGATCTACTCAGCTCCCTGGAGAGAATGGGCTGGCTTTGGGGGAGGGGGTGGTTTCAGCATAGCTTGAGTGGAAGAATGTGGTCCCTTAGGTAGTATATGTGCTTGTTGGAGTTCTAATTCCACTACAAAGAAGAGTCTAAACTCAGATGCCTTTTGGCTAAGCTCAAGTGTAAATTCAGATGCCAGTTGCCCAAAGTCAGTGTAGAGCCCAGGAGCAGGTAGTCAGGGAACGAGCAGGGGACAGGCGGCCTTTGAAGGAGAGAGCATTAGCTCGCCTTGGGGCTTCATCCTTGTGCTAGCGTGTCTACACGGCCCAGAGTTTCTCAGACTGAAAAAAACTGCTGCCTCAGGTGCCTGGGTGGCTCAGTTTGTTAAGCATCTGCCTTCGGCTCAGGTCATGATCCCAGGGTCCTGGGATCCGAGTCCCACATGGGGCTCCCTGCTCAGCGGGGAGTCTGCTTTTCCCTCCTCCTCCCCCTGCTCATGATCTCTCTCTCTCTCTCTCTCTCTCTCTCTCATGCTCTCTCTCAAATAAATAAATAAAATCTTTAAAAAAAGACGGTTACCTAAATAGGGTTTTTTTTAATCCAATTATGTTCCCACCTTAAACTTTGATGTTTAAATTTCTTTCTATCCCCGCATAAAATTGCTTCCTTTGCTGCCCACTTCTCCAATAAGAACACCATTCATCCTCAGATCCCCTTCCTCTAGTTGTTTCTCCCAACTATGCCAACTTTGGTCTGCATTTTGATGACTTTGGACTCCAAAGTGCTTCAGTATTTGGCCTCAGCTCATCTTGCTAATCTTGACTGTCGCTAGCACATGTAGTACCTTTGGCAAATTACAGAAAGGCTCCCCACCCAGCAGATGAATAAACTACAAAACACTCCACCTGCTCTACTCCAGCCCCCTTTCTTCCCTGACCTCCCCACCTCCCCTCTTTGTCTTCTTCAGTCCCCACTTTCAGTGCACAAACTGCTAGGTCCTATGTGGGGCTCTGGGTGCATTATTCTTATCATCCCTAGTCCTGTCAATGTGTGGCTTTCTGGTGTTTTTTGGGGAGCAGATGCTGAAGATCATTTCTCTGCAAGCCCAGCTTCCTGAGGTGTCTGGGCCAGGGCTGACCAAGCCTGGTGGACTTGCTGAGAAGCTTGTAGCTGCAGGACTGATTGGCATTAGGCCCACGTTCTTGCCATCATCCCTGTCAGTCCATGTCTTCTAGTCCTTATGGTTAAAATATGGTCTTTTTATTCCCCCCCCAAATAGTTTCACTCTTGTTGCAGAAATAATTGAAAAATAAAGGGTGCAAAATAGAAAATATAATTCATACAGAATCCCAACTCCCAGACCATTTTGTGTTAACTTTCTAGACCTTTTAGAGTTGAGCACATATGTGCATGTACGTGCACACACACACTTAACATTTCTTAAACATTTCAGAAATGAACTCATCTAAAACGTTTATTTTATATGCTATTTTTTTTCATTTAGCATGATGTTCTCAGTTAAGAATGGATAGTACCGTTCATGCTTATTTTTAAATATGATTGGGAAAAAGTGGTTTTGAATAGCTACATGGTATTACTTTATATAAATGTGTTAAAATTTATTGTCAAACCCCTAATGTTAGACATTAACATTGTTTCTAACTTTCTGCTCTGGTAGATGAATATAAACATAAATGTGTCCCCAGTCTGTCGGCTCTGCCCATCTCCACTGCCACCCCCTAGTCCAAGTTCACTGTTCCTCTCATGTGAGACTTCAGGACAGCGCAGTGGTTCAACTCAGGCTAGAGCCCAAATGCTTAAGAATGGATCCTGGATCTGCATCTTAGGACTGTGGCCGTGGGAAAGTTATTTGGTCTCCCTTTGCCTCGGTTCCCTCATCTGTCCTATGGAAGTATCACTGGTAATGGTACCTGCCTAAAGAGGTGTTAAGAGAAACAAAGAAATACCGTCTATGAGGCACTTGGAATAGTGAGGAGAATTTAAGAAATTTTCAATAAATACCTTTTCTTCAATGACTCACTCATCACTCTCATCCACTCTTGCCCGGATGTGCTCCCGTTCTCCACATGGTAGCTAACAGCCCATCCAAGCCACTTACCCAACCAAACTTTGCGAACATGTGCGTGTCCACTGAATACATGCAGTATAGCTCCTATACTTAAGTATACATATTATCGAGAAGGAGGTTATTCATCGTCCTATGCTTTCAGAGAAAAACATAAGTTACAATTTGAAGCACTTTCTTGATGTTCATTAGGCCTTAGAGTAAAGCAGTAGGGTTTTGTTCTCTGCGTTTTCCAAACATTATGTCACATATCACCATAATTTGTCCCTAAATTCACCCCCACCTCAGACAGAAGTTTCTCACTGAGGTCATTAGGAGTCTGTAGTGATTCACTGAGAACTTTGTGGGAAAAAGCAGCCCAGATTTATTTGATAAATTCTTCAGAACATTAATTTAACATCTTGTTCTCTAAAATATGTTCTCTTTGGTGGTGATAATTATTGCAGATGTGAGCGAAGCTGAGTTTGAATCATTTAAGACCTCAACATTCACAAATAATGCCCAGTGGAGCTTATTTCTGAGATTGATATTTAGGCAGTAATTCCAATAATGAAGTCTTGTTGCGTTTCAAGAATATCAGCAACCAAGTAAACAGTTTGTACTGCGGAGATGATTAAGTATAGGGTCCCTGTAAAGACGGACATTCTCTCATTCAGTTATGGAAACATTTTGGGATTTAGAAAGTGTGTAATCTTTTTTTTTTCCTTGTTAGGAGATTTGAGTTTTATTCCCAGAAACTGTGTAATCTTTTGAAGAAATATTTGTTTGGGAATTGCAGGGTCATGGGAGAAATTTGAGTCAAATTATAAAATCTGTCCTCAACGGTAAGCCTGTGAAATTAGCCAAACGAAAGGGCACGTGTAATTGCCAATTAATACTAAGGGATGACCCTGATTCATGCTTTTAACACAGCCTCTTCCACCAAGAGTGATTTTTGTCTAACTTTTGGCAAGTTTTTTTCCAACAACCTTAATCTCTTGTAGGGTTATGGTATCATTATTTGGGTTTTGAAGAGTCGACAATTTTCTAAAAACAAATCAAATGGTTAGAAAAATAGGGCAATTATGAAGATTAAGCACAGCATATACTTCACTTTTTGTCAGGGGCTGTGTGTGTCTGTGTGTGGTAGTGAGGCCATCTTTTGGGTGGGCATGGTGTGAACACGCCAAGCAATGTGGCCTGAGGCTATTTTGGTGAAGTGCAGGTTAGATCATTTTGAGCAGGAAGGGATAAATTTTAGATCAATGGAGTCAATGCTTTCATTTTGCAAGTAGAAAAACAGCTACAAGGAACTTAAAGACTACTCCAAAGTCACACCTCATTTGTGACTTAGGGTAAATGGAAAAACAGGATGGCTTACCAAATTTAGGAATAGTCAGAAAGATCACAATTTCTGAATTTTTTTTTTGTAAAATTAAGAAAAGAAAAGGAACCATGGTAAAAATGTTTCTAGTATGAGCTGGTTAGACTAAATTCAGGCCCATCAAATTTCATGTGTTCCGAGGCAGCAATAGCCTCTGATCAAAAACCTAGGGCAGGGATTGTATCCCTGACTCGCCTTGGTGAGGAATAGGAATCATATTTCCAGAAAGCCAAATGGAAGGGAAGTCTATAAGCATGTAGCCAGATGTGGATGTTCAGACTTATTTTCATGCAAAAAGTTTTTTTCCTTTCTTTGCTTCTTTAGAGGACATTGAAGTTTAAATCACCCCCCTCCCTTTGAGGAAAAGAGAGCCAGTTTCAGGCTGATTTGGGGCCTTTAGATTACAGGGCCATCAGAGCCTGCTGGGCAAGAATGAAGGGGTGGTGCGTTGAGGACTGAGGTGGTGACTGAGAAGGAAGGCAAATTAAGTGGCACAGGCATGGTGTCTTAGGGAAGCAGTGAGGAGAACAGGCTCTCCCCCTCAGCTCCTGGACTAAAGCGCTCTCCCCAAACCTGGGAGAAGGCAATATGAGAGAGAAGCCTGTGAATCTGTGGTCCCTGGAGCCCTGAGGCCCTGTGTCCCAGCAGCACCCTTCCAGAAGTGAGGAGTTCTGAGGGAGAAGGAGAGTTGCAAGGTACAGCTGGGGTGATCAGGCCAGAGTCTTTGCAAAGATTCTTAGAGACCTGAGTGCCAAGAAAGTGCGGAGGTTTGCAAAGCTTTTCAGCAGAGTCCCCGCTGTCTGCACCACGGTCTTGGCTGTGCTCCCTTCTTTCAGGGCCCAACGAGGAGTTCAGCTCATCAACAGTGTTTACGCAGACAACTTTATATGACAAGCAGAGTTGGGTGGACCCTGGACCCCCGGTGGAGTCAGGGTGGGGTCTGGAAAGTTCAGAAACCTTTCCTTTTGGCTTTGGAGAGGCTGAGCTGAACTAGCTCAGACCTCCTTAGTTGGACGTGAGGTTAGTGACACCAGAAAGAGAGGAACCCCAAGTCTGGGAGCATCTCAAAAAGCCTGACCTAGGTAGTGACAGCTTCTATAAGTCACTTTAGTATCCCTTAAATTCACAGACTCTCGGGCCCTGAAAAAGTGGCATTTCTTAAACAATGAAGAAAGATGAAGATCTCATTATTGCATATCAGCGAGGCAGGCTTTCTCCCAAATCTCCAGCTCAGACTCTGTGCAAACGTCTTTGGAGCGTCTACACTAAAAAGGTAGAACTAGCGAATGGAGACTCAGGCATAAACAAACAGATCATGGGCTGGCTCGTAGCTCCATCTACCCTACACTTGATCTTAGCCAAAAGCACCAAGAAGCAATATGTCTATTTACTTCAGTTCTTGGCCTTCCGTTTACCTCTCATCTACTTGGGACTTGCCTAAGGCTTGCACCATAGTAGCTGAACTTTGGTACGATCATTTATTAGCTTTCTTGACATGATGTTTCTTTCAGCTGCAGCAGAAACAGGGAGGGTGAGATTATGCAGACCCCTCCAAAACACCTGAGTGTCCCGTGACTTTAGCAAGTAGCCAAAATGACAAGCGTACGTTGGTGGATGTCCGTGTGAATAACAATGAAGTAAAAATATATTGATACACTATATTCAGAATTTGGGATATTCTACGCATTCTGCAAGGCAACTGATCTGGTCTTCTTAATAAAGTAATGGCATGGAAAGGAGGGCAGCTATACATTTAAAATGACTTAAAAACATAAACAGATGTGGTGTCGGGGGTCTTTTTTTCTGGTATTGATTCAAGCAAACTAGCTGGGGAGAGATAGTTGTAGGACAGTCGGAGGAGTTTGAATACAGATTAGCATTAGGTGATATTAAAGAATTGTTAATTTTATTAGTGTAATAATGATATTGTGTTCATACAAGAAAATAACTCCCTAAGGGATATTTATAGGAGTACTTACAGATAAAATGCCATGTTTAAGGATTTGCTTTAATCTACTTCAGCAGATAAAAAGATGCAAATATGGGAAATGTTGATCATTGCTCAGTGTGGATCATCAGTTTATGGCGATGAACTCTACCATTCTCTCAGTTATTACTTCTATTTTTAAATTTTCAAATTAAAAAGTTTAAAAAATGTGCGGACACTGATTTTCAACGCTTGCTAATGTGAAAACCCAGTGAGGCACTTGATTTCTTCAGTTGTTTCTGCCCAGTGAATTAACTGATAAATAAACGTCATTTTGTCTGAAGCACTTTAGTGCTATCAATATTTACTTCGCCAAACATTTAGTACCCATTATTCGTTTGTTCATGTATTCAGCCAGCCCAAAAGGACTGAATATCAGCTATATGCATGAACGGAATGCTCTTCCTTTTCCTCCTTCAGGTTCTGGAACTCCGAGAGTGATATTCCCCCTCCTGTGCTGCTATCAACCATTTCCTCTCCTAGCTTTGTTTCCGTTCACATTAACCACAACGGAGGATTTATTCCTTCAGCATATTCCGTTTGAGTGGGGAAGGAGGCATGGCAAAATAAAAAAGACAATGAGCTTTAGAGGTAGATCTGAATTCAGTTTCTGGCTCTGCTGCTTACTCGCTCTGTGCCCCTTGGGTCCCTGTCTTATCTCCTGAGACCCTCACCAGTAAAGTAAAGACAGTGCCTGCTGACTGCCTGCGGGGCGGCGGGGGGGCGGGGGGGCGATGCTGCAGGCACCCCACCCGGCTCCCACCGGTGCTCATGTTCCTAGGCTTCCCAAGGCAGGTGTCTGTACGTCTGCCTGAAGGCTCCCTCGGGACACAAAGGCTTTTCTTTCTTGTGCTTCAGTTTCCCTTATGTTCTCAAAATATGAAGTAAAATTTTATTAATTACTTGGGGCCTGAATGGATGGGTAAGTGAAAGAGTGGAAAGAAGAGATTGGGGAAGCAAATGTAGCAATGGTCCAGAGCAAGGGGTTGTAACTGACAACTAGGATTTGCAGATCCCAGTCCCAGGGAATTCGTGGCAGTATCTGGGGAAGGACTCTAAACTTCCTGCCATTATATAAGAGAGGGCTATGGATTTCTTTTCCTTTGGAATAGGTGACTCTGTAATCCTAGAAAACTTGGCAACATAGATCCCACCAAGTTTCCAAAATGAACGCATTCGTCATAATTCAGATGATCTAGTTGTAGAAATTCTGAAACCTCTCCAGTGGATCAGTGAGGTGCAAGTACTTTCAGCGATCAAGATTTAGCTGTTGAAGGTGGCCAGCCATCCAAATCAGTGTCTAAGAGAGTATGATCTCATGGGTAGGGCAGATCAATAAGCATTTCTCGAAAGTAGGAACATTGCTGAGAATAACCATGTGGCTCCAGGTAGAACATGCAGTTTGAAACAGAACTCCAGTAAGCAACAATGTTCTTCCTGTGTAAAGTAGTAGTTTAACTAATCCTTCCTTCATAAATTAATAAAAAAAATCAGAGATAATAATAGTACTACCTCGAAATACTGTGCTGACAATTACATGAATTTATATATGTGAAATACTTATAAAAACACGTGGCACCTAGCATATGCAATATAAGCTTTGGGTAGTTCCTGTATTATCATACAGCTTGCTGGGAGAGGGGTGTGGAAAAAGGAGGAATGTTTTCTCAAGGTCGGACTCTGGTACCAGTGAGGGGACTGATGCATTTATCGGGGAACAGAGGTAGAAATCCCAGTGCGTAAACTAGGCGAATTGGCCAGGGTTGGGAGAAAAATCAGTAACACTCTGATTCCTAACCATATGGCAAAGTTTGTCATATAGACACTGTCTTCATAACTTTATCCTTAGCGCCTCATACGGAGTCTGGCACTTAGTGATACTCGGTCCATGTTTTGCTGAACGAGTGACTGAATGAAATGAAAGTGTTGGTGGAATGAATCTTATGCAAACATAGCAAAATGTTTCCAAATCTCGTTTCTAGTGTATTTACTTCAATTTCCTAGGCCTGTTTGGAGGATGGCAGCTAAGTGTTACAGTTCAAGGCATCCTGGCCTCCAGGTGACAGGACTTGTGGAAGGTGGGAAAACAAAAGTTCTCTCCTTTCTGCCTTTCTTGCATATCCCCACTCTTTATGGTTCTGGAAATCTCTACTATAAATCTTATTTTAGGAAAAAGGGTTTTATTTCTCTTCTCTCAAATCAGCCAACTCAATGGTGTTTTTTTAGATTAGGGGCCATACTGAGCTGCCCAGAGTAGCCTCGGTTCTTTTGTTTGGGGTTTGGCAGCGCTTCTGGCACATCCAGAAAAAATCTCTTCACATATATGGATATATCCTCTTGTCTTCTAAGTCACCTCTTTTAGCGAAGATGGTGCATTCATTTGGACACCCCAAATTTGGTGCTTTTGCACATGCTCGCGCACACACACCCACACACCCAACCACACTCACCTCCCCCCACCCCCCACCCCCACACACAGAGAAGCTCCTCGGGTTTCTGTCCGCATTCAAGTTCTTGGTTCCATACTCTCACATCCTTGAAATCATTTCACTTTTTAACTTAAACTAGTTAGAGGTTGGGCGCCTGGGTGGTTCAGTCGGTTAAGCGACTGCCTTTGGCTCAGGTCATGATCCTGGAGTCCCGGGATCGAGTCCCATGTCCGGCTCCCTGCTCAGCGGGAAGCCTGCCTCTCCCTCTGACCCTCCCCCCTTCTCATGCCCTCTCTCTCTCTCAAATAAACAAATAAAATCTTAAAAAAAAAAAAACTAGTTAGAGGTTTTTGTTTTTGTTTTTGTTACTTGCAACCAGGTGAGATTTGACTAAGTTGCTCTCTGAAGAGTTATCACTGAAAACACATTTCTTGCCCTTCTTGGTGAGATGCTGACTTCTCCCTGGGAAACATTCCTAAACCTTGTTTCTCTGGAAAAGGGAAAGTACTACATTTCCCATTATCACATCCTTCCCCCTGCCCTACTTGTGTTAAGTCCTTTTGTCCTTCCTGATCTGGTTCATTTGATCTCTTTTAGTGCATATTCGATGTTGTCAATTAACAACCTGGTCCCAACCTTAACTGAAGCTTTTCGCTTTTCACCTATTATTATTATTTACCTATTATTAGCCACATATTAGGGTCGCATGACACTGGTGGGAGTTGCTACCATCCAAGAAGCCTTCCTACCAGCTGGAAATTGGTTTCTTCCCCCAGGGACTCCTGACAGACTTCCTTTTTTTTTTTTTTTTTAATGTGACTCTGCTTTAAGACATTTGCTTCCAGACGTACCTAAGTGGCCATATTGGTCTAACCTTCCCACTGGAAACAATTATAAAAGCTAGAGAAGATAAATAAAGCACATATTTGAAGGCACTTGGGAGTCACCAACACAGAAAGGACGTGAGCCTATGGTTTCTGAGAGGGGGAAGCAACGGGGGTAAGTGTCGCATTCACACCACAGTTCCCCCCCCACCCCTCAAAGCATTTTCCAGTTTCAGCCCAGGGGGATTCAGTCTCAGCAGAAACCAATGGGCTGAGCAACAAAAGTGTGAATTCTGAACTTCTAAAGCAGATAAGATGAGAAGAACAAAATCTTTGAGGGGAGAAAAACAGAGAACTGCGCTAAAAAAATCTGTTCACTATTTCCCCTTGAACTCTGTAGAGGGAGACTCCAAGCAACCCAGCAGAAAAGAGCACCTAAAAACCTGAACTGCTGAGTAGATATTTCAATAGCCACGTGGTGCTGGAGAGACAGAGGTTGATGTCCAATTTCTGCCCTGGTGGATCGGCTCTGGCAAGCACATCAGACTTTTGCTGGAGATCTCACAAGGGCCATGCCATAGGAATAAGGGCAAAATTGCAATAGACTAACAACTAACAAAGCCAAAAACAACCCTTGACAAGACCTAATTGATCTGGTACTTCACATACCTGCCAAAGAAACCGTAACCCCTTTTGTAGGAAGAGGACATCATTTAGCACCATCATACTTTTTCATATGGAATGTGTGGCATTTATACAAAATTATTTGTCATGCTAATAAAACAACAGAACCAAGTGACCACGTGACTCCATATTAAAAGAAAAAGCACAAAGTAAAAATAATACCATGGGTGATTCAGATGTTAGAGTTATCATGTAAGAATTTTAAAATTACTAATTAATATGACCAAGAAAATAGAAAATATAAAAAAATTATAGAAGATACACGGACCCTATAAAAGTAAAATGGAAATTCTAGAATTAAAATGTACAATAACTGAAATTAATTAAGAATTCAATAAATGAGTCTAATTAGAAAATTGGACAGAGCAGAACTGAGGATTAGAAAACTAGAAGTCAGGTCATTAGACAGAAGAGAGATGGAAAATATGGTACAGAGCAGAAAATACATATGGGATATTGTGAAAAAGGTTACCATATGTGTCTTGTAATTGGAATCCCATAAGCAAAGAGAGAGAATTGTCCAGATGTAACAGTTAAATATAAAAACCAGCCAACAAACAAAAAGCAACAAAACAAAACAAAACAAAAACTGTACACACTTAATTACATCAGAATCAAACTACTAAAAACGAAAGGCACAGACAGAACATTGTAAGATCAGACAGCGAATGGGGAAAAGATATTATTTTCAAAAATCCATAGCTAACTTTTCCATAGAAGCAGTGGAAGCTAGAAGACAGTGGAATATCTATATTAAGAGAAAATATCCTTAGTAAATATAAGTGAAATAGAGACATTTTCAGACAAAAACTGGGAATTAGTTGCCAGTAGACTCACTCTAAAAGAAATATTTAAACAACTTTTTCAAGTGGAGGTATGTAATCCTATAGGGAAACAGGGGTGTGCAGGAAGAAATGAAGGACGCTAGGAGAGTAAATATGTAGATAAATATAAATAAAGATTCACCATTTGAAACAATAATGATGTCTTGTGGCATTCAGATAGATGGAGAGATATAAAAGATAATGCAAAAGGCAGAGGGGTGATAAATGAAAGTAAGCTGGGGCAGGTCCTTGTAGGTTTTTTGGAGGGACTAGTAAATGTATTAATTGAAAGTAGACTGCACTAAATATTCATGTTGTAATCTCCAAGGTAATAATATAAATGTTTAACCAATAAGCCAAGAAAATTTATGTTTGGGAGGATGTCCAGCATACTGTGGGGACTTATGAAAGGTAGACCTCGAGTCAATTCTCCATGACCTTCACTGGGTAAGAGAGGGTGTGCTCACTCACGCACACTCGGCTTGACGTCGTAAGGAAGCACTGTACCCCCATAACTCCCCAAATAAGTCTTCTCTCATCCTGTCAGTGAGTGAATCTTGGCTTTTCCTAGCATGGTGGTGGGGGAGGGGTTGAGGTTGCTTAATTGAGTACAGATGGCCTAGGACTTCTGTCTAGACTTAGGAACAAGAGCACCCACTTCTCAACCTTTCCAGCCTGAGAAAGCAGGTGAAATCTCATGTACTAGTCGGCTCCGTCCGGTGGGGTGCTCCTACTTGCTCTCTCATTCGGGCATGTTTGTACAGCACAGCAGGAGCACAACCAAGTCCCTGGATTTTCCTACTGTGATCATCTACATTAAGTTCAGCCAGTGAAAATGAAAAGGCCACATTATCATCTTCCAATTGGATAGTAATTTAAAGCTTATCATGCATTTTTCACATTTACTGGCTTATCTGAGCCTCATCATAGCCCTGTGAGGTAGTTGGAGCAGTTATGATGGTTTCCTGTATTTCAGATTTGGTTAGCAAATTTCAGAATATCTAAGAAACTTGTCCCAGTTTGCACAGAAACAGGACTCCCAGGCCACTTGTTTGGAGTTCCAGTAAAGACCAAATGAGAGAAGAAGCTTAAAGAGTAGACCTGGTTGAAACATAACATCCCACATGTCCTCATGTTTCACGCTTCCTCGCGGGCCCGCCAAATCCTAGGTAACTGGGAGTCAGCAGGGTTTCTTCTTTCCACATTTGAACCCAGGACTCCTCCGAGTTTATAGTTTCATGTTTTAATAACTGGTTTCTCCTGTCCATGCAATTATCACTATCTTTGATAGTGACAAAATACCTTTTATTGGATATTTTTTCCTATTTACAAAAGAAGTCCTTTTCATTATATCAATTTTCAAATCTCACTTCCTAAAAATAAGCATTGTTAATATTTTGATTTATGTCCAAAATTTATACCAGAAAAAAATGTCTTTTTTCTCTTTGTAGTACACTATATATTTCGTTACAAAATTTTGATCATAGTTTCTATAACCACTTTTTTGTTAAAAATATGTGAGGGGTGCCTGGGTAGTTCAGTCGGTTAAGCATCCAACTCTTGATCTCAGCTCAGGTGTTGATCTCAGGGTCATGAGTTCAAGTCCATGTTCAGCTCCATGCACAGCATGGAGACTACTTAAAAAAAAAAAAATATATATATATATATATGGAAAGCATGGGGACATTTTCTTATGTCATTAAGTATTCTTGGTCAATATTATTTCAATAATATTAATGATAAAGAAAATTGCCTTATTTCTTATCTCTATTAATAGACATTTGTTTTTTTCTCAATTTTTGCTAAGGGTGAAGTAATGAATGTCTTTATATACAAATCTTTAAAGCTTTAAATAGATGAATAATTACTTCATCAGGATAAATTCATAGAAGTGGAATTTCTGAGTGAGCAATACCTTAGCTCAGGCTGCTCTAACAAAGTACCACAGACTGGGTGGCTTATGAGAAAGTTCTGGAGGCTAGACGTCTGAGATCGGAGTTCTGCTGAGGACCCTCTTTCAGGTTGCAGACTACCAATGTCCCACTGTATCCTCACATGGCAGAATGAGAGTGAGCTAGCTGTCTGGCCTTTTCTTACAAGGGTACTAATCCCATTCCTGAGGACTTCTCCACCATGAACTAATCCCCTCCCAGAGGCCCCCCCCACCACCTTTAATACCATCGCATTAGGGATTAGGACTCAATACGTGAATTTGGGGCTGCAGAGGACGGGGGGGAGTCACTAACAGTCTACAACAAACAAGAAGACAATTCTTTAATTTTATTTTTTTAGTGGGCAGCAAAGCAAAGTTTATTGAGCGCTAGCAAAGTGATAGTACAAAGCTCCCGAGGAGGGAGGGGACCCGAGAGGGTTGCCCCCCACTTTTTTTTTTTAAGATTTTATTTATTTATTTGTCAGAGAGAGAGAGAGAGCACAAGCAGGGGGAGTGGCTAACAGAGAGAGAGGGAGAAGTCCCAGACCCTGGGATCATGACCTGAGCCAAAGGCAGTCGCTTAACCACCGACTGAGCCACCCAGGCATGCCTAAAAAAAGTCTTTATACAGATTGCCAAATAGGCCTCCAGAAAGGTGGCACCAATTTACAGTCCCATCTCGTTTTTTGTTTGTTTGTCTGTTTTTAAGTTCTTCCCCTGATGTTGTTTTCTCATTGCAAAGGTCTACCTTGATTTTCATTGTTTTCTCTATAAAATAATGAGATGAGAAAAGTAAAATGATATTGAAAAAACAAATATGAAAACATATTCTTCTACTGTTGGATGTCTCTGTCAAGTGTTGTAGGGCTCAGACATGCTCCAGGCTTGGTCACCATAGTCTGCCTTTCAACTTCCTAGGGTCAGTTCCAACGATCTATTATGGTTCTTAAAAACAAACAAACAAACAAACAAACAAACAAACAAACAGAAAAAAAAAAAACTGAGAGCTCATGTGAATGCCGTGAACAATAATTCCAAAGACTCATTTCCCCTTTCTGTGGTTTTCCCACAGATCTCCCATAGGTCAAAAGCTGCAGTTCTCCCAATTTACCACTAAGTGTCAGGCAGGGAATAGTCAATCGCACATGTTTTGATTATTTTTCCAGACTTGCAGCCTCTTTCACGTGGACATGTTCAGTGAGAAAGCACATTATATAAGCACACACTGAACTTTCTCATCCACTTCTCTTTAGATCCTGAGAAGAAAATAATAATCTAGTGCTCTTCTCTTAAAATTAAAAAAACAAAAACAAAAACAAATCACCTTTCTAGTCACCAAAATGTCATTCTTAAGCTGCTTTCCCCCTTGTTCAGTTATTTGGTATTTTAAACATTTTTCAGGGATAAATCTTCATTGTAGTGTTTATATTTGCAAGAAACACATCACACAAGATTTCTGACTGAATGCAAATCAGGCCCAAGCACTCCAAATTAATAAACTCTCTAAAAATAAAATACTTATTCAACTCCAACTATAGATTTGAAAGGACTAAACTAAAACATCATCCCCCATCATTACCACTCAGGATTTTCCTACTAGATTATATCAAAAAAGATAGTCTTCTCAGGTGGTCCATAAAAGGAGCCATGATTCAATAAAAAAAAAAAAAAAAAACATACGGCTCAACACAGCATCGTAGTCAACAATTTCATAAATAACTTTTTCTGGGAGATGTGAGAGCCCCAAAGTTATTTCCTGCTGCTTAGAAATATTTTTTAGCCACATCAACTCCTGATTCCAGATTGGAGACACTGACAAGTATTGTGGGAAATTCATACTTTAAGAAACATCCAGAGAAATTTAAACACTTTGATCAAATAGCCAAACAGCCTGTAGAGTTAAAAGCATTCTATTATTTTGATTTGACTTCAGCACACCTTTAGATCTATTTCAAGATTTACTTTTGTTATGGGTTGAATTGTGTCCACCTAAAAAAGATCTATTGAAGTCCTTGTCCCCAGTACCTCAGAATGTGACATTATTTGGAAAGAGGGTCATTGCAGATACGATTATAATTTAAGATGAGGTCACACTGGAATTGGACAATTTCATATTCTGGTGTGACTGATGTCTTTATAAGAAGATGACCATATAGGGGTGCCTTGGTGGCTCAGTGTGTTAAGCAGCCGGCTCTTGATTTTGGCTCAGGTCATATTCTCAGGGTCCTGGGATGGAGCCCTTTATCAGGCTCCCTGCTCAGCACTGAGTCTGCTGGAGGATTTTCCTTCTCTCTCGCCCTTGGCCCTTCCCCCCTCCCCCATTTGCACACGTGTGCACTCTCTCTCTCTCAAATACATAAACCTTAAAAAAGAGAGAGAGAGAGAGATAGAAAAGATGATCATATGAAGACAGGCACACAGGGAGAATGAATGCCACGTAATGACGAAGGAAGAGATTGCAGTTGTGCAGTTCCAAGTCACGAAATGCCAATCCTGCAAAGGATTCCACCAAAGGAAAGATTCTGCTACAGGTTTCTGAGGGAGCACGAACCTGTCAGCACCTTGATTTTGGACTTTTAACCCACAGAACTGTGATATAATACATTTCTGTTGTTTTAAGGTACCCATTTTGTGGTACTTTGTTAAGGCAGCCCTGGGAAACTAATTAAGCTGTCTTAAAAACAATACAAATTCATTAAAACTGCTTAACATTATACCCATTTATGGGTTGGGGCACTAGTTCAAGAAGTTGCTAGAGTTAATGATTAACCGTGTATAATATACAAATAAATATATATCCAGCATTTTGCAAATAGTACTAAAGGGCATTCTTCTCAATTTGTTAATGAATTTGTTTTGTAATGATATAACTTTGTACTCTGATGGACCGCCATCTCATGGTGGTGGGAATCAATAACCTTATAGCATGCCCTAGAATGGTGGGATGTCCATTTGGTGTCTCTTTAGGTTTGCTCGTCCACGTGCTAACATGTCTCTGAAGATGATCATCCTTCAGAAGGCCTTTCAAGGCCAATTTTAAAGACTGCTGAGAAAAGCCCAGATCAAGTGTGTTGCTGGGATCATGCCATTCCATACACAATGTCTCAAGTAGAGATTTAGACTTCCAAGATGGCCCATAAATATCTGTTGAATGTAATTTAAAAAGGAACTAATTAGGAAAATACTTCACTGAGGTAAAACATGTTTATTAATTTATTCAGTATGTATTTATTGAGTACTCTGACAAGGTTTTTAGCCAAAAAAACCACAAAAAACAAAAAAACCCAAAAACCATGATACTATTTTAGAACAACAACAGCAAAAAGAAAGCAGGAGGGAATGTGGATCAGCCACACATTGTAACTTATCCCCCTTGCCAGTAAAGGCCACATTCACTCAATAAATAATTGATGAGTTGCTGCCTAAAATTAATTGTGAGGGGGGCGCCTGGGTGGTGCAGTTGGTTAAGCATTTGACTCTTGATTTTGACTCAGGTCGTGATCTCAAGGTTGTGAGATTGAGCCCTACGTCAGGCACCACGCTCACTGTGCAGTCTGCCACCCTGGGTACTTCTGATGCTTCCCAAACCACAGCCCACCCTCATCAGCAGGACGAACTCATTTGACATGAGCACAAGGAAATTGCACTGCGAAAGGGAAAGTTGTAGACAAAATACAGAATACGTTGCACACGTATGCAGTCTGCTTGAGATTCTCTCCCTCTGCCCTTTCCCTTCTTTCTCTCGCTAAAATAAATAAATATATATTTTTAAAAATTAAATTAAATTAATTGTGAGGTATAACTTAAGGATGAGTTAGCACCATTATTTTAGGTGATTAGAAATTACTGATGTTGCATTATTTCATAGTATCATTGTTGTCTATGAGTTTTCAGAGTGTTGATATTCAAGAAAAATTCATCAGACTCCAATTTCTGAACCCCAAATTGGCTATTTCCTAACCTCCCCCCAAAAAGGATATCCTTAACTCTATGCTGTGAAAACGAAATAAAACTCTCAATTTTCCCCTGAGTGGAAAGGTTATATATGTGAACAATCAGGAATTCTTTCAAAGGACCCATACAAATCCAAATTACTACCCTAATCAGAAAAGCAACTGTTCACTGAGGGCTCACATGCCCCAAGCACTGGGGTGGATTACTGTTTCTTACCACAGCCCTGTGGGAAATGTGCCGATATGAAAAGCCAAGTGTGAGAGTTAGTAACTCCACGGGGTCTGACAACTGGTCAATGCTGCAGTGGGGACTGGAGCAAGAATTCTGACTCCAAAGCCTGTGAACAGTTATGGTGCACCTACTGCATGCTGAAAGTACCACAGTGAACATGGCAGAGGACACACCGGGAGTTGGAGTTGACATTCTAGCAAGCTAACAACTGCAGTAGAGATTGTCATTTTCTTCTCCAGGGATTTTTTTACTTTCTCTCATTGAGTAAGCTGTCTCGCATTCCCGGCGTGCCATCAGCAATTGTACTGATGTGGGTGGTTTTGCTGTTAAGATATCAGGTGCTCCGCGGGTGTCATTGTTTGTGGGTCCCTGCCTGCGAAGTTGACGGCACCAAACCTTGGATCTAACTTGTTCAGACTACAACAGTTCATTCACAAAGCAAGAAGCACCATCTGACTAATGTTTTGCACATATCGTTTCACTTCCAAATGTCAAGTACTATTTTTTTTAAACTGTAAAGTAGTTAACAACACACTAGAAATCCTTCAAATGTGTTACAGTTGAGGTATTCACATGCACATAAGTTGTGGCTGCTTACTCACTTTTCACATGTTTGACAAACATGGTTTTACTACCAAGCTGCAATTCACTGAAATTGACCTTAATTCCAAAAGGCTCCCATGCCCGTTTTTAACAATGGGTCTTTGTCCGGTGTACACAAAGTTAGGTCATTGCATTTCCCCCCCCACACAATTGGCAACTGTTCTTGCTTAGGTCACTTTTAACCCAAATTTCCCCTCACGTTTTCAATTCCTGTGCTTTCTTTTTGCATTACGAGTTCAAATTAAACTGAGCAAGTTGATCTCCTACTCTTAGGAAAACATTTCAAACCAAGCAATGTGCATTTTGTTCATGGGAGCAGAATCGTTCTCCAAACCCTAGAGAAGGTTTTGGTTTTAGCCAAGACATACCTGCATTTTTGGAATACCAAAAATTTGATAGTTTTTTGTTTTCTAAACTGACTTTAGTCCATGATTTGTCTGCCAGACTCTTCTGGTGGCATTTACCTTTCTTCACCCAGGCTCGCTTCTTTCCCCCCGTCTGGTGTCTTTCTCCTTTCTAAGGTATTTTTCTAGTTGGAGATGTCTGCATGCGTAATGTGATGGTCATGCGTGGTCAGTAGGAAGAGACCCAGGTAATTACATGTGAGTCTGTAGGAGTGTGCCAGAAACCTGGATGAGTCTTCTGGAAAATCCAAATTGTGAATGATATCATCATCCCTTTCCCAGATATGTCCTGTTCCCATTAGCATTCCACCTGGACGTATTTACCTGTGTTTAGACATAGCAGCACCTGATTCTTGAGAAAATTTCCCCTGGCGGTGAAATTACAGAAAGGAGTCATTTTTTTTTTTTTCATTGAAGATCATAAAGACAGGTAGGTTAATGAAATCATTTTGTTCTTAGCATTACCGAATTTAGTACTAAGAACAGCTGATTTCCTAACAATTTAGCACATTCATTCTTCTAAGTCAAAGAGCACATCTGAACTGTCTTTAATGCAAAGTTCTTAATGTAGGGCCAAGCGCACTCTGGCACTCGATAGCTATGACTGACTGATGGACCACCCTACAACTGTTTGTCTGAGGTTGCCAAAAAGGCTTGGCACACATGTCCTCAATTAACAGATTGGATAGTTGCTAATTATCTGGATGAAGGATTTGGCTCCCCGAGCTTGCCTTTTCCTGCAAACAGGAAGAAAGATTCCACCATAGTGTTCTGAATTATTGGAATTCTCCCCTGTGGCCTACAATGATGTCACACTGACATTTTCTCACAAGAAATTTTTGAGGTGAATTTAGAGTCTAGAAAATTAGCCTAATGGATTAAATAAATGACTGAGTTTTAAAAGAACAATAACCTGAATGCTTTAATGGCGATGAAGACTTGAGAAATGCAGGTTGGGGGAAAATGTTATTTTCAGGAAATTGAATTATTTCCATGGTTAACTACTGACAATCCCTTGTAGACTCCCCACTAAGTGGGTTGTCCATGACAAGTTGTTTGTCTAAACTGGTTTCCTCTGCCACCCCGGGTACTTCTGATGCTTCCCGAACCACAGCCCACTCTCATCAGCAGGACAAACTCATTTGACATGAGCACAAGGAAATTGCACTGCGAAAGGGAAAGTTGTAGACAAAATACAGAATATGTTGCACGCACATAAACATCTTATGAAAGTTATTTAGAAATTCCTTTAGCTTTTAGTTATTACAGATTGTTTTTAAAAACATATAGGGTATAGTAAGCATCTTTCTTTGATGACCGAGAATCTTACTGAATCCCAGAGAGTTCAATTTCAACACGAATTTTCCATCATAGACTACCACAACTGTGTTAGAAGATAAATTAGATCAAATGCACACCAATTTCAATCTTTGAAAGTTTTTCATGTCACGAGACATGCAAAAAGAAAATAAGACTAACCAGAAAACAAACAAAGCAACAACTACACCAATGAAACCCAGATAGAACATTAATTCCTAAGCCAGACTTCCCAGGATTGAAAATGGCTCTCCCACTTCCTAGCTTTGTGACCAAGAGCAACTACTTAAGCCTTCCGTGCACTGATATCCTCATCTGTAAAATGGGGATGATAATAATTATACCTATAGGGCAAACCTCATAGGTTAGCTAAGGTAACCTCATAGGTTACCTATATATAACCTCATAGGGCTGCTAAGAGGATTAAATGAGTCAATTAATATAAAGGACTTGGTGCAGTGCCTGATACATCATGTATGCAAACATTAATGAATGCTAGCTGTTATTAATTTTGACTTTTTTTAGTTATTTTATTTGTTTTTTTATTATTTTACTTGAAATAGCCAAGATCATGCTTTTTTATACATACTTTTTAAATTTTAATTCCACTGTAGTTAATATACAGTGTCATATTAGTTTCAGGTGTACAATATAGTGATTCAACAGTTTCATACATTACTCAGTGCTCATCAGTATTTAAGTTTTAAGCATAACATGAATAGCAAATTGCCCAACATAAAGGAACTTTAATTTAAAAAACTTTTGAAAAGATATATGCACCCTATGTTTATCACAGTGTTATTTACAATAGCCAAGATATGGAAGCAACCTATGTGTCATCCATCAATAGATGAATAGATAAGGAATATATGATATTGTAATGTTTGACGTGTAATATATACATATACACACACACGTGTAAAATATCACACAACCACTAAAAAGGATGAGATCTTACCATTTGTGACAACACGGAAGGACCTAAGGGAATTATGTTAAGTGGAATAAGTCAGACTGAGAAAGACAAATACCATATGATTTCACTTATATGTGGAATCTAAAAAACAAAACAGAGGAATAAACAAACAAATAAAAAGCAGAATCAGTCTTATAAAGACAGAGAACAAACTGATGGTTGCCAGAGGGAAAAGGCTTGGAGGGATCAATAAAATGGGTGAAGGGGAGTGGAAGGTATAGGCTTCCAGGTATGGAATGAATAAGTCATGATAATAAAAGGCACAGAGTAGGGAATATAGTCAATGATATTGTAATAGTGTTGTACGGTTATGGTGACAGATGGTAGCTACACTGGGGTGGGGGTAGCAGGATATATAGAGAAGTTGAATTACTGTGTTGTACACCTGAAACTAATGTAACATTGTGTGTCAACCATACTTAGATAAAAAAAATTTTTTTTAATTTAAAAAAGTCTTTGGGTGCCTGGGTGGCTCAGTTGGTTGAGCATCTGACCCTTGATTTCGGCTCAGGTCATGATCTCAGTGTTGTGAGATTGAGCCCTGCATCAGGTTCCATGCTGGGTGTGGAGTCTGCTTGAGATTCTCTTTCTCCCTCTGCCCCTTTCCCCACTTTGCGTGTGTGCTCTCTCTTAAAAAAAATTTTAAAGAGTCTTTTTAGAGAAACTACCTTTTAGAAAGTTGTTAGCAATTTCAGTTTCTAGAAATGAAAATATTATTAATTTATGTTGATAAACTCTCCAAGATCAAGAAGCCTCTTAGTCAAATATTGGAGACTTTCTGGAATGCACTGAGAAGCTGTGGCCTTGGTTAACGTTCATTGTGCTTAGAGAGGTAAATGGTATGCATCATTGCCTATAGTTTTCAAGGCAGAAGAAAAATGTTGTCCTGAAAAAATTGAAGGTTTAAAGTTCAAGTGCCCCACACAAGCTAAAAATCCTAGATCTGGAAAATGGTCTGGGACTTTTATTGTTGCCTTCTATAGACTGTTCAGGCTGCCTCCAGCCAGTAGAAGAATAGTGGTTCTGGGGAAAGGACAGTGTCAAGGCAGGGGGCAAACCAGGTGGGAGGTTTGGTGCTGACATAAATGCTAGTGTCTCTTGACTTGGCGCCCAGGGAAATCAGTGCCTGGCACAGGGGGAGTGACTTCAAATAGACGTGAGCTCCAGATTTCCCTGAGTCTCTGGGTCCCAGGTAACAACCTGCAGGGACAGCAGTGGAGAATGAGTCCCTTTAGTAGACCAGCTAGACCAACAGGTGGTAACACAAGTCCAGAGAGTTTGAGTGGCTTTCTAAGTCTGCTCAGGTAGCCAGTGGTAAAGGTAGAGCCAAAGCTCTGGTTTCGTAACTTCTGGTCAACTGCTCTTTCAGTTTCCTTCCAAGTCCTTCTAGAAATGTAAATATTGGGTTAGAGCTATAACGATGCCTGTAACTGTTAGATGGCTAATGTTGCAAACCTTGTCACTGTACTATGCCTTCTTCTTCACGGGGATTTGCATGTGTCTGGGTAGAAACTACCTGGTCAAGTGTAGCCTCAGATACACAAATCAAGAGCTGTGCTTGACAATGTGTGGAATATGAAATATGCTTTGGTCCACTCCTGCTCTCTAGTTATACCACTTCTATTTCTGTGTACTGACAAAAGCAGGGGGACACCAAAGGAAGCTTCCTACACAAAATATACAGGAGGGTGGTTTGGAGCCTGTTCCCCTAGAATTAGGGCAGGCAAGAGTGTTCTCGATGTTTCTTCCTGAATTATCAAAATGAGTATCTTGAGCTTTCCCCTCCAGCAAAGACTGTCTGAAAGTACCCAAAGTACTTTCAGATTTATTGTGACAAGTGATACAGTACCACGTTCAAGGAAGAATTTTGGGATGTGTGCCTTGGAAACTTTTTTTTTTTTTGTTGCCCATCTGTTTTGCTTGTCGCAATTCCTGTTTGTTTAAGATGCATGTGTGCCAGAAATGTGGAAAGAATGTGTGTAGCGACAAGTGCTATCGAGCCATTTTCACACTGGACTTATGGGAAGCATGTGCTGCCCATCTGTGAAGTTCTCATTTTATGCAAATTTAGAAAATATATTCTTATGTCATGTTGCCTTAATGCCCAGGGGTAAATTGGAACATACATAAGGAGGAGAGAGACAGGGAGGAAATAACCTCACGCCCAGCGACAGTGTGGACTTGCTATGACTAAAGGAAAGTCTGAGATGCGTGTTATTTGTCAGAGAGTGGAAGGCCGAAGGGAAATTTTCTCCCCAAGAGTGTTGCATGCAGTAAAGCAGTATGTCTTTAAGAAGATTGATTTTTAATCTGTGAATGAGATTATCGGAGCCCCTATCTCAAGAATCTCTGAATTGGAGAAAGAGAGAGAGAAAGGGAGGGAGTACATGCTTATCTGTGGGTCTTTCCTATCCTTTGGAACATTCTGTGATTATGGCCTCAGATATACTCTGAGTTCTAAAGCAGAGTATTTTTAAGGAGGATATCAGTGATTTTCAGGTCAGTAAATATTTCTGAGAGGTTATTCTCTGTGGACCTTTAGGACTATAATTCTAATCATGCACCAGCCTAGTCAAGAAGCATGTTAGAGTAAAGTGACCGTAAGTAAGTGGGGAAAGAAACTGCTCTTAGAACAAAGCCCTGCAGATGTAATGTGGATTAGAGAAGCTACCTGAAACTCTGACTGCTTGTGGGTTGTCCTGAGACAGGGTCGGGTGAAGGATCTCCTTTTCAAAGAGTACTTGCTTCATTAGTATCTCCACCTCAGGGTGTTGGGCCGGAGGAACTCTTCATATTTCATGTCAGCATGAACAGAACTACTTAAAATTGATCGGAATCTATTCTCAGTCTTCAAAACAATAGGACAATAAAAAACTGAATATAAATGAATTTTGTATACAACTAAGACAGTGTGGACTCTAAGAAACAGATGGTGAAGGGGTCTCAGAAAAGCAGCTAACATGATGAGTGCAGTTAGTGACATTCGGGCTGCGCAGAGAGTGTGCTCTAAACCCAGAGAAGGACTGAGCAGGAGACCAGGGCAAGCTTCAGGTGTGCGCGACCTGTGCGGTCCCACAGGGTCCCGTCCTTGGAAGGGTCCTGAACGTGGTTTAATGCCCTGCTGTCACCATCTTGAAGTTATCAGTTATTTTTAAACAGCGTGCCCACTCATTTTCATTTTGCGCCGGGCTTTGCAAATTACGGAGCGCGTCCTGCGGAAGACAGATACCAGCAAATATTAGCAGACCCAAGCAGAGCTTGAGAAGGAGAGTTGAGACTGACAGGTCAAACCTGATGAACAGGAAGGCCCAGTGTAGCCACGGGTCTGCTTTCCCCTCACTTGGTCCTCAGTATTTGGCGGCCTCCCGTATGCAGTGGGGACCTGGAGGTTGAGGCTATGTCCCTCTGTGTGGGCTTGTCAGTGCTCATCCTCACAATCATGGACTCCTCTTAGTTACTCCCAGCTTGGCCTTGGATCAACAACTGTTTTGCTTCCGGGGATTGTCTGGAACCCCTCAACACAATGCTGCCTGTTAAATGTTGCCCCACTTAGCTGGTGGTGGTGAGGAGGGTATAAAATGCAAGAATTCTGCTTAAGTTGTTAGATTTGAGATGTCTATTCATAAGCTAGCATAGGGTAGGGGAATAAGGCAGGTGGCTGGATGTAAGTGTCCAGAGCTCAGATAAGTTCGGGGGTCCCATAATTGAACTTCTTAGTATCCATTTCCTTTGGTACATGGTGACCCAAATACAGATTCCAGATGACCCCTCCTGAGGACTCAATTAATGCTTACCCAAGGTTTTTTGAGTTTCATTTTTTTTTTTTAACCTGTCTAGGCAGGAAGAAGACCAAGGGTCCCTTTAATCTTCCACTTATACTTATTCTGTGTATATATAATGATAAATAGGTCACTGGGTGACAACAGTGAGTTGGAGATGGCATGAGATAGAAGTGCATATTAAGATGCAAAGGGGCAGCTGGAAGTAGCCACACTTGGCTGAATATTTTTAATTGCCATGACCTGACTCTTTTACCAGCCCACTGAGTTTGGCTTATGACGGACTTGCTGTCTGAGAGTGGGTCAACTAGCTTGGAGCCTGGCACATACCAGGAGCTCAATAAACATCTGTTAAATCAATGGTATGCCCTCAAAAAACAAACAAACAAACAAACAAACAACCAAACAAAAAACTTTCTTTAAATTGAATACAGGGTAAGTTACCTAGGGTCACCCAGACCCTAGGGAGACCTAGTCATATTCAGAGCTTCTGTCTCCATAAGTGGAACTATGCTGCTATTATTGTTGATACTATCCATTATTAATTTACCTCATGTGCCGTGATTGCTGAAGCCAGACACACACACACACACACACACACACACACACACACACAGAATGAAAGAACACTAGTAAATAAGAAACACTTTTTTCATTTTTTTGTACTTCTCAGTAAAGCTTCACCCTTAAAAATGCATCTGTAGTAAGTTTCAGGAGACTATCCACCCCCCTTACCACCAAGGAATTAGTTGGGTGTACCTCTATTAAATACAAAACAGAAAATGGACAGGAAAGAACAGCACATTTTTTGTTCACGCACAAATAGCACATGTTGAAAAACCAAATTTGGAGTCTCTATAACACGCAATTTCTAAAGCCAAGCTTCTATTTTGTTCTACACAACAATTTATGACCTCAGGATGGCACTACATTCTACCCATTTAAGCCAATGCCCTGGAAATAACCCTTGATTCTCTCATTTTCTAAAATTTAGTCCATTAGCAGCAAGTCCTATTGGCTTTACTTCTAAAATATCTCACAGATGTTCACTGCTCTTTATGTTCCTTTTCATATTCTTGGTCCAAGCTACCATCATCACCTCTTACCTGGACTTTTGAAAAATCTTCCTAAGTGATCCCCCTGCATCCACTTTGCCCATCACCTAATCCATTTTTCATACAAGAGTCACAGTGATCATAATCATCTGTGCCTCAGTTTTCTCTTGTGTAAAATGGAAGCATAAGTACCTACCTTATAAGATTTTTGTAAGGATTCTGCAAGATCTGGTATAAAAATAAATAAATAAATAAATAAATAAATAAATATATGTAAAGCACTTAGTACAGTGCCTGACACAATCAATTAGTTGTTGTTGTCATAATTAAACCCTTAAACAGCCTTCTTTTTATCTTGTTCTCTCTAGTCTCCTATCACATATAACCAGAGCAATTTTTCTGAAATGTACATCTGATCCTGTCATTTCAAAAGCTTCCCATTGCCTTCAGGATAAACTCAGATTTCTTAGCCTGACACGTATGGTCCTTTGTGATCTAGTCCCTGCCTACTACCTCTCTTCCCTCACCTTTGGGCCACAGTACCTTCCACTTGTCCCCATTCTGTGCACACATACACCTGCACCTCTCCCAACTCCAGCCCTACCAAACCTCAATGCCAGTTTTCAAAAAGGCAAAGGATGCTCTCCCCATCCAGGTCTTTGCAAATGTTTTTTTTCATCTGCCTAAAGTGCCTTCCTCCCCTTTCTCTCCTTTCCCATCCCCCACCATACACCAGTGTAGCCATTCACTTGGAGAATTCCTACTCAGAATTTAGAACTTCACTGAGATAGTATATTTCAGGTCACATCAGTTTTCCCTGAGCCCAAGAAAGCTGAGTTCAGTTTGTCTCTGATGTGTTCCCATAATAGCCTTTCTATACATCTTTATGTTGATACATTTTATATACATATATAGAACTATAATAGGATGTTAAAGTGGAAGATGTGGTTGAGGCCAACAAAAACAAGCTCTGAGTCCCGTAGGGGATCTAGAAGATGAACAGTATGTACAAAGAGGTATTTGAAAAATGGTTACCTGACTTTTCAACCTCCTCATCTATATTAAAGATCCAAAAGAGTTAAGAATTAGAAATTAGAGGAGGATTGGGGGACTATTCCTCTGTAGAGGGTGTTGTGCTGTAAATCCAACTTCCTCTGCACAAAGGAGGAGAGAGCGTGGATAGGAGGAAGTGCTGCCAACAAAAAAGCATGTAACAAAGAAGGCACTGCACAAGTTCTAGAATCCAGACTCTCTGGTCTCATCGCATTACTCACTGTATGACTTTGAAGAAGTCACTAAGGTGTAAAAGGACAAAGTTAACTTAGATCATTTCAATGGGGTTTTCAAGCTCTAACATCCATAATCTATAGTTTAGGTGAGGAGAAATTCATATCAACAGGTACTTTAAACCAGAGGATTAGATGAGATTGAGTAACTTAGTGATTTCTGTTTTCATTTTGGGAGAGAGAGAGAGCTTGAGTTTCCTAGAAGAAAGAACTTTGAGAACTGACTCTCCAGTTCTGACTATGTTGTAGCCAGATGCCAACTTGTCCTGTTATTTTGCATGGCTTTTCTATCATGAAAGGCTCTTGCTCTCAAACTGTCTTTTATTGCCAGGAACCCCCTTGTGGTGAGTTGAATGATGCCCCCTAAATGATATGTCCCCGTCCTTTTCCCCAGAACTTGTACGTGTGACCTTATTTAGAAAGGGGGTCTTTGCAGATGTAATTTAGTTAAGGAACTCAAGATGAGATCATCCCGGATTATTTGGGTGGGCCTTAAATCCAATGACAAGCGTCTTGTCAGATACACTGGCAGAGCAGAAGGAGGCCCTGTGAAGACAGAGAAGAGGTTAGAGTTATGGGGCACACACGAAGGAATGCCTGAGGTCGCAAGAAACTGGAATAGGCAAGGGAGAATCCTCCCCTAAGCACCTTTGGAGCTAGCATGGCTGGGCTGTCACTTTGATTTTGGACTTCTGACCTTCAGATCTGTGAGAGAATACGTTTCTGTTGTTTTCAGCCCCACTGGTTTGTGGTAATTTGTTACAGCAGGCTTGGGAAACTACTACACCTCCTGTGATGTTCATCTGAGCAGAGCTTGCATTCTAGAATCATTCTTCACTGTACCTCACCGAGGCTCCAGTTCTCTGGTGATATGGTGATATTCCAAAGGGAGCCAGCTACATGAATAGCCGTGCCATCTGATAAACCAAAGTTTATCTACAGGTCTTGATAATTGTGGATAGCAATTGCATTTCTCTAGAGATTTTTCTGCCTCAGTGAAAAATAACATAACATTTGTATCATGCTTTATATATCAAAGTACTTTCAGGAACATTACCTTGTTTCTCCAATATTCCCCATTACACAAATTTGAGATATCACCCTCCCCCATTTTGCATGTGAGGAAACCAAGCAACAATAGAACAATAGCAACAATAAGTGACTTACCCAAGGACACCCAAACAGTAATGCTTCAGGTAAGACTGGAACCCAAGTCTTTGGTTCAAAGGCTACTAATCTTCTCATTAGAATGAGAAGACCAATCAAGGGATATCCTGAAGACAGTAACATATGAGTGCTTCTCAAATCATAACAAAGAGGTAATTATCTAGGCTGGTTACTTGCAAAGCTGCTAACTATTAAATAACTAACCCTGTACCCATATTATGGGAGTAATTCCTGTCTCACTTAGATGGAACGTCAAATTCTTAACAGTGGTCCACAGGATCTGGCCCCACCTCTTACCACAATCTCTCCTCTCTCACCTCAACCTCTGCAACCCTCCCATTGCCCTGGGCTCCAACTGTCCCTCCCAAAGTGCTGCAGCCCCCATGCTGGCTAAACAGGGGCCTTACCCTGCCCTCAACCTGAAGGATCACCCTCCTGTTATCCTGATTGCCAGCTCCCTGGCTTCCATATCACCTTTCCAGTGAGGTCTCCTCAACCCAATCTGATTAGAATTGAATCTTATGCCCCGCCCCCACTACCCATTGTGTCTTGTTCTCCCGCTTTATTGTCCTCCCGATCACCCTGTATTCCACTGGCCCCTGAAGGATGAGTGAGACTACAAAAGGTAACATTAAAAATAAGAAAGAAAGGACAGTTGTATCCATGAAAACATCATGAACAAAGGAATGGGGGAATAAAAGTCAGGGGTTGTCCTGGAGTCAACATAAAAGGCCAGCTGTGCACTTGAAAGTTTCTGTGTCACAGGATATGTGCTGCTCGTGGCAAGGCTTTGCTTCCTACCCTTAGAGAGCCAGGCAGATGGAATGCTCTGGGCCCTGCGCTCCCTGCTTCCAAACCAGAGCATCAGTGGTAGACTGGGAATATCAAAACAGCATCCCTGAATGAGAAGTAAATAATGATTGGAGAAGTCTCCTTCCTTCCTCCCTCCCTCCCTTCCTTCCCTCCTCCCTTCCTTCCTTCTTTCCTTCCTCCTTTCCTGCCTTCCTCCCTTCCTTCCTCTCTCTCTCTCTCTCTCTTTCTTTCTTTTTTTTTTTTGTATTTACAAGGAAAAAATAAAATGCATCTGCAAGATAATCACAGATTAACGGCCAAGTTATTCTGATATAAACAGGAAGTTGGTCTCAGGGACTAGTGACGGGATTCTTTCTGCTGCAAGGGCAACGGTCCCACCTGCCTGTGGCAGCTGGTGCAACATGGGAGCCAGCACTGCACCTCACCCTCTCCGCAGGACTCCGAGCTCGCTCAGAGAGAGGACAGACGTGGACTATGGGTATGGTAAGACAAAATCAAGTCTTAGTCAAGGAAGGGTGTGTGTGTGTGTGTGTGTGTGTCTCAAATGTCTGCCAAGTTCAAAATGTTATTGGTAAGACTTTGACAGAGAAGTATAAGGCTGACAAGTTAAAAATGAAAATAAATGAGTTTCTGCCATCTCTAATAAGGATTTGAAGACCATTAACTCTCCTTGACCATGTGGGTTGGGGAATAATGACCTGAGTCTTCCTTTCTGTCCTCCTGTCCCTCCATCTTACCCTACCTACGAAGAAGAATCTAATCATGGTGGAGAGGAAAATGCACTAGCATTAAAAAGCAAACCACAGTCCCAAGGTGGAGCCACTTACTCCTAGGACAGCAAACCAAGACTTAATTGCAGTTGCAGCCTCTGCAGGCATGGAATTTTAACCAATCGATGAAGAATTTTCTGGTTGGCACCAATGAAGGCATCTGTCACATGGGCTCCCCTATCCCCCAGAGGAAGATGTGATAATCCACCTAACACGACCTCTCACCTTTTGCCCTAAGGGAAGGTGACTTTGCCTGAAGCAAGCCTTTCCTTTCTTTTCCTAATAACTTCTTGCCCCACGCTTTTCCTGATAAAAACCTTCCATCTTTGTACCAACTCCTCAGAGATCCCCTCTACTGGCTAGGTGGGACGCTGCCTGATCTTATGAATTGCTTAATAAAGCCAGTTAGATCTTCAGATTTACTCGATTGGATTTTGTTTTTTTAACACTAGACTGGAGTGCGACAAAGCACATGGGGCTGGCTCACAGCCCTGCATTTTTACTTTCCAGGCGAGTGAGTGAGTACAAGCCCCGAGCCTCTCCTGGCCTATTTCCTCATCTCGAAATAACACTCATCTCACCTGCCTCAAAGACATGTAGTAAGAATCCAATTTTACCATAAATGCTGAAAAGGGTCATCGTTGAATAGGGGACACGTCAGACTACCTCAAGATCAGCACGCAAAGTTCTGCAAGTTGTTTAAAATCCACAAAACTCCGTATTTCCCCTCTGCAAAATCAGGATAATAACAGTCCCATCTTCACAGAGTTGTAAAGATTAAAAGGATCCATGAACTGCTGCTTAGAACATGCTGAGAAAAAAACTCAGTACATATTATAATCACTGCAGCAATTGTTGTTCTAATTGTTGGCTAATTAAATAATTGTTATAACTGTATAGCATGGGGCTTGGCATGCAGAAGGTGCCCAGGAGATGATAACAGTGGATAGGCTAAATTTTGCAACTAGTCACTTCCAGCAAAAAAGTGCTTCTTTTCTCCCTGGAGTATTCCAGCCAGAACGAAGTCTACTCACACCGAGTTTCAATCGAGACAGTAACATGTCAGATGCCAGAACAAGCAGGAGCTCTGTGTTGCTCCAGGATTTGTGTTGGAGAATCAATATGTTTATTTATGTTGGGGAGGCAATGCATTGATAAAGATCAACAGTTCTATAAATGAAAGGCCCAGAGAACCACATAAATTTCCTTAAACACGGGGGATTTAAAGGTGCTAATCTAGAGGCCACCTAGCAGGATAAACCCCTGGAAAAGACCAAGGTCCCTGCGTTTAAAAAGCGCTAATCAGCGTAACTCTGAAGTTAGGACAACTATGTAAATGGTGGAAGTGAAGACAAAAATGTAAATGTTTCAGGTAGGAGTCTGATTATAAATAGAGGAAGTTCCTGCATTCAGAGATTCAGAGAAAAGTCACATGGGGGTGGGGATCAGGATAGGCTTTATTGTGAGCTGGTCCTAGAAGGGTTATTGAGTTTTCCTGGGCAGAGGTAGGGGCTGGCCGGAGATGGGGGGGGGGAGAGAGAGAGAGAGAGAGAGAGAGAGAGAGAGAGAGAGAGAGAGACAGCCTTTCAGGGAGAGGTAAACAGCACGCCACGCCAGGAGGCGGTGAAACCTGTATTTTCCCCGAGCTGCCACTTGGTGGCTCTGTTATTAGGGAGTTACTGATCTCAGCCCTTCTGACTCCCAGGGGTGGTGAAAATTAGGGGCAAGCATGCCCAGTGCCTCATTCAGTGATGGTGTTACTATGATTTCTCCAGGTAGCTCAGGGGAAGAGGCACAAAGAAGAAAAATATGTGCCCTCCTTAAGGGCGTGCATAAGAATAGAAATAACGTAGGAAAAAATGAAACAGTTAAACAAGGAAGAAAATTTGCCTCTACAAATACACACTTGTGAGTGTGTGAACATGAACCCAGACACATAACAAAAACACAGGAATATTTCATTGGTATCTCTGGAGTTGGCAGGGCTGGAGGCCATTTTTACTTTTCGGAATAAAAATGATGGCTACTTTGCTAACTGCCTTCTTTTTCCTCTCTGGAGACCTATCGGGACAAGAAAAAGAATTACCTCCTTCCCCTGTCTTCAAATTCTTTAGTCAGACACTCGCCAACTCCAATGAAACGTGGGGTCTAGTCAAGGGGGCTGATCCCAGAAACATGTCATATTTCTCACGGCCACAGTACTAAAAGAAAAAAAAGCACTCCAAAACAAGCAGCAAACCCAAAAAAACAACATATTGCCATCCTGCAAAAAAATCCAAGTGTGCTGAAAAAACAACAACATATGGCTGGGCGGGGTGTGACCAAAAGGAATATAGTTATCACGTTTTGAACATTCCTTTTACAGACTTGAGTGAAAAGAAATTTTCTAGGACAGAACATGGAGTAGTCCCAATGCCTGTCTTTTTTTGAAAGCACAATTGGGGACAGTGAAAGCAAAGAAGGGTTTGTTCCAGGTGACTTACAGCTGAGAGCCAGGAATGGAATCTCACCCTTGACCCAAGAATATGCTGAAAAGAACCAAAGCAGACAGGAGAGGAAGAGATAAGGCTGGCTCACTGCTTTGTAACCAGAGGGCTGTTGAGATTAAAACAGAAAGAGGAATGGAATGTACTTGAACATGCTCATTATCAACACCAAAGCCACAATACACATTGATAATAGCTCTGGGGGTGCCATCATTATGTACCTGGAATCTGGGTTTCATTTGAACAAAACAGAATCAGCTTCAAGTGCGGTGCTCTGCTGGGGATTTCTATTATATAACTGTTTCATAACTCAAGGTGAAGTCACACAGCAAAGCTAGAAGAGTAGGGCAAAATGAGTTTTCAAACTTTGGGACTTCTGCTATCTACCTAAACCTGGCCTCTGGACCCACTAGTTATACAAACTGAGAGTAACCTACAACTGAGCCGCTCTCCGTAGATTGGTACCCCGATGGGTCATTTGTTCATTCATCAGAAAATTATACAGCACCTCCTTTGTGCCAGGCCTGGAGATAGAGAGAAACACAAGGAAAATTCCTGCCCTCGGTGAGCTTGAAGTCTAGGAGAGAAAGAGTGTTATGAACAGATTATTATGATGTACTTACTATCTATAGCAGGACCCCAAGTATCCACTACAATTCCAATGTGCCATCTGAAGAGGAATGTTCTCTATTTTTAAACTGACCTCACCCAGTTCTTGCCTCTCCCCTTCTGTTCTACCCCAGTTCCTGCTTGGTGGTGGGAAAAAGAAATTGCATTTGTCCATTCAGGGTATCTTATTATCGTTTGGGATAAACAGTGTCTTTAGGATAAACTCAGTCTGTTCTAGGTAACTATCAACTCAGGGAAGTTGCCCTAGTCTGTTTGGGCTGTTGTAACAAAATACCACAGACAGAGTAGTTTGTTAACGACAAAAATTTACTTCTCACAGTTCTGGAGTCTGGGAAATCCAAGATCGAGGAGGCAGCACAGTTGGCTTCTGGTGAAAGCCCTCTTATTGGTTCACTGGGTCCTCACATGGTGGGAGGGGCTAGGGAGCTCTCCCACACTGCTTTTATGAAGGGCTCTAATCCCGTTCAGGAGGGTTCTGCCTTCATGACCTAATTGCCCCCCCCAAAGCCCTGCCTCTTAATACCATCATCTTGGATGTTAGATGTCAACATATGACTTTTGGGGGGACACCAACATTGATAGCAGAAGCGAAATATAATAGGTTCTGGATTCCCTGCCCCGTTCTCCCAGCCCTTCTGTCTTCCTCTCCGGGGTACTGATAATTTTGAAGTGGGGAGGGGGGCAGGGGTTGTGAGAGGCTGTATTCAAGGAAGTTTTGTTCCATGAAAGGAGGAATACCTGATGCCTACTTGTGATGTCTCTACAAACCATGTCCTACTGGTCATTGAGTGTCCTATCTGGGACCACTGGGTGATCACCCCTATGGAATGACAGACATGGCTGTGGCTGAAGACTAGAGTTCTGAGGTCTCCAAGACTCACCAAGGGTTTTTTCCTGTCGCTAGCTCTCTTAGCATTTTAACATTCTCCCTAGGGGTGTTAGAAGTACCGGTGCTATGAAGGTGAATGAGGCTGAGTCTGTGCCCAGAGCCCCTTGGGGAGCTGCCTCCCTCCGTCATTCTGAACTACCTCCTATGCGGCGCCATCTTTTCTCTGAACACAGGAATCCCCTAAGAGACGAGATTTTTCTAGGCTTCTGTACTGAAAGGAAAAATCCTCTCTTCTATGGATTTCCCCAAAATTCTCTGGTTATTTTTAGCTATCCACCCGCACAGATTCAGCACCAAAGCTAGAGAAGGCTCACATCCACCAATTATTGCCCTTCCTTCCTCCATCTCACTGGAAGGGTCTTCAATCCTAGGGCAGGAACTCCTTTTCTGTTGCGTCCTGACTTGGATGCCATTTGTACTCTATTCCCATGAGGCAACATGTCGGGAGGGTAACAAAGCAAACAGACAAACAAAAATACCAAATTACTAAAGCACTAAAATACATTAGGAAGTTTTTTAAAAAATAAGGCCTCTATAACACTGCTGTGATAGATCAGACATTTTGAGGCAGATGCCCTAGCAATTCTGATAATATACTTTTTCCATCCTTGATTTCTGCCCCAAAGTGGCATTTGCAGAGAGCTGGAACTGAAACCATTTACTATTACTGCATAACTTTTCCCCAAGATAATTAAAAAGCACACTATCATCTCCAGAAGCCCAATGCCTTCAGCTGCATAAAGATTCTGAAAATTTGACTTTCACAACTTTTGGTATTATTAAAAAATTGCAACGTTTGAGAAAGGAAATTTTATTCCAGTTATATTAAATTATAACTGTCACATCGCAATTTCCAAAGGTATCTCCCATCATGCATACTCTTCAATATGACCCTGTCTCTCCTCATCAAGATGTGAGGTTAATTCTCCTGTTCTTGAGTCTGGGGAAGGTTGTGATTGCTTCAACCAACGGGATACAGTGGAAGGAATAGTATGTGGCTTCTCAGACAAGGGCATAAGAGGTCATGCATCTTCTGCCTTGCCCACTGTATCACTCATGTTTCCTGGGTTCCACGTCGGACATCCAACTACTCTTAGGCTGCCATGCTATTTGGAGATCAAGATAACATGGAGATCCTAGGCTCCCCTGCGGTCTGCAGCCCTAGTCTGAGTCATCCCAGCCCATGTGAGTGAGCATGCCTTCATGTAATTCTAACCCCCACACATTAGGCCAACCCCAGCCTTTGGGTCTTTCCACCTACTCCCCAAATTATCCTCACTGTTCCCTATCCTAATTCTTGGCCCACAAAATCAGTGAGCATAAAAAAATCGTTGTTTTCGGCAACCAAATTTTGGACAATATGTTAGGTAGCTTTAGTAACTGGAACAATGACTTAAATTATATGTTTGTGTATTTGCATATTTTCAAAAGTGTCTCAGTCGAGGACTTAGGAACCAGATTCTATTTATTGAATCCAATATCCAAATGGGAGAATGAACCACCGAATTACGTTTCATCTATTGAAGAAGGCAGGAAACACCTTGTGTTTCTGTGAAGTGCATAAATCAGAGTTTGGTGTGGGAACATTATGTAGAATTTTGGACAGTTTGTTTTTGGGATAACCCAAGTTAAATTTTCAACAATAACTAAAACTAGATGATACTTGGTGGGGGAAGGGAGACTATAAATAGCATGTATTTTTTTTTTCGGGGCGGGGCTCAAGTAAAGATCTCCAGAAATTATTAGAAATCATTCCACATTATGAAGCTTATAATAGGGATTGCAACACTTACAGGACAAAGTTTCATTCCATTAATTTGGGCTAGAGAAGGCAGAGTAAACTGCATGAGGCTTTGACTAATGTTTCAGTTACACTGAGACCATATATTTTAGGGGTAAGAGTAGGAGGAAAGGCTTTATCGCAACCTGGGTGGAGCTTGCACTCTAACAAGAGAGTGGAAACTTTATATTCTGAAATCACTGATTCTAATGGAAGGGAGGGGGCTTCCCGAGTCGAGTGGGCTCTGCTCCTCCTTCCTTTCTGTGTTTCATTGGGCATTTCTACAGACATAAACTAATGAACTATGACAGGCCAAGAATATATGCAGTCTTGGGGTTAGGAAATACCACTCATTCTCTGATAGATATGAGCCTTATTTGACTCCTGGGGAACCAATTTTGACCCTAACAGAAGTGTTCCAAGGATCCAACCCAATTCAGTACTTAATCCCTGCTATGTGAGAGGCAATGGCCATGACACCTGAGGACTCAGAAATGAAGAAGAAATGTTGTAGGTAATATAAACAAATAATTACCCTAGAAAGTGATTCCTCTGCATATCTTTATGATAACATTTATTACATTGTGTTGAAATTGTCTGCATATGTGTCTGTCTCCTTAACTAGGGAAAACATTCTGTCTCACTCATCTTTCTATCCACAGCATCTAGCATAGATTTTGGCTCAGAGAAGGCACTCAATAAATACCCTATAAAAATAATTGAACCAGAAGTAAAATAATAGAAAAAGAGGCATCTATATGGCATAGAAATTCTGTAAGCAGAAATCTGAGAATTGCGCTCAACTCCTCCTCCCTTTCTTCCAACTCTCACACCCACCTGTCCACAAGGCTTTGATGTTTCTCCCTCCTAAATCTCTCTAGAATCTCTACTTTTCTGTTTTTCTCCACTGCTACTGCCATGAGTAACATTCTGATCATCTTTTTCTTGGGCTGCTGTAATAGTAGTTTCCTAACTTGTCCCCCACTCTCTATCTTGCCTACTCCAATTCATTCACCACATTGCCAAGTTTCTAAAAGGTAAATCTGTTTATGTTATTTCACTGCTTGAAAATCTTCAAGATCTCTTTGACTATAGGCTCCAGTCCAAACCACCCTGAATAACATGTAAGACCCTCCAGATGGGACCTACAGCCACTTCTTCAGGTTCATCCCCCACCCCCCCCACACACACATGTCCAAATTCTTCTCTAAAGTTGGTCAAAATGATTCTTAGTCTCACCAGTGTTGTTGGAAATAGCATGGTTGGCACATCCTGTTCTCCTGACTATGAATCCACTTCCATCCTCCCTAGCCCTATCCTCATTATGTCTGGCAAAGTTCGACATATCTTTCAGGGCCCACTCCAGCAGAGCTATTACCTTCTTTGTACTGTATCATGGATGGGGGGGGAGCTTCAAGAATAAATGGTGGCCTCTAGTCTGAGGCTGCCTGGGTTCATAGTTACCTTCAAGATTTTTTACAACCCAGAAAATGCCCAATTGTGGGCATTTTACAACCCAGAAAAGACATTATTATAGCATATAAAACTATGTAAGAACAAAAGTTTTCCAGATGACTAGCTGAATATTATATTTGGTTAAAGGTTTCATGGTGCAGCTTTATAAGCTTAAAAAGAATGTTTTCAATGCAGAACCAGTACATATGGAAGAATGACGGGTAGGAATGTTGAGAAGTTTCATCATGAATCGAACTAAAGAAAATTGAACAAGGTGAATGGGTTGTAATTCTCAATTGTGCCCAGGAAGCAGGGTGATCTTGGCCAAGTGCTTGACATCTTGGTACCTTAGTTTTTTCATCTGAAAAATAAATCTTCTGGGTCTCTGAAGGCTGGCTTTCATGGGCAGCCCCAGCGGACTATACTGCCTTCTGCTAGGATTTAGCTAATAATAATCATTACTGGAGCACGAAGCATATTGGTCTCCTATACAAGGATATAGGAGATATTTGTTTGGTACAAATGATTCTGTTGTTGTTAAAATGTTTGAAATCACGGTTTTAGCCAAGCTCCTCACTTTACAGATAGGGAAAATAATAGCTAGTAAAGGATAAATCTAGTAAAGGTTAAAGGATAAATCTAGTAAAAGGATTGTCCAAATTCGCTGTAAGCCCTTTGGAGCAGTGTTCACTTATGACAGGGAAGTTCAGGTCTCTCTACTCCATCTGTTACCTTGAGTATACTAAGCCCTGGAAAATGGAAGAATTTGAGCCCATAGAGTGCAAGGAGGAACACTACAGACCTTGAGGCAAACACTTTAATGAGGCCAAGCTCACTACTTTGTTAGAGGCATTGCTTGCCAAATGGAGTTGGCTGTGCAGGGAATGCTCTGGGGCAGAGCCCTGGGGAGACTAAGGACAGTGCGTGGCAACAAGCAGACACAATTAGGCCTTGATCCATTCTGCATGGTTTCCTTCACCAGAGAGCTGGCAGTGCAGACCAGATTTCCAGGGGTGGGTCAGATGGCAGGCATGTAAGATGCAATCATGAGGTTCGGTCCTGTAGATCCACCTCATTGCTGAAACAGAGACACAAAAACTGAAGAGTCTACTGTCCAAATGGCAGGAGAGAGCTCCCTGCAGGAAACCACACACTTATTCTTTCTCACTACTTTCCTCTGTGTGCTTGCTAGTAGTAACTTGGAGGGAAAAAAAGAAGCAGGCTGGATGTCATTAGCAATGTGGTAGTAGCGAACATCTCTGCCTCCCTCAACCTTCAATAAGTAGTAGTATGTGGGCTAGCAGGTGCTCAGCTGAAAGTATTAATAAATAAATGAAGGAAGGAGTGAATACCTCATCTGAGCCATTTGGATAACTGTCTGTTAGGGAGTGAATATTTGTGTCCTCCCTAAATTCATATGTTGAACCCCTTACCCCCAATATGATGGTATTTGGAAAGGAGGGGCTTTAGGATTAGATGAAGTCATGCAGGTAAGACCCCCATGTTGGGATTAGTGTCCTTATAAAAAGGGACACCAAAGGGTTGGCACACACAGAGAAGAGGTCATGTGAGCACACAGTGAGAGGTGGCTTCTCTGCAAGCCAGGAGGAGCCTCACCAGAACCTGCCCATGCTGTCACCCTGATCTTGGACTTCCAAAGCCTCCAGAACTGAGAAAATAAGCCACCCGGTCTATGGTATTTTGTTACAGCAGCAGGAGCTGACAAATACACTGGCTAAAGTTGCCTCGTTTTTGTTGCCGTTGTTAAAGAAGTAAAATGACTTTCACTTGCCAAGAAGGAACAGAATTATTTTGAGACTGAGATGCAGTGAAGAATTTGCTATTCCAGGGATGGTCAAATATTGACTCTAACATTCAATATGCATTACCGTCTAAAGGGTTGGGCCTTATATTAAACTTTTTAGTAGTAGTAAAACAAGGCCTTAATCCCTTATCCAAAACCCTAGGGACCAGATCTGTTTCAGAATTTGGAATTTTTGAAATTTAGAAAGATGAGGCACATCTACCATCTATTTTCTAGTACCCTCAGTGGGTTCTGAGCAGCACATCATAACCAGTCATACTATTATTTCTGTAGGAAAGGATATATACATTCATGCTAAGTGGAATAAAGACTTTGATTGCAGCAGCTCAATTCAGGTCATGTTTTGACACCAAACATTTTGCTAAAAACTTTTGATTTTGAGGGCTTTTGGATTTAAATTAAGGGCAAGAGCTTGTGGACTTGTAGTAAGAATAGCTTTATTCAATGCTTCCTGGTTATGGAATGTTAGGGCTGTACTAAGCACTTTACATGTATTAGCTTGTTTAATCTTTAAAGAAGAAAGGCAACTATGAGTAGATTCATTCTATCTAGGTTGAAAGCTACTCTCAGAGAGCTTTATAACATGCTTTTCACCACATAGCTGGTCACCTTGCAGCTACCAATCACCAGTCCCCACTGCCTCCTGCTGTCTGAACAGAGAGGTAGAGAAGGTTGGTCTGCCATGAGGTAGAGAAGATTAAAGAAGATCCAGAGACAAGAGATAGAGAAGGAGGAAATATTTTTTATTTTCAGTTTCTGGTTTTAGCCCTTCTTGAGGTTTTCCTTCTTTTCTGGGTTGTAAGACATCCTTGTTTTCTGAATAGACTCTTAATTTTTACTTAATCTAGCTTAGGATGGTTTCTATTACTTGCTCATAAATAGTCCCAACTGATACTATGTGTGGCAGATATTTCTTATGCAATTTTGATAGGGAGACCATTGAATCTCATTGAACATTGAAAAATTAGGGGACCTGAGAGCAAAAACCAGCAAAATCAAACAAAGGCCCTCTACTGATTAGTAGTCAAGGTGGTTCTCACACTGAGGTTGTCTACCTGATGAGCCTTTTCCACTACACGATGTCGCCTTTTACTATGTAAGAACAGAAGTTTTCCAGGTGACTAGCTGAATATTATATTTGGTTAAAGGTTTCATGGTGCAGCATTATAAGCTTAGAAAGTATGTTTTCAATGCAGAACCAGTACATATGGAAGAATGACAGGTAGGAATGTTGAAAAGTTTCATCATGAATCGAACTAAAGAAAATTGAACAAGGTGAATGGGTTGTAATTCTCAGGGTTTGAATGTGTTGGACAGAGGTGGAGGGGGTGAAGAGAATAGCGAGAGGAGAGCTCTTTGTCAGTGTGAACAATATCCTCTGAGTTGGCCATTAGCTCGAGGCCATTTCCATAATGAATGGTGACAATATTGCCAGTTGCTCCTGGGGTGACCGTAGATCTTCTGTGGATGCTGTAGGTCTTAGCTCCTCTTTGGCAGCATAGATGTTTCTTTTATTTATCTGGGCTATCTTATACAATATACTACCTAATTCATTACTTGAGAGCATAACATTTAGCAGGCAAGCCACAAAACACACATTTCATTGGAGCAACTGTCCTGCGGCCAGAGAAGTGAACTGCAGTGCCAAATACAATACTCTGACACAGGCAGGCTCTGGTTTTTTTGTCTTTGAAAATGGCCATGGAGCTTATGGTCATCCTTAGAATGGACATTTTAACCAAACTGCATCCCTGTGTTCTACAGACAAAGCTTTACTAAAGACTTTGGTTTAATCCTACACCTATTATCTTATTAGTGAAGTTTGGTAAGGGAGTATACTTGTGGGAACATGGTGTATGAGGAAGAAGTACGTTTGTTAAAAGGACCCCTGTTCTAGGTGGGACTCAGGGTTCAGTCCAGACTTGGCTATGACCTTGAGTAAGTCACTTAAAATATCTGGGACTCTGTTTCCTCACCTTGAGAATGAACAGATAGATGATTTTAAAGGTCCTTTCAATTTTTAAGCTTGAAAACTTTAGAGTTCTTGGAACTCTTTAAGTGTAAAGAATTTAATAAGGTTGGTAGAAAAGGCACGGAAAGTAGACTAAATTAATAAAATCTGGACAGCGGCAAGTCGGTGAATTACTCTGAGAATTCGTTTTCCCAAATAGAAACTCTTGGGATCATAATTTCAAGATCACAGAACTATTGTGTGAAGCTAATTAGAAAACAAATGTTAAAGTTCTTAACATTTTAGGAGATCTTGCTATTGACTTATTTTTAAATAATGCCTAACCTTTATGACTGCCACCTAGTGGACACAATACTAATTACACGAGGCACTTTTTTACTTGGGCCCCTGAAATCCCTCACAAACGGGATTCGAGAGTATGGTTTCGGTCAGTTCCCCCATCAGTAAATGCCAATTTTAACTTAAATTATTTAATTTACATTTTTAAAGAGAAGTATCTCATTAGAGGCATTCGAAGTATTTGTTGGCTTCTTAGCTAGTCAGCCTTCTTCAAATACTTGTGCAAGATTTCTTTGGGGGGGAATATGTTTCCCCCTGGGAATGTGATCCAAGCTAGAATGTGGATCTTGAACAGAATGACTACGAGACTGAAAGTGGTTAAGTGTCTGCACATGCCTGCCAAAACTGGTCTTGCAGCTTGGACCTACAAACTTACCTGTTACTTCTCCTTTGTCTCATTTGACCCTCTGGTTTTCCCATTAAGTTTTTAAAACCTCCATCTAGGGCACCTGGGTGGCTCAGTTGGTTAAGTGACTGCCTTCGGCTCAGGTCATGATCCTGGAGTCCCAGGATCGAGTCCCACATCAGGCTCCTGCTCGGCAGGGAGTCTGTTCCTCCTTCTGACCCTCCCCCCTCTCATGTGCACGCTCTCTCTCTCAAATAAATAAATAAAATCTTTAAAAAAAAATAAAGCCTCCATTCATTTTTAATAAAGTCTCCATTGTATGTATGGGAGGCAGATTTTATTTGTTCTTTGCAACTCGAGGGCCTTAACTTATATATTAAGGGGCAGAGCATGTAAAGCAGATAAGACAATATTGGCAGCAAAACAGTGGTCCTCATTTATCACTCTTAATAGGCTGTGTGCCAGGCTGAATTTCTGCCATGTACTCTTCATTTATGCATCACAACCATCATCTGAACTATTACTATAAAGCCCCATTTTAAAGGTACCACAAGTAAAGCCAAAAGAGATGAAGAAATTTGCCCAAGCGCTTGAAGTTAATAAAAGGCAGAGCCGGGGTAAGCTCCGGGCATTTCTGGTGACCAGCAGAAAGCACAGTGAGACTACTTTTTTCCATCATCTGTAATGTGGACATCAGGTTTCTCTGCAAGCGACCTGGAAACGTTAGTAGCCACCCATGTTACATTGTGAGCTTAATTGAATTTGTTAGTCAAAACCCTCCCTGATCTTTCATTTGAATTGCTCTCAAGCACTTCCGGCTCATGTAGCTTTGCACGGTCCCTCCTTCTTAAAAGAGAGCACAGAACACCCTGACAGAGAAGGGGAGGAAGGGAGCCTTCCCCTCTGTCCCCTGACTTTCCATTTGGCCTTGGAGTCATTCTGATTCAGACAGGCCACACTAGATCTGGCCCCCAGGGGTGACTGAAGCCAAATTTAAATGCTCTAACGGGGAACAGCCACACTCTCCTTTCTTTAGTTTTTCTCACTGCGTGTAGAACGGTGACATTTTAAAGAAGAATCTAATTATCTACTGATAGCCAAACAAAGACAGGAAATCCCCAAGGGACAACATGAGAAGGCTGAGTCAGAAACCTTATAGAGTTAATTGATCCTTTGTTAACTCTATTATAAACAGATCCTGTTCCACTCTCCATCCTGTCTGAGGGCCTATGAAGAAAACCATACCTTTAATTCTGAGACTTTCCCCTTTTCTCTTCTTTTTTTTTTTTTAAAGATTTTATTTATTTATTTGAGAGAGAGAGAGTGAGAGATAGCACGAGAGGGAAGAGGGTCAGCGGGAGAAGCAGACTCCCTGCTGAGCAGGGAGCCCGATGCGGGACTCGATCCGGGGACTCCAAGATCATGACCTGAGCCGAAGGCAGTCACTTAACCAACTGAGCCACCCAGGCGCCCTCCCCTTTTCTCTTCTTATCAGAACAGATATCATGGCCATACAGATCTTTAGGAGAAAATAATAAATGTATCCACTTATCAAACAAATATTGATTAAACTATAATAAATGCCTGAATAAGTAAACGGAGACTTCAAGTCATTTTTAGAACCAGCCAATTTTTAGGGCACGTCCTGTTCCTCCACAGAGACCCCTTTCTCTTCAGTTCTCACTGCTTCTCTGAGCAGTTCCCAGCGCCAGGAAAGAATGCCTGCATACTATCCCAAAGGAAAGGCTCTGATTGTGGGAGCTTAGAAATCAGCAGCACAGACTTTTCTCTAAGTAAAGCCAATTGGTTTCTAAAGGAATCGAAATCTGATGCCATGCTCATTAGCACCGGCCTGTGAATAACAGAGCCAACTGGGCCTTCCAACATTCGTGCTCCACTGAGTGAAGTGGTTCTCTTGTGGCCTGAGAGGCCTGACCACGCATGCATCAGGGGACCCTGATTACCTTCGGGGGAAGACCTGTAATGGCTGCCACCATCTTAGATCTAGGGCCATCCCAGGAGCAGAAAAGGAATACTGTCACCATTCATTTAGAGCCAGCAAGAAGTGGATGACAAACCCAGAGGCCTGTTTCACATTGACAAAGTCTCCACACCCTAAAACCTAAAATTGGCTTGACCTCCATGTACTTCTCAGCAGCAGCACTGGTGTGGCGCTGATGAACGTGGGGCCCAGGAGTTTGCACCCCTTTTGGTTGTCTAACTTACTGCAGAGCCTCATAAGAGGAGGCTTGCTTTTCTCCTACTAGTTATTAGAACGATAACCACTGAAAATAAAATTGGCAGGGAAGACAAGAATGCTTTTGCTTGTGACTTAACGAATGTTTCCTTTTCTCCCACAGCCTTGCGCACTTCAAACAATGTAATCCGCTGTTTTCGTGCACATTCTATCTAGAATAGTCTCGTGGTTAAGAGCCTCAGCTTCAATCAGATGGACTCTTTTCTAATTGCATGATGGTGAGCAAGTTACTTAAATTCCCTGAGGCCAGATTTCTCATCACAAAGTGGAAATACTAATAGCTCTACCTGTAAGGTGGTTGGGAATATTTAAATAAGATTATTTATATATATATATGTAAATACATATATATATCGTGCTTAGCACAAAGTCTAACCTAGTACATGCTCAATAAATTTAAATATTACTATCACTAAATGAACTCATAAATATACATATGCCTGGTCTAGTTTAGGTGATTAACAAATGTTAGGAGAGTATTTGTAAACTATGGAGCACTATGCGAATGTAAGATCTGAATATTGTTAGCACTTGTGTTAGTGATGAAGCATTCAGTTCAGTCATGGTCCAGTAAGAGATGAGTCAGAAGGAAAATTAGGGCACAAAGCAGATGGCTTTCCCAAGCATATGACGAGCTAGGTCTTGAAAATCAGCCTAGGCACTGGTCAACTAAAATCCTGGGGTATTTTTCATTTGAATTTCTATCACGTATTTTCCTTTCTTGTTGTCCTTGCTAAAAGGTATGACCTTTTTTCTTTAAAACATGGAACACGCCAGGGAAGTGTTAAGAGGAAAAAGTTCATCTCTGGTCTTTGACCTTGCCCTCCTCTAGAGTCATTTTCATTCCTGCTGCTTGCATTTTAATCTGGTCCATAGGAATGGACTAGAACTCAAGTCTGGGTATGGCCAATGGCCCATTTCTTTAGCTTCCCTTTGGACATCTGAGAGCAGATGAGCTATTCAAGAAAAACTTGACTGCAAACTAACGATTCTAGAACCCATTGACAATGAAACTGTGTGTTTCAGAATGGCAAAAGAACTTCTGCTTCTCTTTCCTGATTATTTTCAGGTGTTGTTTTGGGTCCCTCTCGTTGGACAATGTATATGTCAGATAATGAGCAGAGCTTCTGACAGGTCTAGGGTACAGTAAAAGAGGCCAGGATTGATGAAGAAGCACGGCTAGCTTGCGCTAAGTAATTAGGTGGTGTTAGCACATGCTTTTGATCCTGTTTAGATGTGTCTAATTTAATAAGCTCTTGAAATCCTTTTCAAGGTTGCAAATAATTTATGGCACACTAGAACTCTACTCCAGCAGTTCCCAAATCATGGTTTGTGCATCTTTGGGGGGGTCCTGAGACTCTGGAGTTCCCTGAGGCAAAAGCAACTGTCATAATAATGCCAAGATATTATGGGACCTTTTATATTGGGTTGACATTTGCACTAATTCTGCAAAAGCAATAGTGGGCAAACTGTGTGAATCGAGACAGTGGTAGCTAACTATTTTTTTTATTTGCCATTGTGTTCTTTTTTTATTATTATGTTATGTTAATCACCATACATTACATCATTAGTTTTTGATGTAGTGTTCCATGATTCATTGTTTGCGTATAACACCCAGTGCTCCATGCAGAACGTGCCATTGTGTTCTTCAACACGATATACTGACAAAAAAAAAAAAAAGAAATGCCAGTTTCACTTAACAATACAATTAAAAGAGCAGAAAAAAGTATCCGTTTTTATTAAATCTAGACTTTTGAGTACATGAAACACCAACTTTTACTTAAAAGAATGACTGACAAACTATGGTTATTCAGACTTGGACATTTAGCAGATAATTTCTTAAAAAGCTGAAGAAAATGAATCTATCACTTGAAGGAAAACAACTCACAGTATTAGTTGCCATTGGTAAAATTGGAATTTTCATTTGAAAACTTGAATCTATACTGTGGGTGTGAAAACTTTCTAATACTTAAAAATGTTTCTGATGAGATAGGTACTGATATCAACAAATATGACTTTTTGATATTGTATAATAAAATCTGTGAACATTTGGAAAATTTGCATGACTCAGTGAAGCAACGCTCTCTAAATGACCAAAGCATGATGCTAAAATGGTTTCTGATTCATTCCACATTGTAGCTTTTCAATGAGTTTGGTGCAGTTTCAAAGAATATTTAAATTATCTGAAAAGGCTATTAAAATACATCTTCCTTTCCCAACTACACATCTGGGTGATGTATACACATTTCTGACTCAGCACATTTTCTGATCCCTTAAGAATCCGTTTGGCCTGTTCTTAAATTAGCGGCCATGTGGTGTAGGAGCAGATGTGCTCCAGCATCCTGTCCGACAGGCATTCTGTACGCTTCTCACAGATGTTGGTGGAGGTAAAGCCTTACTGTCTACAGTAATGCCTCCTTCTCTTAGTTTTTCCTCCTGGCTTGCCCCTCCCTCACTCTTGCTTCCTGGGGTCACCTCCCAAATAAACTGCCTGCACCCAAGTCATAGTCCCAGGCTCCAAGACAACCTAAATCGATAGGCCTGCTAAGTTTAGATATTGTGCAAGTAGCTGAGGATATAATGGCAGATGAAGCCATGTTGTAACAAGCAAGTGAATCTCTACCATGGTGGTGATGAGGAACTACTGAGTGATTTGGGGCAGGATAATAATACAATGAGATTTCTTCATTTTGCAATGTATCATCAATTCCAATGAATGCATATAATCTTTATATGCAGAAAAATAACACTCATGTACTTTTTACCCACAGAAAGAAATAGAACATCAGCAGTGCCTTAGAAAACCTCTGTGTGTCCCTCTCTAGCATGATCAGATTTTAATTTTTAAAAGAGCACCCAGGTGGCTGCATAACTAAATGGATAGGAGGAAGATCAGTAAACACCCACTCATATTTCAAGTCTTGGCCATATCATCCCATTTCTATAAAGTCTTTCAAGTCTTTCTTGATCTTCAGGTTGAATTCCCTCCTTTCTAATCTTGATGAACTCCAGAGTTTTATGGTGCCAGTTAAAATCCTTTACAGCACTTACATGACTCTGCTTTAAGAAAAAAACAAAAAACAAAGCAAAACAGTTTTGTTGAGGTATAATTAACATTCTAGACAATTCACCCATTGAAAGTGTACAATTTCAGCGTCTTTTAGTATATTCACAGAGTTGTGCAACCATCACCATAATCAATTTTAGAGCACTTCCATCACCTTAAAAAGAAGCCACATGGCCTTTAGCCATCACCCTCTCTTATCTCCCTGACCCCATTCCTACTCTCAGCCCTGAGCAAGCACTCGTCTACTTTATGTCTCTATTGGTTTCCCTATTCTGGACTTTTATATGAAGGAAATCATATCATGCATGGACTTTTGTGACTGTCTTCTTTCACTTAGTATAGTTTTAAAGTTCATCCATGTTATAACATGTACCAGTACTTCCTTTCTTTTAATGGCTGAAAAATATTCCTTTGAATGGATATAACATATTTTGTTTATCCACCAGTCCGTTGATGGGCATTTGGGTTGTTCCCACCTTTGGGCTATTATGAATTCTTCTGCCATATACATTCATATATAAGTTTTTGTGTGGACATGTATTTTAATTCTCTTGAGCATACATTTAGGAGTGGAATTGCTGGATCATATGGTCACTCTATGTTTCATCATTTGAGGAACTTCCAGACTGTTTTCCAAAGTGGCTGCACCATTTAAATTCCCGCCCATAGTGTGCATGAGTCTTCCAGTTTCTCTACATCTTCACCAACACTCCTATAATCTGGCTTTTTGATTCTAGTTATCTTGATGGATGTAAGACTGCCTTAAAAAAAAAAGGACTGTAAACTTTTGTTAAGCTGGAATCAAATTTTCTTCATGTGTACATTTCCAGTGACTAATATTGTGCCTGGGGCATGGTGGGAAGTCCATTTATTTAGTGATTGAGTGAGCGAACAGATAAAAGTTTGCAGAAGTGAATGAAGGCAATTGTGATGGGGAATTAGAGAGGGATTTGGGGGGGGAGGGGCAGAAGCCATAGGTTTTAGCCACTGGCAGTGGTAGGAATCAGGGTGAGCATGGATTAATTGTACTCTCATTCTCTCTAGTGGTATGACTGGAGAATACTCCCTTTGCCCCACTCCAGCACAGATTCCATGGTTCTAATCTGGGATAATCTGTGTCTTAGTTCCCTCATCTGTAATATTAACTTCTTACAATTGTGTAACGCAGTTTACTTTCATATACATTGTCCTGTTTTGATTTTGATCCATATATGGTCATGAGACATGGGTACATTTATCCTTACTTTAGAAAAAAAGAAACTTAAACCCAAACCTCACTCCTAAAGAGTGGTAGAGTTAAGATTCTATGTGAAGTTTCTTGGCCTCAAGTAATAGATATTTTCTCCCTAACACCAGGATGCCTGTGGATGACCTCTGAAGATGGCCTTTTTTAGCTCTATGTAAACTCAGGGCTCTGTAATCAGAATTGGCTATAGAGTATTGCTAAAAAGCTAGGGAAAGACCCTTTTAAGTCAAGTGTTTCCCTTAAATTTAAGATCTTTTCATATCTGTAATTTTGGCTTTTCTGAAGGAGGTTTCAATCTATAATCATATATGTCAGGGTGAAAGTGTATTGGTAAAGAATCTGGCCTCAGGGGCGCCTGGATGGCTCAGTCGTTAAATGTCTGCCTTCGGCTCAGGTCATGATCCCAGGGTCCTGGCATTGAGCCCCTCATCGGGCTCCCTGCTCAGCGGGAAGCCTGCTTCTCCCTCTCCCACTCTCCCTGCTTGTGTTCCCTCTCTCGCTGTGTCTCTCTCTGTGAAATAAATAAATAAAATCTTAAAAAAAAAAAAAAAAGAATCTGGCCTCTGCAGTCAGGTAGACACAAGAGGCATCTTGAGGATTTTCTCAGTTGTAGATTTGGTATTTCTGAAGGATATACAAATTTTGGAAAAACTCCAGGAGGGGATCATCAAGATAGCAAGGTATGTGTAAATAATTTTGCATGAGGAATAAGAAGGAACTAATAATTATTACTCTGAGGGAGAAAGGGGAACATAATTGTCATGAAATGATAGAGAATATATCTTGTAAAGGAAAAGGTTCTGGTATTCTCTAAAGAGGACTGGAGTGAACAAACAAGAAATCACAGAAAGAAAGGCTTTAGTTAATCTGGTTAATACTTTATAATACATATTATATATTTTATAATAATAGAATATTTAAAAATATATAATATATAGATACTGTATCCAAAATTATATAGTAAAGAGAATATCCAAAAATAAAATGGTTGGCCTGGTGATGTACTGAGCTCCTCATCCACAGACATATTTAAGTAATCATCGTCTCCTTGTCCCTATTAGGGACACTGTATCATGGATTCTGCCTTCACGGGGATGGAATTTCATTATTCTGAGCTCCCTCCCAGATTGCACGTCCTCTGACTCTAAATACAACTTTGTGTACTGTTTTGATAATATAGGCTGGGTTTGTTTTCTATGTTTTTCAGGACAACATTTCTCTTGCAGGCCAGTTCTCTCCCCTGATTTTCATCTATCTGCTAATTTTACATTATTCCACTCACCTGGGCTTAAAAAGCATATTGACTTTAACTCTTTCCCCATCTTCTTTTTTTCTTTTATCCCCAAGTCCATGTGGTTGCTAAGTTCTGCCAGTTCTACCTCTGCAATATCTGGTTGGTCTTTTCCATTTCTTATTTGGTCCTAAAAGGATAGCCACCATACTCGTCCCCCTAGTTCTCAGCTCTCCCCTTTGTTCTCCATCCTATTCACCATATAGATATATGTGGCTACTCTGTTAACTTTCCTAAAACACTGCTGTCCACAAACATCCTTTCTTATTGACAATTTTCATCAGTTCCATTGACTGGCCTGGTATGTCATTGGGACCCAACCCTTATTCATGATGCAGGTAAACTGGTCACTTAGTGCGCCATATTGACAGTTTCATGATGGGATGACCTTACCTCTCATTTCTCTCCTTTGTAATCTTTTATCCCTTCAATGTGTAGGTTAATGGCAATGCTTTAAAATGTCCCCACTCCTTTCCTTACTTCTCAGCTTGCTGGGATTTTTGCCTCTGAATTCTACAATCCTTATTTATATTTCCACTACTTAACCTTCTATTGGCAAATGCTATTCTTGCTTTCCCTCAGAGGGAGTTCCTTGAGAACAAGGACTATGATTTCATCATCCTGAATATAATGGCCTATCTACAATAACTGATACATATTTGGAAAGTAATCACTAAGCAAGCAAACAATTATGCAGATAATTTTAACTACGAATCACCTTTATAAAAATAGCATGAGAAGGGAGTATAGTGTGGTGGGGGCTCCTTACTTTCCATGGATGACTCCAACCATTGCTCAATTAGCTATTTGGAAAAGCCATTGCTTATCAGATGAATGGGACCGGAAGGTGGCAATGACTCAGGATAAGCTCACCTACAGAAACAGTGGGCCCAAACTTTTTTTTTTTTTAACTGAAAACTTTTCAGGAGCACAGTCCTCTCATGTTAGAGAAGCTCATCAAAAAATCACTGACTTGTCTGTTGGACAATGTCATTACTTGCCCTGACTTCCCTTCTTAATAACAGCAGCAGCAGAAACAACAAAAACAACTGAGTGACTCAAAACCTACACGGTCAACAACCTTGTGTTCCCTTATAGGAGGCTAGAGGTTAGACAGCATCTTGAACTATGGACCTTTTGTGGAAGACGGACCCTCTAACAAAGTCTCAGGGTCTCCCAGGGCCACTGCATATTATTGCATCTGTCTTCCCACAGAAACTCCAGGTGTGCTTAAATAGCAACCCTGTGCATTTAATCCTTGTTCTTTGTAGCACTTAGTGCCAACCAGAGGGATTGTGCTGATGTGGGATTAACACTAATACAAAGTAACAAGTTAGGGTGAGAGAAACTTCTTCAGAGAACTCTTTATGTAAATACAAACAAGTTTTCATTCAAAAGCCTAGGGGGGAAATGTCTGCCAAGAAGAAAGTCATGGGGTTTCAAATTTGGAACTTTAACCATTCTAGTTTCTGATGATTATGATGATGAAACATTTTGTGTGCCCGATAAGGCTTGGGTTTCTATCCCCCTCCACCTCTAGATTTTAAAATATAGTAATACTTAATTTTACATAACACTCCCAGAAGAGTGAGAACTTTTGACAATTTGTCCTTATTTCTGTGTTTAATCTTTAGTATAAGAAGGATAGATCCAAATCTTTGCTTGCTTGTTTTATAAATCACTATTCAATCTCACTGTGAAATTTTTCCTTTAAATGTATTTGCCATGAGACACATTAGGCATTTTTTTCTATCTCTTGTCTTTGATAACTTAAATTACAGCATCAATACTATGAATATCCAGTTTTCTTAGAGATATCAAAGAAGAGATTGTGTCATTCTGAGTACATTTTCTCAGCCCATCTTTGTTTATCAACTGGATTGGTCACTAGATGGCACCAGCAGCTAAGCTGGTGAATTGAAAACTCTCTTTGTTAAAATCTGCACTGCCAACCCCTGGCAAGGATTGTCATTATCATCACTTTGATGTTTTTATTTTTCAAGAAACGCCAATAGGTAGAAAGACAATTTTGTTCTCTGAATTTGTTGCAATTATAGGCATATATTTTAAAACGAAATATTGCCCAATTCTAACATTCATTGCACTTAAGTATTCTCTATTGCTTTGGGGCGATTTGAAAATGATTAGCTAACTCTCCAGCTATAAAAGTCTCTATAAGCATTGAAAAAGTAGCAGACACAAGTTGCCAAAATAATTCAAGCCAAAAAGTATTCTTATGTGTTGAATTGTTCAGGTAGCTCAGTCTTCCCCTTCCTCCTGAATTGATTCCTCAATCCTGGAGATCATTTGAATTGTACTTCCTCTGCAGTCCGCTGGTTGATTATGGAAGAGGAACTGAAATTGGCAGGCTGTGTTGACATGCACATCTGAATGATAGCACTGTGTGCATACACTGTGACCCTTCTATTTCCATACAATCTTTGCTCACTGTGGACAAAAAGAATCTGATTCATCTAAGAGCCTTGGGCTAGAATTAATTACTTCTAGAAATCTATATAAGGCCAAGTTTTTACATATTTATAAATGGGTTCTCATTTCTCCAAGAGTTCCTGTAATTGTCCTCTAAGATTTCTTAGGGAACTGTGTCCACAGGTGAGGTTAATCATCCATGCACTATTCATACCCTGAGAATATGGTTCACTATTATTTCCCACTAGTCTCCTTTCTGAGCACTTTAATTCAGTTAGTCTGATATCTTTGTAATACCATACTCAGTCTTTCCTCTTTGCCTTTTGCCTTTGCTTGAGCTCTTCCCTCATCTCTTCTCTTCACCAATCCAGCCTTATTTCAAAGGTATTTCTTCAAGATCCACCTCTAACATGAGACCTGCCCTGTCTCTCTCAAACTAATATTTTTTCCTTTGACTTGACTCGCATAGGACTTACATTCTGTAGTAGAACACACAACCTACTGCATTGGTCAAAATTTCAACACATTTTACCATACCTACTATTTCTACGTGCCATGCTGAGTGATGAGGACAGAGCAGGGAATAAGAGAAATACCTCCATCCTCACAAGGATGAGGGTCTGTCTAATGACAGAACGGATCTTAAAATGTAATTTACATGAAACAGAATAGAGAGGCTAGAAATATACTAATAAACTCTTATAGACAGCTGATCTTTGACAAGGAGAAAAGGCAATACAATTAACAAATGGTGCTGGAACAACTGAACATCCACATACAAAGCAACAAAACACAGACTTTGCACCCACCACAGAAATCAACTCAAAATGGATCATAGATTTAACGTAAAATGCAAAAGTACAAAACTCTTAGAGGATAGTATAAGAAAAAATCTAGATGATCTTGAGTATAGTGATGCCTTTTTAAGAACTCCATGAAAGAAATGTAATTGATAGCAGACTTCATTAAAATTAAAAATTTCTGCTCTGAAAAAAAAAATCTGCTCTGAGAAAGACAATGTCAAGAGAATGAGAAGACAAGCCACAGACTGGAAGAACATGTTTGCAAAAGACACATCTGAAAACAAAACAAAACAAAACAAAACAAAACAAAACTGTTATCCAAGATATACAAGGAACTCTTAAAACTCAACAATAAGAAAGCAAACAACCTGATTAAAAAATGAGCCAAAGACCTTAACAGGCATCTCACCAAAGAAGATATACGGATGACAAGTAAACATATGAAAAGATGCTCCATATCATATATCACCAGGGAAATGTTAATTAAAACAATGAGCTACCACTACACATGTATTAGAACTTTATAACACTGCCAACACAAAATGTGGGTGAGGGTGTGGAGCAGCAGGAATTCTCATTTATTGTTGGTGGTAATGCAAAATGGTACAGCCACTTTGGAAACAATTTGACAGTTTCTTATAAACTAAAATGCTTTTGTCCTTGGACCCAGTAATCACACTCCTCCTTATTTACCCAAAAGAGCTGAATACTTACATCTACACAAAAACCTTCACAAAAATGTTTATAGAAGCTTTATTCATAAATGTTGAATTTGGAAACAACCGAGATGTTCTTCAGCAGGTGAATGGGTTAATAAACTCTGGTACATTTAGATATTGTAATATTATTTAGCACAGAAAAGAAATGAGCTATAAAGCCATGAAAAGACACGGAGGAAACTTAAATGCATATTATTAAGTGAAAGAAGCCAATCTGAAAATGCTTCATACTGGAGCATTCCAGCTATACGAGATCTGAAAAAGGCAAAATTGTGGAGACAATAAAAAGATCAGTGGTTGCCAGGGGTGGGAAGATGAATAGGCAGAGCACAGAGGATTTGTGGGGCAGTGAAAGTACTCTGTATATAATAATAATAGATGCATGTCATTTTACTTTTGTCCAAACCCATAGAATGTACAATACCAAGACGGAACCCTACTGTAAACTATGGACTTTGGATGATTATGATGTACCAGTGTAGGTTTATCCTTGGTAAAAACTGTACCATGCTGGTGAGTGATGTTGATAATGGGAGAAGCTATGCATATGTAAGGGGATGGAATATATGGGAAATCTCTATACCTTCCTCTCAATTTTGTTGTAAACCTAAAACTACTCTAAAAATAACATTTCTGTAGTAGTTAACACAAAGGGTGTGTTAGGAGAAATCAAGGCTGCCATGGCTAATCTAGCCTAGAGATTATAAAAGGACTCTCTGGGGAAGGCATACTAAATAGGCTCTTGAAATAAGAGTAGAAGGTAGTCAAATGATTGGGAATTGTAAAGGGAGTTCAAGGGAGCGGAAACTAGGGAGCCAGTATTCCAACCCAGACAGTCCTCAGATCCTGCATTGTAACCACCACACTATGAACTGTTAGTTCAGAGTGTTGCCTGTCGACTCAGCGATACTTGTTACCTAGGCCTAGCATGTAAACCACCATTGTTTCTAGGGTGTACATGATTCTTCTGCTTGGCTTCCCTTGAGTTTTACTTTGAAATTTTGCCCCAATTCTCAGGCAAGCTTTTGTTCTAGTTCCCCGAGGAAACTGGCTTGTAATTCATTCATTCATTCATTCAACAAATACTCAAAGAGAACCTATGTTCCCACTCGAGGGATCAGATGGTCATTTCAAAAAGAAAAAGTGCTTCCCTCTTAGTATTTTATAACGTAGGGAGAGAAGCAGACATCAATCACAGTAATCTCTTAAATAAATATAAAGCCACAATGCGATCATTGGTATGAGGGAAAAACACTTCGTGCTCTCAAAGCCTCTGGCAGAAGGATTGGATTCAATCTGAGGAAAGCCTGCCTGAGAAAGGAACTTTTGAGTTGACTAGTCACTGACTGGTAAATTGGTATTAACTGGTGAAAGGGAGAAGGAGCTAGAGCATCCTTGGTAGAGAAAGCAGCATTGCAAAGAGTTATAGCTACGGAGTGAAAGAAAGCCATGGGGGCTGGTTCACTTGGGTAGGGCATATGGTCCCAGAACAGTGACGAGGCAGCCAGTCATTCAGTACTGTAGGGCTGGGTTAAAGGACAAGAGTGGTAAGCAGGGGGACAGTGAGATCTGGAGGTCCACGATCAGATGTCCCTTTTAAAATTCACCCTGTGTAGAGAGCAGATTGCCAGGGGTGCAGAGCCCGGCTAGGAGGCTCCAGTTACAGTCCAGGGTACATGATGCCAGTGTGAGACAGGGAACTAAGGGGGGAAAGAAGAGAAGAGATTTGAGAGATGTCTTCGCATTAGGAGGAGACGGGAAACAACAGAAAGAAAAGGGAGTTTGAACAATGTGGAGAGTTTTGAGGTAACATTCAGCTTAGAACATACGAATTTTCCATTCAAAGCCAGCGAGATTTATACAAACCATTCCACCCTGGTGATGGAAGGCATTCATAGTAGGCATTTTGTCTGAAGGTTTACAGACACATTATGGAATGTTCTTCCATGGGAAAGCAACCATACCCCAGCATTTCCTATGTGGTATAGATGTGTATGATACTAAACAGAATGAAAATCACTACAGCAATATATATCCCTTTGATGGACTCTTCATAGTCAAGGAGGAAAACCCGGTAAAAATCAGGTTTTGAGAATATTGCCTATCGACTCAGAACTCTGCAATTTGTAGATGAATTTAGCTACCAGGAGTCAATCAGTCTCGTGTGAACTAGAATAGGAAAATGATGAATGTGTCATGTAAAAGTGAATGATTCAGAACTAAAGACACCTGAATATAAGGATTCTAGACTCAGTGCTATCTAACAGAACTTCCTGTGAAGATGGAAATATTTTGTATTTGCACTATCCAATACAATTGTCATGAGCCACATGTAGCTGTGAAGTAATTTAAAAATGGCTAGTGTGACCGAGAAACTAAATTTTAAAATTTCGGTTGAATTAATTTGAATAACCACATATGGCCAGTAGTAGTGTTTTGGGGAACACACATCTTAACCTAATCCCAAAACAAGAACACTACACAAGTTTCTCTTGGCTAAAATTTTCACCGATAATCCAGTTAAAGCCAGAACTACACTCTACATTATTTGTTATTTGACACATGTGATTGTGTTTGAGTTGACTGTTGATAATTTCACATGACTGCAAACTTCCAGCAACCATCATCATACCTACCACATTGTAATGTTTCACTAAATGTTAAAATGAATGAATTCTAATAAATGAAATAATGCTACAAAGCAACTGTCATAGCACTTATCACATACTAAGAGCTCAATAAATATTAGCTATTATTATTATCGTTATTTATAATGTGCAAGTAAACTTTTAGTCTTTTCTGTGAAGTTGTGAGCTAAGAGCATCTTTTTAAAAAGAGGACTTTGACTTGGCTGGGCCAACCTTACCAGCCTCTTTGCTGCAGACTCTCCTTCCTTTCCCTTGAAAAACTCCAGAAAAACCTTCTCTCCTGAAGAGCCCAGTCCTGGATTCTCCCTTAACTGAGAATAGTTTCACCAATAAAGGTACTTCAATGCCTGCTGTCTTTGTGTTCTCTAATTTAAACTGAATGTTGAGTGTATAAGCAGTACCCCTATAATTTTACTCACCAGCGGAAAATTAGAATGATACTAAGATAAGACCAACCAGCAGCCTTTTGATTCCATCCGTTCAGCATCACGTAAGCACCAGTAATACGGTATTTGGTGTATGAGAGAGCATTCTGAGGAATGATCAGGAAGTACTGTTTAATAAAGCTGTCTTTTCTGTGCTTCTAAACTTACTGATTATTTTTCAAGTCATAAAATAAATTTCCAAACTCTGCCCAATGCCCTCCTGTTATGATAGTGGAGAGGGTTTCAGGCAAGAATGGAGAAGGAGCAGATGTTGTCTTCTTTGCTGGGCTGTGCACATTAGACTAGACTTACCTTCAGTGAGGTTAGTTGGTAAAGAACAAAGAGACCACCACTTCCTGAGCACTGGCCTCTGTGCTAGGAGGGGTATGAGGGACTAGAAGTTTGCTACAGCTGGGGAAACTGAGGACTGGCCATTCTGAGTTTGTGGAATGAACATAGAAATAAGAAGAAGAAAGTTCACTTGAGAAAAATGAGGAAGAGAAGCCAAATCATCACACTTCCTTGATTTGATCCTGGGCTTCTGAGAATGGCTCTATTGATATTTGGGATGGATACAGCTTTGTGGTGGGAGGAAGGTGGGGGTGACACTGTCCCATCCATTGTAGGATGTTTAGCAGCATCCCCGTCCTCTATGCATTAAATTCCAGTAGTAGTTCCTCTTCCTCCAATCAGGACGATCAAAAACGTTTCCACACATTACCAAATATCTCCTGGGGGTGTGGGGGACAGGTGGTAAAATTGCCCCCAGTTGGGAATCACTGGTTTGATTCAAGTTTCCCTTGGCGCTTGTCATCTTGTGACTTGTCTGGTCACTTGTTGAGTGACCCAGAATAATAAAATAAGGGTAGTGGTCAAGAGGAAATAGTTCTCTGTAGTCCTTACTTATGATAAAGACTGAGAGGCATAATGAATACTAAGCTGGTAAAGTACATCTTGGAGGCAATTTACATCATTGGGGATTTCTTCTTCCATAGAAAGAATGGAGAGAGAGCAATCCCATAGAAGTCCGGCTTTTACACCAAGAGCAGGGCTTGGACTTAAAAGACAAAAGTCCAGCCCATCGCTGAGACCCACACATGCTTTACACTCCCACCCATAAGGTTTATTCTTCCAAGAAAATGAATCCTTAGAGGGATTATCTTATTATCTTATATCTTATTATCTTCTAATATAATGGGTAACCATCCCAAAGCTGTAGTTATTCAACTCAAAATAAAGCATGGAAAAGCCATAGCTTTTTTTTTTTTAATCAAAATGTCCAATGACAGGATATCAAAAGTACTGGGAAGGAATCTACTATATTTTTATTTTTTTAGTTTTTTAAAAGAATGTATTTATTTATGAGAGAGAGAGAGAGAAAGTAGGGGGAGGGGCTGGAGGAGAGGGAGAAGCAGAATCCCTGCTGAGCAGGGAGCCTGATGCGGGCCTCCATCGCAAGACCCTGGGACCATGACTGAGCCACCCAGGCACCCCTCTACAATATTTTTAAAATGCAGCTATACATTTAATTTTATATGCAGACATGTTTTAACTTAACAAGTTACTACTGAATACACTGGCAGCCAATAGATAAAATTATTACCCCATTATTTCTCTTCTTTCTGTCACTGATCCTGATAATCCTCTCACAATATCCAGTAAGGAAAAGGCAGTTCTACAGAGCCTGGCATGGAAGGATGAGGGGAACTAGGGGCATCAGGTACCTCTGCCTGATGGTCAAGGGCTACCAGGCAAAGCTTGGACAGCTGGCTGCCTAGACCATTCAGGCATGGAAGAAACCATGTTTTTGCCTAGTAATTGCTTCTTTTTGAAAAGAATCACTGTTTTTGAATAAATTGAAATCAGAGTTTCAATCCTGTGTCAAAAGATGTCTGAAAATAACAAGGAAATGGAAAAGAATCTCTTTATTACTCCCACAGAGGGACATTCTATGATTTCCTTCCCTAAAAGTCTTTAAATGCAGCGCGGACAAGCAGCTTTTAAGGATGGTATGAACGGATCCTTCCTGGTGAAAGGAAATCTTCAGGCAATCTGGGGACTCTTCTAGGTCTCTAGTTTTAGAATTTCTGTCTTCCCAGAGTGGGAATGAAGACGAGTATGGGGAAGAATACTCAAGGGGCAGTAAGTTCTCATCATGTGTACTCCTAAAGGGAAACAGTAAAGACCCTTAAAACATAAACAGATAAAAAAGCCATCCTGAAAATCTGTATTAAATTCTTACTTCTAGACATAATAGATGTAGGGGCATGGGGTTTGGGAAAAAATAAAGGTGCTTAACAATGGTCTGATCTTATCCAAAAAAGGTGTTATTTAAAATATAAGAATTTAATTCTAATCTAATGCCCTTTTGGTAAATCCCTTCTGCTGCCTTCTCTAAATTTAGAATGCCCAAGTATGAACAGTTTTCTGGGATTGTTACACTAAAATTTGATCTTAGACCTCCAAGTCTCGCTGGTTTAGAACACAATAAGGCCATTGTTAATGGCAAAGATATAGTCACCTCTAGCTCTTCCAAGAACCTTCACTCCTCTAATGCCCTCCAGTCTGGTTAAGGGGACTCTGAAGAGTCTTACCCACTCCACACTTCCACCCAACCGCAGCATGAAGCTCTCTGCATATGCCTTATGCGATGTATTATTCTCTCTTTCCCTCCTGAGATAGTGCTCCCTAATCACTGTGTTGATTTCCTTGAACTCTAACTTGCCTTTTATAGAGCTTTCTAATTTTTTATTTCTTTGACCTAAAGTTCCTGAGAGATTCTGATTCTAGATTGAGGGCTATGATCTCAGTTGCCCTGTTTAACATAAAAATGCAGGATGCCCAGTTAAAGATACATTTCAGAGAAACAATGAGTAATGTTTATAGTTTAAGTATGCCCCAAATACTGCTGGGACATAATTCACTAAAAGATTATTTCTTGTTTATCTGAAATTGAAATGGAACTGGGCATCCTGCATTTTACCTGGCAATCCTAGCCCCAGTACCCCAGCTGCACTCAAAGTAGACTTTGTTGTTGTTTTTTCCCCCAAGGAACATTCTCAACCTGCCCTTCTGGGGGACTACATTCCTACCAGGTGCAGTATTTGTGAGTTAAGTCGTGGTCTTCACTCACATTGCTTCCAGCGTCTTTGTCATTGGTAAACACCCTTCTCTATAAGTATACCAGTCATCTGGCATGGAAACAGAACCCCAAACATGCTATTCCTACTGCCTTTCAGATATCTTCACTCATGTTTTAATTCAGTGGAACTAATGTTCTTAGGCTGGAATCATTGCTGCAGAAATATATTTAAATTCTAAATAGAGTCATGATCTTTTACCTAAAAGTAATAACATCAGAGGACTTAATTCATTATTTCAAAATCCTAACTGCGGATTCTTAACCTGATTCATATCTTAATATGTTCTTTTAAAAATTCTCCTTTTGATTTTAATAGTGGTGTAACAGCATAATGAATATAGGATTTCCCAAAATCATGCCTAGTGAATGACTCTATATTAGGAAAAGTGGCATCAAGGTAATATATAAGCCTAATTACTTTTAATAACTGAAAGAAGGTAAATCTTTTATTCAGCAAGAGTTTCCATATTTGATTAGTCTGCATATTGGTTCTTTTTCCCATACAATAAAGTATGGAATATCTTATAGTGAGAAGTTTTTGGTTGAAGATAACAGACTGAGCACACACAGCTACTTTTAGTCTTTCTAAACATCTGCAATAATAGAGTGAAGGGATTTTTTTAAATGGCATAAACCCATGAGAATGAGAAAAACAGGAGACAGTACAATAACAACAAACCATTGGGAGCCAGAAAATGGAAAGAAAAGTAGTAGCTGACTCAGCAGACACCAAAAAGCTAAATCTTAAGCTGGCAGTAGAGAAAACTGGGACCACCCTAATTTGTGCCACAGAATTCACAAAAACCCATGACTGTGTCAGTTCCAGCTATCTAGAGACGAAGAAAGGGGAGGTTTACATAAGAAGATGGAGTAAAAGATCAGTCAATTCCTGAAAGCCCATCCCCACTCCAAGCCACTGAGAAACTGCTTGTCCTGCATCTCAGCGTGGGTTTACAAATTGATTCTATGGAGCAGTGAAGGGTGGGTTGGGGAGGTTTCTGCACTGGAGACGTTACGGCTGCAAGCCCTACCAAAAATAAAGAAATCATGGGGCACCTGGGTGGCTCGGTCAGTTAAGCATCTGCCTTCTGCTCAGGTCATGATCCCAGGGTCCTGGGATCTAGTCCCAAGAGGGAGCCTGCTTCTCCCTCTCCCTCGGCTGCTCTCCCTGCTTGTGCTCTCTCATGCTTTCTCTCAAATAAACAAATAAAATCTTTAAAAAAATAAGAAAATAAGGAAATCAACTTTTTCTATATTGGATACAAACGCAACCCAATACAAACCCAAACTTTTTGCTCCACTCAGGTGCCAGGACACGAGCAGCCTTTCATCTATGCAAGAGATTGAAAAACTCTCTTCTCTGGTCACCAGCCCAAAGAAAAGACTTAAAGCTCTGAAATCAAGAGGTTTTCCAAAAGCAGCCCACATTAATCACACTGTACCTAAGCTCAAAGACAGCACACTCCATGTGCTCAGATAGTCCAGGCAGCTGTTTTAATCCCTCACTCTTGATAGGGAGCAGACCACCAAGGATGACCAGACATTTCAGAAAAGCCCTTACATGGAAGAGAAAAAAAACACACTCACTGAAGAAAAACAAACAAAATAAGAGCAATTCAGAAGAAATAAATTATTTTAGGGCAAAAAAGTAAAACGCTGTTGTTAGAGAAATATAAGTCTACTCTGTAGTAAGAGAAAACAGATCAATTGTTGCCTGAGGTTGGGAATTGGGTGAGAAATTGACTGAAATAAAGCACAAGGGAGCTTTCAGAAGATGATGGAAGTGTTCTGTGTTTTGATTATGGTGGTGGCTACACTGGTGTATACATTCATTTAACAGTATACTTAAAATGGGCGCATTTACTGTATATAAATTATACATCAATAAAGTTGATTTTTAAAATCCCTGATATTAGACTATGGACTTTGAGAAACAAACTGAGGGCTCTAGAGGGGAGGGGGGTGGGGGGTGGGTTAGCCTGGTGATGGGTATTAAAGAGGGCATGTACTGCATGGAGCACTGGGTGTTATACACAAACAATGAATCATGGAACACTACAACAAAAACTAATGATATAATGTATGGTGATTAACATAATATAATAAAAAAGAGAGGCTGAGATTGGTAAAAAAAATAATAAAATCCCTGATATTTATAACCCACATCCTCAAAATATTAGTTATTGCATCTATGACACAAGAACAAGATGCTATGTAAAGGTGGAGAAGAAGCATTTAAAGAAACAAAAAACAGGCACCTGTGTGGCTCAGTTGGTTAAGTGTCTGCTTTCAGCTTGGGCCATGATCTCAGGGTCCTGGGATCAAGTCCCACATCAGACTCCCTGCTCAGGGGGGAGTCGGCTTCTCCCTCTCACTCTCTCTCTGTGTTCTCTCTCTCAAATAAATAAATAAAAAGAAAAAAAATCCTTTGAAATTAAGAAGTCCAAATGGAAAAATAAAGTTGAAATCTCCCAGAAAGTTGGGCAAGAAATAACAAAACAGAAAATAGTAGAGGAAAAAAAATCAGAAAAAAATAATGAAACAGAAAATAGGAGAGGAAAAGAACTTCTAGGGTTTGTTATACCCCAATGGCAGGAATCTCAGAAAGAGAACATAGAAAATAGAGGGGAGAAAATCATCAATAATTCACGAAGACATCCTAAACATGAGTTGACAGTTAAGAAGGGTCTGCCAGGTCCCCAACAAAATGAAGTTTGAATAAAATTGACCTACACAATAAAATTGATCATCATTGTGAAATTTCAGAATGCTAGAGGATAGAGAGAAGTTTTCAAGTTTTTAGAGAGAAAAAAAAACCCCAAACCTTATCAAACACAAAGGATCTGAGATAAAAATGACCTTTGACTTCTCAACAACATTGGAAGCAAGAAAACAATGGAGCAATACCTACAGAATTTTGCTGGAGCCCCAGTTCCAACCTAGAGTTCATACCCAGCTAAACAAGCAGCATGAGGGCAAACTATAGACACTTTCAACTATGCAAGATCTGATTAAAAACTCCCATCGACCATCTTCCCCACAAAAAAAAAGACAATTGGAGGATATGCCCCACTAAGTAAGAGAGAAACCAAGAAAAAGAATATGAGGGATACAGACAACAGGGTATCAAACACTGGAATTAGTGGACAGACAATCACTAGGAGAATGGAGAGGAGATAATCCAGGATTCAAGGTGTGCACTGGATAGGGAGGGTCAGATGGGGTGCATGTGAGAGGCACACAGTCACAAAGTGCTCTTTTCTTAATATGAGCACAGAATGCCTAGTGAGCTTGGCCAAGATTCTTATGTACACTAGGCTTCCTTTGACCACACGCTCATGAAGTTTCTGCTCTTTCTTACTTGCCTTGCTGCCCTACTTGTGGACCCTTACAAAAAAAGGTGCTTTGAACATCTCCTGAGAGACAGGCTCTGGTCAGCTCAGAAACATAAGACACAGAGCTGCTTGTTTTCTCTAACCAGAGTCTTGTCTGATACCTAGATTTGGTCTGCACTTCAGCCCTGCCACGTGTCCCCACTGTGGTGAGCCCTGTATTTCCCAGGACTCAGTTGTGACCTTGCTCACACTGACTTCCTCAGAAGAGGTTCTAATAAATTGTCAAACCAGACTCACAGACTCAGGACAGTTTCTCTTTTTCTGGAAACTTCTTTCTGACACTGGCAATATTACCTTTTCCTTACATAGCTAGATTTACATGGCTACTCACTTTTTCAAAAACTCAGCAGTTTAGGGGCATCTGGGTGGCTCAGTTGGTTGAGCATCTGACTCCTGGTTTAGGCTCTGGTCATGATCTCAGGGTCATGGGATCAAGCCCATGTCAGGCTCCACACTCAGCATAGAGCCTGCTTGAGATTCTTTCTCCCTCCCCCTCTGCTCCTCCTTATGTTCTCTTTCTCTCTCTCTCAAATAAATAAATAAACACATAAAATCTTTAAAACAACTAAACAGTATTGCTTAGAGATACACGTATAAGTGGTAGAATTATTAAAATAAATCAGAAGAATGAGGCACACAAAAGTCAGAAACATGGCTACCTTTGAGGAAAAGGGAAGAGAATGGTAAGAAAGAGGGATATGCAAAAGGCCTAAGGTAGGGTGGTGTTTTATTACTTAATCTAGATAGTAGACACACAGTAACACATTTTATATATTGTTTAAATTGTACGTGTGTACTCTTTTGTGTGTACAATATATTTCACAATTAACAACACATCCTATCGAAAATGTATTATGCATTGAGAACTGAGATTAAAAATATTCAGCTCTGGATCTCATCTTTCTAGATACCCTGTGGGCTTCTATGAATGTTGAAGCCTTGATTAGCAGGATCTCTACAAATCAGGTTTCAGACATTTTATTCTCAAATATGTTGACTTGCAACATTCCAAAGTTGCTAAAGATTTATACTTTGATTTCAAGTGATAAATATTCAAGACTACCTTTATTGTTTTCAGAGGCTGTCAGTTATTTTGTGACTATAAACAAACAACATAGTAATTTAATTCTAATTGGTCAAACTACTGTATGTTTCAGATTACAAAACCTCCGCTTGTAACTCCCGATAACTTTTTTTCCCCCAGAACATCTTTATTGATTGGTCAGACCCAGAAATGGCTCTAGCACTCTTCCCTAGGTGGTGGGAAGTGAAAGAGAAGAGACTGCAGAGGCTATAGGAGAACCTCAATTAAACTGATGACATGTGAAATAGGAGAGACACGTGAGACATTATTAAATGATTAGGTTGGATATTGAAGGGCTAATGTAGCCTGGAGAATTATGAGAAGATAGAGTTCCACATCTCTATTGAGAAATCAGGATTTATTGGTCTGATTGCTGAACTCATTCAAGTCCTATACTTGTTAAATTTGGAAAATATTTCTCATAGGACTTCAAGAATATTCCAAGCCTAGGGACTATAAATATTTCACAAATTTCTATTTTGATCAAAATGCTTTTCCACGTTACCAAAAGAAGTAAGCCCTTACTGAGAGAAAGGGTGTAATAGCGTGCTAGTTCTATTTCCTAATCTGGAGGATGGAGAGCCAAAGACAATGTAATATGAGAATAATCTATTCTAACCTAGGTGTTCTTTGTGGACTTCTTGCTTAAAAATACATTGTTAAGATATTAAATAATAAAGTTATTTGAAAGCTCATCTCAAGTCCTTCATAGAATTTCTATAATTACAACTCATCAGGAAGATGACAGGTGTTTAACTCTAAATGAATGCTATAATCTAATACGCCTTAGATTTCTAACAGAATGTAAACTCTTACTCAGTGCTCACTTGTATTTAGATGGACCAAGAACTAAGCATTCTTCTTGCACCCAAATTAGAAAAAAAATACTTCTCCAGTTAGCCTGGGACCAAAGACTTATTTTGAAAAGAGAATATAAACAAAATGCAAAATAAAACTCTGAGCTAATTTTCTTGCCACAATACATACTGGCATTGAGAAGACTAAAATTAGCTGCAGCTAATTTTCAAACAAGAGGAGTGCTTTTATGCTTCCCTAGACAATTAGGTTTCATGCTTCTTTTTGTGAGCTCCTCCCAAATTTTAAGTTGCCATTGTATAAGAATGTCTAGAGTCAAAGAAATTTGGGGCTATCTCAAAAATTGTGTGCATGTGGCCTACAATCTTTGCACAATATTGTCAAGGGCATTTTCTGGACCCAAATATAAAATTCAGCTTCTAGTTGAATATATTATTTGTTGCAATATTTATTCCATAGTCCTTTACTGAGGTTTCTTTTCCCCCTCCTTATGATATGTTATGCCCATTATTGTTTATTTAAGAAACTTAATATCTTTGGTTGATATTTTTAATGTTGAGAACTCTACCTTTTTAGTACTTTGTACCTTGAGAAATGTTTATTTAAGGTATCCAAAAAGATACAAAAAGCTAATACAATGAATGCCAATATACCTGCCATGTGTCTTAAATAAAAAACATAGTGTTTGTGCCCTTTCTAAATTACATCTCCTTTCCTTCCTTTGCTAAAGATGACCACTCTCCAGAATTGTTTTCTGTCATTCCCATGGATTTATTCATACTTTTACTATATATTCATAAATAATATAATATGGTTCCACAATATTTTCACTTTCATATAAATATTGTATGTACTCTTCTGCCACTTGCTTTTCACCCAATATTATGTTTTTGAGATTCATGATGTTGATATGTGTAGTTATAGTTATTTATTTTCAGTACTGTATAAATACTTCACAGAGTATTTATCTGTGCTCCTGTTGATGGACATTTAGGTAATTTCCAACTTTTCTCACACAAACAATGCTATATGAACATTCTTATATATTTCTTCATGCACATGTAAGAGAATAGAGCTTAAGCCTAAAACTGGTCACAGGTATGTACATCTTCACCATTATTAGAAATTGGCAAAATGTTCTCCATCGTGGTCCTAACAATTTCTAGGCCCTCAATTGTGGATTAGCAGTTCTCTTTTCTTAATATCCTTGACAACATTTTTACTGTAAGACTGTAAATTTCACCAATCTGATGCATAAGTGATGGTATCTTACTGTACACATAAGATTTTCAAAAAACGTGGGGGTGCCTGGGTGGCTCAGTCGATTAGGCGTGTCTGCCTTCGACTTGGGTTGGGTCATGATCTCAGGGCTCAGAGATCCCGCCCCGCATCAGGCTTCCTGCTCAGAGGTGGTGGAGAGCCTGTTTCTCCCTCTCCCTCTGCCACTACCCCTGCTTGTGCTCACTCTCTCAATCTCTCTCTCTGTTAAATGAATAAATAAAATCTTTAAAAAAACGATTTTCAAAAAATGTGGACCATGTTGTGTGAGATTCTCCAAGTGATGGTAATTTCGGCATATTTGTGGTTGCCACACATTTTCTCTAACCATGAGTTGTCAATATTTCTTTGACACAGCTAAAGATTGATCCTAGAGAAACCAAAAAGAACATAAGATAACATGTTTGTTATTTTTACAACTCTGTCTCTGTCTCCAAGTCCCAGTCCTCAAGTCTTGGGAGCAGGAGTAGGAGGAGGTGTTGAATGGTCACCCTAGAGTGTTCTAGATGATGTCAAATCACCAGGCAATGGTATCGGGGATATTTACAATGCTGTTATTGCTTCTTTTCCACTTATACCAGCCAAATCATTCGCCCATTTCTAGCAAGGGTTAGAGGGATATAGATATATGCTTGCACATTAAATCAGATCTTGTTTTTGGATCCTGAAAGAATAGATATAAATAGGATTTTTTTTTTTTTTTTACAATTCGCTGCAACTATGGCAACTTTAAATGTAAGTGTAGCTTTTATTTTAAGTGGGATTAGACATGAAGAAATATCACCTAGTCTGATCATACATTCATTCAATAAGTATTTTAGAATTAAATCCATTCCCAACCTAGTGGGATGGAGAGATATACAAACAAATAATTATGATGCCACAAATCTTGATAAAGGGGATGATGTGTAAAAAAAAAAAGAAGGAATTTCCAGGTAGACAAAGAAATGGAGAAGCAAAACACTGATTCATAAAACGATTCTAGGCCATGCTCAAATGAAAGCTGAAGCAAAGCCAAGAACAAAATAAAAGCCAAGGTTGTCCATCAAGTCTAATATTTTGTAGCTAACTAGATGCCTGTGTTCAAATCCCAGTTCCACCATTTACTAGAGATGTGACCTTGGACAAATTAAGTATATTCTCTAAGTCTCAGTTTCCTAACTAACAAAATAGAAAAATAATTCCTGTATATACCTGTTGGGGTTGTTGTAAATATAGCATTGATCTATGTAAAGTGTTGAAAGAGTTCACTGGCATTCACATAGCAGTTAATAAATTTTAGTTATTCTAGGGTCACTCAGTAATATTTTACAGAGCAAAGTTTCCCTTCATCCACAGTGTGAAGACTTACCTCTATATTTCCTAATTTCAACCGAATAATCTGGAAACAAATATCACCTACAAAATCATGAATTCGGTCACTTTCAGAATCCATGGTTTTTTCTATTTGAGACTTTGACTTCCGCTGCATACTCGAATAAGATCTCAAGCCGCATTAAACTTCTAATTTTGTTCCTTTTATAGGATGTCAGAACATTTGTCCACTGTGCATCACAGATGCTTTAATCTCTGCTCCACTTTCTGAGTCTTTTCTATCTCACTCTGCCTCTGAGAATGGCATTTTCTCTCTTTCCTTTACAATATCATTGTTGAAGCTTTGTGTCTAACTGTTCTAAAAACTTAATATCTTCACATGGCTTCTTTGGTTTGAATGCCGTGATGGGGAGGATGAAGGAGATAAATATAGAATCTCTATTTCCCTTTCATGTGGAAGTCTTGAGAGCCTCCACCTTGTGGCAGTTGCCAGCAGTAGGCTTTTTGTAAAGCCTTCTCTGTGCTTTTATCAAACCCATATGTGCTGGCACATGAGGGAAACAGCCACTGGAAGAGCCTCTATGCAATCATTCTGTAATCCTTCCTACTCTTTCCCCTTCCTAGGCATGCCAGCACCCTATTTGAGTGGGCTATTGGGTAAGGGAAGACAACACAAGAAGACTCTAAATTGTGAAATAAGAAGGGGAAAGCTTAGGAAGAAGTGTGATGGGAAGAAGAAGGACTGAGAGTGGAGAAAGAAATCAACATTTATTTAGGATTCATTACATGCCAGGCACTGTGATAGATGCTTCACACATGTGATGTCATCCATTCTATGTGGGTATGCATGTATATGTTGCAGTCTGAGGACTCTAGGGGACTCTTTTTTGAAAAGTAAATAGATATTTTGAAGGTGGGGACACACCCTCACACATAGATATTTTGTAATATTGTTTCCAGTTGATGGAGGGAACATTTAATGACATTTTTAGATCCCAAAATACTTGTTTTCAAATAATAATAATAATAGATAGATAGATATTTGTTTTCAATTCAGATTGAACCACAAGTAAAAGAAAGACTGAGAATGATCTGTACCCATTAACTCAGTGTCAGTCTCTGAAAGAATTCAGTGAGTCTCACAATGTGTGAGGTAGGGTGCTGGGCACTGCTGTAGGTACACAGGGTTACAATCTGCATAAGTGCCAGAATCCATTTTACTTGTGATGAATTCTGTTGTTCTGAAAGTAAAGTTAAGTATGTAGTGTGGGAAGTGCAGCACTGAGGAAAGAAATTTGATCTGGGCATTGATGGTGGAATATAAGAAGGCAGAGAGGACAGAAGAAAGACATTCCAGGCAGACAGAGAGAAAAATACTGAAGTAAGGGGAGCCTGCTTTGGAGAGGCTAGTTAGGAAGCCCTTGGAAAGGATGGCTCTGTATTATAATCTATGTTTAAATGTATATCAAGTCTCACCAGAATTATCGAAAAGAAAAGAGAAAGGACCCAAATAGATAAGATCACAAACGAGAGAGGAGAGGTAACCAGCATCACAGAAATACAAACAATTCTAAGAGAATATTAGGAAAAAGTATATGCCAACAAAATGGACAACCTAGAAGAAATGGATAAATTCCTAGAAACACATAAACTACCAAAACAGAAACAGGAAGAAATAGAAAACTTGAACAGATCAATAACCAGCAAAGAAATAGAATCAGTAATCAAAAAACTCCCCCCAAAAACCAAAGTTCAGGGCCAGATCGCTTCATAGGCAAATTCTACCGAACATTTTAAAAAAAGTTATGTATTCTTCTCAAACTATTCCAAAAAATAGAAAAGGAAGGAAAACTTCCAAATTCATTCAATGAGGCCAAAATTACTGATACCAAAACCAGATAAAGACTCCACTAAAAAAGAGAACTACAGGCCAATATCTCTGATGAGCATATACACAAACATTCTCAATAAAATACTAACAAACCAAATGCAACAATACATTAAAAAAAATCATTCACCATGATCAAGTGGGATTTATTTCTGGGTTGCAAGGGTAGTTCAGCATTTGCAAATCAATCATTACGATACACCATATTATTAAAAGAAAGGATAAGAACCATTTGATCATTTCAATAGATGCCAAAAAAAAAAAAGCATTTGACAAAGTAAACATCCATTCATGATAAAAAAACAAACAAACCCTCAACAAAGTAGGGTTGGAGGGAACATACTTCAACCATGATAAACCCACAGGTAATATCATCCTCCATGTGGAAAACCCAGAGTTTTTCCTCTATGGTTAGGAACGAGACAGGGATGTCCACTCTCACCACTGTTGTATATAAAGAACTTATAAAACCCAACACCCCCAAAATGAATAATCCAATTAAAAAAATGGACGGAAAACAAAAATAGCCATTTTTCCAAAGAAGACATACAGATGGCCAACGGACACATGAAAAGATGCTCAACATCACTGATGATCAGGGAAATACAAATCAAAATTACAATGAGATATGACCTCACACCTGTCAGAATGGCTAAAATCAACAACACAAGAAACAGCAGGTTTTGGCGATGATGTGGAGAAAGAGGAACCCTCTTGCACTGTTGGTGGGAATGCACACTAGTGCAGCCACTGTGTCCAACAGTATGGAGGTTCCTCAAAAAGTTAAAAATAGAACTACCCTATGATCTAGCAATTGCATTACTAGATATTTACCCAAAGAATACAAAAATACTAACTCAAAGGGATACATGCACCCCTATGTTTGTAGCAGAATTATTTATAATAGCCAAATTATGGAAACAACCCAAGTGTTCATCAACTGATGAATGGATAAAGAAGATGTGGGTTATATATATACAATGAAATTTACTTAGCAATAAAAAAGAATGAAATCTTGTCATTTGCAATAACGTGGATGGAGCTAGAGAGTATTACACTAAGTTAAATAAATCAGTCAGAGAAAGACAAGTACCATGATTTCATTCATATGTGGAATTTAAGAAACAAAACAAATGAGTAAAGGGGAAAAAAAGAGAGAGGCAAACCAAGAAAAGGACTCTTAACTCTAGAGAAGAAACTGATGGTTACCAGAGGGGAGGTGAGGGTGGATGGGCTAAATAGGTGATGGCGATTAAGGAGCACACTTATAATGAGTACTGGGTGTTGTATGGAAGTGTTGAATCACTGTATTGTACATCTGAAACTAATATTACACTGTATATTGGCTAACTGGAATTTAAATAAAAACTTAAAAAGTATATCAAGTCTCAGACACAGGAACCCCCATTATTATTCTCTAAATGTCCTTTTGGGACTTCATCAAGATAAAAATCTTCTGCACAACAAAGGAAACAGCCAACAAAACAGAGGCAACCCACGGAATGAGAGAAGATATTTGCAAATGATACCACAGATAAAGGGCTAGTATCCAAGACTGATAAAGATCTTCTCAAACTCAACACCCAAAAAACAAATAACCAAGTCAAAAAATGGGCAGAAGACATGAACAGACACTTCTCCAAAGAAGACATACAAATGGCTAACAGACACACGAAAAAATGTTCAACATCATTAGCCATCAGGGAAATTCAAATCAAAACCACATTGAGATACCACCTCACACCAGTTAGAATGGCAAAAATGGACAAGGCAAGAACAACAAATGTTGGAGAGGTTGTGGAGAGAGGGGAACCATCTTATATTGGTGGGAATGCAAGTTGGTACAACCACTTTGGAAAACAGTGTGGTTCCTCAAAAAGTTAAAAATAAAGCTACCCTTATGACCCAACAATTGCACTACTGGATATTTATCCCAAAGATACAGATGTAGTGAAAAGAAGGGTCACATGCACCCCAATGTTCATAGCAGCAATGTCCATGATAGCCAAACTGTGGAAGGAGTTGAGATGCCATTCAACAGACTAATGGATAAAGAAGATGTGGTCTATTATTCAGCCATCAGAAAGGATGAATACCCAACATTTGCATAAACATGGGTGGAACTGGAGGAGATTATGCTAAGTGAAATAAGTCAAGCAGAGAAAGTCAATTATCATATGGTTTCACTTATTTGTGGAACATAAGGAAGAGCATGGAGGACATTAGGAGAAGGAAGGGAAAATGAAGGGGGGGAATCGGAGGGGGAGATGAACCATGAGAGACTATGGACTCTGGGAAACAAACTGAGGGTTCTAGAGGGGAGGGGGGATGGGTTAGCCTGGTGATGGGTATTAAGGAGGGCACGTACTGCATGGAGCACTAGGTGTTATACACAAACAATGAATTGTGCAACACTACATCAAAAAACTAATGATGTGCTGTATATTGACTAACATAACACAATAAAAGTAAAAAAAATAAATAAATGTGACTTTATGATAGTGAACCCAGTATACGTAATTTTTTATTTGCTCTTTATAGAAAAAGTGCCACTCTGAAGCCAAGGGTAATGAGTCATGGGTCAAGCTGTGAGCTTTCTGTGAGTAAGATTGAGTACCCCCTTATCCAGTAAAAACTAAAGAGCATGAGAGGCACCTGTGTGGCTCAGTCAGTTAAGCATCCAATTCTTGATTTAGGCTCAGGTCACGATCTCAGGGTCATGAGATCAAACCCTGTGTGGGGCTCTGTGCTCAGTTGGGAGTCTGCTTGAGATTCTCTCTCTCTCTCTCTCTCCTGCCACTCCCCCCTTTCTAAAAAATAATTAAATAAATAAAAACTAAAGAGCATGACTCTTGAAAGACAGTGGATGGGTGTTTATTTTGCTACTGTCTGATGGCTCTTCAATGAAATTAAATTACTGTTTGAATGTTTCTGAGTCTGTCTTTTGCTCTATCTCAATTTCCTATGACCCAACACTGATCCTTAAAAAAAAAAAAGCAAAGGAAATCTATGGTCTGGTTGAAGGGCGTTCTTATGCTACTCATTAATGTTCCTTTGGGGGGCGCCTGGGTGGTTCAGTTGTTAAGTGTCTGCCTTCGGCTCAGGTCATGATCCCAGGGTCCTGGGATTGAGCCCCTCATCGGGCTCCCTGCTCAACAGGAAGCCTGCTTCTCCCTCTCCCACCCCCCCTGCTTGTGTTCCCTCTCTCACTGTCTCTCTTTCTCTGTCTAATAAATAAAATCTTTAAAAAAATAATATTCCTTTGGGAGAAATATTGAAAGAAGTTTCTAAAATATAATTGTGCTCCAAGGGAACTCAATTATATTTTTGAGAAGTTCTTATGAAGATTAGTTTCCATGTCAAACATAGCATCCAGCGCTTGATCAGAATGAAGAGTGATATCTTACCTCACAAACACAAAAGCCAAGATGCAAGGACCGTTAAGAATATGCTCCTTGATGTTCATTGGCAAGTGGAGGTTCGTGTGCAGCCTGGACACCAATCAGTGAAAAATTCCAAGTTGGCGTGGTATCGGGAGAAGAAAGAGCAGTGGGTTGTACATCAGAAGACAATGAGCCCCAGTTCAGCCCTGCCACTGTTCTGATCTTAGGCTTCTCTCCACTTCTCTGAGCCACAATTTCCTATTTTGTACAGTGGGAGAATGATACTTTCCCCACAGCACAGTTGTGAGGCTTGTCAGTCACAGGTGTGAAAATGCTGTGGAAACTATTAAGTGCTAGACAATTGAAGTTTAATGTCATTGAGATTAAAAGGGACTCAAGTGAACTGTACTCAAATTAGCACTTACGGCAATCCTGGCAACTATAAAATTTCGAGCATCTTTAGCCTCCGTCTGATGGACAAACTGCTGAGGGCTGAGTATTGAAACAGCAGGGTTGAAAACTCTTAATGGATTTTGCTACTTTGTAGAGTTTTTAAAATGACACTTGTTAGAGGAGGCAGCTTATCAATAACTACATCATATCATTATTAATTGATTTGTGAAACATATAGTAGTTATTGGTATGAGTGATTTTCGTTTTGAGAGATAATATGCTCTTACCCACATTGCTTAGACCTTGGGACTATTCAGAGAGTGTCTCACCAGCATATGTGAGTTGTCACCAGCCCTTTATGCTTTTGAGCGTTGTGAAAAAGTGATGATTCCAAAAGGCAGAAACATGTAAGAATATACAGTTATCAGTCACTTGGAAGCTGGTTTCCTTGTTGTTGAATTAATTACCATGTATCATTGAATTAAATATGTTAACGGATTTGGAACATTCTCCCTTAGTAGTCTCATATCTTAGTGGAAGTAAGAAAATGAAGAGCAGGAAAGAAACTTCTATTAGACAATAAAATATCGTTGGGCTGTGGGTTTTTGTTGTTGTTGCTGCTGTGTGTGAGAAGATAATGACAAACTCATATACCACAGGGCTTGAACAGCCTTCTGAAGAATCCACAGCTTCATTGGGGTCCACATACTATATGTTGTGTGAATTAACTCTGAGCAATTGCTGAAAATTTTAAACAAAATACAGCTATTTCAATAAGAAATTATTGTGTACTAGCCCTCTATAACAAAGACTAGCTAAACATTTTCCTGAAACTCAAAGCACACTGTGAGAGTTTCCTATATATAGACATTTTATTATGCATTAAATGATATAACATTTATACCATGCTTCATAATTAAATGTAAATCAAATGCTAAAGAAGGATATATACCATTCCAACAAGATCCAATTAATCTTAAATATGCTGCTTATAGCCTCATTTATTAAGAACATATTCCCACTGCATTAAATAAATGCATTGTTAAAGAATGTCTCCCCAGATAGATCAAAAATCATTTATTAAGTTTCATGCACATCTATCTAAATGGAAGCTAATGCACTTGGAGTCAGTGTCAGATTCCTTACCCTTTCTCAGCCTTTTGCGGCTGATGTCTCTTTTTGTGCCATCTGAATGCCTTTCAGTTTTTCTTAATCCTCAGTAGAGCCTGGATACTCTCAGTGCAACCCAAATACTCTCTCCTGAGGTGTTGGTATAGCAGCAGCTTATAACAGGTTTCTGTATCAGGGTGACTGATTAGAGAGAACAGGGAAAAGAAGGCCATAAATTTGTGTTTGACAGTGCCTCTGCTTGCTCAGGAAGCACCATGAAGTGCATGTATACATATATATATATATATATATATATATATATATATATATATATATATATATATATATATATATATATATATATATATATGGCTATACTTTAGGACTATTAGTTATTTCTCTTTTTGCTAACATTGGAGTTTACGGTGCCTATATTTTTTGGGAGGTGTTTTTGTCCCTTCCTTACTGATGCACATTGCCAGTTATCAAGTTAGCACATGAAAAGTGCAGAATTGCATTACAGAATTGTAGGAAGCTGGATGCCTTTCAGTGCTTCCCCTTCCCTTCCCCCCCACCCCCCCCCGCCCCACTCTTCTCTAGCAATAGCCAGAGAGATGGAAAACTGGCTCCGAGCTTTGTAGTTTCTCAGAAGACTTAATTGGAGTCTTCCTGACTGTACTTCAATGTCCATATTCTCATAAAACTAGCTTCTTGCTTCCCCTGTGCTGTAACTGGAGAAAGTCCAGATACTCCTACAAAGATTCCTTTCTCATTTTCAAGAAGTAGATACTGCCTCAACAGAGAAGTCATTGACTAGCTAAGGTTGGCCCTAAAAACATTTAAGTCCCTTGCCATCTTTGATCCCAAGTGAACCTAGCTGGTTGAGATTATTGTGCAGTATTAGCCTATGTTCTTCTCAGGAAGCCCTGAGTAAGTCAAGGGTTAAGGGCTTTTGTAGGTGGTTAACTTATTTTGAGAGTAAAACCAGGAAATGGAGTGGAGGTGGGGACAAAAAGGGAAGGAGAAAATGTTCACCCAACAGTGTTTGTGAGTTGGTTATGTTGTGGGTTTGATCCTGCTAGAACCCTGCGAAGGAGCTGTGCGGAAATTGGCTCAGTATTATCCACACGAACAGTGAGGCTGCAATGCACGAGTGGTGGGCATATTCCTCTAGGCAAGCGCAGAGGAATACCTTGAGAGAAACTGACGACCCTCCATGGCCAATCTTAGAGCAATACTCCTGATTTCCCACATGTAAAGTAAAAATGAAGGGCTTTTCTCAGCAGTTTGTTATACATAGATTAGATTAAATCATATTCCTCTTGCTATTTATGTTGCTGTTATTATCAGAACTAATTGAATTCTGGAACATATCTTAGATAACTAATTCCATCCTTTCACTTTTTTAAAAAGATTTTATTTATTTATTTTGAGAGAGAGAGAGCAGGGGAGGGGCAGAGGCAGAGGGAGAGAGAGAATCCCATGCAGACTCCCTCCTGAGTGTGGAGCCTGACTTGGGGCTCGATCTCATGACCCCGAGATCATGACCTGAGCTGAAATCAAGAGTCGGACACTTAACTGACTGAGCCACCCAGGTGCCCCCATCCTTTCACTTTTCAAATGAGAAAACAAGGAGCCAGAAAGATAAGATAATTATCTAAAATCACACAACAATTCAGAGAAAGAGCCTATTTGTATACCAAGAGTTCACTTGACCCCCTTTTAAGCTTATCCACCATACCTCACTGCCTTTGAAAACGCAAAAAGCATCTGAACACAGGTTCTATTTCAGCTACATTAGTTTGCTGAATTCTAGGACCCTTAGGGATGAAGTAGTCACCCACTATACATGAGTGATAGCACTATTTGCAAGAGTCTTATTTTGGTAAGCATTACTCTTTACTAATAATCTGTTATCTTCAAGTTCCAGATACATGGAAGACTTGAATTCTCTGCATGGCTCTGTGACCAGTTCTACCAATGAAGTGTGAATAGAAGTGATTATCTGTGACTTCTGGGTCAAAATGTTGATCTGTACTTGAATTTCTAGCCTTTTCTGTCCACAAAATATTGTTGGGAAGGTCATGCATTTGAAATGATGGCATCTTTAGATGGTGAAGCTTCCAACAGCTGAACTTCTTCGGACACCAACATGAGCAGGGTCCCCCTCCAATTCAAATGGGCATGAAGTATGAGCAATATGCCAACCTTTGTTGTTTTAAACCAGGGAGATTTGGTGGGGTGTTCACTATAATAACATAAACGAGCCCATACTAACTAATACATTTTGGGAACAAGGTAATTTATTTGACACTTCTCAAATCACCCTCATCTTTTATTAATTGTTGATCCTGTTCATATCCCATCTGGGTTTTCTTTAATGTGATGGTAGAAAAATGTCTGTTAAATTTCCTAGCAACTCCTTTTTTTTAAATTAACAATAATTTTTATTAACAATGAATTGCCTTTCTGTGACAGCCACGAGAATATACCTCACAAATCTCCAACTACAGGGAATGGAATTAACAAAGATCCCCAGAGCCTGTGTTCTAAAATCCATCATTGTGTTATTCAGAGGCCATGTTTCCCATAGACAGCTCACAAGCTCTTACTATGGTAAGGATACTAGAGCGGCATGTTCTTGAAAAACCTGCCAAACGTTCCTTAGACTGCATGTTAGTGTAAGACACTTGCATCCCACTTATCCTGCCTCTCTTATGAAGAAGATCAGACCTGCACTGCAGTCTGATAGGTCAGCTTACCTGCCCACCTCCTATTTTCTCTCACACAGGCATTTTCCCCAATAAAGACATGACACGTTTAATTCCATCTTGGCATTTGCTTCTTAATGAGCCCAGACTTGCATACTCTCCATTTTATAACTAAGATCTCTCCAGAACACAAATTCTTTCTGGATCTATTTATCCAGTGATCAGATTCACTATCTTTGAATTATTAGTTTCCTTTAATTCATAGCCAGAAAGTTCAGAGCTAGAGAGACACTTGGAGAACTAGTCTAGAGCTTCTCAAAACGTAGACCACTTGCATCACATCAACATGCAGTGCTTGTTTAAATGTGTCCCAGACCTGCTGAAACTGAATCTCTGAGGATGGGACCTAAAAACCTAAATTTATATCAGCTCCCAAGGTAGTTCTTATTGCACATTATGGAGAGTCACTGATCAAGTTCACATAAAACTGAGATCCAGTGGAAGAAATAAAGAAATTCACATTATTCAACCAATTAAAGTAAGAGTTCCACCTAAAAATATAGGTCTCCAGATTCCAAAGTCAGCACATGAGTTACTTACATGGCATACCATATTATACCAACTACATTTCAAAGCTGGAGAATTTGTACCCTCAGAACTTTTGATGAGTTCAGTAATCACAACTTACAGGAAAAGATCTTTGACCCCATTGGTACACATGATACCAGTCATTGTCAAAAAATCTGACAAACATCTGACATTTTCAGACTTAGACAAGGTGATCAGCCAACAGTTGTGAACAATAAAGTGAAGAGAGAATCATGACTATTTCTCCTGGAGCCATAAATCTAAAACTTCATAGCTAATGACATGGATTAAAGAAGAGTTTGAAAATTACATCTGTGGGAATATTTTGAATGACCGGTTGATTTGATGTTTATTTTAAATGTTTGAAATAATGAGGTCATGAAGAAATTGGTGTGGTTATTATGACCAGTTTAATAACTAAATTAGATTTGGTATGCACCTTTAATCAATCCAGTAAGACCAATCAAAGATTTGGTTGGTTTGAGCTAGTTACACTTACAAACCCTGTAGAAAAAACAGCATATAAATTAAAAAGAATCTTGATAACTAAAGAAATAGCTCATTAAAATGAAAAAAAAAACAGAAAAAGGAAAAAATGAACAGGAACAAAGCTACAGCTTATCAGAAACATGCATCAATGAGGGATAAAAGACCAAAGCACAGAGTTCAGTGGACATACGTGGTGAAAAAAAAATTGAGGAGTCAAAATCTGTGACAAACTGGAAATAAATATAATCAGTAAACACAAAACTCAAGGGTGATGAGTAAATCACAAGTAAGATAGAAGTTAATAGTTTATCATCAACATTAGGTCAACTTATATTAATATCTTGCTCAATTTATCACCAAATTTGAAAGGGAATAGTAAAAGTGTTCATTGTTACCAATGCGGAGGGAAGCAGATCTACAACAAAAATGTGAATGTATTGGTTTCATTTATCCTGGAAAAGTAAAATACAAATCTGCCTTTATCATGAAGAATAATTGTTGGAATAGAAGGGCTTTAAAGGACTTAATTATAGAGAGTATGTTAGTTTATGGGAGTATAAATTTTAACACCGGATAAAGTTTCTGGAGAAGACCATAAGCTCTGTCAGGGTAGATCATATCAGTTTCATTCACCATTGGATAGTCAACCCAGAGAACAGGGCCTGGCACCTAGTAAGCTTTCCAAACAGTGATGAAATGAATGAAAACATATGTTTTTATAGTTGGCAACCTAGGAGAGTTTAAGTGTTTACCATGACAAGGAGAGGTTAAAGAAAGATAGGCTAAAGTCTTTTTATATATGATTCTTTGGTATAAATTTGGGTTTTATGTCTATGATTGCTGGGTGTGTTCAATGTTATTGGCCTAAAAACTTACTTTACTGGGTTCCATTATTCAATTCAGATAAGAGAAAACACAGAGAAGAGGGAAGATAATGTGGACAAATTTTATTCACTGAAAGGACATTATAGATTGAGAAAATGTTAATTACTGCAGAAAGTTATTGCAATAACAACAGCAGGAGTATGGAGAATAGTTTGAAAAAACTGGCCAATTTTTAAATGTTTCTTTATTAATAATTCTCTTGTATCATGGGGTTTTACTGTGTTGATTAGCTGATAGTAAGATTACTGCAGAAGAGATGTGTCCAGACCACAGCTAAAAATGATTTTATTTTTTTCCCCAACCGTATTTTAAACGGTAACTATAATCTCTAATATAGATAACTCATTATCACTAGCTTTTCTGTCCATACATATGTATGTATATACACACTCAGCCCAGCCCTCCTTCCCCAGTTCAACTGACACAACTGCCTGATACTCGCTGGGCATTTGTAAATATTTGTGTTTTCTGAACTAAATTAAATTAAATTAAATTAAGTAAAAATAACCCTTCCATAGAATTGGAATCTCTTTCTTTTAAATATATCCAGGCTGTAAAAACCATTTGTTGAAGAATGTATTCACGGAGTGCTTATAGCCAATCTCTATTTATTTGATTATCTGATATTGTCAGGACAATTAGAATGGACAACCACTGTAGCCTAGTTCTGGGAATTGAGAGAGTAAAGTCAGGTCAAGACATCCAGAAAAAGGAGAAGCTCTTCTGACCTAGAAAATTGACACTGTATAGCTCTGGGCAAGACAACACCTCTCTCCACTTAATGTTTTCATAGCAGCTCAAACTTCATAACCTTTGAGTTGACCTTGGCCAAGATTCTCAGTGTTTAGCACATCAGCCAGGGCTCACTCCTCACACTAACATTGCTTACTCCTGAGAAGTAACTCCTGAGAAGGTTCCAGTTAGTAAACTGGCTGTCTAAATATATTGTGACTACTGCTTAGAACATTGAAGTCAGTAAGGAACAATTTGCTAAACGAAATTTCTTTTTCACGTATCACTGTTTTGTACTTGAACAAATTGACAGGGGAAGATATTTTTGCCCATCGTATGCTGTATTATAATAATTCTATTATTTATACCATGTATACAATTACATTTAAATTAATGTCTTCTTTACAATTAAAAAAGTTTGACCAACAACCAAAAGAGAAAAAATGCAATTCTGCCTTTGAATCCATGGGATAAGAGTTGAATAATAAAGTAATATTTTGCTCATTTGATTTCTAATTTTTTTTCTTTCTTTAACACAATAAGATCAGAATTGCAACACATTCCAATGAAGAAACCTGAATTGATATCTAGTAATCCTTTCTAAGCTAATATCGATCTAAAATAAATATCATCTACTGAAATATTAAAAACAAAATTGAAGCCAAACTCCTTTTAGGTCTTTTTACATAAATCTCAAAAGACCATTTTTTTCCCCGTTTCCCCCTATCTTGCTTTGGCAGTATCTTCTGCTTCCAATACTGGGCTTTTTTACTTTCCTGGCTATTTGGTCTTCAATGTAAATATTTTCCCTGCACTTTGCAACTACTGCTATTCTAAAAGATAATCAATTCCAATTTCTTGACATTCCAATTTTATTCCATCTTAAATAAGGCATCGTATTTTCAATCCCTACTCAGCCATATTTCTATATTGTACTAGTTACTTAAGAGCAGCTGACGGAAATTGCAGTGACAGCTGACTCTGAACACTGGGGAAAAAATACTCAGGGCGCTGATGCCTGTTCTTTCTAATCTGAAGTCTGCGATTAGGGCTTTGATTTTTGTCGTCAGCAAATATTAAATTGCATACTAATTTCATCCAAGAATGGGGGTAAAAAAGGGTACAATTATTGTTGGGGTTAATTCTTGAATAAAAGTATCAGTAATTAGTTGCTTTTATTGTATTAATGCTTCCCGTAAATATATTGTTTAGATGAATAGTACTCTTATGGAAGTGAATGTTTCCGTGGATTGTAAATAGCCAGAAGTTAGGAGTGTTTTAGTTACAATGTTACCCTTGTACGGATATAAAATAAGAAGAGGTTAAAAATCCTTACATACAAATTTGAACAGCAAACATTGGTGCATGATTTTCGCCTTGAACAGCATCTCTTGGGCGTCTGAGAAGCTCTTTTTGTTTGTTCTCTTGTATTTTTTTTAAAAGAATAGAACAAATGGTTTTTAAGATAGAAAGAAAATGTTTTGATATGTATTATGCATTTTATTTACTTAAAATTTGGTTTTAAGGGTATTATAATAACTATTAGGAATACAGCAAAATTATGTCACTGCGTAAATTCCCCCTAAGTAAAATATGAATTTATTTAGAAAGAAATGTAGATTAAGCAAAAAGGAATTTAATATTTAGCTTTTTAAGAGAAGGCTTAGAGTGAAAATATAAAAATTCTAAACATTTTCTTTATTTCAATTATTATGCCATAAATTTATAAATACATTCTTTGGAGAAGTAGTTTTCAGAAGACAAATGTGCCTGTAGTTATATGGAATTTTACATAATTGGTCAAATATTTAACTTAGTTTAATATTTAACCAACACTTTTTGATTATAGCAAATTATAAAATCATATAATTTTTAAAATTTTTGCTTAATACTGTCAGCAACTTTATAGCTTAATATTCTTATAAGAATTTTCATTTAAAGTGGGATTAAATAAGTGATATTAGATAGCTATTTCATTCTGACACCATAAAATAAGTAGAACTTTATTTTACAAGATTTATTTAACAACCACAGAATTAATAGAAACACTTTATTACATTAGCACTGATATATTCAACAATAGTCTTCATGACAAGGATATGTGTGTATGTTTAGAAATAAGCTGTAATTTTGAAATTCACATTGAATTAATATGGCTGTACATTTTTAAAATAAATACAAACCCTATAATACATAAAAATGAAAAAGAATTTTTGACCTTTTAAAAAATGTCCACCATTTCATTTGAGAAGAGATTGTTCCATACCGAAAAACTCGATTTTAATGCAAGTATCCCTTCTTATGAGTTTGCCTAAGTTGCAAACATATCAGATCACTTATACTCAGAATGCATTCTTTTCTAAAGAAATCTTTCTAAGGCAAGTATAGATATAAATTCTTTAAAAATTTTCAAGGATAAAGAGTATACATATTAGGGTAAAGCAAAATTTTCAACTTCTTTCTCAACCATAACTCATTTTCTTATTACCAAATTAGAGCCTGATAAAAACCTGGGTTAATTGTCAAAACAAGAAAATGATTCTTTACTGGGATCCTTAAGTTTTTAAAAATGTAACAACCTGTGCTAGATACCTTTATTTAATTTTTTTCTTTATTAGATCGTAGGTATCTGGAGAAACTAGGAAAAGTTTCTCTACTTATATATTCAGCACAAAGGTTTTTAACTCTGATCTGCAATTTCTTATTTTCATATAAAATTAGATTAAGTGTGCAGAAATTTAACTACAGAAATAATTTGACAGACTGAAAACTTCGAAATATTTGACTCTTCACTACCCTACAGAAATATAAGAAAATTATTCAAGGAGTTCTCAAAATTAAAATCAGGTGGCCCCTTCAAAAGTACAATATGATGAGAGCTTTTAAATTTCACAGATTAAATGTTCCTAAGAGCTGAATGTTTTCATTGCTGATGGCGACTCGGCCATCTGGATATTGTAGCTAGTGTCCTGCCTCTTTCTGGCAGCAGAGGGCGCTCTGGCATTGTTGACAGCGTATAAGTTCCTGGTGCACTGCGCTAGCATCTCCTTCCCAGGAAGGAAACGTACTATTTCCCTGGAGGGGTGTCATTGAGTATCTCAAAGGGTCAAGCTGTTCCTAAATTATTGCGAGAAGCTTTAATTTCAGACCACTAAATGAAAGTTGTGATTGTCAAAGGGCCTCCACAGCATACTATGCTGAAGTTCTCCAATTGTGAAGCTTAAACTGTTTTAATGCAAAAAATGCTGAGCATAGAATTTCCAGCAAATTGGCAATAGATATTAAACCAGATGATTAATTTTAAAATAAATAGAAAATAAAAGTCTTAAAAATCTAGAAATATTATGGGTCGATAGCCACTCTGGATTTAACCATTGTAACCAGAACACTAAATTATGTGTTCCCTTATTTAAATGGTATTTTACCTTCTTTCATTTCATGTATCTCATTTCTATTTACAAAGTAATTTTAAAACTTATTAAGCTTTCTGGAGGACAGGTTTAGATTGTCCTAAACAGGAAGGATTGGGGGGGGGGTTAGGTGTGTTTCTATTATGTAATATGAATTATAACACAACTAAAATAGAAGTATTTTGCAACTTTGGACCCTTGTTGTTTCATGAAATGTCTGAGGAAATGTGGGTACAGGAGATTGGTGCTGTTGCATGAATTCTGGAATGAAATCAAATTTCCATGATAACGTGTAATGCTTTAAACCCATTTCAATTTCCAATGACTACTCTTAAATGGCACAAGAGGAATGTTTCCCAACACTTTCCTTTTATTATTCAAGTAGCACCCTTTTTTAGTGTGTTTTACCTATTCCCTCCTAAATTATATAAAATGAAATATAAACTTAAGTCATCAATGGACATGAAAGACCTAATTCAGAGTTCTAAAATCAGAGAATAAGATTCACCCTGAGGGAAGAGAGTAAGACTATCTCCTGAGCATATTGTGCTTCATCGCTTTATTTTCAGACTTATTTGATATAGCTCCATCATTCAGGTGTAAAAGAATGAATCTGATGAAATGTATGACCCATTTGTGGCCCACTTCTAGATCTGGATCAAAATTGTTCTTGCTGTCTCTATTGCCAATCTGGATTGTTTTATCTAATTTTAACATCTTTTATGTTTGTGGATTTATAAACAAATGCAAGCAAATATGTAGGAATTTCTTTTGAGACCTCAGGCTGGCTACAAATTGTTTGATTTCTTGTTTCTCTCTCTGTCTCTCTCCCCTCTTTGATTCATTATTTAGTTCAGATGTTTAAAGTTCTCAATATCTATGAAATAATGCTGCGAGATTTAAAGATTTACTGAATATATGAATACTGACCCATACGACCCTCGACTCCTAAAGCGAATCTTCATTGCCTGCGATTTAGTAAGCCACCTGTCCTTTTCCAACTGCCAGAGCTTTGAGGAGGAGGATGCTGTAGTCGGTTTTTCCGCAGTGCGGGTTTCAGGTCTTCCTGCCTGCAGTGCCTCCCGCCGGCCAGGAAGCACTGAACAAGCTCCGCGCCTCATAGAGGTCTGTTGTGCTTGCAGCTCTGGACCTGCCTAGGAAGGCTGCCCTTGCTGCCTGAGGCGGCAGGGGCTAGGTGGGCTCCTGCTTGGTCTCACCTAGTCAGTCCCCATCCCGTCCCTTCCTGGTAAATCTTGAGGTCCACACTTGAGATTGTCGCGAGTCCCTTTACTGACCACACTAACACTGTTTAGGTATGCAGCTGAGGACCTTAAGTTTGTATGTTTTAAGGAAGATGGCTTCAGAAAGAAAAAAAAAAAATGGAGCCTTCATTCTCCCCATTCTCCTTGTAAGTCCCGCCCATTGCTTAGATTCGGGTTTCAGTCTAAATAAAGTGAAATTGTTTCCCAATATACATAAACCACGTGAAGATCGAAAAGGGCAAGTCAAATGTGGCAACAGCTAGAGTGGACTATTATGGTAAAATATTAGGTTTTTCTGTATGCGGCATTTCTCTGCTTTTAATTTTTTTTTCTTTCTCAAATTACCTAATATTCTGTTATTCTTTGGGATGGGGCTGGGAGGGTCCTATTGCTTTTTGGTTAAATTACGGAGAGAAGAGGGCCCAGGTCAGCACCGCGGACAGCACCAGGCGCGAAGGGCGCGGCCACTTTGGTGAATCCTCTCTTAGCTCCTCTCCTTTGTTCCCAGCCCCTGCAAGCCAAGGCAGAACAAAGACATCTATCAAGGCTCGCTTTCTTAGCCTGGGTTTGTTTTTGGCTCCAAGGCCGTGGTGTGGAACTACTACCTTAACAAAGTCCACTTCAGCGGCTTCCAAATAAATTAATTTGCCAAGTCCTTCTAAACTTTCGGGCCTGCCCTTTTCCCCTTGTCCGACTCCTTTGACTGATTTGGCCACTGCGACCATGTCGATACAAGGAAATTATCTTGGCTTTCTAAAGCCAGGCAAGGCCTACTGGATACTAGGAAGAGAAGGGGGGGATAGGGGGCAGTGGTAGTTGGGGGGTTTCCCGAAGAAGGTGAGCCATTTGAGGTTTCTTGTGCAATGTGATAAGGGCGCCATTTAACATTATTATCCTCTTTGTTGTTTTGTTTCCGCAGCGTGGTCCAGAATGCAATCATCCTACTTGCTCTTTAAAGAACCACTGCTTTCTAAACAGTTCAACTCTAGAATATTTGCACAAACGGGAACTTCTGCTCTCTTGACCGCTGAAGCTCCTGTCACTGAAGCTCTCCTAAAATCCCCTCTGGGGATTCACCCGCAGATTTCCAAGACTTTTGCTGAAAACTATGACCATTTTACTTTGGGGACCACTAGGTTGGTTCTGGAATCGGTTTGAGGGTCTTTATGCGGCAAATGATGAGTTTGTTCTACTACCCCTCAAACCCCCTTGTGATTGCCTTTTCCTTTTTGTCATCCTGAGACGCTCTCGTGTCCTTCAAGTGTAGCCATAGGCTCCGCTCTTGGCATTCACCGCGTGCCTTAATTGTATGACATTAAATCAAGGTCCGCTGTGAACACGGAGGGCAGAGTCTGATCTTGATCCGCAAAGTAACTGACCCATTGCGAATACACCACTTCTCCTCATGCCCTTCCCCCTCCACCGAGCTCTGAGTCCCTAGGACTCCCCCAGAGTCATAACTCATAAGCCCGGTCCCGACTCAGCTCGCCTCCTGCCACAGCTGCCAGAGCTGCTGCTAATTAGTCTGTTCAGTGGAAGTGTAGACGATGCATGTGTCTGCGTATACATATGCATATATCTGCATGCCATTTACAGCACACCTAAAAACATACATACGCCTATAAATCTAGTTTTCAAATGACGGCGTGGATCGAAGTTAATTACCCCTCTGGTACACATCTAATTTCGTAATCGTGTTATTTTCCTGAAGGCAATTAACCGAGTTGGTTCGCCCTGCATCTCTTCTAAGTCACTTGTAAGGAATGGCAGGTTTTCAGGACCGCGCCATTGCATGTTCTGCTGCAGAAAGCTTTGTCAATCATTTCTTGCTGTCGGGAATGAGATCTAGCGCATAGACGGGAAAATAATCTTGCGTGTGTGTATGTAAGATAAACACGCAGATATGCCTAGTCTCTGTGTCCTGTGATAACGTTACCGCGGTTTCGGTTGGGAGATTTGGGGAAGAGATGAGAGTCCAAGGGCGGGCTGGGTCGTCTTTCTTTGTAATGCGGAAAAATTAACTCAACCGCACCTGCCTAGTCCCGAGAGAGCTGGGCGGCCCATCTGGTCTGGCTACAGCCTTGGTGCAGAGAGAAAAGCCAGCCCGCTAAGGCTTCCCCACTGCCGGGGTCTGGGCCCGGCTGGCTGGGGGTTATGGCTTAGAACAGCGCAGCCAACGCGCTCTCCTCAGACTGCGGCAAGAGTCAGGCTGGAGGAACCTGGGCCGGGCGGAGGGAGGGCGAGCAGGAGAGAGGAAGGGGTGAGGGGAGTTGACCTCTACGGGCGGAGCCCTCTGAGCAGCGGGCAGGAGCTGGCGGGCGCAGCGGCTCTTTTCGCGGCGTCCCCTATGGCGCGGTCGGCCCAAGGGAAAGGCCCGCTCCGGCTCCTGCGTCCGAGGAAGGGAGGCTTCTCAACCACCGCGGTCCCTGGGCGGCGTAGATCCCAGCTGCGGCGGGAGAGAGCGCCGAGAGCCAGTCCAGCGCAGATTCCCCAGCACGCACCCCTGAAAAACAGAATCACAGTGCAGAATTAGAGAGGGCGGCAGGACGGGGGAGGGGGGGTTTGAGGAGAGGAGAGCAGGAGGCGGGAGGGAGTAGGCGGCGGGAGGGAGCAGGAGATGGAGATAAGGTGATGGGGGGGGACGGGACCCCAGACGGCGGGCTACGACCTCCGTCCCCAGGCTTCAGCCGAGTGCAGAGGGGCCCGTGGAGCGCGGAGCCCGGGGCGCGCAGCCCAGGGGGCGGCGCGGTGGCGGTGCGTGCAGGTCCCGGCTGCGGAAGCCGCGCGGTGGGGGCCAGACGCTGCGGCACAGCAGCGGCCAGAGAAGAGACGTCGGGAGCTGTAACTGTCAACAGAAGATCCTCCCGCGCAGTCCAGCCGTTTCCAGCCGTTTCCGCATTCTGTGCCCCCTTTCCCCTTCCTCACCACTTCCCTCAGACCGCACTCTGCATCCGCACTCTCCAATCCCCACCCCTTCTTGGCTTAGGACCCTGCAAACTGCGAGACCCGCGAGTCCCAGCAAGAAAAATCGAAACGATCGATGAGAGAAAGAATTACATATACACATAGCCCTAGAAATCCGAAGGAGAAACACCTACTAGCCCTGTTCAAACCTGGAGAGGACCAAACCGTTTTCAATCGCTGTTGAGCGCCTTCGCGGAGAACAGAGGAGGCTGAGAGGCTTCCGTGGTGTAAGGTGCTTTAGGGTGGGAGGTGGGGATGGGTGGGGGTGGGTCGGAGCGGTCCGGTCTTTCCCCCTCGCTTGCTGATCCAGAATTAGGGATTAATGGCTCGCTCCAGCCAAACAAATAAGGCATCTGCCTTCAGCACAAGAGGATTACACGGGCTGCTGACGTCACCAGTCAGACAGATGTTGGCTCCCAAAGTCCTGAGCAGCTCGCTGTGTCCTTGAAACCAAAGAGCCGCAGAAGGCGCTCAGCCCCCAAGAGCTGCGCCTGGGTACAGCAAAGGGCGAGTGCCCTGCCCTTGCCTACACCCCCTGGCGCCAACGTAGTGACCCAAAGACAGCCCCCCTAAGACGTCGTGCCCCCTGTCTCTCCGGTCCTTCCTTACAGCCCTACCGTCAATGCTCAGACTTGCTCAAGGCAAGCCAAAGTCACCATTTTCGGTTGCCTCTCCCTAAAATGGAGACAAGAGTCGACAGCCCCTGGACATCTCATCTAGATCCCTAATTCTAAGCTCTTGGGCTCTTATTCACTCACACATGTAGTTACTGGCCAAGTAACTACAAAATAAGCACCTTAGGCCGGACAGAGCCCACGCTCTAGATGAGGGGCGGCCTTTTAATTATGTGCGCAAGCTGCAGAAGCAGGGCTTATCTGCATTTCCTCTTCTCGCCCCCGCCGCCGTCCTTTCCCCAGGCCGAGGTTTAGGTTTATCCTTAATCTTATCACGAATGCCATTCCGGACGAATGTACCTTTCTAGACAATGACCTGTTCCCAACCAAACGGTGTCCCAACCAGAGCCCTGGGCCACCACTCAGTGAGCCACGGGGACCTCACCATGGTCCTGATCATTGCATTTTCTTTGCAAATACTTTGAAGATGCTTTTCAAAAACAAATAAACAAAATGGTGTGTGTGTGTGTGTGTGTGTGTGTGTGTGTGTGTGTGTGTGTGTGTGTCCAAAACATTTGTAGCATCTGATTTTAAGAATTTGTACATTCAGGTAACTGCAGTTTTATTCTATAGCCAAATCTAATTCCTAATTCATAAACCCTAAACTCTTTAATTTGATGTCGTTTCAAAATTAAAATTTAAATATAAACTATTTTAGTTTCTCAAACCTGCATATTATTTTTGCCTTATATGAATTCCCAGTCCTTTAGAAGTCACACTGAAGTCGTTATGAATAAGCCAAAAGATAATATAAAATTGGAAATTTAAAGGAGCAATTTTGAATGTGTTATGTAATTCACGAATGAAATGGTTTTAAGTTAAGTTCAATTTTGTAAAGAAATAAAGGCAATTGAAATAATGTGTGAAACAAAATAAATTGATCTCTGACACAGAGCTTCACTGAATCAATTCTGTTCCCCAAATCAAATCAGTATGTATAAAAAAAATCTGTGACTTTCTTGGAAAAAAAATGTTTGCCCACAACATTACACTGTTGGTTATAGACTACAATGCCTAAACAGGAGTAGAAGATGTGTGTAGCTGGACTATATTTCCATTCATATTATTCCTGTCTATCAAAGTGGCATTTAATTTTTCCAATTTTATGCATTTAGAAATTCAGTCACTGATAAAAATCAACTTAATTTGCCTTAGTGTCAATCAGGTAATTCCAGCCTAAAATAGTAAAATTTCTCTATCCTCACTTTGCTTCAAGGCCTTATAAGAAAGAGCCCACATCTTAAAGGGATGGATTTAAATTTGTTATTTACCAGTAACAAAAGGTAGACCTCATCTCATTTTAATTGGGTAAAGAACACATACTATTTGAGACAGCATATATAAATCATTCTTTTTTTTTTTGAAACTTCGTAGAGTAAGTTTGAAATCCCAAACTTTAAAGAAGTCTAATTCTTTCTAAAAATCAAAAACATTGTTTTGCCTCCCAACATATTTGAATATAAACTTCCATTCTGGTCTCACAAAATTTTACTAGAGTCCTTTTTGCTCAGTGATTTAATATTAGTTCGCTGTCCATGGTCTTGATCCACATGAAGGGAGATGCCAGTGGTGCATTCTGAAAAATGTAAATCACAGTGCTTCTGCTTCAATTTAATGCCATAACATTTAAAGATAATGTCAAAGGGGGGAACATCTATAGGCTTTGAGTTCTCTCCCCCATTCCAGTTGTTTTCATTTTCCCATATTTGCCACCAAATTGTGAGTACAGGAAGCAGATGGGAAAAGTTTGCATTTCATTATTTTTGAGCTGACAAAATCACCACCCCATTTAGGGGCCCAAAGAACTGGAGTAAATAGAAAATAGAATTTTTTTCAACCTGCATTTTTTTTTTCTTCCAAAAAAGTGAGAGACATTCTCGTCTAGGCTTCCTTGTTCACTTTTACAAATGGTTTAAAAAGTGCAAAAATTTTTACAAAATGACAAATTGCGAAAAAAAAAGCCAAACAACAACCTCTTCAACTCTCCCTTTGTAGATAGATATAGATATCACACACACAGGCAACACGAAAAGCGTTAAATTAAATCCCTTCACTAACACACTGTAATATTTTTTTCCCCTGCTGAAGCAAAGAAAGCACACGCTCTAATAGTTAAGGCTACTTAGTAATTCCTTCTGTCCAAAATAACGTTTCACCTTCGTCTCAAAAAACAAAAGACTGACCTGGCAAAGTAACATTTAACCTCCCCTGGGGTTTCCTGGGGGTGGGGGGGGGTGTGTGTGTGTGAAAGAATAAAGAAAAAACTTTCCTCCTCTCTCCAAACATTTCATTGTCTTTAGACTTTTATTTTTCTCTTCAAATTATCAGGGGAAAGTATGTTATTTATACGTATGTGTAGAAACATATAAACAGATGCTTATCTCCCGAATCCCTAAAAGCCGCTGCGGATCTTTGAAGGACACCAACCTGCGCAAACTGGTCATATTTTTGTTTTGATGCAAGTATCCCAACGACAAGAAAACAGGCTCTTGCCTAAACTGAGGTCGGTACCCACGCCAGGCCATGAGGCCGAACTTCAGTGATTCGCACTTTTCCGGGCACGAGAAGACTACTTTCCGAAGAAGTATTTAGAACTTGGGAAAATCCTTGTACCGGAAGAAAATGGCCTAAACACAATAGGACTCGCCATTTTCTCCTTGTGAAGCACAAAGCGCTTGGCGCTGCCCGGCACACAAAGAAAGCGTGGGCCCGCGGAATTCTTGCACATTTTCAAGAGGCCAAAAAAATACCTCCCCCAGAACCACGATTTCTCCTGCTTGGGCGTTCTGAGACACACTCTGCTACCCTCACTCAACCTTGTCACAAGAAGGTCCTTTATATGAGATGTAGCGAAAACACCCACCAAAGGCGCGATGCTAGCTAGCCGCCAAACCCGGCCAGACTAAGTCCCGCAAGCCGAGGGGCCCGGCCAGCGGCGGCCCAGGACTCCATTCTGGGCCGGAGGGTGCTCGCATCCCCTCCTTCCTCCTCAGCTCTCTCCTTCCAATTCCATCCCGTCTCCCCTGCACGTCTGGTAGTGCGGGAGCTTAGGGATCTCCATGACCTGATTTCCATCCAGTGCCAGGAACCAACCTTGCAGCCAGGAGCCGGGCGGGAGGCTCTCAAGGATGCTTGCAACGCGGGAACCCCTCGACTCCGCGCCTCCGGACGCCCCCCTCCCGCTGCTCCAAGTCTCCGCATCCAAGACCGCCAGTGCCTCGTTCCGCACGCCCAAAACGGGCGAAACACTTCACTCGCTCACGTGCGGAAAGTGCAAGCTTCGAGGAAGCCCCTGTGAATAAAAACACCGAAACACAACCCTCGCGCGCTCCGACTCACAAAGCGAACACTCCCAACCCAGCCAGCGACGCAGAGCACGGCTAACGTAGGAAAAGATAGTACTTACAGCCGGTCCGCGTTTGGGTAATCCGCGTCTCAGCCCGTTTGTTTGTTAAAAAATATATACACATCTCTATACGTTTGACTTTGCACATCTTCCACCGTTGAGAAGGAACGACAACAAAAATCTTGTAGCCTAGCGGGGATGGGGGAGGGGGATGGAGATTTTCATTGTCTACGCTCTGCACACGCAGCCCAAGGAAAGACGCTCATTGCCGTGTGGGGCTCCTTCTACTTTCTGCTTGAAATTCAGAAGCGTTCAACGCAGTAAAGCGGGGGTTTGGTCTCCCTCCCTGCCTCCCACCCTCTGCGTTCTCTCTTCTCTCTCTCCCTCCCTCTCCCTTCTCTCTCTCTCTCTCTTTCCCTCTCTCTCTCTTTCTTTTCTCTCCTGTCCCCTCCCTCTCTCTTCTCCAGCTCGAAGTCTCTCTCTCTCTCTCTTTCCCTCCCTCTCTCTCTCTCTCTCTCTCGGTCTCTCTCTCTCTCTCCCTCGCTTTTTTTCAAAAGAGGGCAGGTCGCTTCCTGCATCCCAATGAGTTAAATCAGTCACTTACTTCTCATGCATCAGCAGCCTCTATAACAACCCGAGGGCTGCAGGCACAAAAGAGCATTTAGCTGCCTCCAATTTGTGTAGAAGGCCTGTCCTTAATTTGTTTTTGGAGTATAATTAAATCATGTATTTCACGTAATATGAAAATACCAAGTTCCCAACTTTAACGAATGAACCGCTAATGGAAACCTTTGAAAATACACCTCCCTTCTTGCTGGTGTCCTTAGAAAGGGCCTAGGATGCCCCAGAAACGAAGAGGCCAAAGGTTTGGGCCCAAATCTAGCTGCCCCTCCCCCCTTCACACGTCAAGGTCACAGTCATATGACTCCCCCATTGCTTTAAAACGGAGGCTTTTTATCAACTCTTCGCCTTGGAAAGGAATTAAATCTCTTTGTGGTATGTGAAGATCTGAAGGATTAAATAAATAAATAAATACATCCTTAATCTGAAATACACACGTAAGCAGAATCAACCGTGATCAGACGATATGGTGGTAGAGGGTGTAGGAAGGCACACATACCATGTGAGAGTGTGTGGTTTTCAATCCCCCCTGCCCCCCTTGCCAGGCGAATTCTGAGGTCTCTGGGTTTTGCTAGGGTTTCTTCCAGAGGCTGAGTGGGCCTTATTGGGCAACAGGGCCACTGCCTTTTTTTTTTTTTTTAAAGCTCTTATAGAGTCTCTGAGGGGTCCAGATCTGGAAGACGCTGCCCAATGGTCGGGGGGTCCTGTGTCTGGTTCTCCCTCCTCTAAAAGGGCTGGGTCACAAAGAGCAACTCTGCCTTCCCGCAGTTTCTCTTTCAGAAAAAAAAAAAAAAAAACCAGGCCGGGCCATTGTTCTTCCTCAATGAAGGGGGCGAGGGTGATAACAGAAAGACCTCCTCTTCCCTGCATTCATCACCCACCTCCTGCTTCACTCCACCCAAAGCCATTGCTGGGGAGAAATTCGGGGATATTTTCTTGTTCCTGAGATCACGGGAGCCAATATCCCATTAATATCTTTGGTATCTTCCTTGTATTTTCTTCAGCAATATTCCCTTAAGTAGTCAGCACCCCCACTCCCCATTTTCTGGTTCTAACAGGGCTTGTTCAGAAACACTGCATTCAGACACCAGAGAGGTTAGGACTACAGATAACCACATTTAGTTCTATCAAAAGGGAATGAAACAATATCACTCGCCACCTCCAGCCTCTGAATATTCGGTCTTATATGGTAAAGCACCCTGGAGTTCTGAAGCCATGTTTCACCTTGAACATTTATCAAATCGGACTCTGCTTCCGCAGGAGGACACAGGCCGCCAGCACCCAGCTGACATCTGCTTGAAAAATCCAACAATACCTCCAACGGGGTCGTTTGCAAAAAGTGAAAACCAAAAATGAAAGAGGGATTAAAAAAAAAAAAGTATATATACATATGTATACGTGTGTGTGTTTCCCAAAATGCTGGGTTTGGGGTCTCGAATGACCTAAAATAAAACAAAATCTCTGCAGTTAAGCCCAGACCGAAGGCCTCACTGAACCGGTGTTTTATTAGCGGCGAGAGACAACGTTCTGTTAGGAAGCACTAGAAGGAATGCACATTGTCCCCCTGCCCTTTATCTTTCACCAGATGATGCTCATTCTATCTGTTTCCAGTGTATTGACCTGGGATGTGGGACTGTTAAAGATCGGCAACGTCTTGTCAAAGCCTGAGGGAGGCAGGGTCACGCGGTGCGCACCGGTCGCGCTGCCGAGAAGCTGCGACTCTGTGCTCTGATTAGCCAGAATGGTCTGCTCTGTTGGGTGACGACTTCAGACGACCCCAGGTGGGCCCTTAATACAGCAACCCCCCCCACCCCCATCCTGGCTCTGGTAATGCCAGCTTTGCGTCTTCTTTCTGGGTCCTGGAATTTCAGCCTTGCATCATGATGGGGAGGCCTTAGGAAGAAACCTAGGTGGCGGGTGCCTCTCCCACCTATGGACCGCTTCCTCGCCGGGGTTTATTCTAGGTCCAAACTGCAAAGAAAAACGCTAGAGAGGTCAGAGACGAACGCTGGAACATTCGTCTGGGCCTTTTTACCCCTCCTCCCCCAACAGATGGCCGGGCCAAGGCACCTGCAAGGCAGCCGGCAGCCGCCGCCTCCGCGCAGCTCTCCGGACAGGGTCCACAGTATCGCATCGGATAAGGTCACCTAACATCCTGGGTCCAGCTCGCTCGTTCCCCCGCCCAAAAAACCTTTTTCTGGACTCGTTTCAGTCCATTCGGAGAACAGAGCTTCCGATCTCTGCTTCCCACCCTTGGCCCAGGAACCTGAGAGGACTACTTTCCAGCCTCGGGTTTTTTTTCAGGTTTGCCAAGCGCGCAAATCTCCTCCTGCCCGCGCACCTCAGCACCCGGGCTCCGAGCTTATGAAAATGTAACCCAACTCATTGCCAGAAGTTGTTGCTAATTAGTGGATAATAAACTTCTGTAGCCAGGGCACAAAAGTCTTTTAAAAGTGCAAAGGTGTTCTTTGTTATGGCATCAGAAAAGGGATTAGCATATCAATTGGACTGGGGGGACCGGACAATGAGCCCTCCTCCCCCTTCTCTGCCCTTAGTGTGCCGCCCGCCACCGCCCCCTCCTCCTCCTCTTTCTGCTCTTCCTCCTCCTCCTCTTCCTCCCCTCCCGGCTCGGAGAGCTGTCAAAGAGCGGTTGGGGACCGCAGGCCCGCGGGCCGGGGCCGCGCGGGCAGGCGCAGTGCAAGCTTCCCGCCGCCCACCAGGCCGCGCGGCCTGCGTGGCGCCCTCGCCCTCGCCCCGCGCCCAGGCGCGCGCTGGGGGGGTAGGTGGAGGCGCGCGGCGGGGCGTGCGGGGACGCGGAACCCGAGCACCGCGTGACGGGTGGCCTCGAGGGCGGGGACCCGGCCTGTCCGGGGAGGGCGGCCTCGGCCAGCCCCACGCGGCGGCCCGTGCCAGCGCCCGCGGCTCGGGCTCCGCAAAATCGCGCCCTTCGCCTCTCCCGGGCCGCGCGAAGCCCCAGCGGACTCTGCGCTCCTTGGCAGTGGGGAGCCGCTCCTCACTCTCCTCCGGCCTTTCTCGGCCAACCCGATGACCTCCGACCCTCACGTGCACGCGTCGGGCGGGTAGCGTGCGTTCTGGGCCAGCCGGGCAAACCGGGCAAGCCGAGCCCTTCGGTCTCGAGGCAGCCGGGTCCCCGGGGGCTGCGGGGCCAGTCGGCCGGTCCCGGGGTGAAGTGCCCACCAACTGCCCGCTCGGTGGTGGCTGAGGCGAGGCGGCCGAGCGGCCCAGGCCTCAGCAGGCCTGGCCAAGTCTCCGCGCGACCTCGCTTGGCCCCGCCGCCCTCACCCGCCTTCCACCCGCCCCAAGCTGGCCCTGAGGGAGCCCGCTCCCCGGGCCGACGGAAAAATTGGAAAGCCTTCCCCGCCCGGGTGCAGTAGAGCAAAGCAGAAGTAAGTCTCTCGGAGAGGGAGACGCGGCCCAGGCCTGCGGGGCCCTGGCTCCCACTCCCTCCGCTCCCCCGCCCGGCTGCGTCGGCCCCTGAGCGCGCCAGGTCCGGGGCGCCGAGGCGCCGGGGCCTGCGGGGCCGCCTCGGGCTCGGGGGAGGAGGAGCAGAGAGTGGCGCGGGAAGGAAGGCGAAGGGGGAGACTAGCAGCGACGGCGCGCTTTGCTCGCCGGCGGCCGAGCCGGACCGGCCACTTGCTGGCGGGCCTTGAGGAGCCGCGGGCCCGGCGGCTCGCCTCTCCGCCGCGAAGCCCCCGCAGACCCTGCAACCCCAACGTTTTCTTTTCTTTTTTCTTCTCCCCTCCCCCCCTTTCCCCTCTCTCCCTGGAGGCAGCTTCCGTCCTCTAAATGCGTTTCAAAAAAAAAAAAAAAAAAAAAAATCTCCGGGGCTCTCCTTTTCCCAACGTCTCGCCTCCTTCTAACACTGGTGTTGGGCGACCAAGCACCAAACTCACACAAGTTTCCCCGAAAACGAACCGCTTTTACTGCCATGAGGAAAAATGTCGGGGGAAAAAAAGGGGAGGTCGGTGTTTCCCTAAATGCAAAACACCAGAGAGGAATCTGAAAAGAGCTTTACTTTCCCTGCGAAATCTCCATTGTTGCTTGGCAAACAATGGGAGCCTGGGCGACTGTGGGGCTGTGAGAATGAATAGGCGATCCGCGGGATGTGTGCGGGTCAGTGCTTGGGGTCCCGGGCCTAAAGCCCCTTTCTCAGCTTGCCACAATAAACCAGAGCAAGGTTTAGTCTTTACTGGGTCACCGGCCATCCTCTATTATTCAACACTTCACAACAAAAAACACTTATTAATCAGCGCTGACCAGAGGCCCCTTTTGAAACAAGAGAAGAGGGGAGAGAGGGGGAGAGAGAGAGGTGAAAAGAAGATTGAGCAGCCCCGGACAGAGCTTTCTAAAGCCAGAGCAACCATAGGGTACCTTCCTCCAGTGGCCAAAGTTGATTTGACACAACAAAGTTTCTAATCAGGCCACGGAGACCTGGATTTCTCCTCATTTGCCTTACTCCCCTTCTCTTCCTCTGAAGATGTTGGAGACTTTGTTGCGAGGAAGGATGGCTTTAGGTCAAATTGCTAAGGCCCGATCTTAAAGATCTAATTGCTATTGGAAGAGAAGCCTGTTTCCCAGCTGGGCCTCCACTCTGGAGATGGCGCAAGGAAGACTGTCCAGCTCTGCCCTGGGCACCCTGCTGATGGATGAGGTGTCAGGCCAGTAGTCATGTGAGGACTGGTTTCCAAATGGTATGATCAGTAGTCAAATGTGGTACTTATTGGTGATACTGAATGCAATCTGTAGATTTTCTACTTCATGATGTTTCAGTCTGGATATATGAAAGGACTAAACTTGCTTGCTAGAATGAAGAGGAACTGCTGATTCTTATGCTCTGACAAGGATTTAAGGGAAAGAATGTGATGAATAGCTTTAGAGAAGAAAGCGGTTCAAAATGTTCCATACCACTAAAATCAGTGGGTTCTTTGCTCGACTTTAATGATTTTTACAGAGCTTATTTGATGTTTGTAACCTAATTGTATTTCTTTCATTTGTCTGGTTACATGATAATTATGAACACATGCTCAGAATTATATGGACACTCATATACATCAAAGTGAAGTGCTACATACATCAGCTTTATGGATGAATTTAATCCATTTGGAACTCAGCTAGATATTTTTGATGGCGAAATTTTGTCGCTTTTTGATTTGAGGTTGGAAGCCCATATTTCTTGGTTATTCTGTCTGTTTTACATTACTCAGGTTGTAATTTAGCCAAGTGAGCAAAACTCTTTTGTAATGGCTGATGTGTACAAGTGAACAGAGGCAGCAGATATTGAATCTTGGTTGTCAAAAGCTATAAAACAATTATTTTCCTAAAGAAATAGAAGTGAATGTCAAAGCAATAGTCTTTTAAGTTTAAAATTTCGTTTGTGTGCACTTTTGGATTCCTGTGTAACATAACCATTTCACTTGTTATGATTCAAAGAAGCCTTTTAAGCCCAGAAAATGTATGGATGGGGACTGTGACTTCAGCAAATTAAGCTGTAGAACTAGATGGCTTGGTAATGAAAGCAAGAATGCAGAATTACTTGGTAGTAAACTACACTGGTATTTACCAGAGTTTATGTAGTAAATGCAAAAATGGGTTGCATGGTTTGGTCTCAGGAAGTGTTTTACTTAGATGCCTACTATTTGAGATTGGCTTTTCTTTATGTTGAAAATATTGTGTTACTCAGATTTTGCAGAGCTCAACGCTTCTTGCAATGGAGTAATCAACTGTTATCTGAATTATTTAAAGGCTGGGATTAAAGGCCTTGGAGTTGATGCTGACAAGCTCTCACATGTAGGCAGGGGAAAGTTTAGTATTCTTTTCTTTCTGTATATACTTTGAAAATAATTTGGTCAAGTGTGGTGAATTATTTTTAAAATTTATGCATAGGAACAATGAATAATTCTTTTACAAATTGTTTTCCAAATGAGCAAATAAGATATTCAGGAAAAGAGTAGGAATCTGTTTCGTACATAACAGTGTGTCACCTAAAATTCATTGTTTTTAAAGGACTATTCTTTTAAAAAAAAAATGTTTGCAGTAGAAATCTCCACTGTTTCAGAAAAGTGTTTAGGGTGTGGATACACAGAATATATTCATTCAACAAATCCATTTGTGGGACATGACAATTTTATGTCATGTTTTTCCTTTTAGTATTTTGGTTAGCTTCTTAATTTGCTTAAAGGAAGCAATACTCTATTTGTGTGGGTATTTTTATTTGTAAACTGAAGGTATGTACTAAATGGGACTAATCACTCACAGATTATCTTCTGAGTTCTGAGTTCTACTGAATAAACAAAATAGTCGAGAAAAGCCTTAATCATAATATATAATACATTGAATGTGTTTATATATCATCACACAGCACATCATTTTAACACATATTTATAAACTCCAAATACTTATCTTTACATTATTTCTTTTCTCTTTCTTTCTTTTCCTTTCCTTTTTTTCCCCCGCTAGGAAATTAACTAAATAGCATTGTAATCATTCCCTTAAACATACCAGTGAGTTTGTATGAAAATTGGAATAGCTTCCACATTTGTCAAAGGAGAAAAGAATAATACACAAATATATATTCAGCAAATGTTTAAAATAGAGAAATGCTATTTGTTTATATTATTTGCCATGGGCACAATATTTATTAAATTTGGTATATCTTTATGAAATCATTGTTATTCCAAAGTACATTTATTCAGTACTATATACATACAGTTGCATTTTTAAAAAGCGAGTATTTGAATCTGTAACGAAAACCTAAAAATCACATGATAAACTTAGCACATGATAAAAATTACTTTATAGGTAGCTAAGTCATCTATATCCTGGAAATTTCTTTTTTTTTTTTGCCTTAAAAAATCCATCTGGACTTTTTTTTTTAAATGACACATTTAAATAAATCTCAGTTACAGAAGGAAACAAATATCTTGGTAGACCTCATGCATCTTTATCCAAATGAAGGTTAGATGGCAAAGACTATGGCTATAAAATGAAAAGTATATGTAGTCTGGTGAGTTTATTTTAAAACATATTTCAATTTTTACATTTGTTTTTCTTCCTGGCAGATGCATATAATTCAGACATTTTTTCCATCTTGACAGAATTTGTCAAATTCAGTTCAAATTTATATCCACATGATCTGACAAAGTATAATATCAATAGGCTATCATGAAGTATAAATGTAAAGTCTACCAAATGTTGCTTTAATACCTACTACTTTTTCTTTTATCTAAAAATAAATCAATGTAGTTTTTCATGATAGAAGGTAAAGAGAAACTGATCAAAATTTGACTTGCCCCCTATGACTTACCCTGTTGCTAGAGAATTCTGGTTAGTTGTATAGATCTGAGACTTCTGTGAAGAACCTCAACCTGGTAATTTATTTATAAACTTCCACCTCACTAGAGATTCAAAGTTATATTTAGGAAAGTAGAACCTCATACGATATGTGTTTATTTGATTCTTCGATTTAAATACTTCATGAGTACACCAAAAGTAATTTTTAATGGGAAATTTTGATTAGGTTTATCTGCATTACATCTAAACAACCCTGATGTATTTCTGTGCATACCATGATAGGACATCTCATTTTTTGGAAACAAAAGAAAATAAAGCTTCTGAATGAAACTCCCCCCCCCATTTCCACATTCTTCTTAGTTTAGTATTTCCTTCAACTAATTATATTTTGATACATATACTGTAAACCCCATTTTGGCTTACACAGTTTTTCACCTGGAAATCTATCTGCTTATATAACCATTTGTGACAAAGCAGAGTGTTCTAGAGAATTTCATAAGTCTCAGAGATGTATGTGTGTGTGTGTGTATTTAAATGCCTTAAATTTCAGTGGTTTGTAGGATATTTATTATGTTTAAAAGGGATTATTTGGCAGTCCCTTTCTTTATGATAGTTTTTTTCTTTTTTTAAATGAGAGCTAAGTTTTAGAAATGCCCCCAAATTAAAATATACAAAATGGAATGGATTTTTTTTACTTTGTAATCAGAGACTCAGTTGATAAAGTTGGCACAAGCTTTTTTTTTTTTTTTTCTTTTCCAGTTAAGGAGGCTATTTTGAGATACTATAGGAAGTTAGCTGTGTTGAAGTTATGGCAAAGAACTAAGGTGTTTTGGCTTGGTTTGGCTTGCTTTTGTGTTTTTATGGAATAGAATGTAGCTCAAAGTCCTTGAACTCCTATAGTGCCCCTTATATGTTTTATTGCTTTTTGTGGGACTACTACTGGGGCAGGGGTGTTAAGAGAGGAGGAGGGGTGGGCTGCAGAGTCTATGGATCAAGTAGAGTTTGTGTAGTAATGCTAATGATACTGAACTAGTCTCCCTCTGTCAGGAAAAGATCCGTTTTTCAAGCTTTTCATTCTCTGTCATTCTCCTGCCTCTCCACTCAAAGTGCCTAAGAGATCCCATGAAAACTAAGCTCTGGTAAAAATCATTTGTTCATACCTGATGACAGAGGTATCAAGAGGCAGGAGAATGACTCAGCTTTCACGTCAGGATTGGCCCTTTGGAGTTTGTGCTAATCTGCTGCAATATAATGTTATGTTTTATGTATGTGTACAATGTTTTATTTCCCAGTAGTTACATGTACATTGCACATGCATGGATACCATATTTAAAATTAAAACCCTAAAAATGAGAACAATTACTTGAACATATTTTGTAGGGAAAAAGCATAGAGGGGGGGAAAAGGTCTTAGCTATTAGAAAGGTAAAAAATACATGGCCATGAAAATATATAATTAAGCTGTATTGGAACTAGCTTTAATCGGACTCCAGTTTTCTGAAGACCACAGTTAACTGAAGATTATGAATATCCCAAGAGTTTTTTTTTAGATACTCCAGCTTCTTATGAAAGGAAGCTTTTATAAAACCAGCCAGCTGAGACCCCCACTCTATCTCAACTGCCTTTTATCCCAAGGTGGTTCAATGATCCCCAGAGACCTAGAAATGAACAGGTTTGTTTGTAGATATACATCACCACAGAACCTAGTCAGGACAAGTCATTCTGGGGCCATCTGGGAGGAACTGAGATTGGAGCAATGTGCCTGGTTTAAAAAGGCTGCTACGTTTGAGATGAGAGGTTCCCTGGGATTTTGTAAAGGGCTTTGCACTCAGAAGCAGAGTCACAGTTTCTCCAAAGTGGTAGAGTAATATCATTTCATGTTTGGTGAGGACCTGGGTCCGCTAGCATCAATCCTAATGGTTCCCACAGCTTTATAGAAGATGTACTTTATGAGTAAGCTTTCCTTTCCTCTTCCTTTACCTTCTCTGCTTTCTCCATTCTTCCTTCTCCATCTCCTTCTTTTCCCTCCTTCTCTTCTCAGACCACAGTGGCACTGAATGAGCCCCATGGACAGATGTATACTCTGCCGTAGGTTTATTTGCTTTGTTAGTTATGCCTTTAAACTGGTCGGGTGAGGGCTTAAATGAAATGTCTGTACTTAATTTTTTTCTGTTTCTTCTGATTGTTCCTCTCTTCAAAGAAGCTAAATGTCTTAGACCAGTGTACTTGCTGAGCACAAGCCTCACTGTGGAGTCTGGAGTTCAGGCCAGAGGAATGGGGAAGAACAAACTGCAGGTGTGGTTTTCTTCTAGGGTGGGCTTATGGTGGCCTGAGGTTTACTGATCTGAGGCATATCTCTGAGACAACTCAAGCAGTCTCAAACTTTTAGGAACTCTCCTGGTTTTTGAAGTTCTTCTGGATCTGAAAAGAAAAGGAATGATTGCCCTTTCTGGATAATTCCATTTTGATTATGTCCACATCTCCTCTGAAGTGTGTGTGTGTGTGTGTGTGTGTGTGTGTAAGGAGAGAGAGAGAGGTGACAGATGATGGTAGGCATAGTTGTTGAGATATGGGAATGGCCTTAGTTTAAAGATGGAATGCAGACATACATAAACATGGTTATCAAGGACCTTTTAGAACATCAAACAAACTAGGACAAATAATTGTACAGTTTTACAATGTCTCTAGTTTGGAAGTGTACTTCTATAGATGGATCAAGAGATTAAGGAGACTCAAAAATCTGAACTGCCTGGGAGCCAGGAGAACTGGTGGGCTGGAAGAGAGGCTGTGCGTTGTATCCCCTGATCTTTAAGTAAGACTGAGGGAGCGTGGGAAGAAGAGAGAACTGATATTTGGTTGGGTTTACTGTCTGTCCAATGTTCTACCAGGCTTTTTCACAGCATGTTATTTTATATATTCTCACTCAAACCCTTCAAGGTAAGAATTAATTTTTATTCATTTTAGAGATGAGAAAACAGAAGCTCTGGAGGGTTATATAACCTGACCAGGGTTACACAGCTAAGACATTTTGGAATCCAGATTAGAATTCAAAGAAGCTCGTCTCTAGAGTCTATATTCTTTTTCTTAAGCCAGAAATATCTCACATGATTTATTTTCCTCATAATCATTCATGACAGAAGTAAGTATTTAATCACCATGTATCTTCCCAGACTGATCTTTTGCTATACTCTCCTCCCTGTGGTTATTTTATACTTCTGTCATAGGGGCAGACACCTTATGCTCTTCCATACACTCCTAACCCAAAGTCTGTTCTTTGACTCAAACCAGTTCCGTCTGCCTACAGTGCCTTCACTGGGACGTTGATTTGGGTTGCCTTTTATTCACATGGGTGTGTGAACTGAAGGGTTGGGACTGAACTGATACATATACATAGGTATACATGGATTGGTATTTTATGTTGCATTATATTGTGAAACAGGGAAATTCGGCAAAGGCAGTAGCAACGTTTTCAGAAATTTAATTTTAGGATGTGAAGATTCTTTTTCTCTTTTTTCCCAGTTCTTTAATATTTATTTTAAGAAAGTTTTTTTTGCCATTCTATTTCATATCCTAGCACACAATCTAGCCAATTAAATTATGAATCTGAAACTTCGAGGGCTTGAGCTAGTTCTTTACTGAGGTTAGGCATTATTTAGTATCAGAATTAACTCTTTCAAGCCTTTGATTGCACTTCTTATTGTACTTATTAAATGTTTGATATTTTATTCTTAATTCTCGAAGGAAGGAAATATAATGTGTGTTAGTAAAATGCCTATTTGGGGAGGAAATATAAAATGTGTCAGTAATATGCCTATATTGCATGGAGTTTTCTAGATATACTTCTGGCATATGAAATATAATTCTCTGCCTCAGTTTTCTTATCATGAGAGTAGTAATCCATATTTTAGTGGGAACTTTAAAAATTTATTAATATTGGCAGAACATCTTGAGAATGAGAAATAATATCAAGTATGAAAGTGAAAATATAAATGCTGCTAGAAAACATTTAACCTCAAGTTAAATTAATGCTTTTATTTTCTTTTAGTTTTTTGTTGAAACATTAATTTTCTTTCAAGATTTTCATGTTAAAATCTTTAAATGGCTATTACTCATATGTAAAGATTGTTTCCAAAAGAACAAAGACCCTGTTGTAAATAAGAATTCTTTTTGTTGGGCTAACAACTCAGGGAAAATTAGGTCAAAAAAGATAGAATAGTACTTTTTAAATTACAGTACTTTGGTGATTAAAATAACTAAGTAAACGATGGAAACATGAAAGATAGAATATTAACATTTAATATGGTGGTTTTGGGATAAGAACTAAACATTGGAGATCACACCAAGTATTTGCTTCCAAGATACAAATAACCTTGGAAGTTATGCCTTTGGTTATGAGTTACTATTTGTAGTACTGCTCAAAATCAAAGATTGAGGTTTACTCTGGGACGGAAGCAATAAGAGTACATGCTCATTTGGATTCTTTCAGAATAGTACTGTAACATCAGTGACCAAAATACTAGCCCAATAATCATTAAATCCTGAGTTTATTTGTAGTCAAATCTCAGGTGAGCCAGTATAACTCTTTGACTTTGTTTTAGTTTCTTCATCACCAAAATGGAGATAAAATTGCTTACTTGCAAAAGAGATAGTGAATGTTAATTAATTAATGAGTTTGAACATTGCTAATAAATTCCCCTTTCTTAATTCAGTTTTCAAGGCTACAATCTCAGACATGCTGAAGATGCAGAAGTTCTGTGTTCAGATATAATGTATCTCAATATTTGGGTTGTTCAAATGTGTACCTAGCCGACTCAGAACACAGATGTGTTTCTTGGATAGCTTAAAGCTGGCTTTAAACCAACCAAACCACAGTGAAACTTCTGGTAGAAAACACCAAATTTTACTGGTTTCACCTATGCAGCCTAAGATTTACATGTGTGTCGGTGAGTGTGTGTGTGTGTGCATGCGTGCTTTATATATTTAAATATATGCAATTTCTTTGCCTTTTATGTAGATACATAGAAAAACATATTTAGGAAAATAAACCACTAAATCACAAAGAATCCAAACTAGTGCTATCTCTAGTTACTAATATGCATGCTGTGTCCAAGGCATGGCAGCATGGGTTTAAGTTGAGTTGGTTGTATCTGACAAGCTTAACTTAAAGCAACTGTTTTATGTTTGGAGGAATTAACTTATCATTATAGTACCATCTGTGCAGGGAAGTAAGTTAGACCACACGGTGGCCTTCCAGGGTGAATGGGTCTCACATGTGTGGTGTCTGGGAAAAGTCACTGGAGTCAGGTGCCCCCATTTCTAGGCCTGCCTGGCTGCACCTCTAACCAACTAATGAGGCATGAGTGGTACCAGTTTCTCAAATATGAATGGGTGCACTAGGTTAACATCATATTCCCCTAGTGCTACAACCCTAATCTCTCGGTTCCTAGGCTGATAGCCTTCTTATTGTTTCACACTATCTTCCCCATGAGTGCTTCTGTAGGCTGGGAATCAATTCCAGGCAAACTACATGACAGGGAATATTACCTGCAGAGAACTGTGCACATATTCAATAAATACATATTGCTTGAAATACTTGATGATTAATTAACCATCTAGAGAAAGCCTGTGATCAATGTTGATGACTAAGCCTTAATGGCAAAATAGTTAAAATTTATTGAGTACCTCTAATGTGTCAGGCACTCTATTTGCAGTTTGCATATGATATCTCATTTAAGCAATCATCCAGGAAACACATCTAAATCTTCCTGGAGAGTTTTGACATTATGGTATTATTGGTCATTCTTTTCAAGAAAAGTCTTTTCTGCTGGACTTGTTTGGAGCCTCCCTCTTGATGTCATTTGAAGAAATTCAATAAAGGCAAATGAATTTGCATTAGAAGAAAGCAGGGCTAAATATCCCTAGAAAACTCCAACTTAGGCATTGAATTTTTAAATTGCATCTTGAAAGCTGTAGCCAAGATCACGTTTAAGCCAGAATTTTCCTCATCATCCATAGTTCCTCCCATTCTTTGAAAATGTTAATAAGGCAGGAATATAGGCAGAAAGTGTTTTTTTTTTTTAATTTTTATTTTACCATGTAACTATCTCAAGAATCCATCTTCTGCTCTCCATCTCTGGGATAATTGTTTTAGTACAGACATCATCATTTCTCTGGTGGAATGTTAGAGTAGCCCCTCACTAGTCTCTCTTCTCACTGTTTCCTAATCTGTTCTCTTTTTTTGCTACCACAGTGTTTCCTAACACTCAAACTTTCTGTTTTAAATTCTTCAATAGCTCTTCTTGACATCCTCTGTGAGACCTTGCCTCTTTGTTACCTCCTTCCCAGGAGGAGGGAGCTGCCCCATCCTCTGAATTTCTGTGCACTTTGATATATACTTCTTTTAGCAAGTATATTTTATGAATGTCTCTCCTGTTGGTTTCTGAGCTTTCTATAATACAACCTCTTTGAATCATGTCAGTGATTGGCACGTTGTTCATACTTGTTGAAGGAATAAAGAATTTGGGGACCTGAGCTATTCTGGGTTTAGTAGAGGAGATATAATGTCACAGTTCATTAAAATTATTTTTCTAATCCATTATCTTATTTGAGTCTCACAAAAAAACCCAACCCTGTAATTCTGATCCATGAAAGGGCTTGGTTCATTGCCTCAGAATTTCTGATAGGCTACCTATTTGGTCAGGTGACAATTGGGCAGGGCCTGGAAATAACTATTTCAGGATTATTTTTCAAAGGTTGGATCCTCCTTTCTTTTTTTTTTTTTTAAAGATTTTATTTATTTATTTGAGAGAGAGAGAATGAGAGATAGAGAGCACGAGAGGGAAGAGGGTCAGAGGGAGAAGCAGACTCCCTGCTGAGCAGGGAGCCCGATGTGGGACTCGATCCCGGGACTCCAGGATCATGACCTGAGCCGAAGGCAGTTGCTTAACCAACTGAGCCACCCAGGCGCCCTGGATCCTCCTTTCTGATAGTAGGCCCTAAAGTTTTAGGGCTAAGGTTACCCTGACAGCCAAAGCTGAATCCACTTTCCAAAAAAGAAATGTTTCCAGTTCTTAGCCTAGGATGGTATAGGAGGGCTGCAGGAAGTAAGGGAGAAAACACATTTTTAGAGTGATCTAAATGAAGATGAATAGAGAAGGAGCCTTATTAGAGGCCCTGTAGAAGCTTAGAACTGTAAAACCCAGCACTGTGGGATTTAGGATTGCCCTGTTCTGGCAAATGTAGCTAATGCCTAGGGTATTCAGACGCCTTTTATACTCAGGAGAAGAGAGAACCAGAGGCCTTTTAGCATCAAGATATTCCTTTAACTTTCTTACCAAATTCCTTCACCTTGCCATGCTTCCTGACATCCCATGAAAAAGGGACTTTCTTTGTTAATAAGCCTCTTTTAATAGACAAATGTGCAAAAGGCATCTCATTTTAGAGATGTTACTTACCTATCAGAAAGGAAAAAAAAAAGGCATCTCAAATTTAACATCTCTAAACCAGAGCTCTTTGTTTTCTACCCTCCCCAAACCTCCTCCCCGTCTGATCTTCCCAGTTTTCCTCATCTCTGTAAATGACACACCCATTCAAGGGAAAAATTTCAGGAGCCATTCTGGATTCCATTTTCTCTCTCACCACCTACCCATCCATCAGCAAACCCTATCAGCTCTATCTTCACATATATCCTAAGTCTGATCATGTTTTTCTGTCTTTACCACTACCTTCTTACACTGAGCCTACCATCACTTCCCTCGTGAGCTACTGCACTAGCTTTCAAACTGGTCTCCCTCCTTTGCTCTTGACCCCCCTGCTCCCTAACCATAGCCCACCCTCCGCAGAACTGCCAGAATGAGCTATTAAAAGGTAAATCAAATTACTTCGCCCCACTGCTCAAAACCACACAAAGCTTTCTGTCACACTCAGAATAAAATCCAGAGTCCTTGCAATGACCCACAAGGCCCTACATGATCTACCTACCACCTGTCCGTTCTAGCTCTTTTCTTCTTCTCCCCACTCATTCCTTTCCAGTCATTCTGGCCTTCTTACTCATGGACTTAGTGTATCATAAAACTAATGGGATTTCCCTCTTTTAATTGATTTCTAATAAGTTTAGAGCTAAATTTCTGGTGTATCTCTAGTAAGACTAAAACAATACACATTAAAAAAATACCAATCTCATTTCTGGCTCAGCTTTACTTTCTTGTTATTATTTTTTCTTTCTCTTACCTTTATTAATTACAAATTAAATATACTCCTTACATCTTTTTTATTACAACAGGAAAATCAGACAACATAATAAAAAAGTAGAATATTTTTACTACATCGCTCCTTATCCCAATCTTCCAGTGACTTCCCAATGCTTCTATTGTAAAGTTTAAACAGCATAAGTTAAAATTCTCGTTTCTTTTTACCTCCAGTCTCATCTCTCAATTCTCCCTCTTCACTTGGCTACCTTGTATTCATTCATCAGATTTCAGCAGGAATGTTAGAAGGTTTTTCTCAGTTATCTCATTGGTGAGCCCTCTGTCTGCACTGAATCCCAGCACTCTATTGTAAGGTGATGTTGCACCTACTGGAAGACAGGGACAGTGTTTTTCTTATTCTTCATTGTATCCACAGCTTTAGCTTAGTATCTGGCCCATAGAAAACTCTTTTTTTTAAGTTCAAGTACAGTAAACTAGAAAACTGTTAATGATTACTGGTGAGTGAGTGAATCAATGAATGATGAGAGGCTTTTGCTAGGAGAGGGTTTTTGAAAATATCTGTCCAGAGTTTACTTCATACAACAAATAAATTATTAGAGGTGGGCAGGGAGTATGTGTAATTTATAAAACACTTTGAACAGGTGCACTTTAGCGGATAATATTCTCAGAATCTTTTCTCTTGGAGTACACCCAACAAGACTCAAGACTGCCAAAGTTCTTCCTTTGGTAGGGGATCTCTTTAGTCATCTTCCCCTTAGTGCTACTTGTGGAAACTATTGAGTTTGAGTACTTAAATATGGTAGAATCAAACAAAAAGTTGGAGAAACAGAATGTGACCTTTGTCATCATTCTAATTTTATTGACTTGCAGTATTCATTTTATTGATTTATAGAATCGATGGTATTTTTTTGTGTGTGTGTCCATAGCTGGTTAGCAAGCACTTTGAGCTTGTAGCAGATTTGTGGCTATATTTTCAAACTTAGTCTTTCATCAGGATGGCAGAGATTTGGCTCAAAAGTAATCTATTTTCTGAATTAATGAAATAGCTTTCATTTGGCCCTGCCATCTTTATGGAGGAGTTAAATCTTTGCTTTAGGCAGAAGTGATGGCAACACCACTATTTACAGAGACACAGCAATGTGCAGGGATAGGAAATGTGGACAGTTCCAGTAAATAGTTTATTCTGGACTTTCTGGTCTTTTTTTTCCTGGTCTTTTATAAAGTGGTCCAAATTATCTCTTCATATGCAGAAGATTTTTGTAAAAATAAAAAAGAAAGCAGATCACATTTAGACAAATAACATACAGGATGTTGGATTTGGAGGCCACTATGATGAAACTGATTTTTAATGTCATCTTTTACTTAGTTGGACTTCCTATGGAAACAAATTGAGTATCCCCATCCAATAAGTAGAGAATTGCTTTCTTTTTCTTTACTATAAATAGTTACTGTTTATTGAGTGCTTACCAAGTGTCATATAATCTTGAACCTTCAACACAGCATGATAGTTGGATGTTTTTACTCCTAATTTACGGAGGAAAAAATGAAGGTGCAGCAAGAATAAATAATTTAACCAAGATCACAAAGCTGGGGTCCACTTGGATTTCTTTGACACATAAGTCCCTGCTTCTACCATGACAATGATCTAGGAAGAATGGCAGAGTTGTCAATCCAGGATCTAAAGTATTTTAAAATGCTTAAAGGAAGCAGAGATTCATTTTTTTCCTCTAACATATAAATTTATATTATAAATCTGTGAATGAGGCTATCGTGAAGGAAGGAGAATGTTTTCTTGGAGGTGAGTGAAGGTGCTCTAGAGAGTAAAGTGGGATAAAGTTGTGAAATGCTCGTTGACTTTTAGAGCAGAAGTTTGAGTATGATAAAACAGTTGAACAGAAAGAAGTGAGAGTGAACTATAGATCCCTCAAGTCCTGTGGTTGATTAAGGAGACAAGGAAAGACAGGAAGCAAAACTTGTGTATCCTAGAGGACAAACCCTAAAAACAGACTTGGAAATAGGCCCTGGTGGAACAGCCAAAGGACACAAGATCTCCGTCAACGTCTCCAACAAAGAACACTGGTTTGGTCAGGAGAGTGTGGCCCTAAGTCAGAAAACATATGTTAATTATGATGCTTAAGAAGGAGATATGAAGGGGGAGTCTGGGTGGCAAAGTTGCTGCTGTTGGACTCTTAGTTTCAGCTCTGTTCATGATCTGGTCATGACATTGAGCCCCACATCAGGCTCTGTGTGGAGTCGGCTTGAGTTTCTCTCTCCCTCTTCCTCTGCCCCTCCCACTCGTGCTCGCTCTCTAAAATAAATAAATAAATCTTTAAAAAAAGGAGATATGAAGGATGATACTTAAAAATGGTTATAGATTCTGCTCCATACCAGATGTAAGAGATATTTCCCTTCAAAGACTACGGGAAAAAGAACAAAGGCAATAAATACTGAAGTTTGATCTAAGACTGGTTAGCAGAAGTCAGGTGGGCTAGACAAAAGCCAGGGCCCCATTAACTGTCCTTCCAACTGGAGGGCAGTGATGACATTTAGTATCTTGGAAGGTTTGCTGACCAAATGGCAAACTCAAAGATAAATTGGCTGCAGTCTCTGTCCTAGTCTCAAGAAGATCACCCTGTGAGAGGAGATGGAGAAGGGAGGGGAAGAAACAGATGTGTAAGCAGATAAATCAGACAGTACAGTGGGTAATATAATATTTACATATATATAGAAGGTACTTTGAAAGTACAGAAGCAGTCATGACTAACTGAATAGAAACACAAACTATTATGTAAAGTCATAAGTGTTTTAGTGTCATGAGCAAAGTACTATTTACTAGCACAGTTATAGAAGAATTAATTCTTCCTAGTGACTTTAAGGAAAACTTCATTGAACAGGGTATATTTGAGAGATCTTGAAGGATGAGATTTTCTTCAGGCAGAGAATGAAATTAACTGCCAAGAACAAGAAGGAGGATTCTGTACCCGTGTTCTTTCACAGAAAGATTCTAGGATAGAATTATAATCTATTCAATCAACCAGGAAGAGGCACTCAAACTGTAGACTCAACCATATCCTTCTCTTTCAATTATCATTAAAATGATCCAATGTAAGCAGTTGCCCAGCTTCTGTGCAGTTAAGCTTATAATGACAAGTTTCTTTGTTGTGGAAGTGTATTTTATTGTGGGTGTCTGTGTCTACAGATAAAGCATAGAGGAAAACTACTGGAATTCTAGCTTCTACAGTGGTTGTTGGAGAGAATTCTCTATGTATCTGGTAGATGAGAGGGTCAAACATGGTGTGTGTGAATGTGTGAGTGTGTATAAGGGGAAGAGGCTGTGGTTCCGTCTACCTGCCTATGGGCTTCTCAGCCACCTTCTTTCTGGGTCCCTGTAGGAATGCTGTGCTCTCCTGGCATTTAGATAATCGCATTTGCAGAGATCTGGCCTTAGCCAGGTCCACCTCTCATCTTTAAAAGACCACATTTGTATGTGCTGCTATTCTGTCTCCGGTAGAAAGGGACTTAAATGAGACAGTCTCTTCTTCCAAAGATCAGTTTTTAGTTTTCAAATTATTTTCCATGGTCGGATATAGTGTAGAACATGTCTAGGTGGTTTACCATTGCTTCTTAACAGCTGCCCTATGGTGGGAAAAGTCAGGCACAGTGTGTACCCAAAACTGTAGAAATGTCAGCATGTACTATGCTGATATATTAATTCCAATAGTGGTGATTCAGAAACACATACTGCATATGCACCATATGGGCCTTAAATATTTATGAAACCGAAAAGTCAGAAAAACAATTCTTTAATGTAAAAGTTAAAAAAAATCTATCACTATAATTTTTTCATGAACTAAGTTTTAAGCATTTAATATTTTAATTTACAGATTACTATATTACTGAAAGGACACTTATAATTTTAAGATATTGTTAATTCTTGTTGATTACCTGTTCTTCAAAGACACTATTGTTAGGTGCTATGGAGGAATTAAAAGAATGCCCAGAATTTGTCAGATTCTTAACTTGTTTTACCTATTTTCTATGTTTACCATCCATTGAGTGATATTTTTTTCCCCGTAGGAAAAGAATTGAAAAGGAGAATAGGGAAATCTCCAATCAGTCCACTCTTTCCTTTTCCAAATGAAATGGCATTTAGGGGAAAGGCTTGGGAGGAGATTGTAAAGCAATAAATGTAAAGAAGGTGTCTTAGAATTATGAAAACACACTTTTTTTTTTTCTTAGCATGTTTTCCAAGCTTGGTGCTGTGCTAGAGTGATTCGACATAATTTAATCTAAAAGCTCTGGGCTAGTAACCCAGAAACCTGGCTTCTAGCTGTGACTCTGATGCTAATTATTTGTACCTTAGTTTCCTAATTTATAAATGAGAGACTGATTAGTTTATCCTTAAATTTGATGCTATAAAATATCATCCAGACTTTTACATGTTTATAGTGAAGATGTTAGGCTACTGAGAATTAGAACCATCTCTGTTTGATCACCATTCTATACCATGTACCTAGTACAGTGTTTTTAAGGAATGTTTAGAATGAAAGAAGGAATAAGATGATGCAAAACGGTTATGGCAGCTGTCTTTACTGTGCTCTGAGAGCCTGGTCCAATTGTACTGTGGATCTGAAAAGTCATGAAATAGCCTGTAATTCCCTTGAGTGCATCCATCCCTCTCACCATGCTGTAATCAAAATCTAATCTTAATCAAAATTTTCCTGATACCATCATATCCCCTTTTTAAGAGATTCAACTTCTACCTTTATTGCTTACTTACTGCAATAGGAAGAAATGGTGCATTGAGACTTGTTTTGTCACATAATTCATATATAAATAACCTTTTACTATATCTTGAACACCTTTTATGCATTGTACTCTCCTCTGTATCCTCAGTGTTATTCATTGACCAGTTTCTATGACTCTCATCCATCTTGACAATTTCAGTTTATTGTTTGCCTTTCTACTTTACCTCCTATGAATATCCTTCAAGATTTTTACTTAATTATTGGACACTTGATTTTTTTTCTTACCTCCCGCATTTCTTCACCTTCACTTCATCAGTATGATTATTCCCATGGGATCTCATCCCTGCCTAGGGTGGTTTATTTCTAATATCTCAAGATCAGTTATAATAATAATTATTCAGTAGTATTTTCAGTGTTTCCATTTCTCATCAATCTTTATAAGTTGTAACCAGAACATTTCCTCACACCAAATAACCCAATATTTACTTTTTATTTTTAAAGCTCCTTTCCCTCTTGGGCTATCAATTTACTTTTGAATTGTTTTGAATCCCTATCTCCTCCTGAGTCCCACAATCAGTGACTAAACCTTGACATTTTGAGAGTGTAGTAATCTTGCATCTTCATCTTGCTGTGGATCTGGTGTGTCAGTTCCGGGATCGAATGGAACCTTACTACCTGCATTCCCAGTTCTCACCCTGCTAGTTATAGAAGGTCATAAAAGCAAACTGGTTGGATCCTATAGAAATTTATGCAATCTGTCCTGTTCTCTGGGATGTGACATCACATTTGGATACGTCAGTTCCAATCCATTTCTCTACTTCTTGTGTCCCCACTCTTATTCTTACTTCTATTACACTCAACCATTAAACTTTCCTGATTTCAGAGAACATTGAGAAATAATCCTGTGGCAATGATACTATCAACTTCTCTTTAATTGAGAAAATCTCTTGTACCTCTACTCATTATTTTCCTTACTGGGGTCCCCTTTTTCCATGGTTAATTGCAGTAACTTGTGCTTGACCTTACTGCCATCTGATTCCTCCAGGAATCTGTTTATTTCTTGTAAGTTTAAGTTCCCAGACCTACCACTTTTGTTTTTTGAGTTGGTCATTTGACTTAGAGGCTCAGTTTTCTCATCTGTAAAATAGGAAAATTATACTTATCTAATTGGATTGCCTATGTGTCTTGCCAGATACTTTGTGGTGACATAACTTTAGCTATCTGCAGTGGAATTGTTGTATTTTCCCCTCCTAAATCATTAATCATTGCTCTGAGTAGGACCAGAATCACAGCAAACAGCATACTCTGAGAATGCATAAACATAGTTTTGATTTAAAAAAAAAAATCAGGCTAGAACTAAAGATATGCTGGTATCCCAAGGAGATTTTTTCCCCCCTACAACTGTGGAGACTCACTTGTTAAGGAAAATGAGAACATTAAGGTTTGAAAATAAAACTAATGGGAGATTGGGGTGTTTAACACAGCTTTTAAGAGCTTAGCTGTTTTACCTCCAAAATCATGGGGTTTGACTGGATGATCTCTAAGGTCCCTTGTAACTTCAGGGATGTTATGGCCCGGAGTCTGAGCTCTGCTTATGGGCATGAAATTCATAGACCAAATTCCCGTGTTTCCTGAAATATAAGGCAGCAGCTCAGGGACGGTACTATTTCATCAGACAAAGAAGAATTTCTTGTTGCAAATGATCGTACTATTAGTTTTTGAGAGAAAACTCAATGATCTGCTGAGTGTACATGGAGCAGTATTGAGTGTTTCCTAGCAGATAGATAGCTGGCAGGCTTAAAATGAGTATTGATGTGTTTATGTGGAGATAAGGACACACGTTAACTTTTCTCAGAATTTCATTTTCAATTACTCTTGAACTAGTTTGAAAATTCATCGTCTTCACGCCAATATCTTCTAGTGTGCCATGTATGCTGAGTAACAGACCCTGAAATCTCAACAGGGCTCACATAAGTATACTCAGGCAAAAATTAAGCAGAATCAGGGGAGTGCAGATTTCTGGTGCTGCTGTGGTAGTGCAGACTGTGTCCATTAGATGACACACCTATATCTCTTCTCTATCTCTTCTTGTTTTTCTTCTCATTCCTTCCCTCTCACTCCCCCTCTTCCTTTTTCTTTTTCTTTTTCTCTTTCCTTTTCTTTCCTGTAAAATCCATTGCCTTTTTAGAAAAGAATGAGCAAATGCAGGAATACTGGTCTCTCTACCATGAGCTGCTCCTGCTAGTTAAAAGCAGAGACAGTATTACAGGAGCCTAGGACTGGAGGGGATCTTGGGAAGTCATTCAGTCCACTTCTCTCACTTTAGGCCACCCCACACTATACATAGATAACCATTCTGAATGAGAAGATGCCATCACCTTTCCTAGTCTCTCTTCCAGTATTGACCAACTTTCACTGTCAGAACTGCTGCAGTATTGAACTTGCTGCTAAATTGTCTTTAATGCTGGCCAGAGTGAATGTGTTGACTAGTTACAAATAATAATAATAATAATAATAATAATAATAATAATAATAATAATAGAGGCTACTGGGACATGATCCCAGAAAAGTTCCATGTTTCTAAATATGGTGCTTTATAGGATGGCTGTACATATATGCAGCCTAGAATCTAATTGATCCTCTTGAGATATAATAAGCCTATAATTCTCAGTACTTTAAATCCTGTCTTGGTCCCATATGCAGCCACAGCTGTGAGGTCCCTGGTATGGTTATTTTAAATCAAACACACTGTTTGCCTAAAGATAGACAATTAATAACGTTAGTAAAATTGTGGGATGCAAATCTTTACAAACTGAAATTTTACTTATTTCACAGTATTTCATGGATTGTTGGAGTTGGAAAGAGATCTTACTTCTCCATCAGGTGCTTAATCCCCTTCAGAATATCCAATTGATATTCTAGCCTCTATCGGAATATATTTTGAAGATGGAGAGTAGTTATTAAGGGTGTTTCCATTTTTAAATCACTCAAATTATTAAGAACTTCTGCCTGTATGGGAAGATTTGGACATAATCTAAGTATTCTTCTATCCATCCCTTCTTTCAGGATTTGTGGCTTGCTTGCAATAAGCCACTTCCCCCCTTATTCCAGTAAAACAAAGCAAAGCAAAAATCAACCTGAACATAATTTCCAATCTACAAAGATCAGTAAGAAACTACTACATTTATTTAATTATGTAGGTTTTTGGTAGTAATACAAAGAAGTAATTTGTTAAAGCAGGCACACATACAAAAGAGAATACTTAAATATATATATATCCCCCACTTTGGGGACTCCAACCTTTTATTGGATGAACTATTGATAACTTCAGCTGTTAACATTTTTTCTCTTAAGACTTAGGATCTGCCCTTTGGTTTGTAATTGTCGAAAACATGGTCTTAAATACATATTAACTTATTTTCATTTCATAAAAAACACAATCTTTGTGATAAAATTAGCTCAAAACACAGTGCAAAAGTAAAACATTCTGAGCTAAAAACAAAAGAGTCAGCTGAACTAGAATGGAATCTATTAAGAATACTGTATTTTAAAACTACAAAATTATTCCTTTTCGGTTGCTGTTGACATGAAAAACAGGCAAGTGCAAGGGAAGAAAGAACCATTGGAATAAACTGGGGGGGATGAGAGGTAGGCGTGTTGAAACTCAGAGGTGTGATGTGGTGAAACATACCACACTCTGCCTCTGGCCCTTGGTTTCTTCATACACAAAAATGGAATGGCTATAATATCTCATACAGAGGGTTGTTGAAGGGATTAGAAATAAGACACACAAAGTATCTGATAATCAACAAAAAATGGCCTTTTTATGACTCATATACCTAATGACTCATATACCTATACCTAGGTTTATAATGAATCTATAAATTGAGAAGGGTCCCAAAGGAGTCTCCAGAGTTAGTGACTTACTTGCTACTTCATGAGTTTAGGAGACAGCTATAGTAGAAACGTCACAGACATGGGAGTCTGAAAGGTTTGGTTTTGAATTCTAGGTATGCCACTTGCCAGAAGAGTGACTTTAGGCAAGATATCCATCAGTCTGAACCTGCATTTCCCAATCATGGGTACCACGTGAATAAAACACATGGCAGGTGTTTAATAAGGGGACAATGCCCCCCCCCCTTTCCTAATATGGCCAATCTATTGCAGACATTCCTGTAGAGCCCAGAGTGATCATAACCATGGGAGGGAGCAGGCACTATCCAATTACTTTCAGAGATTACAGGGTTTCAGATTGCTAGGCAGGTTGTGAAGTTTTGGCATTGTAACATGCTAACAAGGTCCCTACTACTTGTCAAATGCTTATTGTTACTGTTCTGTGTAGAAGGATGAGATATTTCCTCCTAGATCTCATTGAACGTCTATCCTGAGATACAGCCCCTGCCATGCCACTGAGACAATGCTGTTGTCATAAGCTCAATGTCATCACTCCAATCTATGGTTCTGCCAACTGGTGTTTATCAAAAAATTATATGGCATCTTCATCTATTTTTTTTAATCTTTCCTTTTTCTCAGGAAAGAGAGTAGTGGAAGTTTCTGAAATATGGGGATTACAATAGAAATAGAGGCCTGGAATCTGAATGCCTGGCTCTTAGCTCTACTACTTACAAGATGTGTGAATTTGGGCAAGTCACATACCTAATTTTAGTCTTAGTTGCCTTCTGTATAACATGAGAATAATAATAGTAGCTTGATATCCTCAGAGAATTGTTTTGAGAATCAAATGAGATGATAAAGTTGCTGAGAACTGATATGTCCCATATAAATGTGAAGCTTATTATCTTACCAGACCTGACTGAGCCAAAGATAACAACACCTTTGAAATCCCTCCTAAGATGGAGAGAGGCTGAGATACTGCACTTCCCTGCACCAGATGATCCTCTTGGAGTCCAAGCCTGGGGAGCATCGTGCTGAGGCTGGAATTGCAGTAGAGCTCCAAAAAGCAAAAGAATTTGGCAATTTAGGCTACAGAGAATATATTTTTAAATATATAAATATATGTTATATAAGTTTCAAGGCATAAAGGTCATATAGTTGTAAAGGTTTTGTGTGGTCTGTTTGTAGCAGTAAAAGTCAATGGATTAGTAGTTGGTGAAATATCTGTGAACTCCAATGGACTAATAAATGGTAGTTATCTTTTGTTGTGACAGCTGTTAGATGTATAGTCAACCCCAAAACTACTCCCTTATACTCCCTACTTCCAAGCTAATGGTGAGACTTGCTTCCCTAGGTAATTCTGAAGGGCTTTGATTTAAACAAACACACCAACAAACATGTAAACAAATAGGATTAATCATAACCTTGGTTCTAATCATTGGTCCTATACACGGTGTTTTATTTTTAACTAATATTTCATTTAAAAAATTTAAATTAATACAGTAAACAGAGGAAACTCATCATCCAACATATTGACATGATTTACATGTGTGATCCTCCCTCATCCTATAACTCTGACTCTTCTCTTGGACAAAATTACTGTCCTAAATCTTGTGCTTATCATTCATGCTCTTGCCTATTTTAGAATATAATTTCATCTTAAACATCTGTATCCCTAAAAACATGCAATTTTAGCTGTTTTTACTTTATAGCAAAGTATTATGCTTATTCTGCATGTAAATTTGTACTTTCATTTTTCATTCAATTATATATTGCTAAGATTCATTTGTTACTTTAAGTATAGTTTATTTGTTCTGACCTTTGTATGCTATCCCATCGTGTGAATCTACTACAGGTCCTTTTTTTTCATACATTTACTTGTAGATAGACATTTGTGTTGTTCCTACATATTGCTCTTCTAGTGTTCATTATTGTGTCTCTTCATGTACATGTGCAAAAGTAGCATTGCTAGATTTGGGAGGCATGTCTTTATTTAATATTGTACAACAATGTTTAACTGTTCTCCAAAGTGATTACATCAGTTTATCCGTATGCAAGCAATGTCAATGTCAATGTTAATATGCTATACCCTGTCAACACCTGGTAATGTTAGATTTCTTAGTTTTTGCCAATTACTTGGATGTGAAATGATATATCATTATGGTCTTGATGTACTACTGTTCCCTGATAACCAATAAGATTGAACATTTCTTTATTGGCCATATGTGTTTTCTCTTTTGTGAAATATCTACTCATGTCTTTTGCCCATTTTTCTATCAGATGTTCTGTTCTTATTGATGTGCAAAATTTCTTTATATAGTCTTGATGCTAATCATTTGTTGATTATACAGGTTGCAGATATCTTCTCTCATTTTGTCACTGTCTTGTCTCTTTCCCTAAGGTAACTTTGGTTGAACAGAAGATCTTTAACATCTTTTGAATAATTTATTTATATGTGCTTGGTATTATTTGATGTTGTTTTAGTGGTGTGCTCTTCTTTATCCTTTTTTTTTAAGATTTTATTTATTTATTTGACAGAAAGATAGAGAGAGAGCACAAGTAGGCATAGAGGTAGGCAGAGGGAGAGGGAGAAGCAGGCTCCCTGCTCGACGTGGGGCTTGATTCTAGGACCCTAGGATCATGAACTGAGCTGAAGGCAGATGCTTAACCGACTGAGCCACCCAGGCACCCCCCCCTTTTTTTTTTGTTTTTAAACTCAGATATTTTCAGTAGATGCCAGAAAAGCATTTGATAAATTTCAACATCCATTACTCTTAAAAACAGATTTCCTAGTGATAAAGATATTCAGTCAGTAGTGACTTCATCCCTAATGGTGAAATAGCATTTTCCAAACTATGTTTGAGGAACACAGGAGCCTATTTGATATTGTGCAAAAAAGAATTTTGGGGCCAAATAACATCTAGAAAATGCCACTCTAAGAGACAGTCCCTTTAAAGTCAGTTGTAAGACAAGCATGTCTTCTCTTATTACTATTATTATTCTAGAAATTCATGCCAATGATCAGACTAGGGAAAAGAAGTGGGACAGACTCTTAGAAAAGAAGTTGCAAAATTAATGTTTGGGAATTGATACAATGGTTTCTTAGGTTTTCAAAGTAGACAAACTAAAAAATAATTAGAAATACTTAAGGCAGTATGATGGCCACTTGCAAAGTAAATATGCAAACATCATCACTTTCCTATGTATCACAGGGTAACCAGTTGCTGTAATTTATGTTAAGAAATGTAGCCAGAGGAAGAATATGTCTACCACCTGTTTGCTTGAGTGAAAATGAACCAGTGGCCTTATTTTCTAGGTTAGAAAAAAGAGTGACACCCAGGCAGTCTCTGGCTGTGGCCAGCGTCTACTCTGTCTTCCTGGAGTCCAAAATCCCAAGAAATGTAGGAACAGTGGTATAGGTGGTAGAATGCAGAACATTCTGGATCTTTCCTGGGGTCATGTAGAAGCTATCTCTTGAGGCTAAGTCTTCCATTTAGTGTTGCAGGTGTGAATGTGTGATTTGGAGTCAGGAGACTTGGATTCTGATTCTGGTTGTACTGTTTACAGGAGACGAGGGTTAAGGTGAGTTATTTGACCTCCCTGAGGTAAAATTTCCTCATCTGTGAAAGGGAGATAATGCCATCCTCATAGGGTTATTCTGAGGTGTCTCCAAGGATATTTGGAACATACTTGAACATCGTAAGTTGTTATTACAAAGACTGGAAGTCCATTATTTTAAACTTAGCGCCAATCACATGAATGCAATTTCTTGAAGAGAGATGGACCTTCCTCTACTCTCTGAGATGGCGGCTCCCATCCCTGGAATGCCCAAGACTGCCATGTTGATTGGGAACGAGGATGGTGTTTCCACAAACCCTGGGTGACAAGAGCCTGGCTGTTGGATGTTAACTCCGATGTTCTGGAGGCCGGCATTCTGAGATCAGGGAGCCACTATGGTTGAATTCTGGCAAGAGCTCTCTTCCTGGCTTGAGAACTGCCTTATCATAGTGTCCTCAGATGGAGGAGAGTGTCTTTTAATTTATGTTTTCTGACTGTGTATTGCTGGTATCTGGAATGCAGTTGACTTCTATATATTGATCTTATATCCAGCCATCTTGTTAAACTATTCCATATTTTAAATAATCAATTTGTACATAAGAGTTTGGTGATTTTCTTATAGATAATCCTGTCATATAAATCATAAAATCCTGTCATATGAATTCATGTCTTATGCCTTTACTTTCTTACTGTTTTTTTATGGTACTGGCTAAGACCTTCAGTACAATATTGGGTAGAAGTGGAGATGGAGGGTATTTTTGTCTTTTCTCTAATATTAACATACATTCTTTAAACTTTTCCTTCTTTAGGATGATGTTTATTGCAGGTTTTTTATTGTTACCCTTATCAGGCTAAAGCTATCTTTCTGTTCTTACTTTACTCAGATTTTTTTTTGTATTACTATGTTATCTTGATTTTATCAAATGCTTACTTTGCACTGATTGTGATAATCACCTTTTTCCCCTTTAATCTGTTAATGTGGTGAATTACATTTATAGATTTTTATTTATTTTATTTTTAAAGATTTTATTTATTTATTTGACAGAGAAAGACACAGCGAGAGAGGGAACACAAGCAGGGAGAGTGGGAGAGGGAGAAGCAGGCTTTCCTGCTGAGCAGGGAGCCTGATGCGGGGCTCAATTCCAGGACTCTGGGATCATGACCTGAACCGAAGGCAGATGCTTAACGACTGAGCCACCCAGGCGCCCCTATTTATAGATTTTTAAAGATCCAATCATCTTTAGACTCCTGGGATTCACTCAATTTGGTCATGGTGTATTATCTTTTTATATACTTTGTTTTAGTTTGCTAATATTTTAATTAGGATTTCCTTTTTTTAAAAAGATTATTTATTTATTTGTCTGGGGGAGAGAGAGAGAGAGAGAGAGAGAGTGCACTTATGGGGGGAGAGGGAGGGAGAAGGACAAGTGGACTCCTCACTGAGTGGGGAGGCCAACGCAGAGCTCAATGAGGAGCTCAATCCCAGGACTCTGAGGTCATGACCTGAACTGAAGTCGGATGCTTTTTTTTTTTTAAAGATTTTATTTATTTATTTGACAGAGACACAGCGAGAAAGGGAACACAAGCAGGGGGAGTGGGAGAGGGAGAAGCAGGCTTCCCGCTGAGCAGGGAGCCCGATGGGGGGCTCGATCCAAGGACCCTGGGACCATGACCTGAGCCAAAGGCAGACACTTAACCATCTGAGCCACTGAGGCGCCCCATGAAGTCATATGCTTAACCAACTGAGCCACCCAGGTGCCCCTTAGTTAGGATTTCTACATATATTCATGAATGAATGAGACTATAATTTAAAAAATTTTTTCCTAGTTTGGAACCAATATTTATTGGTTTTTATAAAATGAATTGGGAAGAATTTTCTCTTTTTCCATTTTCTGGAAGTTTGTATACAGTTGGGATGATATTTTTTTTCTTTCAAATGTTGGCAAAACTACCTATCAAACCATTTGGACCTGGTGTAGAGCTTCTGATTTTATAGCCAACCCTATAGATTATTATTATTTTACATTTTTTCCCAGTTGTAAATATAGTATATCTTCTTTGTGGAGAATAAGGAAAAGCATTAAAAACCCAAACAATCACTCATAAATTGCCCATTAAGAAAAAAAAAAGAAATAACTAACCTCAACATTTTATTGAAGAATGAGATAGAAGAGTTAGGTCCACCAGCCTCCTCAATGGTCAGTTTCTCAGTAAGGTCTCCCTTAAGCACCCATTTTCTGTTGTACCTCCCCAACTTTGTTCCCTGTTACTCTATTTTTTCCCCACAGTATTTATCATATTCTAACACAGTATATAATTTTTTATTATGTTTCTTGTTTGACTTCTCTCAACAGAATGTGAACTCCTAGAGGTTAGAGATTCTTATGCTTTGTTTTACTCATTGTTACATTGTTAGCATCTAGAACAGTGCCTCACACAAAACAGACACTCGTAATATTTGTTTAATATAATTTTTATACAGAATTCTTTCTGTATTTTTATATACTAGAGTATCTGCCTTTTGTTTGTTTGTTTTGGTTTAACACTGTTTTAGAAACATTTTCCTGTATCACTAATATTTCTCCCTAAAATCATGCTCAATGTACTATACTGCAACTATAAATCTTGAATTTCTTTACACATCAGTGTATCTATAATCAGTATATAGATATATCTCACATCGGTATATCTCTCTTTATCTATGTATACCTCTTGGTCCAAGCAAGTCACACTTTGATATATTACAACTATAGATTAAAAATGCTAGGCGCATATTTAAAAGTTATACACACACACACACACACACACACACACACACACAGCCTCTTGGCTGGACCAAGAGGCATTTGTGTCTTATGCTCACTATCTAATTTTCTGACTTGCTGAATAGCTAAAAGAGCCTGAAGAAACTGCTTTTAGTGATTCCCTTGTTTCAGCCACATCAGTCCTTTAACTAGTGGAGGTTTTACCTCCCAAGTTATAAAGTGGCACCTGCTTAGTCCCCTCTTGTTGTCATTTACTTCCTGAGAGATATGTGGAATACATGGGTATAAATGGAGAGGTACTGATGATGGTCAGGGAATGGGGCAAGCAACACTTTGGCTGTTGCAAAAGATGACAGACATGAAGTTGAGGTCCACCTGCACCATTGTTCAGCTTTGCAACCAGGGAAAAGGCAGTGAGGCATGAGGGAGACACCTTCCTCAGCTCTTTCACAGTGGCCCAGCATGGTTTGGCATGTGCTTGTGCTTCTTAGTCCAGTCTCATTGGCCTCCATATTAATGGTCAGGCCATTGGTCCAAGTTTTCAGAGTTGTTGTAAATTTTATCTGTTCACTGCATCCAGAGTCTTTCTAAAATGCAAATCTGATTATGTTACTCACTTGCGTTGATTTTAAAGATAGCCCATTGCTCTCAGGATAAAAAAAAAAGATCGATACCCCTTTACAAGGCCTACAAGGCACTGTATTACTTGTTTCATTTATGCCTAGTCAGCCTATTTCCCTTCATATCCACCACACATTCTACAATCCAAACACACTGAATTTCTTTGTTAAAAGAAGTCTCCTCCATCTCTTGGAACATGCTGACTCCTCTTTCCCTTTCCTTACCATCTTTGCTCTTTCTTGCTCCTTGTTTCCCCAAATGATTTTTACTCAATTTTTGGATTTCCTCTTATATTGGAATCTCTCCAGGAAGTCTTCCATACTAGTGTTAGTCTGGGAGACATGTCCTTCCTGTTCTACCCCTATTGCAAAATTTGTCTATGTTTGTCTCAAGGGGCTTATATTTCCCACTACAAGATAAGATCCTTAAAGTTAAAGACCTTATATATCTTGCTCTCCATGACATCCCCAATGTCCAGTATAGTGCCTATCATTTTATAGTTGTAGAATAAACACTTGGTGACTGAAAAAGTTATATATTTTTTCTTTTTTTGTGTCCTCAGACATTTCAAGTATTTATCATTTTATTAAAAAGATTTTATTTATTTGAGAGAGAGAGCATGAGCAGGGATGGGGGATGGGCAGAAGGAGGGAGAGAGGCACAGACTCCCTGCTCAGTAGGGAGCCTGACCCAGGGCTCAATCCCAGGATCCTGAGGATCATGATCTGAACTGAAGTTAGATGTTTAACCGATTGAGCCACCCAGGCACCCCCACCATTTGTCATTTTAAACCATCAGAATCATAAATACTGGAGGGAGTGCATAGCACAGTGGTAAAGAGTTCAGACTGAGCCTACCAGCCAGTATTTGAAAGGCAGCTCCAACATTTTCTAGCTGTATGACTTCAAGCAAGTTATGTAACTTCTCTCCCTCAGTTTCCACATCAGTTAAATGGAGGTAATAATAGTACATACCTCACAAGGTTGTTATGAGGATTAAACAAATTAACCTTTGTAAAGCTTTTAGAATTTACATGGCACATAGTAAACATATTTTGAGTATTTAAATAAACAAATAATTCCTCCAGTAGCCTTTTGAATTGAGAGTTATAAAATACTTAAAGCATATTTTCAACTGACTTTCAGGTCCATTAGCATACCTCAAAGTGTGTCTGCCTAAACTAACATTATGTATATATCTGTATATTGGTGTTTTATTGCATTGGCAATAAGGAACGAGTGGCTCACAGCACTATCTTTATTCATTATAATCAACTGTAATATTTTTGGAACATCCTTATGTTCTTCAAAAACTTACTTCATGAACTAACCCTCTTTAATATTTGCCAGGCACCATAATGTGAAGATAGTGGTTGTGGTCCTTTGATTTTTCTTAGCACTTCCTTCACTGCAAAATTATGACTGTTGCCTTAGATCATATCCTAATATTATGATTTTGGATGATTCTTAATAGTAACCTAGTCAGGTGTAGTTACTTGCAGAGAACTTTGGCAGCAACTTTGCCTATAGTATGAATTGCCAAAGTGGCTCCCTCTATTACATGTGCTCATACCCCACCGGTTTCCACTGCAGCATGGGCAAAAGCAGAGAGAGGAAGTACTGCTGGCATCATCAGAATTATAGGCATTCTTTACATTCCCTGCATCCTCAAGTACTGAAGTTCTCTAGAGTATATGAGGCCCTAGCACTACTCTGAAACCATAAATTTAAACTAGGATATGTTAGGAGACTAAGGAAGAACAGAGAATATATTCCATAGAAATACATACGTTTGGGATAGCAAACAAAGAACAGGTAAGTTTTAGAATCATGTTGAATGGTATTTGTGAATATCTCAATAAATCTTATTTCAATTAATTAGCAATGCTGGGGAAAGATGTAAACTGGACATTGTAAATGCATTTTAAGAACTCACTAAATTTGTTCATCAATACATATTGAATAATTACTATCAGGTGTAGTCGTGAAGTGTTCTAGGATTTCATAACAAAGTGTCAGTAGTTTGGAGGAGGATCTTAGTTGGGATTTATGTTGACTCACTTTTGAAGGTGTGGTTTAAGCAGGGTTTTGGGAAAAATCTATTCAAATGCAGAATTTAGCTCTAGTGAGGGGAAATGGGAAGTCTAAGGCACAGAAGGCAAAAGGGTTAGTAAGTTCAGGTGTGATTTGACAGCTCTCTACCAAATTAGCTTCTTCTTGAAGTAGGACATAGTGTCTGAGGTGGAGCTTATTCAGGAGTAAGGCAAGACAGATGTCCATATTATGAGACCTCTTTCAGGCCATCCTAGTCTCTGATGGGAATATGTAGATTTGGGGCGGGGTGGGGGGGAAGCTTGCCATGGTGGATATTATGTTTTCCAGTGTCTGTACTCGACCCTCAAGATACCATGTCAGACAGATGACCTTTCGCACGATGTTCCCAAGATGTATATTCTGTAGATCACCAAAGTATTTAACAGTGGTTATATGCATGCATTCCAGAGTCAGACAGCTTTGCTTCTAACACAGACTTCAAGCAAGTTATGTGACTATAAATGGAAATAAAAATAGTACCTGCCTATTGGGCTGTTATGAGGGTTAAATTAAATTGTACAGTGTTTGGTGTGGAATATGTAGTCAGTAGTCAGTAATCATTATCATTTTTATATAATATGGTAACAGTGATATGTTGCTGAAAACGTGTGGTCTTTAGCATGCCTGAATATGAGGTGACTGCATCTGAACCTTCATTATGCCACTTATTTGTTGAACTTCCCTTTCTCATCTATAAAGTAGGGGTAAAAATATTATGTTGTAGTGTTGTATGCTAAAATGAGATAATGCATGTAAAGCACCTGGCTCATACCAAACTGTTATTGTTGCTTTTGGTTCAATTTTCCAAAGACAATAGAACCAGCTGTGAGTATCCAGTACAGATATTAGGGACAAATTGTATCTATGGCTTTATTCCTTTCTGGGATGAGACCTTACTATGTGGCACGGATGAGAATGACTGATTTATGGCTTTCTGCATTGCAAGGCTCACAGCCAATAGATTACTCTGAGTAATAAAAGTGGCAGAGGAATTCAAAGTGGGATTGAAGGAAAGAGAACATTTATATAATTTGTTACCTTATATATGAGTCTCTGGGCAGTAATCTCAGCTCCGAGTCTCTACTCTAGGATCTGGTAGGACAGTATACTTGCCTCAGAAAGATGTTTAGTATATCTGGAATGGAAGAACTTACTTCTACTATGATTAATTTCTCTCTCTCTCTCTCTCTCTGCATACACACACACAAACACACACACATATATATGTATTGATTTTACTAGTGGGTAGGTATGAGACATAATCTCTGATGAGTCTCAACCACCAATTCTAGAGACTCAGAATAGGCTTTCAAGAAACTGTCACTATAAGGTGTGAGATCAGAACTGGATCTGGGATTTCCATTTCAAGGTACTGGAGAAAGCCTGGGGAATTATCCATATCCTCTAGGATATCAAGAAGATCATTGGAATACCTGTTTCAGTTTAGTTGACTTTAGTGAAAATGGGACGTCCCATACCAATTTAACATCCTTAGGGTTCTCTTTCTTCATCTCCTCTTCTGTTTGGCAAAGGGATTTCCAGACTATTTTCAGGCAACTTCTACAATAAGTTTATATATTTTATATAACATGTGATTTATTATATATAGTATATAATTAGCCTGATCTACTACTTGAAGGCCAGTATATGTAACCTACAATGAAAACTGAAAGATGAAAAAAAAACTTTTTTTTGAGGGGCGAAAGAAACTCAATTACATGTCTAGGCATAGAATAAAAAGTACAGGGAGACAGAGAGAATGAAAATACAATAAAGGGAAGATGGCAGGTGGAAAAAATCTCAGAGAAGGAGAGATGGGCTAACATAGAGGGCACTGGAGTGGAAGAGTAAACATGTTTCTTTGGGATTGGGATTAGGTAGAGTGGATGATGAGGTTGCAGAGAACGTTTAATTGGATAGTATCCACCTTTTCAGTAAAGTGACAATGTTACCATCTCAGGGATGGAGTCTTGAAATGATTGGAAAGGGCTTAATACAGTTGCAATGTAATAGAAGATAGGGAGATAAAAAGTAAAATAATTTCTGAGCAGATGTGTGGTTGATAGTAGATACCATAATTTGTTGTGAGTCCAATTGGCATGATTTTGTGGCTTTCTCTGGTGACACTAAATAGCCTGGAGGTATAAACAGAAAATGATGGAATTGAATGCCTTGTCGACCACAGTATCGGTCTCTTAAGCTAGGGCTGTTTTTCCCCAAGGAAAGAAGTTTTCCTTCTTTTGCTTAATGTGATGTAGTTTTGTTTCCTACCAACTCCTCAGCATTATTTTTTAGGGTACAAACCATGATGAAGTACAACAATCGGTCCCATATTCTTTTGTAAAGATTTTTTAATGTAAAATTTTTCATAAAAATAGATTTACTAATCATACTTTGTTAATGGCTAGCTAGTATATGGAACATGCCTATTCACTTTTTACTTTATTCTTGTCTTTTCAGATAGCCTTTCCCATATAATACTGCCATATAAATCCTGCCATATGTCATTTAAAAATTCTCTTCATCTTTTAGGAGACTAATTTTGAACAACATCTATCCCTTGGACATTATATTATATATTGGGTTCTGCTAACCATGTTTTAGAACTTTCGAGTCTATCAAATGATATGTTCAATTCCTGGTATCATGCTTAGCTATAATAGGTAAAATCTCTTTCTTATTTCCTTTTTTTTAATAAAGATTTATTTTAGAGAGAGAGAGTTGGGGAAGGGGCAGAGGGAGAGAATCTTCAAGCAGACTCCCTGGTGAGTGCAGAGCCTGACATGGGGTTTGATCTCACGACCCATGAGATCATGACCTGAGCCGAAACCAAGAGTTGGACACTCAACCAACTGAGCCACCCAGGTGCCCCTCTTTCTTATTTCTAAGTGATATACCCAAAGATCTTGGGTTCATTCAACATCTTTTCATACTTGAGCAGGCCAAAGATAGTATTATTATGAGCTTGGCAGTATTCCCAGCAAGAGTTGGAGTAGGTATTGACTTTTCCAATATTTTAGTTCTATTGACTTTTCTTCGTTACTTTATAAAGGTTCAACAAGTTATCTGCTTGGGCGCAGTGTCATCACTCATGCTAAACCAATTGCCAGCTGAGAGAAGGAGATTCCTCCATTAAAATACGTGGGCTTAGGGGTGCTTAGGGCTTTGAAGCTATTTTGCATGATACTATAATTGTGGATACATGTCATTATATATTTGTCAAAACTCATGGTATGCACAATAAGAAGCGTGAACCTTAATTTAAACTGTGGACTTTAGTTAATGATAATGTAACAATATTGGCTCTTCACTTGTAACAGATGTACCACACTAATGGAAAGTGTTAATAATAGGGAAAAGGTGTGTGTGGATGTGGGAGGGGTGAGAGGGATGAGAGGATATACAGGAACTCTGTACTTTCTGCTCAGTTTTTCTGTAATCATAAAACTGCACTAAAAAATAATGCCTATGGGGTACCTGGGTGGCTCATTTGGTTCAGCATCTCCCTTTGGCTCAGGTCATGATCCCAGGGTCCTGGGATTGAGTCCCACTTTGGGCTCCCTGCTCAGTGGGGAGTCTGTTTCTCCCCCTCCCCCGCCCCTCCCCCCCACTTTGCACTCTCTCTCTCTGAAATAAATAAATAAAATCTTAAAAAAAGTAATGCCTAGAAATTAAAACATTATGTAGGCTTCCAAAGAGGAGATGAAGATTCATACCTAAAAGAAACAATTGACCTGAAGAATGCTATGTCAAAGAACAGAATGCTATGTAAAGGAACAGAACGTGTGAATTTAAAGGTTTATAGGTTACAAGGAAAGCTTTCTGCTTACCTGGTTACACATGCATTTCCCAAACAACATAGTAATGTTGACTTAATTACACATATAAAAGTAAATTCCTACATATATATGAACTACTAGTAACTATATACTCATAGGCATAAATGAAACATGAGAACTGCTGCATTGAACCTGAGTTATGCTCACCAGTTATGTTTCATGGGAAGATGTGGCTGCCTTAACTTGTGAGATACAAAATTCCCCCAAAGTTTTCATTTTACCCCTAAACTGATATGTAGTTATCTACTTATCTTATTGTAGATCTTCTTGAGCCTATTTATATTTCATTCATTTACAAATAGATAACAAGTTCCAAATGCTTAGAGTTACCAGTAGTAGTTTTAGGACTTAAAATTATCCCTTAAAATTTTCCCAGGGATAAGGGCGCCTGGGTTGCTCAGATGGTTAAGCGTCTGCCTTCGGCTCAGGTCATGATCCTGGAGTCCTGGGATCGAGTCCCGCATCGGGCTCCCTGCTCCTTGGGAGCCTGCTTCTCCCTCTGCCTCTCTCTCTCTCTGTCTCTCATGAGTAAATAAATAAAATCTTTAAAAAATTTTTTTCCCAGGGATAATCCATTATTCTAGTGTTGTGGCAAATGAGCTTGTTCTCATTTTACTCTAGTCCTCCCTAATTTTAAAAGTTTTAAAGGATATCTCTCAATTCATATTTTTCCCATGATCACAACATTGTAAGTTATTTTCTTATCTCTTAAAAAAAGAACTTTGACATCACATGTTATTCCAAGGAAGAATATGAGGCTACCTAAATTATTTAAGTACAGGAATTCCAATAGTTTACTTCCCTTTAGTACCTTGCCAATTAATTGGTTATTCCCTGAGATTTCACTGTGTTAAAAAAGAGACAGCAGACCCAAAATAGACTCACTTGTGCTAAGTCCACATCACCAAACTGAGAATACCTTACCTAGTTGCAGTTTCAGCCTCTCTGGGAATGTAATCTTAACCAGCCACACTGAAATTACCTGGTCAAAGGATAATGAGATAATCTGCCTGATAGAACCCTGCCATTCTTCAAAGGAAGGTGACCTTTCCTGAAACAATCCATTCTTTGCTGCTAACTTCCTTGTCCCAACTTCCATAAATGTCTTCCCTTTTGTACAGCTCTTCAGAGTTCCTTTCTACTTACTGGATGGGATGCTGCCAATTCATGAGTTATTGAATAAAGCCCATTAGATTTTTAAATTTACTCAGTTAAAGTTTGTTGTTTTTTTTTTAACAGATTTTTTGGCAGGGTCACAATCTGAAGGAAAACTTCTGATGGCTTTGGGGTCAACAAGAAACAGAGACATGGTACTTGTGAATCCTTTGAGTTGTCTTCCTTGCTGTTTCTGATGGCCATGGGTAAGTTCCATTTAGTTCTGACCTCTGCTCTTTTTGAGTTGAGCTCCTGATCTAATTGGCTTTCCACAGTTCCATGTTGGGAACTGTGGTAGTTTAGACTGCAATTCCCTGTTTGATTGGGAAACCCCAACCCTTGGTTCAGTCCCCACATTCCATGTTGGGAACTGCTGGTGGGATAGTCCACAGTTCCCCATTTGTTTGGAACTGCTGGTGGTTTAGCCCATAGTTCCCCATTTGCTGGGTCTGCTGTGAGTATTTCCATAGTCCGAGGGTCCGTGTTCGGAATTGTTTGTGGTGCACACAGGGTTTTTGCTTGGCCAGCCTGCACTAGCATCTCTTGGTTACTGCTGGTGTGTTAAGGTGCCCTTGTTTTGTGTGGATAAAGTTATTGTTAATGGAATTCTCTGAGGCCAAAAGTTGCAAAATTGGTGGGCATGGGTCAGAACTTAAAAGCTGTTAGAGTGCTCTGCACCTAACTCTGAAATTCCCATGTTAAGATAAGTTGGTCATGAAACAGGTTAGATTGACACTGCCAACCTCAAAATTTCTGTGCAGTGAGGTACACTGTGAAACATCACACAGTCTCCAACTCAGCAGCACATCCCTCTTAGATATTAGTTTGGCTCTGAGGTACCCAAAGGCTTAGCTAAAAAAAGATGAGATCCTTAAATTCCAGAGTTGAGTGGGCCACCTTCCAGCACACCTGCTTATTTTACGTGTAAGATCTGTGGTCCCAGAAGCTATAAATAGCTACAAAAATGGCAAAATCTAAATAAAATCAGCGTAGAATTACAATGGCCATTATGGGAAACATTCTAATTAGACAAGATTGTTCATTTAAGAAGTGTACTTGAAAGCAAGGGTTCCTGAGTTAGACAAGGATACCTATTTTAATTTCATGAAAATATAGTTAATTATTTGCATAAGTTCAGTAAGAATCTATTCTCTTTGTAATGGGACACAGCTGGAAACATTGGCTATATAGTACCATGGCTTTGACAGTAATGTCATATTTGAGAGAGATGAATATAGACTCACATATGACCAGAGAGCTTTAAGGAAATGCTTGGAAAAATTGGCCTGGGTCTTGGTTCCGAACAGTTTTACCAGGTAAGTAAGGAAGGTCAGGAACCTCAGGATACTTGGGGGGACTACAAGAAGAGAGAAATTCACCCTAACTGTAGGTAATGCAGTATAATCTGATGATGAGTCCCTGGCTTGGCCTCTTGGCCTCAGAAACTTTTAAGAGTTCAATCTGAGATTCCTTATGAAAAGTTCCAGCAAAACAGTCTTTAAAAAGAACTTATATGGTCAGTTACAATTTTGGCCACACTTACGTAAATTATCAGACCAAGTTTAATACAAACAATTTAGTTTTAGTGTGATTATCTTGGTAAAAATTGGGGGTGATTGTAGAGAGAAGAATTATGTTTGCACTTTTGTAGACATTAGCTTCTAGGCCTGTTAAATGCTTTTGAAGGTTTTTCATTTACCTATAAAGCGGACTGGATTCTGAATTCTTCTTGTTTTCTCAAATATCTGGCTACGTCTCTCCAAACTTTTAAAATTTTCTCCTATCCTTCTGTTTTGGAATCATTAAGAGCACAGATTGCCTTTGAATCTCCTTGAAAGGAACTATAACAAGTCCTCACTAGTCCTCACTATCCAGATGGCCACAAACTTCAGGGGCTTGAATGTTGGGACCACATCTCCCAATTATAAAGGGAGTACAGTTGTAGTCCTCAGAATCAAATTGATAAAGAAGAGAAGTAGCTGACATCAATGTAGACTGCTTCCTCCCTAGATGTCAGATCAAGAACATTTTTTTCATTCTTCCTTCTCTCTCTGACCAATACTTTTCCTCATTCTTACACCATGAAAGTCTTTATGATTCTTTTGTCCATTTTTGCTTTTCTCTGGCCTAGAAAGATAATAGTATCTCAGGCCATTGCCAAGGGGGGAGGGTAACCTTTCAGACTGCTGGATTTGCCATCAAAAACTGATCTGTCCACAATGCTAGAACCCATTCACAGTGCCACCTTAGCAGGCGTGGTTGTGCTGCAACAGAATATGTGTTTATTGTGGTGGTTATCATTCTTCTTGGGCCAATGAATGCCTAGATGGCTGGTGTAAAACTAAAGAATGCCTCTTAGGTTATCTAACTGTGTGTCTGACTGTTCACAAACAAACTGAGACACCTCATTTGTCAACTCCCTTGAATTTACGTCATTGAGTTGGAAAGGACCCATCAGGAGGCATTTATGATTCAGAATTCACTTCCTTTGGCAGGACCCTACTTCCCTGCTTAGGAAAGAGTACAAATGAGACTATGATCAGGAATCTCTCCTTAACTCTAGAAAATATTGCAGAATCCTTGGCAAAAGCAGTAGCTGCCCAAAAAGATCCTTAGACTTTCTGGCCAAGGTTGTTCTAGCTAATAGGACAGCCCTTGATTATCTTTCAGCTGAACAAGGAGTGTCTGTGCTCTGACCAACACCACTTATTGCATCTGAATTAATATTTCTGGACAAGTGAAAACTCAGCTACATAAGATTACTGAACAATCCACTTGGCTTAAGGAAGTGACTCCTTCAATGTGGTTTTTCTTTGACTTATTTGATTTTGCTTGATTTGGATCTTCGGGACCATGGCTCTGAAGTGTACTCCAGACATTGGGAATTATCCTGCATATAATGATCATAGTAATCTCCCCAGGGCACTATATTTTCTCAAAAGTTTTAAATATGTTTGCAGCCACTAACCACCAAGCAAATGATCTCCTTTAAACTGGAACATCAAAAAAGGAATGAAGGAAATGACTGACAAAAAAAAAAAAAGTTAACCTGAATTCATGACACAGAGATTCAACAACAACAACAAAATGTTATCTGTGAATACCACACAGAGGATCAGACAAAAATTTTGAGAACTTCAGAGCAGTAGCAGGGAATGACACTCATGCCTTCAACTTCAATCACATCTCTCGGTTTAGCTGAGTCTGATCAAAAAGGGGATATTGTTTATTTTTTTAAAGACTTTATTTATTTATTTGAGAAAGAGAATGAGAGAGACAGCATGAGAGGGGTAAGGGTCAGTGGGAGAAGCAGACTCCCCGCCAAGCAGGGAGCCCTATGTGGGACTTGATTCTGGGACTCCAGGATCATGACCTGAGCCGAAGGCAGTTGCTTAACCAATTGAGCCACCCAGGTGCCCATAAAAGGGGATATTGTTTAAAAAGCGACAACAGGCCCAAAATGGAGTTGCTTGTGCTAAGCCCACAGTCACCAAACCAGGACTTAATACCTAACTTAAATAAAATTTCAGCCTCTCCAGGAATGTAATCTTAACCATTCAGACTGGAATTTCCTGGTCAGCACTGGTGAGGTAATCTGCCTGATAGGCTCCTGCTGTCCCTCAAAGGAAGGTGAGGGACTGAAACAATCCACTTTTGCTGCTAACTTTCTTGTTAGCCTTCTTCCTGCTTATAAAAGTCTTCCATTTAGTATAGCTCCTCAGAGCTTCTTTCTATTTATTGGGTAGACTCATGGAATGTTGAATAAAGCCAATTAAGTCTTTAAATTTACTCAGTTGAACTTTGTTTTTTTTAACACTGTTAAATACTCCTTTGACATGATTGTTTTGACCACTGTTAAAATTTTACTACTCTGGATAAAAGAGAGTGAGAATAGAGAAAAAAAAGTCCTCAAACTTTGCATCTGTGCCTAGAAAAGCTAGACTTTCATCAGAGGTTTCCATCAGTGGATAATCAAGGGCATGAGATGGTGGTCTATTCCACGGAATAACAGAAATGTTGGCTTTAACAGCATGTTAGGCCAGTGCTCAGAAGTTAGGCTACAGTGACTCCAGATACCCTTGTTGGTTTGTAACAGTCTGGTGCAGGGACTAACTTGGAAAGGATTGAAGTTGGAATATTTCTTCTAAAATGACACTCTCTGGGAGGTAGTCTATTAAAATGCAAAGAACATGAACAGGAGAGGAAATAGATTTGAATTCAAATTCTAGACCTACCAATAAGATCTGTGTGACTTTAGGTAAAATTTTTTTTAAAGATCTTATTTATTTATTTGAGAGAGACAGCATGAGCGTGCGAGAGAGAGAGAGAGAGAGAGAGAGAGAGAGTACCAACGGGGAGGCGGGGTGAGCGCAGAGGGAGAGAGACAAGTAGACTTCCTGCTCAGCAGGGACCCTGATGGGGGGCTCCATCTCAGGACTCTGGGATGATGACCTGAGCAAAAGGCAGATGCTTAACCAACTGAGCCACCCAGGCACCCCTTTAAGCAAATTTCTTATTTTCTCTTTTGCTTCAACCTATTCCTCCAGAAAACAGGGAGAAATAAACTCACAGAATTGTTTCAAGTAATGAGGCAATAAAAATAAAGTACAAGTTAAGTGTCTGGTACATCGTTGGCACCTAATACGGGGTAACTATTACTGTGGCCTCAAATGAAGTTTATCTGCCACTTTCAGGTGCTTTTAAGATCTTATAATTTATCTTCACTATTAGGAAAAGCTAAGTTTCCTCAACTAACAGAGACTTCCCTATACACTCCTCATTTCCAATCATTTGGAATCTTGGAATAATAAAACTAGAAAGAACTTGAAGAGAACCTATTTCCAGAGCTTTATAATGCACACTAAAATATCTGACACCAAGGGGTTTGATATGACTAGCTGAGGATTCTACTCACCACTGATCCACATAGTAAGACTAAGTGTAATATTGCTGTTACTTTTATAAAGAAATGGCATGCATGGTAATGTAGCAAATGTAAAAGGCACATAGTTTTTTTCCATATCGCTCTTGCAAGAATAAAATTTTCTCTCTAATTGTTGTCCATATAGCATAAATTATACAGAATTGTAATAATAGTATAGGTATTATTCTGAATTTTGTTCTTTATGCTTAATCACATGCCTATCATTTTTTTCAGTATTGTTATATACTTTCTTAAATTATACTTTTTAATGGCTGTTTAATATTTAACTCAGTGGAAGTATTATCTGAAAACACTTGCCTATAATTGGAAATTTTATGTTGTTACTGATATAGCAATGAATGCCTATGCAAACAGGTTTTTCTTTGTCATTTCATTAGATACATCCTGAAATTTCCAATTCTTAGGTCAAAGAATAAGGAAATTTAATGGATTTTAATATGTACTGCCAAATAACTGCCAGAAATATTATGCTAATTTATAATACCAACAACAATGTACTTTAGATTCACTATAGCCACAGCAATACTGAGTATTGTTTTAAAAATATTTGCTAATTTGATAGGTGTGAAATGGTATCTCACTGTTTTAATATAAATTTATTTAATAATTAGCGTGGTTGAACATTTTTTTCTATGTGTTTGCTTACATGTTAGGTTTTTTCCTTGTGTCTATTGACTGTTCCTAGACTTTGTCTGTTTATCTATAAAGATTAAAACAGTTACTTTCTAAGAAATGTTTCCTTTAGTGGTTTAAATTATTTTTAAATTTCTACTTTGAAAGGAAATTCACATTTCTGATAAGGAATTCACTGTAAATTTCCAAGACTATCATAATCATCTGTCACTGTTGTCAAATCAAGTTATATAAAAAGAGATACTAGAAAATCCCTTTGCATGTCAAAAGTATGCATATGCACTATATTTACTTCAGGTCCCAAGTATGTGATATGCAAAGAGTCAAGCGGGGTAAAACGACTTTACAGTTGATATTGCAGTCTTTAGCATTCTGTTGTCATATTATGAAAGACAATAATACAAAAAAAGAAAAAGACTATCACAGATTTTATAAAACACTTAAGAAGTAATTTGTGAAGTGGATATTCAAGGAAGAGCCAGGCTATTATTTACATATCTATATTCAAGGGGCAGGGTATTATTTATAAAACAGTATTGTTAAATTTTTTAAAGAATGAAGATCTATCTCTCCTTTCTTGGTTGCACTCCTAACTTTATAAGTTTGTTGTCTGAATGAATTCTTTTTATTCTGATATTGGGGAGTTGAGCAGTAGTAGATTTAAAGGAAAGTAATAGTAGATTCAACCTACCAGTATATGACAAGATTATATTTAAGTTGGGTTTCTGAAGTGCCTTTAGAAACATAAAATTAAAAAAAAATCACTGGCTTGTAAGGTACAGTTACTGACCATCTGGTCCAATTCATGTATTTTTTCTACTACATCTGCTGAAAGTAGTTTTTGAATCTATGTTTGAACATTATAATGACAGCGAATGTACTCTTTTCAGAGGCAGCCCAATACAACTCTGAAGGTCAGAAAATTCTTTCCTATGTAGAACTAAAAGCTGTTTTTTGTATCCCTTTGTCATTAGTCTTGGTTTTACACTGGAGATTTGTGGAACAAGTTTAATCTCTTGTCCGCATAACAGACTTTCAAATATTTGAAGTCAGCTCATGAACAAAAAACTATAATGCAAAGCAATCCCATAATTGTGGTATAGAGGTATACTTCTTGAGGGCCTTCAAAGTGGGTAGAGATCAAATCAGTTTAGGGAATCAAGAGTATGTGACAATTAAGATAGACAGAGGTGAGTGGATAAAGTCTTAACAGGGGGATTAAGAGAGGTGCTTTTTCCAAGTGGAGTGGACTGCAGAAACAGAGACATGAAATAGAAGAATATGTCCTAGAAACAGTTCAGTTTGGCTGGTACATAGAAGAAATGTAAACTCTTAGAAGGAAGATGGGAAAGGTATTATGAAAAGTCTTACATACGAGCAATTATTGAAGGTTTTAGAAATAGGAGGTATCATGTTTGGATCAGAGCTTTGGGAAAGTTAATTGACCATAGAACTAACAGGACTAATGGAAATGTAGAAAAATAAGAGAAAGGACTACTCTCTTAAAAAAGCATAGGGGGCGCCTGGGTGGCTCAGTTGGTTAGGTGAATGCCTTCAGCTCAGGTTATGATCCTGGAGTCCCAGGATCGAGTCCCACATCGGGCTCCCTGCTCAGCAGGGAGTCTGCTTCTCCCTCTGACCCCCCGCCTGCCTCGTGCTCTCTCTCTCAAATAAATAAATAAAATATTAAAAAAAAGCATAGTGAACAGGTAATGAAGGCCTGGAGGTATAACAGAGGTTGGAATGGAAAGGAGTATAATGTATTGAACTTTGAAACAAATTTGAAACTAATGTAATAGAGTGGGGAGAAGAGGAAAGAAAAGATGACTCTAAGGTTCCACTTTATAGCTCTAGGAGAATGGCAGTGCTAGAAATAGAAGTAGCAAAAAAGTCCTAGAAATAGAAGTAGCAAAATGAATAGTTCATGGTAGGAGAAAGACAATAAGTTGCTTCTGTACAAGTAACCAAGAGTATGTGTGGGCTATGAACAGGAGGTATTTGAAAATGCAACTATGGACTTCTATTTGGCTCTCTAAAAGGGCTCAAATCAGGTCCCTGGCTGTACACAGGTCCCACAGACACTGCCAATCCGGCAGGCAAGAGTAGGAGCAGAGAAGACACCAAGTGAGATGGAAGAGTTGGAGAAGGTCCCATAAGGGTTGTGCACAGTCAGCTGGTACAGAAAGGGCTGAGAAGTGAAAAATGAACAATCAAAAACAAAATATCCAGTTGGTGAGGACTTAAGTCTACGTGGGTCTACAAAGAGAGAATTGAGCACATTCAAGCAGGCCGGAATAGAGACTGGGTTGGTGACTCGGTTTGCTTATGTGTGAAAGAAGGGTAACGCCGAGCCTGCCTTGGTGGGTTGTTGTGGTAATGAAGGAAAATGTGTGTAAAAATCATCACATTACCTAGGAGAGGTAAGCATGCCATAAATACTTAATATTATATGATGTTATCAACTGAGAAATAAACTCATTGTTCTTTATACTATGTAAACATTTAAAAATATCTTTCAAAATAGCTCATTACTTTCATTGTTAAAATTGTAACCTGCCAAAATCATAACGTTGTGTAAGACAAAGAACATCTGACCAGGGATAAAGCCATCAGATTCCTAGTATCAGCTGCCTGTAGTGAACTTTGTGATCTTACCAAATTCTTTATCCCCTTTTGGGATCTTCATCTTCCTATGAAAGGAGTAGGGCTTCATGATCTCTAGAATATCTTTTATCTGTAAATGCAGATTCTGAGATATGGATTGGGAAGACTGAGTTTCTCATGGCACTACTTTGTGTTCTGGAACAAAGAAGAAGCTGGAGTTTGGTTTTCTGGGTAAGATAGGTGCTGCCCTGGAGGGAAGAAGGGGTTGGGCACATGTTTGGCCCTATCCTTTCTTGTTCACTGCTCCCCTCCCCTGTTCTATCTCACCACTGCCCACCACCTTGAGAGGATCAGAAGCAGTTTCATTGTGGACTTGAATCCTATTTAAATAGGTCACTCTAGGGGTGTGGCTCAGCCGGTTGAGCTTAAGCATCTGACTCTTGATTTTGGCTCTGGTCATGATTTCAGGATCGTGAATTCAGAATTATGAGCTCGAGCCCCACTTCAGCCTCTGCACTCAGCATGGAGTCAGCTTGAGACTCTCTCTTCCTCTCCCTCTGCCCCTCCCCTGCCTCTCGCTCACTTTCTCTCTCTCTCAAATAAATAAATCTTAAAAAAAATAAGAAATCCAAACTCTGGGGTCATCTCATCCCACAGATCTCATTGCTCATGGGATCACATCTCTCACCTCCCTATTTCTCTGTACATCCTCTTTTCTGACCACATCTGTCACCCACCCCAATTCCTGAAACCTTTCCAGTAGAACTCACCATCAGTTTTGAGCAACCCCTTTCCTTCACCCTCTTGCTTTATTTGGCCCTGACTTTTTCTGTAGACACTGCTTCTTTATGAGCTCTCTCAAATTTTGATCATTTTTCTCCCATAACATTTTACTGTGAGGCATGTAGGTTAGGAGAGCATTCTCCTTGCTCCTCAGTGCTACTTCCAGCCCATCTTCCTCCCTCCTTCTCAAGCTTCCCTAACTTTAAGTCCCATGTCATCAAACCATCTGCCACTCCTTGCCACTGTCATTGGAAAACCCTAAAGTCATCTCTAATCATTCAACTCCTGGCTCACTGTCACTATTCCCAAAACTGCTTCATAATTCTTGGTGATTTTAATAATCTTGTAATGACCCTTCTCATATCCTGTTTGATTTTTGTTTTTCATTTTTTTAGTTCCTTAAGCTTCTTCTCTCCAAGGATTTTTCCTCCACTCCATCTCAGTCCCTCTCTCACACGGTTATGCCCTATACCTTGTATTTGCCAAGATCTGGCACCTGTCCATAATCTCAATTTCATTAATTCTACTCTGCAAGTCTCAGCTCTAATTTCCTGGTTTACTCCCTCACATACCCAACTTCAACAATTTATTGGTTCAATGGGAACCTATATCCATTGACCCTTCTACCCTTTTCCCACGGCTCCCTCCAAATAGGACCTCAAACTTTCTTTCTTACCCATAGTAATTTCCCATAATAATCATTATAATCATTCCCTTGCATATTCCCTAAACTCCCTTGCTACTATCTCACTTTGTAGACATACCTGACAAAACCTCAATTCTAGTTACATCTAAATATCTACCTACCCCATGCTTATATCTGCAAAACTGAATGAGGCAAAGAAAAATGCAAAATTAGTGAGCTCTAACATCAAATGTGATTCTAATTTTATTTCTTTCCCTTTATCCTCAAGTCTCCAAGACATCTTTCCATATTCTCACTTTTGGCAGCAACTGATCTAATGCACTAGGAAAATAGGGGTGCCTGGGTGGCTCAGTCAGTTAAGCATCTGCCTTTGGCTCAGGTCATGACCCCAGAGTCCTGGGATTGAGTCCCGCATCGGGCTTCCTGCTCAGCGGTGAGCCTGCTTCTCCCTCTGCCTACCACTTTCCCCCTGCTTGTGCTCTCTCTCTGACAAATAAATAAATAAAATCTTAAAAAAAAAACCCAGCAGCAAATGGAAGAGAATATCCACAAGTTCCTACTACCCATCTTCCCACCTACCCACACTTGTACTCAATATACTCAGCCTTCCAGCTTATTGCTAAAAATGAACTATTTGTGCTCCAATCTATGACCAAGCCCTCCACCTGTTTACTAGATTTCATCCCCTCTTCCTGACTCAGGTTTTGTTCAAAAGTTAACTACCCAGCTAGTCCCTCACTGACAACCCTCTTTAAAATTTCACTCACCTTGGTATTCACCCAGGTGCCCCTCGTGTTGGTATTCTTTAGTCTCCTTCCAAAATTCATAAATTTCTTCACTTCACTTGCAACCATCCAACATAGTATATACTGTGATTTTGTATTTAGGTATCGCCTTACCGCCAGTTGATAATGGAATCCCCACATGGGCTCAGGGGATCTTGTCTGTTTTATTCACTGATGTATCTCCTGTGTCTGGAAGAGTTTCTAGAACATAGTAACTGCTCAGTAAATATTGTTGTATGCAAGAATGAATGAATGAGTTCTGTTTTAGATGGTGAGTCAGATGTGGCCATGTGATAAACATGCGGAAATTTTCAATAGGAAATTATAAGGAGATTTTAGGGTAAATGTAGATTTGGAGTTTATTTTACATAAAGTTGAAGTTACAAGAATGAATAATGATGTAAAGAAAACAGATTAGAAGGAGGAGGTACATTTAGTGGGATGTTCATGTAGGATTATGACAACATCTGTGTCTTAGAATAATAGCCCTTTCCCCATTATGGTACGGTATTTAATAGGTTGTGGTTTTTTAAATTAAATCCTATTAGTATATGAATATAATTTTCTAAGCCCAGAAGCATGCTGATTACTTTTGACATTGAAAAATAGAAAGATATAGCCACTTTAGTTAGCAAAGGTAAAAACGAATTAATAGTAAGCTCCACAGAGCCAGTCAACCTCAAATCCTGCAAAGTCATTTTGGTGATGCTTTTTACAGTGAAATGGTCTTTTGAACCTTGACCTCCTTAAGATTAGAATGCTATTCTTCTTTTTCCGCCATCTTGGAGCCTGTGGAGGCCTGCTGGGAACAGGACTCCTATAACGCCAAATAATGTCTGGAAGTCTGTGGTCCAAGGCCATTTTTGCTGGCTATAAGCGGGGTCTCCGGAACCAGAGGGAGCACACAGCTCTTCTTAAAATCGAAGGTGTTTATGCTCGAGATGAAACGGAATTCTATCTAGGCAAGAGATGTGCTTATGTGTACAAAGCAAAGAACAACACAGTGACTCGTGGTGGCAAACCAAACAAAACCAGAGTAATCTGGGGAAAAGTAACTCGTGCTCATGGAAACAGTGGCATGGTTCGTGTCAAATTCCGAAGCAACCTTCCTGCTAAAGCCATTGGCCACAGAATCCATGTTATGCTGTACCCCTCAAGGATTTAAATTTCATGAAAAGTAAATAAAGGTGTAGATTTGTTCTCTTGTAAAAAAAAAATTAGAATGTTATTGCATTAAATTCTATAAAATAAAACATTTAATTACCCAAGTATTTTAATGTGTACATAATGCATTGTATTGTAATATATGTATATGTCTATATATATAAATATATATGTATTTGTCCCATATTTTAAATAAATTTCAGTTAAATTTTATCTCAGAGCCACAGAACCTTTGTATCTGAGTACAAAGCACCATAGATTCAACTAGTGTTTTTATTTCAATTGGTGGTACTTATCTGATCTTTTTAGTGATATTTTAGTGAAAGATTTCCATCAAACCAGTGTATTTTGTTATTTTAATATTTTCGTCATTTGAAAATGCCTCTTTAAAAAATATTTTTATAGGTAGTGTCATGTATAGATCAAGTCATGATTCTGACTTGACCCCCTTGCATACTGTCTAGGGACTGGTGTAGTGATGGTAACGTTATACATCAATGTAAGAGATTTCCCCAATAACCAGCTAAGTGACAATCCAGTGTCAGTCTGCCATGATTGGCCCCAAATCAGCCAATCTTTGCTTGTCTACCTCCACAGTCTTAGGTGAGGCAAAGATTTTGGGTGAGAAACATCATCTTCTAGTTGGTTCTAGTCACCCTCAAAATTAAGTAAATTTATTTGGAAAATTTTCATGAGAGAGCAGGGTCTGACTAACTGTTCTTGTCTTGACTCTTTCATTGTCTTGATTCAATTTAAGCCATCATCTTGTTTTAGGATGAAAGAGAAAGTCCTCAGGGTTCTTGAAGCCCTGTGATGGCTCCTGTGAACATTCCAGGGCACAGCCATATTTTACAGTTCTAAATATTTACATCCCATGCTCTAAACAATAAAGGAAAACAATATTTTGGTTTTCTAAAATCCAGTATAGATATTTACCTGTGTTGTGAAGTAAGTATCAATTTTAGATTTTTAAGTAAAAAATTACTAATGATATGTGATAAAATATGAACTCTTTCTCATCTAATTTATGATTCTTATTTTTTCCTTAACAAAACAGAGAGCAGAGGGGCGCCTGGGTGGCTCAGTCGTTAAGCGTCTGCCTTTGGCTCAGGTCATGGTCCCGGGGTCCTGGGATCGAGCCCCGCATCGGGCTCCTTGCTTGGCGGGAAGCCTGCTTCTCCCTCTCCTACTCCCCCTGCTTGTGTTTCCTCTCTCACTGTCTCTCTCTCTGTCAAGTAAATAAACAAAATCTTAAAAAAACAAAAACAAAAACAAAACAGAGAGCAGAAATTCACACTGTAAAACAGAATAGATAGGAATATAAAGAGATGAAAGTTTTATAACCATAGAAACCATAGATTCTTGGTGACTTATCCTAATAAGTAAAGAACTTTATTCAGTATTAATAATGTTTGCTTTTTGATGTTTAAGAATTAAAATATCAGTTAGCTGATATCTTTGAATACATAGCGGTATTAGTGTTCTGATATTTTGAGTTGGTACCACAATTTCAACCAAGTTAAATGGATTTTCTTTTCATATAATGTTTTTCAAACTTTAATATACACACAAATCACTTGGGGATCTTGTTAAATTAAAGATCCTGATTCTGTAGGTTTTTGTTGTGGCCTGAGATTCTAATAAACTCCCGGGTGAGAAAAATGCATAGATCATACTTTGAGTAGTAAGGACTAAGGGGACAATTAGGATAATGTTATTTAGGTTTTTCATTTTGACTATCATTTTATTAAATAAAGTTGTTTCATTATTTAACAGCTAATACTATATTTCTTTGTGAAAAATAATTTAGTTTACTGCCACAAAATTATTGTCATCTTTAATGCCGTACTATTAAGTATATTTTTTCAGTTATATAACTTGCTTCATTTTTTTGCATTAGTTACAACACAAGGTAATAAGTAATGTAAAGTAAGATTGCCATCTTTACAAGTTGATTTCATCAATGTTTCAGAGAAAAACAAGTTTAATTTCTTCAGTTAAAAAAGGTAGCATTGTGATTTTGGCTGAGGCTGTCAAAACCTGGTATAACACTTGAGTGGGTAGGTCTATTTTTACCTGTTAAATCTCTTTGATGAGATATCAATGGGAAATGATTAAGGAAAAATTAAAAGGAATCAAAATCGAAGATAAAGATATGCAGAGTTGAATTTGGAAGTACTGTAGTTAGCAGAAATATTACTTCTTGACATTATTTGTCTGATGCAAAGTTAGACTATTTTTAGTTAGGGAAATGTCACAGTATTGTTTGTATCATGTTTAAGAGCCCTGTCTAATCTTGGTGGCATACTTACTAGATTTTGTTTTCCTATGCATAATGCACTAAAGACCCAAATTAGAGGTCTCTTAGGGGATTTACTCATCCACAATAAAATGCTAGGCAGCGATACAGGTTGACCTGAAGAAAAGCCTGATGTTATAAATACTTGGAAACGAGAAGGAGAATTGTGAGCTTATTTTATAGGAAGGCATATCCTATAGATGTACTGCGAAGCACTATACATCCTCAAATTTATCAAATCCACATAACTTTTAGCTTCTCTTGGGATTGATTTTGGTGTGATGGAAGATGTATTGTGCTACAAGGCATTGGTGATTAGAGCAAGAAGGCAGAAAATGTAACTGAAGCAGAAAACACCTGCTGGGAAGAGGAATGAAAAGCACTGAATGGAATAAGTATACATGTGGTCAGCAAGAAAAGCAGTGTGGTGGGGACAATGTCAGAGTCAACAGGATATACACCGAACAAATAAGCTGTTTTGTAAAGTTAATCTTAATTACATAATAGCTTTGCAAGGTGATTATCATCCAGTCACAGCATCCTACAAGATGTCAGGGGGAAAAGCATGATGGGTGCAGTGGGAACAGAGTCCATCTGAAAACTGAATGTATGCTGATTATATTCATAAACTCAGATATAACATATGTATGAATCTAAAGTGCATATATATTCATTTTCAAAGGTTGATGTTTTTATTTTTGACCAGACAAATACACAAACATTTATATTGTTTAGTATGGTCACAAATAATAAAAAGAGTAACTGAATTATGTGTCAGGAATGGTGCTGATCCTAGCAACCAATGTAAATGTAAGGATTACTACAGCTTGGCTGAGATTACAGTTCATTAAAAAAAAAATAAGTAAGCGGTAGAGCAAAATTCAGTATCCCTTACTCCAAAAATTCATTTTTTAACCATTGATAAAAAATGTATAAATTTTTATCATGCACAAAGTAGAGGTAAAGAATTCTATCCACTCTAGTTTGTGCATGTTCATAGAAATTCGTTTAAGTTGAAATGAAACTTATTCCTAGTGGCTGGCTCAATCTGAGCTTGATTCTAGGCTCTAAGTGAGAATATGCATGTTTGAGTTGGAAGAAAAGGAGAAGAACATTTGATTGAAATGAACTAAGATGTTAGCTCTTATTTAATCCTAAACTGTCAAGAATTTTTAGAAGGCTTGTTTTTTTTTTTTTTTTTTCCTTCTGAGGGCATTATGTGGGTTCATGGCCAGTAGCCTGTCTTCATATAAACCTTTAAAGTGAATTTCATGTTTATCTTAGGAAAGGGACAGACTTTCCTTAGCTATTTAGTGCTATAGAATGGGAAGTAACAGCTGACTATTTTAGTCTGTACTTCTAGATACTTCTTAATTCATCCAAAGATTCTAAAATAAATAGCATAGGTATTTTATTTTTGGTAAAGTGGTGGTAAAATTATGAAAATGTACACAATTTATGATGGCTTAATACTGATTAAAAATAGTCGAATGCTAAAGTATTAAGGCTAATTACATCTTCAGTGGGAACTGTATCCTAGGAAGAGCAAATCAAGTGATAATTCCTCTAGAACTAGCACTATTGCTAATGTTTTTGTAGTTTACTATTATATTTTAGAAATTAACTCCAGTGTTTAAAAATATCTGACCTAAAATGTTTTGGTCATTTAAAGAGAATAGCATTTTAAAAATCATAACCATAAATTGTGAAAGCAAAATTGGCATTAAGACCACATTCTGGAGATAGTCACTGTTAATATTTTGTTGTATTTCCATTTTTTTCTTATCAGAGAAATTGAATATTTTAATTGCTTCACTCTTGATTGCAATTTTATTACATATATGGGAATAATTTTTCTCAGAGAACAAACATCTCCGGAAATCAGTGGGAAAATACCATTCGCTTTAATGCAAATTTCTCTGGAAGACATTTCTTATGTTGAGTAAGAAATGTTGTTATGTACTTTTTAAATTCTGTAATATGTGAGCCAAGCTGGGGATGTATCTTGAATCTGTCCACTTCTTTCCCTCTCCACTAATGTTGTTCTAGTTCAACCCACATTATCTCTTGCCTGAAGTACTAAAATAATTCCCTTTTTTTCCCCTTCAATCATCTTTCTTTCAATTTTGTATCTCTAGAATTCATTGTTTTCATAGCAGTGGTGATACTTACAAACTGAAATAAGATTGTACCACTGCTCTTTAAAATCTCTCAATGGCCTTTTACACTGAGACTTAAATCTAAACTCTGATCTTGCCCTATAAAACTCTGCATTACCTGATCCCTATCCTCTTCTCTGACTACATTTGGTACTACTCTTTCCTTTATTTACTGCCTTCCATCCATTCAGATTTCCAAATTCTGTGTCCATTTTTGTAATTTATATCTTTGAAGGAATTTTCCCTTTTTATTTAAGTTGTTGAATTTATTAGCATAAAATTATTCATAATGTTTCTTTACTCTTCCTCAAATGTTTGTAGGTTCTGTGATGGTTCCATTTTCTATCCTGATAGAGGTAATTTCTGTTTTCTCTCTTTATCTATTTTATTGTTTCCCCCCCAAAACCAGCTTTTATTTTATGGATTTTCTCTACTGTATTTCCATTTTCTAGTTCATAGATTCCTGTCTTATTTTTATTATTTCCTTCCTTCTTTTTTTTTTAAGATTATTTATTTATTTATTTGACAGAGAGAGCTTAAGAGAGCACAAGCAGAGGGAGGGGCAGAGGGAGAGAGAGAAGCAGGCTCCTTGCTGAGCAGGGAGTCCCATGCGGGCTCCATCCCAGGACCCTGAGATCATGACCTGAGCCAAAGGCAGGTGCTTAACCGACTGAGCCACCCAGGTGCCCCTATTTCCTTCCCTCTACATATTTTAAGCTTAATTTGCTCTTTCTAACTTTCAAAATTTAAAGCTTTTTTCTTTTCTAACATAAGTATTTAAAGTTGTAACAATCCCTCTAAGCACTACCTTAGCTCCATCCCACAAATTTTAGCATATTGTGCTTTTGTCATTGTTTATTTTAGTTCAAAATACTTTAAAATTTTCTTTTTGATTTCTTCTTTGACTCATAGGTTATTTATAAGTATTTTATTTAATTTCCAAATATTGTTGGGTTATCTTGAGATCTTTCCAATATTATTTTCTATTTTAATTCTGTTGCAGTCAGAGGATACACTATGTATAATTTTAATCCTTTTAAATTTATTGAGACTTGTTTTATGGCTCAGCATGTGATTTATCTTGGTAAATGTCCTGTGTGCATATGAGGAGAATGTGTATTTTGTAGTTTTTGAGTGTGTTGTGCTATAAATGCCAATTAGGTAAAAGTTGGTTGATAATGCTGTTTCAATTTTCTTTATACTTACTGATTTTCTGTATGCATGTTCTATGATTCATTGAGAGGGAAGTTGAAATCTTCACCTGGATTTGTCTTTCTCCTTTAAGTTCTGTCAGTTTTAGCTTCATGTATTTTAGGTGTTATTTTTAGCCACATATAAGATTGTTACGTATTTTTGGTTAATTGACCCTTTTATCATTATAAATGTCCTATATCTCTAATAATATCACTTGTCTTAAAGCCTGATAATATTCTTTGTCTGATATTAACATAGCTACTCCATGCTGAGCATGAAGCCCACACTGGGGCTAGATCCCAGGACCCTGAGATCATGACCTGAGCCAAAGGCAGATGCTTAATTGACTAAGCCACCCAGGCGACCCAATAATCAATTGTCTTTTGAAGAAATTTTTAAAAATGAGAAAAATTGACTTTTTATATCCCAACATATTACCCTTGCTTACACATTCATTGTGTAGATCCCAGTTTCCATCTGGTATTATCTTCCTTCAACCCAAATAATTTTCTTTATCATTTATTTTAGAGCAGGTCTGTTATTTTAAAATTTTCTCAGCTTTTGTTTGTCTGATTGTCTGAACATGTCTTTATTTCATTTCTTTTTTTGCCAGGTATTTTGGCTGCCATATTTTCTTTCAGCACATTAAAGATGTCACTGTATATATAGTCTTCTTGCTTGCGATGTTTCTTGCTAAAAATTGGCAACTATTCTTATCTTTGTTCTATGCAACGTCTATGCTTTCTTCACTTGCTTTTAAAATTTTGTCTTTATTACTGGATTTTAATAATTTAATTATGATGCTTTTTCTTGTGGGTTTCTTTGTGTTATTTTGGAGTTTGATGAGCTAATTGCATCTGTATTTTTAGTTTTCATCAAATTTGGAAAATTTTCAGCAAATGTCTTGAGATATTTTTCTGCTTCCCTTTTTATGTGTCTCTAATTATGTGGATTTTATTTTATTTATTTTTTTAACTTTGAATTTTAATTATATACATAAATAACAACATGAGAACAAGGAGTTTTGAGGCATTATCTCTAAGTGAAAGGATTTCTGATTAGTCCCCTTGTAGTATGGCATCACCCAAGGTAACAAAGAAACCTAGTATGGTTTTTCCTGAAGAAGAAAACCAATTTACTACATTCAGTACTGACTCTTCTCTACTGTTCTTCTATAGAAATACTGGTTTACTGCATGGAGTTTCCAATGTTTACCTATAACAGATTAAAATTGGCAGAGCATAGAGCATTCTACTTATTTCCAGGTGAATGCTTCACATTTCCTGGCATTTGAAAGTTGTCCTTCCACAAATCTTCTACGACTGTATATCCTTGTAAACCCCAGACATATAATGTTTCCCCACTGACCTGGATAAATATGACAGCTTGTTGTGGATAAAAAAGAGAGGCAGCTAATCCCATGAGCCCAGGTGGATACAGGAGCTTCTTTATTTTTGAACCTCTAGCCAAAAGAAGTCCAACAATGCCAGCAAAACCAACAATACCAGGTCTTGGAAAAAATCCAAGAGGTGCATTTTAGAGATATCCATAGCTATCTAACCCCCACTGAACCAAGCTCTGCATCTGAGGCTTAGTTTGTCAGTGTATTTCCTGACACCAACTTGTATATGGCTCACAATAATGTTGGAGATGTGAGATGCTTTCTTAAAGTTGGGTCCTTGGCTCCTCCACGTATTTAGATTGACCCTCAGGAACGGAGTACAGTGAAAGCTTATTAACCTTCGTGAAAGTTTTGTGAGATGAGTCCTTTTTAAGTGATGCATAAACTTTGAAAGCGAGCGGACTCAGGCTGGTTGCCTCCACAGACCTCTGAATTACCTTCAACATGTTGCAGGCAGAGGTGGCTCCAGCCTAATTACATGCATTTTAGACCATGCAATATTGTCATAGAAATCACTGAGACTAATACTTTTATTCTCTGGGAATTGTTCTTAGCATTTTATTTTGTGTGCTTTGGATTTGATGATTTCTAATATTATGTTTTCAAATGTAATGATCTTTTTTTCTGCAGTGTCTAATCTACCCGTCTACTGAATTTTTATTTCAGATAGTGTTCTTCAGTTTTTGAAGTTCAAAATAGTTTCTATTACTCTCCTCCTTATGCTCCTATATTTCTTTAATAAGATCTTAAGCATATCTATAATATTATTTTAAAGTTCTTGATTACTAAGTCCATCATCTATGATATTTATGGGCCTGCTTCTGTTGACTGATTTCACTTCTGGCTATGGCTTAGAGTTTTCTGCTTCTTCATTTGTCTTGAGTATCTGGATTTTGTTATTTTTCTTTAACAATTTTCTTGCTTTGGCAGGTAGTGCAACTTAATCCTTTGTGGATCTAAAGAAACCTTTATTCTAGGACCATTTCTGAGGCATGTCCCTTTATTAGCCCTATTTCTAAAACATGACCCTTCTCTACTGAACTCTAATGCCCTGGGTATTCAACAGACTATTTCTGCTTGGCTTATGGGAAATCAAATGTCTCCCTGCTCTGCCTGAGCTCTGGAAATCATTTAGCTTCCCCAAGTGCTTTGTTTGGCATTATGAAGTTTTACCTTGAACATAATGCAATTTTATATTCAAACAAATACTCAAGAAGGCCTCTTTCAGGTTTTTGGAGCTCTTTTTACATATAGCTCCTTCCTGTCTGGTACTCTTTTATGCCAAGTCCAGCTACCTCAGCCTTGCTGTGCTCAGCTTTTGTTCTTTCTTCCTCCAAAAAATGGTCTGTAGACTGTAAGCAGGAAGCTGAGGCAATGACAGAAGTCACTTCATGTGTTTCTTTTCTCTTAGAATTAACCATGTTGCACTGCCTGTTTTTAAATGTCTAAAAACAAGTTTTTCTCTTATATTTTGTCCAATTTTCTGGTTGTTTGCCATAGGAGGTCAAGGAGCTGAAAGCACAAATCAGAAGCAGAGTTTTCCCTCAGCCACTCTGGCCTTTTTTTTTAGTTCTTCAAAAGGAGAAATAATCAAGTTAGTATTTGCCTTAAAACTGTTGCACTTATTCTTTCTGCTTAGAAAAGTCTTCTCATGCATCTCTACAAGCTGCCTCCTCTTTCCTTAGTTTCCAAAATAGCTTTTCTTGACCACACTATTTAAAGACATGATTTATCATTTTAATTCTTCCTTCTTTTCTTCCAATTTATCACAGTCTGTAATTATCTTTTATCTTTTTTTTTTTACATGTGTAATGTCGCCTCTCCTCTTGCTATATAAGTTGCACAAGGAGAGAAACTTGTACTCCCATATTCCTCAGCCTCTTGAATGGTAGCTGGCCCACAGGCAGGAGCCAGGAAACATTTCCTGAATGTGAGTATTAATAAGGGTAGTGTCTAGCCACATACTCTGAAATTTTAAGGTAGGGAAGTGCTAAGCAACATAGTAGTAAAGGCCCCTATATTAGAGTATGTTATGCTTATGTGTTCCTGTAGAATCTTCTTTTTCATGTACAGTAAAGACAATTAAATCTATTATTTTCACAAGAAAAATGTGACTTTACATTTTAGATATTTAGCTATATTTGATATTGGTCTCTATTCTCCATATGCAATCAAATTTGCTATACTTTTATTAGGGGCATAGAGATATAGTCTCTGACAGTTCATTTGAAATAAATTGCTTAACTATTTTCTCAACATTAACCAGTTTTATTGAAATATATTTGTATGGTGGTATCTCAGTTTGGGCTGCAATAACAAAAATACCATAGAATGGGTGGCCTTAACAATTAACATGATTTCATACAGTTTAGAGCCTGGGAAGTCCAAGATCACAGTGCCAGCAGATCAAGATGTGCTGGGGAAACTCTTTCTGGTTTGCAGATAGCCAGTCTTCTCACCTTCTTGCTGGATCCTCACCAGGCAGGAGATCCTCTGTCTGATGTCTGTTTTTTATAAGGACACTAATCCCATTCATGAGGACTCCATCTTTGTAACCTGATTACCTTCCAAAGGCCCCAACTCAAATACTATCACGTTGGGGATTAGTTTACAATGTATGAATTTTGTGGGGACACAAACATTCAGTCCACAGCTGATGGAGAAAATATTGTGGTATAATGGTATATATAAATATTATGTGCCAGTTTTAAATTTGGTTGGCAATGAAGGGGCTGGTCTGCTCTAATATGAAATAACTGTGTTTATGTTACTGATTTTAATTCTGAAGTAGATAGAAAAATAGCTGACCTAAATAGTCATGCTGTATTTAGTTTTACATTCTCTTAGGTACATGGTTTTTATTAATCACCCACTTCACTAAAATGTAGGTCTGCATTTTCTTACATTTTAAAAAAGAGAATATCCCTGTCCAAGATCTTGGGATTTAATGTTCTCTTTGTATTATTGGCCTCCATGATGGAGGGCTAATCCTCTCCCCAGTTGGGGATTGGTATTTGGGAGCCTAAGTAATTTTGTGACAGGTTGGGTTCATACTCAGTTATAGGAACTATCTTGGAATCTAGGATATTTTTTAAATTATTTATTTATTTTTTTAAGATTTCATGTATTTATTTGACAGAGAGACACACAGTGAGAGAGTGAACACAAGCAGGGGGAGTGGGAGAGGGAGAAGCAGGCTTCCCGCTGAGCAGGGAACCTAATGCGGGGCTCGATCCCAGGACCCTGAGATCATGACCTGAGCCAAAGGCAGAGGCTTAACGACTGAGCCACCCAGGTGCATCTATTTATTTATTTATTTTAATTGTTTCCAAAGCTTTGTTATTGTGATTATGTTTATGGACTGTTCCTCTTCATCAGGTATTGGTAGCTTTTAGTATTTCATGTAGCATCATGAATATATTTTGATATAAACTAAAACATTTAAGTTTTAGAAGTTATGCTTCATGATAATATCACTTTAATCATAAACCTTCTTAAATTCATCTGTGCTATATTGTCGTAATTCAGTATAAAACTACAAACTTAAACAGTAGTTTAGTTCATTCAGGTAAATCAAGGATATAATTTATAGTATATACAATTTTTTAGATATTTTTCAAAATATTTAGAGAGTGTGGCTTCTCTGCCTAGATGATAATAGCCCAGCATAAATATTTAAAGACATAAAAAATTATTGTGATGTGGTTAGAAGCAGGTATTTGTTTATTTAATGTACTTTGCACATAATTTTTCAGATATGAAAGAGAAGGATCAATTTTAATCCTCTCAACATTTCCTGAACATTATGACTTTTAGGCTCTTATGTGAATGACTACTAAGGTGATAATGGACACCCCTAGTAGCTTTTATGTGGAAGTGGGAGTGACTTGCAAGGTCTCAGGTAACCATGGTCCAAGAGTAACTTATGTATCAGTCTCTAATTTACTTGGCCCCACTTAGCTTTTTTCATCATTGAGAACACTTGCTCTCAGGCCCACTTTTCCCCCTGTCCTAGATATGTCCGATGATAAATTGGAAGCCTCACCCTCACAAGTAAGTGAGATATGGAAATAACTTTGTTATGCTAAATATGGTGTCTGGTGTTTTAACTTTTTGTTGTTAAACATACTCTACATCCCCATCAGTCTTCTTTTCCAGCTTGATTTTCCTAATGGATTAAGATTTACTTCTGTTGTTGATTTTTCTTTTTCTTTTTCTTTTTTTTAAGATTTATTTATTTTATTTGAGAGAGAGTACACACGTGTGAAGGGGGGGCAGAGGGAGAGGGAGAGAATCTCAAGCAGACTCCCCGCTGACCCTGGAGCCCACCTTGGGGCTTGATCTCATGACCCATGACCTGACGCAAAACCAAGAGTCAGATGCTCAACCGATGGAGCCACCCTAGAGCCCTTGTTGTTGATTATTCTTTCCTTTTAGATTGTTTGGGCTGGCTTCTTCCTTTCCTTACCAATAAACAAACAAACAAACAAACAAACAAAGATAGATGAGGGAGAGAGAAAGAGAGAGAGGGGGGAGAAAGAGAGAGATAGTAGTTAACCTCCTTTTTTCTTCCCCCTTTTGGGGAAGAAAATAAATTTGTAAGATTGAACAGAAAGGAATAATATAATGAATATAATACCCGATCATCCTTTGTAGGTGTCTCTGCCCTTCTGCATAGTTGCATTCCATACATATTTATTAAATAAATGAGTGGATTGGTGAATAAATCAACCATATTAAGATATTTTAAACATTCTTATAGAAAGAGGAATATTTTTTTCAGGTAGTCTAAATCCCCAGGCCTGGAAAAATTAGCTATTTAAATCTATTCTTTCATTATTATATATAGTAAATATTTAACAAATAATGAAAACTGCTTTTTGTGATTAATGCAGTTCACCCAAACTAATCACTGATGGCTCACTTTCTGTTCAGTATAACAGCTGTATATTGTAGAAAGAGTAGTAAGGTCTCTGGTGGGAGAGCCCTGTCCATCTATATACATAATGCTGTAACATTGTCATTTTATTCATAATTTGTAAACTAAAGAAGGTCAATTTGTTGTTAACACATTGCAAAGAGTTCATTTTTATTTAAAAGTTTTTATGTTCAAAAGTTTGGATAGAAATTTGCTGATAACAAGGAAATTCATAAGCATCACCATATCATCTGACCTTTTTATAAGTTGTCCTACTTGAGACACTCACTTTCTTGTGAAGTTTCAAATTCCCCATTTGCTTTTATGTACTCAATTTCTTTTTTTCCATGAGTTTAAGATGTTTTTCTAAGAGGGAAAAGTGTATCAATAAGTTCCTCAGCACTGCTAAAATTATCAGTGAACATCTTGTCAGACAGTGATGTGTGAATCTGTTTTGTATGCCTCTTTCCAAGGACAGGTTTGTTGATGGAGGGAAACACTTTCTCATTTTTAAACCCAAATCCCACCCTGTGTAGAACACATTAGTATAATGCAGAGACTTCTGTGGGAGAAGATGCCATTTTAATTTGTTTTCTAGCTTCCTTATTTGTCTATGTTTTTCTAAATATTAAGTTTAAAACAATGGACTCTACTGTTTGCTGTTTTTATTCATTGGTTGCTTTCAGAGATACTCTATTCCTTTTAGTTTAGGCAGAATTCCACCATAGTTCTAAGAATCTGTGAGTTAGGAGTCAAGCTTCTTTGTCATGTTCTTTAATGTCCTTTGGTGCTGGTCCAGCCTGCATCAGCTGCTGCAGTGATCTTAGAATAATTTACTTATCCCTTAATGCCATCTATGAAAGAGGAAGTCAACCAGGTTTGTATAAATGCAGGACTCTAATGTGACCACTAACATTAAGTCACTAATGCGACCCTCTCATTAGCTATTACTTTCAATTAGGTGTTCTCAAACAATTAGCTTTCAAGCTACACGATCTTATTTATAGCATATACATTCCCTGATGAGAGAAGAAATTACTTCTGGGAAAGCTGAGTCTCCAACTTTTAATTTAGGTACTAAATTCAGATACATTACCTCAGTTGGACTTTCTTCTTGTGGAATTACTAAGCTCAATTCTCTTGGCATCATGAGCCTCTTAAGAAGAGAACCACTAAACTCCATGGGTGCTTAGAGCCCACAGGGAGATTAATGCAGCAGAGACCTGTTCTTTGCAAATATCGTTAAAAGTTTTCAGATTTTCAAAGCATTCTCAGGAAAAAAAATCCTCACATCTTATTAATATCATTTGAAGCCATGTATTTGTAGGTTCCTATTCTTATGCACGGATTTGTCAGAAGTATTTGTTGTTGCTTCTTTGACTCTATTTTCTACCATGGAAACTGAGACTCTGGAGTCACTTTAAATGATAGTCCTGATGGAGTTTTCAAAATCTGTAATGATATATATTGCCTCAATAGTAATGTGGTACTTTACAGTCTGTATTAGACATGCTGGTTTTTATATCTTACTTCTGCCTTAAGATTTAGGTTTTTAAAATATATTTTTGCCCAGAATTAAGTGTTAATTTGATGGAAACTCTGCTTTTAGAACCATCACTTACTGCGTTATAATAAATTAAAATTGAACTTGTAAAAAAAAATAGTCGCATATAAAAAATAGTCATGTGGTACTTTCCAGGGTGCCATGTCAAAATTTTCTCCAAAGAAGACATGGTCTTTGCCCAAAAAGGGTTTACTATGAATGTAAAGTCATACAACAAACATTAAATATATATCCATCCATTTTTTTTTCCAAATCCATACTGGGCACCTAATATTTTTTAGATTCTGGAGAAACAGCCAATATGTAAGAATAGACAAAGTCCTACTTTCACATTGCTTTTATTTTATTGTATGTGGAGGATTGGGGTGGAAAAGGACAGATAGTGCCAAGAAAACCAATAAACAAGGTAATTACAGATTATAGCAAGTGCTATGGAGAAAACAAGGTGATGTGATAACTCAGTAGAGGATACTTCCAAGCTCGCATTAGAGATGCCATTTCATCTGAGTTTTGAAGGATACGATGGAGGAGCACAGAGGCAGAGTGACAGCAAGTGCAAAGGCCCAAGAAGCTTGACCTTCTGAGGAAGAAAAAGGTCAGTGTGACTGGAGCACAGTGAATGAATGAAAGAGATGTAGAAGTTGAGGTTGGTTTGGGAAGCAGGAATCAGATTATGGAAGCCAGGTTGGGTTTTGTTTTAAAGGCCGTGGAAAGTCAATGAAGCATTTTAAGAAGGATAATGTCTTATTAGACTTTAAACAGGGTGTCTCTAGCTGCCATAGGGAGACTAGATTATAAAGGCAAGGGTAAAAACAAGGAAACATATTAGGAATCTGTTTCAGTGTCCTTACTATCACCTAAGACTAGATGGGGTCAGGAGTGATGGAGAGGAATGATATTTGATATATTTTGATGATGGAATGATGGATTGGTTGTAGGGGATAAGGGAAATAGAGAAGCAAAGGATGATTTATTGATTTTTGGCATGAACAATTGAGTATCATTTGCCAAAAAATAGGGAATAATGGAAATATATAAACCGAAAGATTGTAAACAAAAGTAGAGGAAGCAGACTTGTAACAAGTCATGGGATCATGGGGTTTATTTTTTATTTTTATGTGTTTTGCATATATTGTATTAAACAAATATAATGATGTGCAAAGTTCTGTTAAGTGCCATATGCAAGAATAGAACAGATATAATTTTTGAATCAGTCAATCATATTTTATTGAGGAACTGTTATGTTCTAAGTACTATACTAAATCAATCATTTTTTTAAAACTTGCTCTCCAAGCATACCAAAAGCAATTAAAATACGAATGCCGTAATGGAGGTGTATATAAAGTACTCTGGAAACAGAGAGAGGGAGACATAGTCATCCCTGAAGGTGGGGCAAGGGCATCTGGAAACAGTGATTATTCCAGCATTCCTAAATGTGAGGGGCTGAGGCTTGTAGGAGGACTGGGGTTAGGGCAGAGGGCCCAGTGACTTTGTCCTAATACTTTGAGAAGGAGGCTGAGAGTGATTGTGGGGACCCCACATTCTCATGGCACTGTCACTACCCCAATGACAACATCTATGCTGGCCTTTCAAAGTGAGAGAGGAACTTTGCCAAGTAGAAGTGGAGGTGGAGGGGAGCTTTCTAAGGAGAGAAAAAAAGCCCAATGTCTAGGTTTAGTATGGAGGAATGATAAGAATTGTGGTTGGAGATGTAGACTGGAAACAGCTGTGAAAACCTTGGAAGCTGAGCTCAGGAGTCTAATTCTTGCCCTCAAGGAGCTTTCCATCCAGAGAGTTTTACCACACATGCGCATGCCAATCGACATATTAGCCTCACATTTAACGTGATAGATTGAGAGCATAATTAATTCTCACTGAAGCCTTGATGATCATGAAGCTGATGTCTTTGCTGAGTTATCATATTAAGGGTGTTGAGATTTGGGTTTACTTCATTCAGAAAGGAATCAGTGGCATCTTGGTAGGAGCCAGGAGGGAACAGTGTGGGGCCTGACTATTGAAAAGCTTGGAGGTTAAGTTTCAGGACTAACTCCTTTTCTCAAGTTCTGTTTTTCTTCTCTGTTATAGGCTTCAAGGAGTGAGCCTACCTGCCTTTCCTCTTTCTGCTTTGTGTCTTGGATTTTTTGTACCACTGAAATGGTTTCTGAGTATATGACAATTCTGCTGGTCCCCAGTTTCTAGAACCCATCTGGCAATATGGTGGTTGAGAGTTTGGCCGGAATGACGAGATTAGAATTTTGATTCTGTCATGTATTATTAGCTCTGTAAACTTGGATAAGTTTCTTAAACTCTCTAAACCTTGGCTTTTCCTTTTTAATGTATAAGTCAAAGGTAGTATTAATGCTTACTTCATAGGGTTGTTGTAAAGCACAAGTGAGATATGCATATGAACTTAGTATAGTGCCCAAAGCACAATTATAAGTTCTTGATAATGGGCAGCTATACCTCAGTGACTGAAAACAACTCTGTAAATGTTGACTCTTATAATCATTAATTCTCAGCAGGATTAACCAAAACAACAATGACAAACCTTAAGAAAATCATGTAACCTATGTTTCCAATGGCCATGCCACCACAGAAGCCCAGATAGAGCCATGCTCAAATTAATTTTTTTACTTCTCCGTGAAAACAACATCTTTCACCCATCCCTCCCACTGGCTCGAGAACACTCAGAGGTAGTTTTGGTGGCCTGAAAAGCTGGCCCTTTTGGTCACTGCTTACTGGCATGCACCTCATCTGGCTCAGTGAGGCCATGGTTCTTCCTGCGGCTTCTTCTGTACCTGCTGCCATTATTGCTCCTGTTGTGTAGCTCTTACTGGAGCCTGCTGCCTTCCGTAGTAGAGGGAGGGTTTGGGGAAGGTCTGGCTCCTGGCTTCACCAGTGTTTCCAATCTGGGCTCAAACTTGGATACAAATGGAGAAACAGCCCTGCCCTCATTGGTGGGACCCTCTACGACATAGGCTACTTTGTAATGCTGCCTCATGCTCTTACTGTGTAATTGAGAGCTCATGTAACAGGTATTTGAACTTTTACCATCTACTCTTCTGCATCTGAGTCTTCCTAAAATGCAAACATGATTTCTTGGGAATTAGTGTGGAAGACATTGAGTGTATGTATGGATATCATGGTGGTCTTATAAAGCATGCTTGCTGGTTTTGACTCTGCTACTGAGGTAGTTATTGGAAGTCACTCTAGTGACTCTTTTTTCTTTTATTCTAAAAAAAAAAAGTCCTCATATTTCAACTTTCTTTAGGAAAAGCATATGCCGATTGTTTCCCTGGGAAGGTCCTTTTAAATTTCTGTAGAGGGGCGCCTGGGTGGCTCAGTCGTTAAGCGTCTGCCTTCGGCTCAGGTCATGATCCCAGGGTCCTGGGATAGAGCCCTGCATCGGGCTCCCTGCTCTGCGGGAAGCCTGCTTCTCCCTCTCCCACTCCCCCTTCTTGTGTTCCTGCTCTCGCTGTCTCTCTCTCTCTGTCAAATAAATAAATAAAATCTTTAAAAAGATAAATAAATTTCTGTAGAGATTGGGCTTAACATTGGCTTGACAGATATCAATACTATTACAGAAGAGGGCTCCTTTCCAATCTCTAACAATGATGTAAGGAGAAAAAAAATCTGGAAGAAAGCTCTATAATTACAGATATATGTAAAATACAACAAAAAATTGTTTTGCACATGTCCCCAGATTTTAATTTTCTTGTTATATCAGTTAATCTTACTTTGAAGATTAGGGGGAAAATAGGAAGAAAAACAGGGTATTAAGAATGATTAAGGGGCACTTGGTGGCTTAGTCTGTTTAGTGTCTGCCTTAGACTCAGGTCATGATCTCAAGGTCCTGGGATTGAGCCTGGCATTGGGGTCCCTGTTCAGCAGGAGTATGCTTCTCCCTCTCCCTCTGCTGCTACCCCTGCTTGTGCTTGCTCTCTCTCTCTCTCTCTCTCTGTGTCAAATAAATAAATAAAATCTTAAAAAAAAGAAAGATTATGGAAAATCACTGAGAGGAATGAAGAAAAATAGTAAAGGAAAGATAAGACAAAAGAGCAAATGCACTGAAAGAAAAAGTGATGATTTTTTTCCTTTTGAGTATCTTGCACCTGACAAAAGGAAGCCATGACCTCTGTCTTCTCCTCTGCTTTTATTTAATAATATTTCTTGCTCTTAATTTAAATATTATCATCTTTCACATCAAACTCTAAACAGTTATAGAATCTAATAATTCAGAAGTTGGACAATTGCATTTTAATGGTTTAAAAAATAACTTTATGATAAAGAAAAGTAACTGTTTTTTGTCTAATGGCTACTAAAAGCACCATAAATAATACATTGAATTAAAACTTCCAGAAAACTATGTCACCTTTCTATTGGCAAGTAACTTGGTACCAGATGGGATTCCCTAAATACATATTCTGGTTTATCATCTCAAAAGAAAATTTTTATTTCAAATAATCAATGAAATAAATATAAGACAAAAATATAGGCAGAAGGAATTCTTTATCTCATAAAGACAAGTTTACAAAAATGTCAGTGTATTATTAACTATTCAATTTTGGAAAGGAGTCTCAAGAAAGTACTGTTTAGTGTCCATAGTGTCTCAGGGCCAGAAAGCAAAAATCAAGGTCACTGGTGAGAAAATATGGTTAATTTATTTGAATTTTGTAACTTTTTAAGGTAGGAGTTAGAAATAATAGAAAAAAAAGCAGAGTTATAGGGCAGGGCCATGGGTGGTCCACTCATCTCTGTTGTTCCTTCATTGGAGTACCTATGACCTTGGCCTAGCACCTGGCCTCACAAAAGCCTATTCAGTTCTCAGCAAGTGGAGACCAATCCCCCCATTAGGAATCCAGAGATGGACACAGGTGGTTGGGGGAGAAATAGTCTCTTCACTTATATACAAAAACATATTAAGCTTTACTATCAAATATTGCTATAATTCTAAGTGGAAGCCGTTCCTTCTTTTATCCTTAAACCACATAAATGGACATGAGTGTTAATATTCACTTACTTTTCGGGGCGCCTGGGTGACTCAGTCTGTTAAGCATCTGCCTTCAGCTCAGGTCATGATCCCAGAGTCCTGGGATCTATCCCCACGTCGGGGCTCTCTGCTCAGCTGGGAGCCTATTTCTCCCTCTCCTTCTGCCCCCCACCTTGTGCTCTCTCTTTCTCTCTCTCTCTCTCAAATGAATAAATAAAATCTTTAAAAAAAGTATTCACTTACTTTTCCTTTTGCTCTTTTCACTTATAAATACTTTGGTTAAAACCCACTCAATTTTGAGATTTTGTCTTTTAATTATGGAAAATACTTCCTTTTGATTGCTCTAATTTTCCCAACTCACTACCTTTTTGGGGATGTCCTCCTTGACCTTCACAATTAGAATAGTTCTTGTGTGTACTATTAGTGTACACATCCATTTTAAACAGGTTATAACATTTCTACACTATTTTCTGGAGTTAATTCCCATGCTTAAAGGGGCCACATAGGTAACATGAATGTCTGAAATTTTTGGGTATAAGAAAATAAGGATTAAATTGCTTGTATTGCAACAAAGCTAAGTTTATCCCCTGGTCTCAGTGCATTAAACTCCACAAAGATAGGAAACATATCTATTTTGTTTTGTGTCTCCATGAATAAGCACAGGTGCTGGTGCTTAATAGACTTTCACTGAGAAGAGTCAAATGTTTGAATACATGAGTTTATGCATTCTGGACTTTCCTCCTATCACTTTGTGAAAGTGTGTGTCTCCTTTTTAGGTAGTCAATGACCCTTAGAATTGAACTATAATATGATATATCCAACACTATATATTTGGACCTTATTACTTAACTTTTTAAAGGTAAAAAAAAAAGTATTTCATGTATCACAGTTTTTTAATTAGAAAGTTTCCTTACCTTGACAATCTATTGCCATTTTTTCCAGTTTTCTTCCCATCTCTCTGGCTGCGCCTCTTAGGTTTCATTTTTCTATCTTCCTTCTTCCTATTTATTCCTCTCTTTGGCTTACATCATTGATTCCCATAGCTTTAAGTACTCACTGTTTACTAATTACTCTTAGATTTGTGTTCTGCTCAGAACTTGCACTTGAGTACTAAAACAAAATTTCTGAGAAGAAAATTGCCTTATGAGCGTTTCCATGTGGATGTTCCACAGATATCTTACACTTGTTTGGTCTAAAACTCTTTCTACCACAAAACTCTTATTTTCTTTTCAGAATCTACCACTTCATGTATTTATGGGGTCCTCATAAATGAATGCTATTGGGTTAAGCAATATGGATAAAGAGTGATGAAATAGACACACTATTTTGAAGAGAGCAGTACTGAGTATATATTAATCAAAGTAACTATATAATTTCAGTTGTAGTAAGAACTATGAAGCTAAAGTTGAAGGTGTCGTGAGAAGATGTACTCTGGTAACATAATCTAATCTAGAGCCCAGAGAGAGCTTTCCTGAGTAAGTAACATTTAGGTTGAAGAGATGTGTGTGAAAAGATAGGGAGAGATTGTTCCAAGGAAGAGTACTAGTAGGTGTTAGATCCTGGCCTGGGCAGAAATGGGGTGCATTGTAAAGACAGGAGCATCATGGAAGAGGAGGCAGATGTTTTATAGGTCACACTTAGGACTTAGGCTTTATTCTAATAACAACACACATCATTAAAGAGTTTTCAATGGAGGAATAACATCATCAATTTTGGGGTCCAAAGAGATGACACCATAATCTAGCCAGTCACCCAAACCAACACAGTGGGAGTCCTACTATACTTATGTGTTTTTTTTTTTTTTTTTGAGCTCTCACATCTGCTATGTCAACCAACTTGTATTTGCCCAAGTACTCAGTTTCCTCTCAGTGTCTTTGCTCATGTTGTACCTGCATTCTGAACACCTTCCCATTCTTTCTCCACTTGGGTAATTTCTACCTGTCCTTTGTGAATCTGAACATCACCTCCAGGAAGTCTTCTAAGATTTTATGTCCTTTCTTGTCTCCATCCTTATTTCTGAGTCATCTGATTAACATTCCTATAGTGGTCTGTAGTATGTACAACCTTAGTACTTACCATATTGTATGGAAATTATGTGTTTGTTTTCCTTCTATACCTTTAGACTATAAGCTTTTTAAGGTCTATGACTGCTCCTTTCCTTTTTTTTTTTATTTCCAGAGAATAGCAATGGTAACTGCCAAATAGATAGGTATTGAATAAAGGACTGTATCAATAAAGAAGACTTATCTATTATTTTGGCAGCCCTCAATAATTTATTTTCTAATAAGGATTACTTATGTTTGTTTGATAGCCATATGGACATACATAAGTATATTAGCTATACACTGGAATCATATGTAGGTATATATAAAACACAGTTTTATGGAAATAGCATGGAGTGTACAAATAGAGAGAGCTGGGATTATCCTTTGACTTCTGTCACTCTCTAACCATGTCATTTGTGGGAAGTTAGTTTATTTCTCTAGGCTTCAGTTTTCTTATCTAAAAAATGGAGATAATAAATACTAAGATAGTTTTGTGAATTAAATAAAATAACTGAATCAACAGAGCCTGACTTATGGTAGGCTTTTAATAAATGGTAATTCTTTCCCATTTCTTTTTTCTTCCCTTTCCTCCCCTTCACCTGCATTCTCACACTGCCTTTCTTATCACTGCAATTTGAGTACTCAAGAAACTTGGCTTCAGTATTTATGGCAATTAGTGAGTTCTTTTGAGAAAGGTTGCACAAAGTGATAGAGGACTGCATATCTCTGATACTAGAATTCAGGAAAGAGTTCCAAATATTTGAAGGCAGGAAGTACAGTTAGGAAAACTGATATTTAGTCATTATCTTCACATATTATAACATACCTTATATGTCATAGAAAATAATTTAACTAAAATATTCAGTGCAATTTACTTTTTCTACTACTTTTTTTATTCTGTGATTTTTTGAAATTAGGTCAGAACTTTTGTGTTTAATGAAGTCCACCATATCATTTGATGGAAAATCCATTGTTAACTAATATATAATATATAATATTATATAATATATATAAAATACTATATTGTTGATAGAGAAAACATCAAAAGTGTTAGATTAGTTTCAATTATGTATACACATATAACCACTTTATTTATATGTATTCATACATTGAAGTAAAATTAGTTTTTTTAAGATTTTATTTATTTAATTTGAGAGAGAGAGAGAGCACATACAAGAGCATAAGCAGAGAGAAGGGCAGAGCGGGAGGGAGAGAGACAAGTAGACTTGACACTGAGCATGGAGCCCAACCATGGGCCTCCATTGCAGGACCCTGAGATCATGACCTGAGCTGAAACCAGACGGTTAACCAACTGAGCTACCGAGGCACCCTATAAAATTGTTTTAAATAGCACTCTTTTCCACTGATGAACTACTATCCCTATTTTAGGACCTGTTTGTTATTTTGTATTCCTTAGAAGTACAAAAAATAAAGCACTAAATAATAATTAAGAAGAATTAAATAGGTTTACAAATGGAAAAAGTCAAATATTTGATTCATTTTTTGAACTGTGGACTGCATTCAGTCAACTGTCAGATCTTATACTTTATTCTCAAGAACTAAATTATAGGGGCACCTGGGTGGTTCAGTCAGTTAAGTGTCTGCCTTCGGCTCAGGTCATGATCTCAGGGTCCTGGGATTGAGCTCTGCGTGGGCTCCAGCAAGAAGTCTTCTTGCCCCTCTCCCACTGTCCCTCACCCCTGCTCATGCTCTCTCTAGAGAACTAAATTATACTGACATCTCTTAAAGTTCCTGAAGATATGCTCATTTAAAAGGTTTGGGCTGGTGTTTTGTATTAGAATAGGTTATCTAACTCTTGGGGATTGGATAGATACAGGCTCCCAAACTACATTTTACATTCATTATAGACTAGAAGGGGCAGACAATGAGTTAGATTTTGGCAGAGATACAGATCTGGGAGACTATCCGCTTTGATGGAGAGAAATGCCATCAAGAAAACCCTCACAGACATATTTGGAAATAATGTTTAATCAAATATCTGGGCACCCCATGGCCTAGTCAAGTTGACACATAAAATTAACTATCACAGCAAGGTGTGAGTCAGACAGACCACAAATTCAAATATCAAAACTGGGACCCAGGGTCCAGGTCAGAGAAGTAACAAAAATTAACTTCCTGTTGAAGGTGAAGGTCTGGTTTGGTCTTAGAGACTAAGGACAACTAGGGACAAACTAAATAATGGGACTTACCCTGGCTGCTGGAGCAAGAAAAGAGCTGCAAGACTGGATATGTCACAGTTAATATAAGTCTCTAAGTGATTCTGACTTACCAGAGTGAGGCTGATTGCAGAGGACTAGGGCATATTTGATGTCAGTGCTGACTTTCACTATGACTCACACATTCAAATTGGAATATGTATTGAAAATGTATTTCTGCAGAATTTGAATAGAGATTGAAAGTTTCTCTCATCAGGAATATTCATAGTATTATTTTGGTTTGAGAACGTCTGTCCCATTTGGGACTCCTGGGCCAGGCAGCCTATGTGATAGTGATGGTTTTATCTGAGTACAGCAACTTTACAGTTGGAGTTGGCAGGTGATAGGAAGAACTAGAGTAGATTGAGGAAGGAATTCAAAAGGAGTAAGGAGGCTGGAAATAAGGACAGCTCAGATGGGTAAAGAAATGCCCATGTTGACTGTGAATATCTGGAAAGCTATGGAAGAGGAGAGAATATTGAGTCTGGAAGCATCTGGGCAGCATTTTGGGAAGAAGAATTAGTTACTTGAGTAGAAAATGAGTGGTAGGAAAAGTATCACCAAGTGAGATTGAGTGACAGTGAAATTCTAATCTGGAGCTAAGATTCTAGGGGAGCTTGAAGGTTTACAAAGAACGGTATAACTTGAAGAGTGGGGATCAAGTAATGAGCCGGCTGACTGGGAAGTGAAACCTGGATGAATAGCCTTTTTAATGCTTGAGTATTATGTCAAACTGCATCAAGTCAATATGAATGTCTTTATAACAAGCTCTGCTCCAGTAAATAACTCTCTAGCCTACAGTTTCAGATGTAAAAATAAATTTCCTGCATGAGAGTAGAGTTGTGTATTATCTGTATCTGACTAAAGCTTGTGTGGTGTTTTTCAGCAATGCATTTTCTAATGTAGCTATTTTTCTAATATGAGAATGTAAAATATATATTTTTTATAATATATGAACATATATTCTAGATATCTTGTAGTTTTATAGAATGAGTCTGTGGGTCAATGAGATCAATTATATATCTCTATTTTTTAAGGCTTTTCTTCCTCAAACTTTTATAAGTAACTGCTATCATACTAGATGCTGTTATAGAGAAATAAAGGGTGGAATATGGGGGTGCCTGGGTGGCTCAGTTGGTTAAGCACTCAACTCTTGATTTCAGCTCAGGTCATGATCTCGGGGTTGTGAGTTTGAGCCCTGCATAGGGCTCCCCCCTGGTCATGGAACCTGCTTAAGGTTCTGTCTCTCTCTCCCTGTGCCCCTCCACACACCCCCCAAAAGGTGGAATATGTGCTCTCTATAAGACCCTATCTAATAAAGTACCAGGCAAGTAAATGCTACATATCATAGGGATATAATAGAGGAAAGCCACGGAACTTGTAAGGAAACACCTAATCCAGGATAAGAAGAATCATTGCCAGTTCAGTAACTATTGAGAGAAAATAACTTCTGTTTTGAGTTTTGAAGAACAAAACTAGTAGCCAAGAGAATGCTCCAGAGAATAACACAAAATCATAAAGCCTTACTACAGCAAGCTGTATTTGACAAATTAAAAATAATTCACTACAGAGTACAAGGCTTAAGTGATAAAATGTTGGGAAAAAGAGGAGGTGCAGAGAAAAGTTAGAGAGGTATGTAGTAAATAAATCTTGGAAGAGTCTTCTAGGTCATGTTAAGGACTTTTGGTTTATCCTGATATCAGTGATAGTCTGAAATCTTTGAAGAATGTTAACATGCAAGTAATATTTCCAGGCTTCTCTTTTAAAAGTGTTATCATGACAGTAGAGTGGAACATGTTAGAAGGAGGTGAGCTTGGACAAGATACATTACAACATAAGTGGAGCTTTTGAACTAAGGTCATCCAGTAGAAATAAAGAGATAGAAGTATATTCTGAAGATATTAAGGAGACAAATTTGATAAGACTTGGCAAATAATTGGATGTCTTTGGTAATTGAGAGGCATGAGGGTAAAGTTTCTGGTAGCTAGATTGGATGAAAGGTGGTGTTATTTACTGAGAACACGAACTTGGGAAACCTGATGTGGAGGGGATAGATAATGAAGTTTAATTTTGAACATATTAAGAAATATGTAGGTATCAAATCCAAGTGTGAATAAGGATAAAGTAAGTTTGTGTTATGGTTTGAAATGTGTCTCTGCAAAATTCACAGTTTGAAAGCCCTAACCTCTAAAGTATGTGACTGTTTGGAGGTAATTAAGGTTAAATGATGTCATAAAGGTGGAGCCCCAATCCATTAGTACTAGCGTCCTTATAAGAAGAGCAGGAGACACCAGAAAGGTGTACACAAGGAAAGGTGTATGCGAGGACACAGTGAGAAGGTGGCTACCTAAAAGCCAGGAAGAAAGTCCTTGCCAGAAGTTAACCCTGCCAGCACCTTGATTTTGGATGTCCAGCCTTTAGAACTATGAGAAAATAAATTCCTATTGATGAAGCCACCCAATCTCTGGTACTGTGATAGTAGGTTGAGTAGACTAATACAGTTAGGAAGATTCCATAGATGACTAAAAACAAAACTCTGGGGAATTAATATCATTTAAAGAAGATGGACTGCTTTTGAGAAAGGGCGGCCAAGGGAAAGTAGTGAGAAGAGAGGGTGATGCTGATGATACAAAATGAAGAGATGGTAAGTGGAAACTTGCTCCTGATGAAGTTGAGAAGTTGGGTTTAAGGGGAAGGAAGGAAGGAATTAAAAAGTGGTTATAGATTTAGATAAACTGTAGAGATAAGTAGTTAACAAGTTATACACAAGGTTTTGAGTAAGGTTGGTTTTGAAGCAGGCACTGGAAGAATGAAGTGGGTAGGAAACTTGAAAATGCTAAAGATTTAATACATTTATTGTGGAATTCTGCTTCTGATTAAGATGAGGTAATAGGGGCTTGATTGAACTTCCTGCTTTTAAAAATAGATATCCGGACAAAATATAAAAAATATGGTTTTCAGACAGTGGGTATCAGGTAAGGAAGGACAGTAATCCCTTCCCTGACAGAGGAGGAAAAAGGAGGTAATCCTATGGTTACCCCAGCTGGCTGCCTGGAGAGTTTCCAGCCATAATACAGGAAAGGGGAATCCATATGGAGCTTAAAGTCTTTGAGTTGAGGAAAAGAAGTGGAACTTCAGAGAGGCCAAAGTAGCTACAGTTTGCAGAATATATATATATTGAGAGAAAGAGAGAGAGAGAGAGAGAAGGAAGTAGCTGTGGAGATCCTCAGCATGCCTTCAGTTCTTCAGCTGAGTACTGATCATCACATGCATGTGAAGGAACTATCCACTTAAAAGTAACAGAGTAAACAGTCACTGGAATTCACCCAGGATCAGGAAAATACCTCTTTCTACTAGCCTTAGTGGAAAAACTTGTAATTGATGGTACATCAGATAGATTACTACTTGCTATAGTAGTGAGGCAGAATTTACTCTAGACTAAAATATCAAGCTTCAAAAGGATCAGATTGTTTTTAACTAACTTGACTAAGTCTCAGAAAAGTGTTCAAGACTATATATAGGGATACAAAAATATTCAGCACTCAGGAATATTTATAGGAATACAAAATTTCCTGTACCCAAGAAGGTAAAATTTACAATGTCTGGCATCCAATCAAAAATTGCCAGGCATGCAGAGAGCCAGGAAAATATGACACATAATAAAGAGAAAAGTCCATCAACAGAAACAGACACAGAAATTACACAAATGATAGATCTTTTAGACAAATACACTAAAATAGTTATTATAACTATATTCTATATGTTCAAGAAGGTAGAGGAAGGATTGAACATGTTAAGTAGAGACAGAATATATATATGAGAAAGACATAAAACTTATAGAGATAAAAGAAAAAGACTGTCTTACATGAAAAACACACTGGATGGTATTGACAGCAGGTTAGAAATTACAGAAGAAAAGAGCAATGAACTTGAAGACAAAGTAAAATTGATTATCCAAGATGATACACAAAAAGAAAAATGACTGAAAGATAAATCATTAATGAGTAGTGGAACAATGTAGAGCTGCCTAATATATGTGAAATTGGAATTCCTGAAGGGAGGGTTATAAAAATATTTGAAGAAATAATGGCTGAAATTTTTCAGACTTTGAGCAAAATTATATAAACCCTAGTACACGGCACTTGAAGAAAGCTTCAGCAAAGCACATCATACTAAAATGTTAAAGAGGTGCTAAAGCAACCAGTGTTAAAAAATGTCTCTAAGGACTCAGAGAAAAGTTACATATTAGGTACGGAAGAACAAAGATAAGAATGACAGACTTCTCACTGAAAACAATGTGTGGAACATTCTACTGCAAATCAGTGGAGCAGCATCTTTAAAGTACTGAGAGAAAGAAAAACCATCATCAAAAATATCTTTCAGAATTAAAGTTAGATAAGAGCTTTTGCAGAGAAATAAAAGCTGGAAGAGTTAATAACCAGCAGACCTGCCTGACAAGAAATGTTGCAAGGCCTTCAGTTTGAAGGCAGATGATAGCAGATGGAACTCTAGATTTATACAGAGGAATGTAGAGCACTAGAAATGATAAAAATATGAGTCATTATAAATCTCATTTAAAAAAATCTCTTAAAATACAATTGACTATTGAAAGCAAAAGTAGTGACAAAATAGTGTGAGCTTTATAACATATTTAGTAGTGTTTGGAACAATAGCACTATGGTTGTGAAGACTACACAGTAATGAAAGTGTATTATTTTAAGTTCCTTATACCATATGTAAAGTTTTATAATATTAGTTGAAGGTAGACTGATTAGCTGAGGATGTATACTAAAAACCAAAGCAATTGCTACAGACACACACACACAGACGCAAACACACAAAATGAATGATAGCCAACAAAGGGAATAGTGTAATCAGAAAAAAATACTGCATCAATCTAAAAGAATGCAGAAAAAGAGGAAAAGATGAACAAAGAACACATGAGATAGACAGAAAACCTGTAACAAGATGGTAGATTTTGACAATACTGTATCAATAATCACATTAAATGTAAACTGTGTAAACACCCCCACCTAAAAGGCAGAGGTTGTCAGACTAGATAAAAAGGAAAGACTCAACTATATGCTTGTATAAGAAACCCACTTTAAATATATAGACATAAATAGTTTAAGAATAAAAGAAAGATGGAAAAAGATATACTATGCTAACACTAATCAAAAGAAAACTGGTGGGAATTTAAAATGATACAACTACTTTGGAAAACAGTTTGACAGTTTCTTAAAAAGCTAAATATACACTTACCATATGATCCAGACATTCCACTCCTAGGTATTTATGCAAGAGAATGAAAGCATATGCCTATACAAAGACTTGTACATGAATATTCATAGTAGCTATATTTGCAATAGCCAAAACCTTGAAAAAATCCAAATGTCCATCAGTAGGTTAAGAGATAAATAAGTTGTGGTTTACTCACAAAATTAAATACTCCTCAGCAATAAAAGGGAATGAACCACTGATACAAAGAACAGCATAATTGAATTTTGTAATTATCATGCTGAGTGAAAGAAGCCAGACATAAAAGTATACATACTGTGAGTCTCGTTATATAAAATTTGAAAATGTAATCTGTAATGAAGCAAAGCAGGTCAGTGGTTGCCTGGGGATGAAAGGGTAGGAGAGAGGGATTCCTAAGGGTCACAAGGAAACCTTTGGGGGTGTGGGATATGTCTGTTATCTTGACTGTGTTTATGGTTTCATATGTGTTTAAATATGTCAAAAGTTACAAAACTCTACGCTTTAAATATATATCATTTATCATATGTCAATTATGTCTAATAAAATAGTTATTGTGCTATTGTGGCAATGATCAAGGAAGCTGATTAAACAGGTATTACTAGAAAAGGTTGAGAAAGCTGATTGAAGTTGCGAACTATGAATTTATTTGTGCACAAATGTATACAACAGCATGTTTTTTCCCCATCACTGTTAGAAGCTGAGTTATAGGAACAGAGAATGTGAAATCTTCAAGGAATCAGGTAGTTATTTTCCAGGAATCATAACCCACTGCCGAAATAGTGTCATCTACTATGAGATGAGAGAATTGATTTCAGTATCAGGATGAAGCCGATTTTATGATGTGTGTTCACTAATGCACAGGGGCTGAGGAAAGAACTCACTAAATGTTACCATGAAAGAGTTAATGTACTACATCAAGTGTCAAATTTTCTACTGGTGCTTACGCACTCAAGAGAATCTGACTTAATGTATTTTCAACTATCTTGATAACATGCTGTATTTAATAAATGTTTTCCAATATAATATTTGCTCTACCAGCTCATTTCATATCTCCCTTGTACTTCTTAATAATCTGGTTATAGATGAGCTTAAAAGCACTGAATAACAATGGACAGAGAATTATATATTTAGTACCTTCCTTGACCTACAGCATTAGAACATAAGCTTTCAAATAAAGATTGCAAAAAAATCCTATTTAATTGTTCTTAGTTCTGCCATTTGCATTGTTCGTGTGTACCGCATCTTGCAATCCTAGCATATAGTGTTCTGCAAGGGTAGATTTGCTATGGATTCTGCCACTCCTGGCAACACTACTATTGACTATAACTCAAAAATACCAGATGGGTGACTGTAATCAAACAATAATGTAACAGAGAAAGATTAATCCTTATTTTTGAATATGATGTTAAGCTTTTGCAAACCTATTTCAGTTTAAGCTCAGGTGATTGATTTATAGTATCATAGACATATAAAAAAGTAGAATATTGGGATATTGGAATTACAGGTCTAGATTTGCCAGTATTTACTGTTGTAAGAATCTCAGAATATGATCTCAACTCACCCCTGTAATGTGTCCATATCTATGTGTATAACTAAAAATAAGTAAGTTTAAGTATACATTGCATTTACAACCACAGTGAAAGTTTTCTTTGATCTCATTAATGAGGCAGAGTCAGGCTCTCCTCCTTTGTCCTATTTCTACTTCATTCATAGCATTATTGCACTGGTTAGAATTATGAGTTTATCTTTGTCCCTTCCATGAGCTTTTTGAGAACAGGAACTGTGTTTTTTATTTTTGTGTTCCCAGCAACAAGACACACACTTTTGTTTAATTAATGAGTAAATAAAATTGGAATCATGGAATCCAACAATTATAGTTTTCCTCAAGGTCTTCAATATTAACTGGCCTCACCAGTGATAGGTCTAATAAATGCTTTTAAAATACAATTTTGTTTCTATAACACAGCCCAGTGCTAAGCAGGTGGTACTCTTAAAGGCCTATGGAAGTGCATTTGATTAACTGGTTCCATGCATTAAGATAAATTAACTGAATTTTCTTTATGGTCCATTTCCTAAAAAATTGAACTGAATTTTTACAATCATAGAGATGTCATTTATTTAGATAATGTGTCCCAGAGGACAATTTTTTTTCTTAAAAATAAATGCCCTTGCAATTTTAAAGTTGCTTCCAAAAGAATGGAGTGTGTGGCATCAGAGATCTCTTGGCATCAGCCCCTCCCACTCTCCTTGAAGCGTCTTGAAAGCCAGGTGCTTGGATGTCTTGTTCCACTGAGACATCACTGCTCATCACCTTATTTTCTTGCCAAGATTCTAAAAATAAATTGGGTGGAGTAACACACAAATTTATGTTCTCCACCTCACCTGTGCTTGTGACGTTGCTATCTAGCACTCCTGTCTTTCTCCATTCAGTTCTTACTCATTCTCCACAAATGTTATTTCAAGCCTCAGCAAAACCTTTGTTCTCTCTCCCTTGCTGTCCCTCATGTCAGCAGAGGATCCCTGGCTCTTGTTTCACAGAAAGGTTGGAAGTCACTGGGCAGGAACGCCCCATCTCTCCTGCCCCTGTCTTATTACTGTATTAAGGATTTCTTCTTTTCCTAGAACAGTTCTTGCATTTTTTCCTGCCTAAATAAGAGGAAATTTGTAGTACTGACCATCTCTCTCTTCCATCTTCCTTCTTGACTAGCTCTTTGCTATCAGCAGTTAAGCAGGCTCAAATCTCTCATGTATTAAAAATCGTCATATTTTCCTTAGCTTATGCTGTCCTTATCATAGATAAATTTTAAGTACTCCTGTTAGTTTTTACATCTTTGTCTTCCTTTCATTCCTTCATATGCTGAATTGGTTTCCAGCTTAATGAACTTTGCCACTGAAACTCCTTCAGAAAAGTCAGAAATGCCTTTTTATAGAAAAATCTGTGAATATCTTTCAGGATTTATCTTACTGATAAGTAGTGGTTTTCCTTGGAGCCCTGTCTTCTACTCACTGTCACATGTTCCCTGGATGATCTTATTCACTCTTTGGCCTTGAAGTACTGTCTTTTTTTTTTTTTTTAAGTCTATTTGTCTATAACTTTCAAGTCTATATCCCAGATCTCTCTCCTGAGCTTCCCTTGGTGCCCAGTGATTTCCTGGAGCCTTCCACTTACAGTCTTTCATATAATATCAAACTCTACTTGTTTCCACAAAAGCTATTATTTTTCCCTCCTGATGTGTTTCTTTTCCTATGATTTATACATAACAGTGAGGGGCAGCACCCAGTTGCCTAACCTTGTGTGTCTTCCTGGACATCTCTCTCTATTTCCATGTACATATTCAGTTAACAACCCCATGTAGTGAATATTACCTCTAAAAATCCCTAAGTAGTTTAAATCCTCTCTATGCATATGATCCCTTCCCTACTTCAATCATCATTCTCTCACTGGGAATACTAATTCATCCAACTGGTTTCTCCACCTCCAGGCTGCCTTGCTATAATCCTGTCTCTACGCTGCAGCCAGAATGATCATTCTTGAGGATCTAACCATGTAACACTTGCACTAAGAGCTGTGACTCCATGTTGCTTTAGCGTAAAGCACAAGCTCCTTAACATGGCTTACAAGTCCTTCATGATTTGTCCCCTGTATATCACCCCACCCTCATCCTTTGTCAGTTTAAGCTCTCCAGCCTTTCAACACTACTTTCAAATGCTCAACATACCAGGCTCCCTCTCATTTCGGGATTTCACATGTGCTGTTTCCTGTGCCTGGAATATTCCTACCAATCTTTCAACTGGATCTTTTAATTTTCAGCTTAGGCATTAGTTACTAAAAGTCTTTCCTGATAACTTGAGTCAGGTTTAGGTGCCACTTCTAAATACCTCCATAATATTCTACCCCTTCATTTATTATAGCATCTGTCAGAGCTCATCTGTATTTCCCTCATACTGTAAGTTTTGTAAGGAATGAACCATACCTGTTTTACAGCTTTATTTCTAGCAACTGAGATACCTTGGTGCTTAATGAAAGTTAACCAAATAAATGGACGTTTGTATGAATAAATGAATTAAATTCCTCTTTTTATAATTTATATTGCCTGGTTTCATTTATTCTTTTATCAGGAAATTTTCATGTCAGCTCAGGTGTCTTATCTCCTTAAGATCTATATAAGACTGGCTTGAGCCCACATTTCTGTGTTTCTAGAAATTCAAAGCTCACCTCTGAATTTCGTCACATTTCTGATAAGCTTTTGCTGTCATGAATACTGGATCCTCAACTCTGGTGACTGTGATGTGTTTTCCTTACTGTTAGTCCAGATATGAAACTCAGGTCTTTTCACAATTTTCAAAGAGCCTTACATATAATACCTGCGAGTGTGGGAAATTTTACTCAAACAAAGGGTGGGATCGTATGAGAGGAGCTGTGGAGGTTTTGTGTTTCAGTGGTGCAGACAGCTTCAGAAGGATCCTACCACCACCAGGGGTCTCCAACTAGTCCATTTCAGGTATTCCTTTCACCATCTTTATATGCTCCTTTTCTTTATTTGTTCTTTCTCAACTCTCTGGCAAAGACCAGATCCCTCTTCATCTTGTACAAAACGATTTAGCCGTTCTCTTCCCTTGCTGCCAGCACTCTTGCGTTCCAATCTGTGCCCCCAGCTCTCATTGTTTCCTGCAAATAGCTTATTGAGATATTTTTCTAACCAAAGGCAGTTCCTTTCTTAAAATAATGCCTTTTTAAATCTCATTATGATTTTTTTATTCATTCCTTCATTCAACAAATATTTATTGAGGTGTGTGCTATGCTAGCTACCATGCCAGGTGTGGTGAACACAGAAGTTAAGAGGGTGATGGGGTCCTTGATCTTAAAGAACGTAGGCTTGTGGGAAAAACAGCTGTGTCATGCACAGGGATGTGCACAGTGCTGAGGGAACACAGAGGGGATGGCTACCTGAGTCCATGGCTGCAGACTTGTGTCAGCCTGAGGGAGCTTGAGGAATGACCAATGACTGGACTAGAGAAAGGAGAGAGTACGCTTGAACTTCGTTTTCCAAATTTCAGTTATAAAAGGCAGGAAGTAGTGGTGGTGGTACTTGAATAGGAAGAGGGCTCTGGATGATACCCACTCACTCATTTTGTAGCCAGCTTAGAGATTTTTCAGAAGAAGGAGGTGGATAGCTCAAAACACTGGAGTTTAATAAGCTCTTTTCTGGGGTTGGCCTTCTAAAAGAAGTGAGGATCGAGGTACAACAGAAATTCCAGCAGTCTAGATTTTTCAGTTGTGAATCTACATCCCTCACTAATTAGAAGGTAACCTTGAGCAAGCTGTATAACTTCTGTCATTCTATTTTTTTGCCTTTTAAATGAGAGGGAAAGCATTTATACTCTTTTGTAAGTTATTGAAAGTATCAAGTGAGATAATGTATGTGTGTGTTATTTAAAAGAAATATTAAAAATACATGAATGTAAGCTATTCATCAAGAGCTAGGATAAAAACTTAATGTTCAGAAATTAAAAGCTGTTGGATTTACGAACAAAAAGTTCCAAGCCTTAAAAAGACTCCATAAATATGAGTACAGTGATTCATAAAGTAGATAAATAAATACAAAATCATTTATAGCCAAGTTCATTTTGTTTTATATTTACATGTACTTGGCAACATTTCTAAATCAATGATGCAACAGAAAGATGAGCCACAGTAAACCTGACTTGATTTTTTTTTAAGTTGAGCAGATTGAAGATGATGAGTCCAAGATTCTTAATACTGATGGTGGTTCCAAGTTTTTGTCCATTCAATCTGATGGTGCATTCTGCCTGGAGAGAGTCCCTCTTTTCATGTGTGTTTAATGACAAAAGAATGCTTTCAAACTGTGAGTCAATTTACTAAACAGCAAACTGTAACATCCCTGAAGGCCACACACATACAAAAAGGCAAACCAAGATCTATAGAAATGATCCTAAGCCATTAGCTGGCTCTGGGCTGAAATTGTTTCAGGAAACATTGCCAGAGGTATAGTGTAACTTTAAAACAGGAAAGGCTGCGGGATAAATAATGGGAAAAAAATTACTATGATTGATATAGATCAGTATATAATTCTCAAAAGAAACATTTTATAACAATACATTGGGCTCATAAATTATTTGCTGATAAGCTTCTTTTCTCAAATACAGAATGAACTATTATTTCCAATTTAACATTTCAAGTAATGAAAAAAAGAGCAGTGTACAAAGAAGAAATCTAAGTTATCTCCCATCCATTTAAAATTAAAAACTTCTAACAAAGTATCTTTTTAATGAGCAAAATCACAGTGAGTGTAATTTAATTATTACTATTTCTTTAATTAAATGTTTTATAATTCTTAGAATCATAATTTGGGAAATAAGGTTGCTTAAAATTGATTTATTTAGTGTATTTTGATGTGTCTTAACATTCATTTACTTTATTTAAAGAGTCAAAGGTTAAAATTTAGTGGTTTGGTACTGGGACAAAAACAAATGGATAAAATCAGAAATAAACTTGATTCAGTTCTCTATTTGATATTAATCTTAAAAATAGAAACTATTCTATTTTAATTCAAAATGAACCAAGGAGTATAAGTATAAGCTATAATTTCTACCTGAAAAACAAATATTATATAGAATTTCAAAACTATTACAAAATAATGCAGTAACATCTAGCCTTCTCTCTTCAGGATTTGATAAAGTATTTGGCTAAATTTATATAATAATATTATATAAAACTTTCATTTAATCAGATGAAATTTTAGTTTTTGATTTCATGTAAGTATAGATTGAAATGTGAGCTCATGTTGTATTGTTATGCCCATGTTGAACATAACTAATCATAGGTTAGGCCAATTTCATTCAAGATTAGTGCAGTTATGAAATTATTAAGTTCTATGAAAGTGGCTTTGATCACTTGATCTACTATTGATTGACTCAACTAAAAAGTAAATAGACCTATTTATAGAGGTTTCTCTCTTCCAAAAGAATGTTTTTTGAAAAATTATAAGTTTCATGATTAAATGTTTTATCTTCAACCTTTAGAAAAGAGAATACATCCAAATAAGAATTATACAACAACCCTATAGCAATAGGTATTCTCATATAAACACAGTATTCTCAAGAGAGTATGAAAGGAAAGATGTCTTAAAAATTATGGTGATTTAATTTTATTTTGCCCTAGAATGACATTCTCTTGAGTATTTGTGAAAATGAAGATGAATATGCAGGGATACATTCGGTTGATTTTGTGCCAGATGGCCAGTTGCAGAGGCTGAACTAAGCTGAACTGATTGATTCGTTTTTGCCATATTGCATGCTGGCGTTTACCACCGCTCACATCATTCAAGTAGTAACATATTTGGTAGGTTGGTTTTTTGAACCATTTTTAAAAACTTTCTTGTGATGACCTCTGCTTTCAGACACATCTTTTCCTTTGTTATGTCAAATGGTCTGGTCTGCTAAATAATTCCTTAAATTTAACTTTCAACATACTCTTTTGTGCTCATAGGATAAATTATTTATATTGAGTGATATTAGATGAGTGAGTTACAGTAAATAAAAATAATTACCTTTTTAATGTTGGGAATAAATCTATAGTAAGTGATAATTACAATTCAAATTAATAAGTCCACAATAACTTTAAAAGAATATAGAAGACACAGTTCCTACCTTCAAGGTGCTTGCATACTAAGACAAACAAGTCTATTTTAATATTGCTGTTGTAAGTACTTTCGTATCCATATTAAACATAATTACCTAGCAATCTATAGAAAAGCTAAGTGATTAAAAAGTGAAAATATACATGATCAGGGTCCAGAGTAGGTATTATAACAATGCCTTAATAGCCTTTTAGGGTATTTTAACAATTCCTCATTTATTATGATTATTCTCTGTTTTGTTCATCAGTACTCTACTTATTTGAAGGGAAAGAGAGACAAAGTGTGAGATATTCCAACGCTGGAGGGCAGGAGTGATGCAATCACATATATGCCAGTTCTCTTTCATTTATTCTTTTCTTCTATAAGCTTCTTCCAGGGTAGAATGGATAGGTTTTGAATATAAGCTGTTGACTGATAATTTAAGAGGCAAACAATGGCAAAAGCAGTTACTAAAACCCTGAAGAAGGAAAAGAATCACTAAGGATTACTGTATATTTCATTCATATGCATTAAACTCAAAGGAGAAATTTCATTTTCAAAATTTTAGTGTCTCCCATTTTTAATATATATTACATGGATCACTGTACAATGAGACAACTGTTTAAAGAATGTTATACTTAGCGTAGTCTTTAATTTTTTTCCAAGAGTAAGAGGTTCTTGGTACTAACCCCAAACTAAAAAAAAAAAAAAAAAAAGAACAATCATCATAACCCTAACAGATCATAAAAAAGGATTTTGTATCATTTACTGGCAGAAAATTTCACAATATTAGGGGAGAAACAGAATCTGGAAAACACTTTTCAGAGAAAAAATGAATTATCTCTGGGCATGAAATATGAAGTTTTGAATTTTTTAGTTATTCATCCTCCACAGAAATTTTAGAGAAAATTGAAGGAAAACAAAAGGGATTATTTCAAGATGCATAAGGCCAAATTCTAATCTATTTTAGTTCTCATTTATATGTTTATCAAGATTGTGTAATATCTTCTGTGAATGATGGGTGGGTGAAAAATTTAATAAGGAAACAGATTTTATTGTGAAAAGAGGACTAAAAATGGCATTACCTACAAATGAAATTTGGCCTTTATTATTTGAGTTGAGAGAGAAAAACTTGTCAAATTATTCTGAGACATTAGATATTTTTTCATCTTCTGAAACTTGAGACTGACTACATATATATATTTCCACTCTGCCAAAAATTCCCATGCCATCCATGTTACCTATAGTGATTTGTTGAGTCAAGCAGAGCAGTCAGCACCACAGACTATAGGATTGAAAGAGATTAAAGCCGTGAACCTACAGTACTTTATTGACCTAGGTCCACACATTAACCTGATCTGATCCTGTAATTACTATGAATAGAATAGGGCTTACAGTTCTCCTTAATAACACCCCATGCTTTTTTATTCTATAAAGAGATTTTCTATTCATGTTCTTTACTCCTTTTCAGATTTACAGATTTGTAGCAAGAAAGAATGTGTGTGGCTTTGCTGACACACCAGGAAAGAAAGATACCTAATGTTCATGGGCAGTAAGGGACATAGTTCATTATGTCCAAGTTTTTTTTTTTTTAACTTAACTTCCTTGTAAGTTTTGTCCCATATTTCCAGTTAGCCAGATCTTATCCTGCTCTTTAGGAGTAATAAAAATTGAGTTACAAACATTGGCTGATTATGAAGGAAGATTTGGCTTTAAACTTAGAGAATGGTTAAAATGCCATAATTTCATAGCATTCTTTTGATTTTAACTTTTAGAGTGCATAGATTTAAAATTATATCGAAAACCATCACCTATTTTAACTGAGTCAGAAAGATCATGTATATAAGTGATACACAATGGCATAATTAATAATCAGTATTGTTTTTCAATTTAGAAAAACAGCTGCAGCTAGCTGATAAGGTCTATTATGAGAATAAAGTAATACCTGACTATTAATAATTATGATTTATGGTAATAAAAATAGTGATGTAATCATTGCACTCTTAAAAATAAAGTCTATAGTAGTTGACTGAGTTAATCATTAAAATGTAAACAACAGTCGATATTAGGAATTGGCTATTTAGATTATCATGAAGTCTTCCAAATATAAAGTAAGAATATTACTTGTGCCCTATAGCTTATAATTTTCATTGCAATTTTGCAAAATTTCAAAAGCATATCATCATTCAGAAATGATAAATGTGCTTGTAAGTAAGTGAGAGAGTAAAAACAAAATGGCTATATGAGTCTAGGAGAGAAGTTAACATATTAGAGAACCATCTTTACAGGTGTTACATTCAACACCTCAAGTAAAAATACGTTTTGTAAGATTTCTATGAATATTATATTTGTCAAAATAATTATCTTTTAAAAGTGTCAGCATGAGTCATTCTTTTCCACAAGAATAAATAAAATAAGCCCATTAAGAGAATAAATTTTGTTAGTTAAATTTTTTGAATATTTAAAAATCAAGTATGTTCAAGAAAAAATGCAAGCTACAAAATAGAGTAATACTTTGACAGTTATGGGATATTGGGTGGATGATATAATTTCATTTCTTTTTAAAGTTCCTGTTTAGAGCAATTAATACAAGTAGAAGATAGCATTCAATATCAGAACTTTGTTTTAAAATCTTTTATCATAATTTTCTCATCCTCCCAAATAGAGGGATTATTATAAGTCAGTTTGATTAGTCTGTCAAAGCCTCTTTCTCTGTTGCACTTTACTAAGTGTATGAATAATCTATATCATGCTTTTAAGAAGTAAGAATTTGAAATTAGGCAGGTTAAGAGTTTGCCAAACAAATGTAGTTTGCTGGTATTCGTTGTGAGAGCTATATTGCTTTAAAAGTATCATGTGCATAAAATCTATTTAACAGTGTGATTCTTTGATGCTATTTTGGTATTTGAAGTTTTACTATTGAGAGAATATTGATAATCTAACTAATGACATTATTAAAATATTGCAGGCTTAAAAAATACAAATTAGCAATTAGTGACTTTAAAAAAGTATGTGTATATATTTTACACTTTGCAATAGTGTGTCATGGGTAAAAGATTCACAGTAAAATCCCATCTTTTTGGTAGCTATTTTTACCATTAAAATGAAAAAGCATTTGGAAACAGTAGGGTAGTTTTTATCTGTAGGATTAAAAAGAATCTGAACAGAAAAAATGGATTCATATCATGTTCTTTTTGGGTACTAAACCTAGAGAAATATATAGCAGTTGATTTATTGTAAGTGGGTTGAATTTTCTCTCCTGGTGGGCTTTTCAAACCTTTAGTTGCTGTTCTTATCCTTGCTGTGTGAATATCATTTTTATATCACTTTTTGTTAAAAGGAATTTCCCATGAAAGCCCACAAAAGTAGCCTGGAATGTGATTATCCTCTTTCCATGAAAATTTTTATGGGTTTGGGTCAGTATTACATTTCTGTTCACTGATTTACTTTGCACCAGTCTCTATAATAAGGGAATTCATGAATGAGGGTTGGCATTATAGCCTTTAGGACCAGAGAGGATATCCTGTGTAAAACACAAAAGGACCAAAATGACAGTAACAGGAAACCATGTTATTAGAAAAGCCTATGAGATTTTGGTAAATTTTTATGGCAATAGTAGATGGTAATGTAAACATTTTCCCTCCCCATCTTGGAAAAAAAAATTGTTGCTAGAGAGGGTAGAGGAGAAAAAGTGTCTTTGGGAAAAAAAACTTTCCAAGTACTTATTTTAGGCTGTTTGATTTAAAAAAAATTTGTTACAGCATTTGAATTATCTCTGGCCCAAACCTATTTGTCCTATTAAGAAAGAAGCTAGAATGTGATCAGGGCCTTTAAGCTGAAGATCAGAATAAATAAGTAATATTTTTAAAAATGTAATTACTATTATGTCTTACTGCCATAAGTATACATTTGAAAATAATAAATCATATTTTGTATAATCAGTCACAGAGTTAATTACAATAACATTGCACTGGAATATAGACTGTGAGTCCTGATAAGCTTGCTCTCAGACCTTAGAGGTGATATTGACTGTAGGCAGAGGTTTTACAATTTTGTCTTAGAAAAAACTGCAGCTTTTAAATGCTTGCTGCTTTACAGCTATAAATAAACACATATTTATTTTGAGTTAGTAATATAATATATAACACTATATTTTGCCTTAAAATATAAAACCTTTGTGCTGTTATAATTTTGTGCTATTGTAAATTAGCTTATATTTTCCTATTGCTAAGAATAATACTACTATTATTTAATTTATAACATTGCACTTTTAGCAGTAACTTTAGCAGCTCTGACATTAAAGTCTATAAACGAAGGCTATCAGTTGAGTAATTTTCTTTCCAAATATAAACTAAAGCAGTGACATTCATAAGTCTATATTCAGAGAGCTAAATCTTATAAGTGATTTAGCTTTTTATTAAAAATTATTATATAAGATGAATTTTTGAATATTTCCTGTATAAGAATACTGTACATTTTTATTGTATTATACATTAGTATTTTAGAGTTGACTATATGGGAATGATGAGAAGGCTCACAAATGCCTACAGAGTTTTTTCCTTTTTTTTTTAAAATTAGCTATGATTTTCTTTTCTTTCTATTGTTTTTGGGACACATATTCATTATACAGGTAGCAGTTGGTAAGGTTTATATACTTTACTTAGTGCCACTATTTTTATTCATTGAAATGTAGGTCTGTTGGGCAGGGGAGCATTTAAACACACTTTTTTCCTCTTTAGTAGAAAATCTTATGGTTTCCATTGAAAAGAAAAATATCAAAACAGATTAGATGGCGAAACAGAATACTGGCTGACTGTTCTGAATGATGCAAATAAAAGTAAAAATTGAATTAAAAATGAGGATACACAGCAACAAAACAAAAACTTCACTGAATTCAAGAAAGCCCTTCTTAAACATAGCTTTGAATCACTTATGCAGAATTCATGGTGCGCATTACTACATTCTAGATAATTCACCTCTTTTGGTTTGATAAGCATGTTAAGAGCCCAAGTAATATATGTGTTTTGGGGCAAAATTCTTGCTGTAGGGATACAAGCAGAGTTTCCATTTTCCAGCTTTCCAGCGTGTATTTCTTTTATGGGTCATCAAAAGCAGGTATGCTGGGATTCTGGAAAACAGTGTGTGGCCTCCCCTCCCCCCACTCCCAGAGGTCGATTATATCTTTATATCATTGCCAAATTTTACCATTGATACATGTGTAATTGTGTGAGCGTGAGTGTGTGTCTATGTGTACGTGCATATGTATGTCTAAATTAGCCATCGATTTCCAGGGAGGAGGACCTTTGCCTAAAGAAAGGTTATAGTAAATGTATGTTACATACCTATTTAAACAAGTCTAACTGTTAATAGTAACATAGTATATGAAATTAGGGCTATGATCATGATTTTACAAGATTTACGAACAGTTACAACTTACTGAGCACCAACTTCATGTCATGTACTTTTCATACATTTACTCCTAAATGGTAGCTATTATCATTCTAATTTTATAAGGAAAATTAAGGATCAGAGAGGTTAAGTGACTTGCCAAATGTAATGCCGCCAGTACATGTGAGTTTTTAGCCTTGTCCATTTGAAACCATTTGGCCTTTTCATCCCAGCATTTGTAAAAGAGTTAAAGTTTACAAAGCATCCTGACATAAAGGATTCTAATCTCACGAGTTCTAATAAAACAAAAAAAAATCCTAAAATGCTGAAAAGGCAAATGAATTTGATGGCATTTGAGGTAGCTCCATACTTGATAAGTTGACAAGGATAAATACATATTATTTTACATTTTGCAGAAAGCTTTAAAGAGGCTACAGGATCTACATACTTTATCCAATACAAGTGGCCTATTGGGCATAAGTGTTTCAAATGTAGTCTTCTATTTGCAAATCAGAACCAAGCGCTAGATAATGTGCAAATGAATGAGATTAGAAAAGAGATATGAAAGATCTCTTCTTGAATTTTGCTCTAGAAAATGACAGAACTTCATTTATACATCTAAATTGCCAGGTGGATTGAAAGCAGGTAGATACTGGATGTTGTTGACATTTTTTAGAGTTCCTTTATTTTCTATCTATTTGATAGAAAAACCTAATTTTTTGGCTTTTTGATATTATTAAATTATAGAGTTATCTAAAATTTTAAATGTGAACAATTGTGTTTAGGCTTCTCATATGTTCTCTGGAACAGAGCGGGGAATGGATTTTGTTTTTGCAGATAACTTTCATTTTTTGCTGTTTTCCTATGTATTCCAAACATGTTGTGGTGATATAATAAATATATATTTAACAATATTGGGAGAAAAATTCATTGTGCTAGCCTGAGAACACCAAAGTGCTATGAAACTCCTTTATTTCCAATCTGGCCATTCTATCAGCTGTGAGGAGGTGGGGTGGGGGGGGGGTTGGGAGAAGGGAATTTAATCATGAAGTGTTCAGGCACCCCAAATTGTCATTATAAGTCACATGAGTAAAATGGCTGAGGGATCTAGGTTCAAGGTGTAATCAACCAAATTATTTTAAATGAATTGTAGGATTTCATACTTTCAGTGACAGTAGCAAATGACTGTGCTTTCTTTGCAATTCATTCAAATTAGCGATAGAAAAATGAACCCACCCAGAATAGAGGCTAGGTACAGTCCTTTACAGAAGGTAATCTTTTATAGGCAGACATAATGTTACCTTTGTAGTACTCTTGGCCAAAACATTTAACCTAAACCTAATTGTTAAAAAAGGAAGGAGAAATTTAAGTTGTGGGACATTTAAATGACCGACATGGGTTCTTTAAAAATTTTAATGCATGCAAGACAAATGCTGGGAAACTATTCTAAATTAAAGGTGGCTACAGAGATATATATACCTAAATGCAATCTATAGTCCATAATTCTTTTTTTTAAGATTATTTATTTATTTGAAAGAGAGAGAGAGACAGTGAGAGAGGGAACACAAGCAGGTGGAGTAGGAGAGGGAGAAGCAGGCTTCCCGCCGAGCAGGGAGCCCGATGTGGGGCTCAATCCCAGGACCCTGGGATCATGACCTGAGCCGAAGGCAGACGCTTAACGACTGAGCCACCCAGGCGCCCCTATAGTCCATAATTCTTGATTGGATTTCAGATTCCTTTCCCCACCACCATATAAGTTGTAAAGGACATTATCAAGAGAACTGGAGAAATTTTACATATGGATTTTATAATAGATCATACTATTGTAACACGTTAAATTGATTGGGTGTGATAATGGTATGGTGGTTTATGTAGCAGAATGCCATTGCTCTTTGGAGGCACACACTAAAGTATTTAGAGGAGGAATGTCATGATGTTTGTAGCTTAAGTTCAAATGGTTCAGCATAAGAAGATGTGTTTCAAGTTGAAACACGACATTGCCAATATTCAACAATTTTTTACCAACAGAAAGCAAATGTGGCAAAAATGTTAATAATTGTTGAATTAACTAAAGGATATATGAGTATTTGTTATACTATTCAAACCTTCTGTAGCTATAAAACTTTTCAAATAATTTGGAAAAAAATTACTTTTTTGTTTTATTTCAGTGAGCCATGAAAACACAATTTAGTTGAAACTGGCATCCTATATTCAATGTACACAGCTAATTCCTATTATTCAAGCCAGATAAAACCTTCTCATTCTCAGTCATGGGAAGTATATTCAAATTGTCCAAATAATTGGTTTCATGGATTCATGTCACTTTTCCAGAAAATAGCACAATGGTTCGTTCACCAGAAAACCATTTTGAAGTGTATTTTGTATCTCTCACTATAGGTGTATCCTATACTATATTAATTGGGATGTATTCTATTATTTTAGAACTCAAAGACTCCAGTGCTTTGATTAGTTTGGGAGTTGCAACTGTAAATCCTAATCTTAGTTTGATATTATGCAAACTAAAATTTTTGTTGTTAAAGTGTCTTATACGATTTGAAATATCTTTCTGAACAATATAAAATGTATTGAGAAGTGATCACTATTTTAAAAAATTCAATATGATTTTACCTCTCTTATTATCTAATAGACCTGGTTTTATATCCTGGTTGGTAAATTTGTATTTACATGAGTGTGAGTTCTCTGCCCCGTATTCTGGTAAAATGCAAACTGTAATGACTAGGCCATAAGTCCCAGTCTACAGAGCTGCAAAGATACCCCTTTTGTATATATCAGGTTGGGGATTTGTTTTGTGGTGATCACCCTTTCTGATTTGAAGATTGCATGACAAGGAACTATTAAAGTAAAGGGCAAAGAATTCAATTTCTTGATGTCGCTTTTCTTGGACAGGCTTTAAAAATAGGTCAGTCTGTGTTATCTGGATTTGTGTATTACAGCGGTACCTGCTAACGCTGCTGTGCTTAAGGGTCTATCAGTGTTTTCATTTTCAGGGTTTGTAGGCTGTATTTTGATTCTCTAAACCTAAATAAGCTTCCATCCAAATGGTAGTGAATGAGGTCTGTGGGAGGATGCATATTTTTATAGTATACTGCAATTAAAAAATGAATGTTTGCTTTAATATACGCTAAGAGGTGAAAAATGAAAACATCAGATTAACAAAATCGTCCTAACATTGGATAACTCAACATTTGGTTCTTTTTGAAAAGGTCTATGAATTGTGCAATTAGATATCTACTTAAAGATCCATTAAAATGGTAATTGTAAGTTTCTGAAATTTGTGTGTGTTATATTTTAATCATGAACATATTAATGTGCTACCTTTAAGCTGTTGTTAAATTTCACCTTTTAAATGGGTCTAAGTAAAGCTTTTTAGAATGGGCAATTATGCTTTGTTATCATGTACTATTCTACTAATATAAAGATAATGCCACTAATACTTTACATGCATGTAAAGTACATATACGTATATGTACATATATATGTATGTAGGTACATATATATATATATACACACACATATACACTCAGAAAGATTTTTATATACTTCTATTTCACTCAAGAAATATCTTTTCTGACATGTCTGGGTTGTAAGTTTCTAAGTGATATACAATAAAAAATAGTAATTGTTGTTTTCTACATAAATATTAAAACTGAAGAACTGTCTTTAACACTTCATACCACTTATATCTAAAAGTTTTATGAAGGGCTTCATTTTAACATGGCTCCATTTCGGCAATTTATATATGAGCAGAAATATATTTGATAAATCTTTTATTTTGTGGATTCATGATTATTTTTAAAAATCCAAAAGCTGAAAATAAAAAGGTGGCCATTCTGTATTGTAGAGCAAAAATACTGTTCTGCCACTAAAATCTAATTAAATACAATAAAAATTACTTACTTTCTTGTCTGCTAGTATTACATCATATAAATTAAAAAGCAAATGGTTAAATTGCCCTTAAGTAAAATATTGATTTTTAGTGATAATCTTAGCTTTCTATGAAGAAGCATTGTATCTCCAAATAAGACATTGAAACATTAGAATAAGAGTAGTAAATGATTATTTTTTGGTGACGTTAAACCTATAGTTATAAAAATGTGGTCACCTAATGCTATGTTGTAAATGATTTTTAAGTTGATCTTGTGCTTGTGTCTTTTATGTAACAAATGTATCAGATATTGTGGTATCAAAGATTCTTGCAATATCCAGGTTTACCATGGTTAGATTAAAAGTTAGTTTGGAAGAACTATCAGCAATGATTTTCCTACCATCTCTGCTTTTGAGTTTTCTTTTTAAGGACTGACATTGGGATCACATGCTGCAATTTTTAAGCATGATGGGACGGGTTAAGGAGAGAGACTTAATGGCTTAACTGGCATTTCTGCTTACATTTTAAAGACTCAGATCAGTGTCATCGGAGGCATCTTTGTGGTCTATCCCAACACAACTGAAAATATTAGAAATACAAATGGAACTTCGGGACAGAGGCCATATTTTACGTGTTAGGTTAATTTATATTTTGGCTAAGTTGCTTGTTTCATACAAAGGTTTCTATGGGCATAGATTTTTTTTTTTCCTGTTGACATTAAATGAGAAAGCAAAAAAAATTTCTCCAGAAAGCCAACAGTTTTCTACGTAAATGGGTTCAGACTTAATTTTAATGGAAGTGAAACATAGTCAATAGAGGCAAATTAAAACCATATAATTTTGTAATCTTAGTTTAGCTATAATTGCAGCAATAAAACAGTGGAAAGAATAATTGTGGAACATATGTTTGTGAGTGACATTATCTAGGTGACTTCCCCTCTTCGGCAATGTGTTGTCCTATTTGTTTCCCACCCCCCCCCCCCATGTATTGGAATGACAAACCTGCAAGCCTGGAGTTAATGCTGATTGCAGCAGCTGCTTACACATGGAGTCTCCATAGCAACTGTGAAGGTTGCCATGCAACCATATTCTTTTAGGGACAGTGAAAATGCCCAAAGGCTTACTAAAAATACATGGGGGAAAAAAATCTGAAATTTTCTTACTACTTTTAGCGGTTATAAAGAACTATGCTACAAGTTGAAAGCACAGGTCAAGCAAATAAAAACCCAGCCCTGACCTTTCAAAAATTGCTTGCTGTTGCCTGAAATCTCAAGCTTTATTCACAGAGATGACTTTTGATCGATTGTAAAATTGGTAGCTTATGCTAGGCAGCCCTTGAAGACGGGAAGATTCAGTATGGTGCTATTGGTATTCCTCATGGGGTTAAAGGTCAGTACAAAGTCATCAATGCAATATTGATTGGTGGGGCTGAAAAATGCCCATGTTTACACCTTCTCACTGCTTAGCGTTGCGCACCAAACCTTAAGTAGACTCATGCAGCCTCTGAGCGTGCTCTGGAACAAACCATTCCACCAGCAAATGTGACATCACTTCAGTCAGCTCAGCTGTTTCTGCAGCTTTCTATAAATAGCTAGATAAAAAATTGAAGACTACTTGCAGAGCATTTAGTCAACCAATCTGCTTATCCGAATCATTTAAGATATGTTACGATTCTGGTTTTTAAAATCTTGTTATTGTCCATGTTTTTCATTGTAAATTGTTATTTTAATAGCAGAATCTTTTTGTATACATATAAAATATGCTTGTGTACATATATATATATATATCTTTATTATAACTTGACTCCTTTAATAGGTGACTTTAAAAAACCTGATTAGATATTGGCCAACATCTAATGGCGTAGGCTATATCCTAGCATCTGATCATACATCTTCATGTACATATAGGTTTTTTATTTAATTTATTATTTTATATACAAAAATTCAGTGAACAAATAACATATCAGACAAGTTGACTATCATCAAATTGCAATATTGTCAGGTTTTTAAAAATCAGCTGAGGTAATAACAAAGAGATGAATATTTGCAAATGATAAAGAACTTATGTGCATTTTCTTTAATCGCATTTCATATTTATCAGTCATGTTCTAACATTTTTGTGTGCAATTTTCTCAAGATAGTTACATGGTTATATATTCAAATGAATCAGTTTCTCTACGAATACTCTGAAATTGCAAACTGTTTCTATCAGGCTAACATTTCAATGTTTTGTGATGAGGCATTCCTCAATTTTCCATATATTTTGTACCAGGAAAGATGACAGCAATTACCTGGGTCACAGTAACAGAGAATTTCACTACATCAAAATCAGTTAAGACAGACTTCCTTGAAACTTTGTAGATAGCCTGTGTCTACAGTTTACAAAAATATGTGGTTATCCCACTCAACCTAGTTAGAGGGTCAAATGAACACTTTGTTTCCTAGACTTCAAATATCCAGACTGATCTATGATATGACTATATAGGTATACCTGAAAAACAGAATAAAGTTCCATCATTTGGAGCATCTTCAAGACCAATAAAGAACACTCATCTGGAAAGAAAGCTCGATCTATGTACCAGCTCATTTCTTACTGTTTTTAGTTTTTTTTCTTTTGCTTTGCTGCCAGCAGTTTGGGTTTTTATAATACCTTCATCCCCTCCTGTGGGAAAGATTATGGTAGGCAATAGAAATTTTATCCAAATCTACTCTTTTATTAAAATAATGAACACAGATATCTTAGACTATTGACGTGCTTTTTGTCTTCGTATTCCTCTTTGACAATTCATAAAGGCTATATATATATAGCACATGATGTTAAATTGATGACTGAATTGAGATGAGGTCTAGATTTGTTTTTTAATAAAGATTTACTTTACTATGTAAACAGATAACACTGAGAACTAGACATAAGATTAACCTGTAGTGCAGTGATCTGAAATGAAAATTATTTTTTGAAAATCATTATAAAATTAAATATGTAAACAAATTTAATAACTAGTAGATTTGATACTAAGTTATCTGAACATAGCTAATACTTTTAAAAATTTGGAAGTAGTTGAACTGATGTTATGTAAGCAAACTGTAAATGTGGATATGTAGACTTATGCAATAAGCTGTATAAACAATCTATAGAGCAGGGCTTTAGGTTTATACTCCACGCTGCTGCTTTTTCTTCAACTGAATATCTTATGATAAAAATGGAAATATGACATAGCATGCAAGCTTGAAAAAAATTAAATTAGTATTGTTACATCACTATCTCTCCCATCCTAGTATTTAAAAGCATGAGAGAAAAGTGTGCTAATTTTAAGATTATTTTTTCTTACAGCAATTTGCTGTGTATGCCAACTACACATTTATAGTTTATTTTACTCTGGTTTGGTTTTAAATTTGAATCTTTTACAGGGAGCAGTTTTTAATTTGCATTCCATTGCCTCATTTATGTTCTCAAACAAATTTACGAATATAGGTGGACTGTTTTCACTTGATTTGATAGACAAGCCTCTTTCCAAATATGTGCAAATCCCCAAAATGTTCTGGCTTTTTAAGATTATTGTAATTTAAATTGTTTTTTTGCAAAGAACCACACTAAAATAGTGAGAAAAATTTTATACAGATATTATTTGAAAACTGAATTGAATGAGAATGTATATATTCTGTATACAATGTATAACTTGGTTATAATTCTGTTTATCTCAGAATACCCCTACATGTTCATCTATGTCTAAATGTAATACCAGGGTCAAAATTACACTTAATTTTTGAACATTTGTTCTATATGCTCTAAATAATTTTTAAGTAAGCTTTTAATAACTTGGAAAGAGAACTTATTAATATCAAAAGGTAACTGTTTATTAAAATATAGTAAAATGCATTTAGAAAATAGTTATGTGATCCTATTTTAGGTCAGTATATCTCAGGGCATTATCAACACACTAAAAAAATTGAAATTGAAAAAAAATCTTTTTAGCTTTTTTTTTATGACAGTGAACCATTAAATCTCATGAGTAATGTTGAAAAAAAAGCTGAATTGTGCATAGATTGCTCTTTACCCAGGATGCACTTCTGTCTGCAAGATTCTGAATAGAGACACACCTGCTAGCTAGCTGATAACACTCTGGGGTCATTTCATTGAAGAAACTGTCAGCCAGGAGGTACTTAAAATAAAGCCACAGACAAAATCATGACCTGCACTGTTGAGACTAAAAAGGTGTAAAAGCAGAAAGGAAATGTAGATAAATGCACATTCCTTTGTACCACAACAAAACTTTTACATGTAAATTCAACTGAATAGGAAAGAATGGGAAAGAATGTTTCCCTCTACAGTAGAAACAAATTAGATTGTTCAGCTGCACATTTGGCTTTCAGCCAAAGGAGTCGTGTGCCATGCTTGTTTGCCTACCAGTGCTGCTTAGATTGGCAAATGCCCATGCAGTTTGAAGAGGGCAGGCGGATGACTGGATGCCTGCCAGGAAGTGTGTGGGACTGATGCCACTGCTGGACTCCATAGCCTGGTAGGAATGAGGAGTACAAAGGCATTCAATAATCTGAATGTCCCTTTGCTTCAAGAGAGTGGTGCCAGGCAGCATTTAATGAGAGATTGCTTTGTTACAAAGTCCTCAACATCAAGTGGGCTGGTGAGCTCATTAACCTGACTGCAGCAAATAAAAAAGGCACACTCAGAAGACTCCCATGATAGCCTACTCAATGGTGTAAGAGCCCTTTTGCTTCCTTTATGGTGATCCATTAGCACACAGCAGTGTAAACACCATAAAGCAAGCCAGGTTTCTGATTGTTCAACTAAAGTCTGTTTCCCCTTGGGGATTATACCACCAGTTGATATAGGATTTTTCCTCTTAAGATTTCTATCTACTATATAATGACCTTCTTTGCAATGAAGGATTTTGGGGGTTGCTCTTAAGAGCATAGCTCCAGTTAAGGAAACATGAATAGTTCAGGTGTCTGAAAGAAGGTAACGATGTAGGACATACAGAGAAACAAACTACAAAGTGGAGTGATCCCAAGGGGAAATCTTGCCGTGCACTTCTGAAGCCCAAAATGATGAACACATTACATTAGTTTTCTATGTTCCCTTTATTTTTAGCTTTCATGGGGCTTTACACTTATATAGGAGGTAGGCCACCCCTGCAGTTAGGAGACAGTTAGTTCACTGAGCATCTGTCTGAGTGCTGCTCTGGCTCTCTGGGGATTGCATTATTCTGCAAAGGCTCTCCAGCAAGGATTCATTTCTCCTCCATTTGAAACATATTTGATGGTCAGTTGTGCAAAAATTCAACCTAGAGAATCTAAACAGAATGCTATAGAACAAACTTTTTTTTTTTTAACAGTCAACTAGAAAGGCAAGGCAAAGGAAGACCAAAATGAAAACACCAAACATTTCAACATTTCATCTTTAGCTATCTAAAGGCCATCTGTTGCTTTGTTATGTGTCCAATTACTAATCTGGGAATGTCTGACTAGGGGAAGTGGATGATTTAAGGGATTGGTTTGAGGAGTGGGAAGTAAAAAGCTTGTTACTTTCAGGTCACCAGTTCAAATCCAGGACTAGGCACCAAGGAGTGGCAGTCATTGTTTTTTTGGCTGATATTTGGTGGTCAAGATAAAATGAGTTAACTGTCTTGGTCTTATTTTTAGTTGACATATGTCTTCAGTAATTAAAATTACTATCTATATTTGCAACATAATCTGGACATAGAAGGTGTTATTTTTATTTTTTCCATAGTCATTTTGAAAAAAGGATCAAGTCTAAGTGTGATGGAATCATGTATGAGACTGTTCTGGCACTTTGTTAATTTAAAAAAAATAGGATATATCAAAATGACTTGTGCATATTTCTTTTTAAAAAAAAGATTGATTTTATTTACTTATTTACTTATTTATTTGAGAGAGAGAGAGAGAGAGAAGAGAGAGAGAGCATGAGCTGCAGGAGGAGCAGAGGGAGAGGGACAAGCAGACTTCACAATGAGCGTGGAGCTGCACCCGGGGCCAGATCCCACGACCCTGAGATCATGACCTGAGCCCAAATCAAGAGTCCGAAGCTTAACTGACTGAACCACCCAGGAGTTCTGAGTTGTGTATATTTCTGAGTGAAATATGATGCAATGACTATAGAATTCAATGAAAAGTAATGAAATACTGAAAATGCTTTACATGTTAATAGCATTGAATCCATCCATCTGAATATATAAAACAAAAGTGTACCTCAGTTTCCAAATTTGTTTAAACAATAAATATTTTTAAAGAAGGTTATTATCTTCATATATGAATTCCTTGAAAATCAATTAGTTTGTGTCTGATCTATATATCTATATATGGAGGACATATAGATACATACATAGATAAACATAAATGCAGATCAACATAAATGTCTCTGTATCTATACAAAGATACATGCATAGAAAGGTCAAGTTAAATATGTTGATGACTTGGTTTTGAACTGATGACTTGTTCAACTTAAAATGGAAAGCACATAATGAGAAAAGCACCCGTCATTGGCATATGGGAAATAGATTTTTAAAGGTATGGTTAGACCACTGAAATATCAGAAAGCCTTAATAAATATTTTAGAGGCTTTTTACTGGATGGTGAGCTTTTGGAGGGGAGACACCATTTATTTTTGTTTTGTCCATCTTTGTTTTCCTCACTGTACTTCTCAGAGGACTTTACATGAATACATTTTTAAAATTATTTAATTTATTGCATACAGATTTTTAAGCAGGAGAGAGAATTGCATTGTTGGCAAAGCAAGGGTTTTGAAGTAAGTCAACACTGTGCTATAAATCTGGCTGTGTGAGCTGTGTGAGCTGTGTGTCCTTGGACAGGTTACTTAACTTCTCTAAGCCTCAGGTGTAAAATTCATAAGAATGTCTACTTCATAGGAGATTAAAGGATTCAATATCTGAAAAGTAACTTGAACATTACTGGCATATACTAGGTAGTATTATTACTGTTATTTCAGTAATATTGCTATTTTGAGTTCTTGTTTATCCCTCCATCCTGGATTTATTGAATATCCACCATCCCATGCTCATCTTATTAATAAGCCAAGTCCAGTGATCTCCATATGATATATTTCCTGCTGCTATCACCAGAGGTAATAGAGTCCTTTAGAATTGTTAAAACAAAACAAAACAAAAAGCCTGTTTCCCACAAAAACCATAAGACTTGATGCAGACAGCTTATTGATCAACCCTTTTTTGATCAACCCTATTTACCATTGCCACCCAGACAATGGTAAATAACTGAAAATCTAAGAAAAGGGTAAATCCTCTTTTAAGCTCCACATTATGCCCTATACAGGGAGCTGGATATCAATCTTCTTTTTATTTTCAAAGCAGTTCAAACATAATATTGGCTCATTTGGTATTGTGTACTACAAAAGCAGGTCAAAGGCAGATGTTCCACTAGGAGGCAGCACAACGTTGTGAGAAGGTCCAGGACTTTGAGGTCAGTGAAGACCTGGATTCAAATCAGTCCAATCATTGACCAGTTGTGTGTGACTTGAACCTCACTTTCTTACTCCTCCCAGGTCTCTTCTTCATCCAGAGAGTGAGCATAAGGCTTTCTTTGGAGAGTTACTACGAGGTTGCCTGAAACAGCAATGTAGCTTGCAAGATGCCCTCAGGGCATTTTATAGTTGCTCCTTGCTTGCCACCTATGTGAGGGCTCCCTGTGAAGCTGAAGCCCTGTGGCCTGGCAGAGGAGCTAGAGGCTGCTTGGCAGCCCTGGAAATGCGACATGAAATGGCGATAGAGAACGTTGAGTCTATAGAGGGCGACAGGCACAGGAGTGTGGAGTGCGGAAAAGAAGCAGATGTTTCTTCTTGATCTGAAGCTGAGTCAAAAAAAAAAAATTGTCCCAGTTTTGTTGTGCAGTGGAACTTCAAAATGAAGGATCGGGACAACAGAATAAGCTTAGAACTCCTTATCATGACATCAAACGATCTAGTCGGAGAAACCATCTCCTCTTATTTAGGCTGCCGCCTCAATCTCTCTCTTGGTCTCCTTTTATCCAGCCTTGCCTTCTCTTAAGTCTCTCTTCCATACTGAAGCTCATTGTTGTTACTGTTGTTGTTGTGTTTCCCAAAGCACACATCCTTCCTTTGACTCTCTTATCCTAATTCTTCTCACCTGGTTTGGACGTCTTTGGAGATACCAGTGGGTAAGGGGAACGTTCAAAGGAGAAAATGCCACAACTGCTACAGTCAAACCAGTTAACAAAACCCACCAAGTGGATGAATTCCATTGTCTTCCTGTCTAGAGTTTGTCCCTCTTGTCAAAATGAACAAGCTAGTGTTCTGCATAAAAAACAAAGGCCTCTATATTCCAGGCTCTGTGGATTCATTTATATTTGTCACTCAAATCATTCCCTGTTTTGTAATCTCACTTTTTGTCCTCTCTTAATTCAAAGCCCTTATATCTTAGCTCCCCTCCCCCAACAACGTGAATCTCACAAGACCACATGTTACTCTGCCTCTGATTAATAGTTACTACATTTGCATATAGTGTTTGCTCATTATAATGTTATTAGCTGGAAGAGCAGATCTTGCAACAGAAGTTATCAGGAGTGACACTATGCAGTTCTTTTTAGTGAGGACCTTTTCTCAACTTGGAGCTGTCATTTTTATGATTGCAATAATATAGTCTCTTCCTTTTTTTTTAAAGATTTTATTTATTTATATTTATTTGTTTATTTAAAGAGAGAGAATGTGAGCAGTGGGAGGCGCAGAGGGAGAGGGAGAGGGAGAGACAGAATCTCAAGCAGACTCTGCACTGAGCGCAGAGCCCAACTTGGGGCTCATTCTCAGGACCCTGAGATCATGACCATAATTAAGAGTACCATAATCAAGAGTCCAGCTTAAACGATTGAGCCACCCAGGCACCACCCCTACAGTATCTTCCTTTTTAAGGTTATTTTAACAGTGCCTTTGTGTATTTTAGGTACTAAAACATATCCTCCTAAGTGCACTAAATTTATTATTATAATTCTATTAACATACAAAAATATTGCCAATCACAAAAAAAGATTGTATCTTATACACTATTCATCCAAATATATGTAAGCTCAATTTAGCATCCCAATTTGTTATAAGGACCCGACATGTTATAATGCTATTTGTCTCTAAGTCTTTCCTTCTAAGAAAACCTATATGCATACCTACTCATTTAGAATACAACCATAAGCTGTCTGGACATAGCTCTCCATGCTTTGTGTGCTGGCAGAGTCTCTCAGCCAATAAGAGCTAGTGTGATAGCCTGTGCTAGACTTGCCCTCTCAGCCAATGAGTGCCAGTGTACTATACTGCAAGTACTCTCAATTTCAGTCTCTTTCTGCCATTATTATATATTCCTGTGAATAATTTTGACTCAGGATGGCTGCGAGAAAATGTAATGGACCTGCCTGCCCATCCCCCCCAAATCAAGCAAAGAGTATATTACAAATCATAAAGATTAATTTTTCACGTGGCTGAAGGAGCTTAATGAAATGGTACACAGAGCCCGATAAAGATCACAGGCAGTTAGGGACTAGTGCTTTGACTTTATAAAGGGCATCAAAAATATTAGTGCAGCATGGAGGTACTGACCAACCATTATATGAACTGTAGTTGCAGGCATATATGGCTGGAGATATGCCATGATTTCAGGAGATTTGAAGAGGCTGAAAGAGGGACTCTATCCCTTGATCCAGATGACGTGGTTAAGAACGTCATCTTTGTAAGGATTATTGGGTTATTGCTGATTCCATTTTCTTCTTTCTAGAAATGTGTTAAATGGGATACCCTTTATATGCCCAGTTCTTAGAATAAGAGACTTCTCTGATCCAGAAAGAAGTTTCTTTTTCAGATCAACACTACCCTTCACCTTCAAGGGTTCCCCAGTCTTGTCTGCTGACAGACTTTGGGCCTTGTGCCCTTTGTCTCCTATTTACCTCTCCATATTTCACTCTCAGTTTTCATCCTCACATGTGCCCTTTTGAATGTGCCATTCCTTGTATCTATAATGTTTGTGTCTTCTTGCCTCTTTTCATAGTGAATAATAATCCTTGGGATCTTCACCCTAGTATTCTTCTTCAAGGAAGCCTTCAATGAACCTTCAAGCAGGCCAGTCTCCTTGCCAGGTTCCCATGCAATATGCCTCCACCCTGCAAACCTCTCCTTCATTTGCTTGTTACAGTTTACAATTCTTATTTATTTATGGCATTATGTTATGGTATAATCACACGAAAGCAGGAATTATGTGTGTATCTTTACTCACCATATACTCCCAGCACCTAAAACAGTATGCCTGGCACACTGTAGATACCTAATTATCATTTGTTGAATGACTGAATGGACTCAAAGTCACTTTCCAGTTTCATTTTCCACCATCCTCCCATTTCTCTGTGCTCTTTATTATCCAGTTATCTTAATGTCAATATGATACTCCCCAAACACATAATGTGCTTTCACATTTATCTGCCTATGTTTATCATCTCTCTCCAGTCAGAAATGCATTTTATGCTTATTGAAATTATGCTCATAGCTTAAATGCCTTGTTCTCAGATACTCATTTCCTAGTTCCCTGCCCCCCAAATTTCTTTTTATTTCCCCTCAGCACTTCTACAGCATTTAATTATACCTTTAGTACTTTTCCCTTAGTCAATCTGTGCTACTCTAACAAAACAGCAGAGAGTGGGTGTCTTAAACAACAAACATTTATTTCTCACAGTTCTGGAGGCTGAAAGTCTGCGGTCAGGATGTCAGCATGGTCAGGTTCTTGTTGAGGGTCCTCTTCCTGGTTTACAGATGGCTGCTTTTTCACTCTGTCTTTACATGATGGAGACAGAGTGCTCTGGTGTCTTTCTCTCTTTAGAAGGACACTAATTTTATCATGGGCGCTGTACCCTTATGACCTCATATAAACTTACTTGCCTCCCAAAGGCTCCATGTCCAAAATCCATGCCATTGGAGGGTAGGGTTTTGACATATGAATTTTGGGGGAATACAAACATGCAGTCCGTAACACTCTTAGTGGGCCAAAATTATGCAAATTTTCTTTGTTCCTCAACTGATTTTCCTAGCACTTAGCCACCGACTTTGAACACAGATTACATGTACATTTATAAATATTTCTTGAATTAGATTAAAATGTTCCAAAAAGTTGATTTTCCAGCTCTTCAGGAGGCTGTGATCCTTGATAGGGAAGAGTTAGAGTCCAAGACAAGGCTCCACTCTGCAGAGGTGATACTGGTGGACAGGATCGTGTGCAAGGTCATGACAGACAAAGAAGAGAGACAAAGCAGTGTGGAGGCTGCACGAAGAGGATGTGCTTATGGAAGCAGAGTGACTTCTGAGTAGCCATTGTAGGGATTTCCGGGGTTGGGCTGATGAAGCACTAGACATGTTTGGCTTAGCACAGCTCAATGCTTTATGTAAGCCCTGCATTCCCCTTCGGGAAAATCTACAATAAAGGTCTACATTATTCTTCAGGTTTCTAGAATTAAATCTATGGGATTTGGGTAGTGGTTGATGATGGGAAGATATAGGCCCCGAGAGACAGTTTGTTTCTTCTAGTTTATGTCGTATTCAATGCTGAAAAGAAGAGGTAAGATAGCGGTTAGGAAGGTGCAGCCAGGCTTCACAGGCACCAGGAGAAAAGTCTTTTTAACTCTTTTTGTTAAGCAATTCTTTCCCCTTTTCACATCCTTTTGTTATTTTATATTTCTACAACGGTCTTCAAATTATTCAGTCATTAAAAAATTTACCATAACATTTGATGCAGTCACTGACACATTAAAGGTCATTTACAGTTTATGGGAAATTACATTGTGTGAAATGACATGTGAAGCCCTGATGGGCCAAAGGGAAGATACCTGATTTGGGATTAAGGATGTATTTAGGGCAATAAACTTGATGTGAACTCTTGAAGTTCATGGAATCTAGTAAACTCTTAAAGAATAGGTCAATCAGAGAAAGACATGTATCATGTGATCTCACTGATATGAGGAATTCTTAATCTCAGGAAACAAACTGAGGGTTGTTGGAGTGGTGGGAAATGGGAGGGATGGGGTGGCTGGGTGATAGACATTGGGGAGGGTATGTGCTATGGTGAGCGCTGTGAATTGTGTAAGACTGTTGAATCACAGAACTGTACCTCTGAAACAAATAATACATTATATGTTAAAAAAAGAAGATAGTAGGAAGGGAAAACTGAATGGGGGGAATCTTAGGGGGAGAAGAACCATGAGAGACTATGGACTCTGAGAAACAAACTGAGGGTTCTAGAGGGGAGGGGGTGGGGGGATGGGTTAGCCTGGTGATGGGTATTAAAGAGGGAACGTATTGCATGGAGCACTGGGTGTTATACGCAAACAATGAATCATGGAACACTACATCAAAAACTAATGATGTAATGTATGGTGATAACATAACATAATAAAATTAAAAAAAAAAAATAAGGATGAAGTTCATTGCTGATGTGAGTTGAATAGGGTCATGGAAACAAAGGGTGCCAGCTTATTTACTTGTATTAAGGTGTCTTACTTGTATGTTTTAAAGTGTCTGCAGCTCAATCTTGCTAGAAACGAATCACAGGATTCTAGGGTTGAAAGGCCAAAAGAAATAATTTATCTCTTCTCAGCAAATCTGGATCTGTCAAAGTGAGTCCCATTAGCAAGGATCCTGAAGAAAGAAAATACTATAACTTTCACTGTGACCTATTTTTTAAACAACTCTTATTAGAAAAAAATTGTTACATATAATATGGGATTATCATTGTTCAACTATTTTGAGTTTAATCTGAAGAATTAAATGGCAAAGATTAGGAAACATTTTAAAATTCTTTTTCCCACTGAGTTAGGCTTGGCAGTCTTGGTATGTCGGAGATTGTTATTCTCCTAAGGGAATTCCTACTGGAGAAAAGCAAATCTCTCCCATTTCCTCTTGGCCTTATAGATAATTTCAATTTAGCTCCATCTCTCACAGTTACATTTGGGTAACTGAAAATGGGACATTAAGCAGTATTACACTTTTAGGCTGCTGTGACTATATATTTTTGTGTGTATTTTCTTTTCTTTAAAATAAATGGTGGCCTTATGGATATGGTAGTCCAGAATTTTTGCATAGTTCTCTCATGTACATCATGAGAAATAATAATTTCTGTTTTAATAAGTCCATGTTAGAATTCAGTTACACATGTTGTCCAGGCGTTTCTTTTCCAGACTAAGTAATCTATCATTTTTAAACCTTTTTTATGTGTTACGTTGCAGTGACTTTCTCTAACAATAATCGTTCACTATAAAGCCTTTCCCCTCACAATATATTCTTACTGAGTACATTCTAGGTGAGCATAGAGTGGTCAACAAGAAGCTGAGCTTCCTGCCTTCTTGCAGCTTGCTTTCCAACGGGCCCCTTACACTGCCCAGAGTCATGGGGAACCTGAAAAATGTGTAAGACATAATTCCTTCACCTAAGAAATTTCACCTCAGCAGGAAGGGATGGAAAACACAAACCACCTAGGGATTTTTTTTTTTTTAATTCAGAATCTCATTGAGTAGGTTTGGATTGGGGCCTGAGATGTTGCAATTCCAGCAAGCCCTAAGGTGATGCTGATTGCCACTGGTTCAAGGACCACACTTTGAGTAGCAGGATGATATAGGGATATAGATGTGAGAGGAGGAGTCCGGGTGTGGGGAGTGACTTAAAAAAGAGGTGACATTTGGAAAGGCCCTTGAATAATAGGAAGAATTTCACAAGGCAGACAGGAGGAGGAGGATGGATGGATGGAACACTTCAGGTAGATAGACAAGCATGAGTAAGAGTGTGAAGGTGAGAAAAATAAATGCAAATTATGTTGTGGAGTGGTTAAAAAGTCTCTGATGTTGAAGGTACAGGTAATATGTAGGAGCATGGTGGATAATTACAAACTGAAATATAGGTGTTAAGCAGATTACAGAGTTCCTTGATGTGAGGCTAAAGATTATGAAATTAATTCTTTTTCTTAAGATTTATTTATTTATTTGATAGAGAGAGGAGTGTGGGGTGGTGAGGGGCAGAGGGACAGGGAAAGAGAGAATCTCAAGCAGATTCCCCCCTGAGCATGGAGCCCAACTCAGGGCTTGATCTCAAGACCCTGAGATCATGACCTGAGCTGAAATCAAGAGTCCTATGCCTCACTGAGTTGCCCAGGCACCCCAGATTATGAAATTAATTCTAAATGCAAAAGGAATCACTGGAGATTTTAGAATATTATAGAAATATGCACAAGATATTGCTTTAAGACATTTAATCTGGCAATGTTAGGTTGAAGGCAAGGGAAAAGCAATGAATTAGGATATTGTTCAATGATTTAGATATGAAATGATAAAAACTTAAATTTCAGTGATAACAGGAAAAACACAAAGGAATCAACCAACGTAAGTCTGGACTGTACTTTGAAGCCACTTACTTTAATAGGTGAGAGTATGGAGTCATGAGCTTACCATCAATGATATCAACAGAATGGTGCTACTATTGACAAACTTAGGGTACAGAGGGATTAGTTTGTGAGAGAAAACAATAATATGCCCACTATATCATTTGTTCCCTAAATCCACTGCCTCTCTTTACTGGGTCCATTCTTACAGAGACTGTTTTTAGTGCCCATTCCCAGTAGGTAGAAGTTTAGATTGATTCCTGAGTGAGGATTTGTGGTGAATGTGGCAAAATGACATTTGGTGATAAAGATTTTATGATGGAGCGTGATGTCTGTACTAGATAGGAAAAGACATAAAACTAGAGGTTGAGAAGGGTGAGAGACTGAGAAAAAATAGAGGATCTAAATTTACTTTATGTCTTAGTGAATTGTGAGCAGATGAAGTGAAAGTGAGAGATTGAGAAAATGAGAAGATACATGTTGTGACCAGAGTGTAGGATATTGGAGTGAAATATTTCAGAGGTGGGACAGACACAAGTGATAACAAATTCTAAAGTGACCACAGAAGTGTACAGCTGAACTAGGATGGTGGAAGAAGGCCGTTTGAGTTGAGGATCCAGAAATTTTGATCATAGTCTATTGAATATATATTATTTGCATAGGTGACAAAATCTACTAGGTTAATGTTAGAAGACAGTGTATAAAGAATGTGAACCAGTACCAAATTTGAAGATATAGTTTGGTAATTGGTAGATGATAGAGAGATAGAAGAATAGGATACAGTATAGCAGGATGACATTAGACTTAAGGCAGGAGAGAATTTGAATAAACATTTAAAAGTAGAAACCCGGGGGTGCTTGGGTGGCTCAGTGGTTTGAGTGTCTGACTCTTGGTTTCGGCTGGGGTCATGATCTCAAGGTCATGAGATTGAGCCCTGTGTTGGGCTCTGCTCTCAGCGTGGAGTCTGCTTGAGATTGTTTCCCTCTCCCTCTGCCTCTTATCCCCACTTGTGTGTGCACCTGCACTCTCTCTCAATAAATAAGTAAATAAGTAAATAAATAAATAAATAAAATCTTAAAAAAATAAGCAGAAACCTGAAAATGGCAATGGAATTTGGGAAATTCCAGTACAACTTCCCGTTTCATGTACATGTGTTTACTTATGTATTTAAGTATTCGTTTATTTTTATTTTTTGGTGGGGTTTAGGGTTGGAAAAATGGTAAAAGAAGGGTTGAATGATAACTCCATATCAGAAAGAAATTTTATAACTAAATGGGGACGGAGGTGGAGATGGAAGGAAACTAGTTTTCATTGAAGTTCAAAACTATGTGTTATAAACAATTAACAGATATCTGGAAGCCTACCATGGATATCAAGACAAGGTGGGGTATGAAGACATGGTGGAATAGTAAGGGGAAGATCCAAAGGAGACAATGTGCCACACCCTGGTACCTTGAACCCTCCCCAGTTTTAAAGCTTTTAAATCACCATGTGACAAGACCTATTACCTTATAATAGCTTATCTCATTGATTCTCACAACAATCTTGGGTAACATACTCTACTACCTCTATTTTGTAAATGAGCAAAAATTCTCAAAGAAGGTGAGCAAGAGTTTTAGAAATAAGTAACCAAGGAATTTGGAGGCTATAATGTTGAATATGTCATCGATATAAAGGCTGGTGTTGACCAGAATAATGACAAGAATTAGAAAAGAGAGAATCCAACTAAACATCATTCAAATAGTGAGAACAGAACTCACCACAAAGTTAATGCTCTTGGCTTGGTAAGACATATTGTTTTTGTGATGTATGGAGAAGAAGAAAATCTGGAACTCATGAAGTAAAAGGGAAGAATGAAGTAGCAAAACAAATAATAAAGTGCTTCTGTAGACAGAATCTTGTCATTGGAATAATTTGGAAGATTTACCAATCCTGTTACTCCAAAAGTAATGTTGGTATGTAGGCATTACCTAGACCACGGGTCAATAAACTTTTATTCTACAGGGTCAGGCTGTAAATAGATGTTTTGCAAACTGTATAGTCAATCACAATTGATCAATTCTGCTGTTTTGACATGAAAGTAACCAAAGACATACAGAAATAAGTGAACATGACCATATTCCAATAAAATTTTATTTACTTACAAAAGCAGGCAGTAGATTGGATTTAACCTACAGTTTTTTTTTTAAAGATTTTATTTCTTTATTTGAGAGAGAGAATGAGATAGAGAGAGAGAGCATGAGAGGGGGTAGGGTCAGAGGGAGAAGCAGACTCCCCACTGAGCAGGGAGCCCGACATGGGACTCTATCCCGGGACTCCAGGATCATGACCTGAACCGAAGGCAGTCACTTAACCAACTGAGCCACCCAGGCTCCCCTTGGCCTACAGTTTGACAACCCTTGGTCTAGAACATTTTTCCTTCTAAAGGATGGACTTTCCAGTATCATCTTGATATAGAAAGACCAGCCCTGACCATGTGCAATAAGAGAACTACTCAAAGATTCATTCATTATTCTGATCATTTAATTTATAATTCTCCAGTGCCATAGATGAAGTTCTACCATAATCTTTTCCTGTGTTCTTAAACCTTATGCCCACCTTAGTTCTGTGACACTGCATTTGCCTTTTTTGTTTTGTTTCTGATTTCTACAAGATGTTGAGATCATTTGAAATGATAATACTGTCTCTCAAATTTAGATAGTATGCCTAACTTGGCACCATAAATTTAATGAACGTGCATTTTATTATCAGGGCTCTTGTCTAGACAACTGTGGAAATATACGAAATTAAAAATTTATTGAAAGATATCAGAAAAATGTTTCTTGATTCAAAAGAGGATTTATCAAACTCTGATTTGAAAGTTTGAGGTAATGGGGCACCTGGGTGGCTCAGTTGGTTAAGCGTCTGGCTCAGGTCATGATCTCAGGGTTCTAGGATGCAGCCCCATGGTCTGGCTCCCTGCTCAGTGGGGAACCTGCTTCTCCCTCTCCCTCTGCCTCTGCCCCCCCCCCGACTCATGCTCACTTGCTCTCTTTCTCTCTCTCTCTCAAATAAATAAATTTTAAAAAAATCTTAAAAAAATAAAAGTTTGAAGTAGGGATGGGTGTGGAAATTCCAAATGTTTTCCATAAAGAATTCTTCTCTAATAGACTTAATACATATTTCTTCACAATGAAGGATTATGTTGATGTGATACAACATCACATATTTAAATAACACTATTTCTCTGGAGAATGTGTAGCTTAATACAATGCCTCAGATAAAAAACAAAGCTTTGTTATTTAAAGAAACTTTTTGGCCAGTTCCATTCTACTTCATTTTAACAAGATATGTCGCTATAGGAGTATTAAATATCAATCTGGCATTAAACAAAATAGGCCACCAAGGCATGCTCACCAACTGAGAAATAGAGTTACAATAATTATGAATAACTTTTGTCAATTGTTTTCAGTTACTTAAAGTGAGCTTTGTGCCTTTGTGATGCTCATAATTTTTCTTTTGCTTTTTTCTGCTATAGTGTAAACTAATATATTGCAATGTGTATTTGAATTCCCTTTGCTACATAATGTTCATTAAGTGTTACATTTCATTGTAATGTTCCTCTATAATTTTGGATTATATAAATCTAGAATTAGAACTATCATTTATTTTTATTTAAAATTTTTTTCTTGTATTTCACATCATTGTTCTGGCACCACCTCTAGTATTTGTAATGTTACGTTACCATCTTATTTACTTCATCTGTGTATTTCAGAACAAGACCGTCTCAAGGTGAGAGGTGGGTAGCTAAAAGGCCTGAAAATAATTATTTTTGTTAGCAATCATAGACCATTTACCTAAAAGATACAGTCCTGTTAGATATAAGTTATAGCTGATTCCAGTTAGGAAAAATGGGTAGGGGTAGATAATAAACCATATTTATTTATCTGTTATTTATATTATTTTGAAACCTGAGATGTGCTAACTGTGAATAGTCTATCTAATTTACTTTAGATTAATTTGAGGTATGCATTTTTACGATGATGTTCTTTAAAGCATGCAAAAAAATTTGGGAAGAATTTTTAGTTTCTTGGTAGGTCTTCTTTACTTAGGGAAATGAAATTACTTAGTTCAGGTTAATGAGATTAAAGTCCAAGGTCCAATATTTCAGTGTGAGTCATACAACTTTTCTTTGTTCTATAGACACCAAGTGCATCTGTACATCCAGCCAAATGCATTACAAAGGTCCATCAGTAGGTGAGTCAGGTGATGAAATAGAGATGAGATTGTGCACATCCATTTCAACAAGAAATACAGCAGAATGTGCATGTTTTAGACAGCAGTTCATGAAAGTAGTCTGTTATGCAAAATCTGAAGCATATAAAGACATGTAATTTGGATGAGATCGGGTAAATTCAGGGTGGGATGGCTATAGATGACAAGTAATTTGGGAAGTGAGTTTCCTATTTGTTTTATTTATTATCCTAACAAAGTTACCATAGTAAAATAGTAGATGCTAAATAGTTGTTGAATTATATCAAACTTCTGGTTAAAATTTGCTGAATTAGAAGGAAATTTTCTAGATAATGTGCTGATATGCGTACATCTGGTATTTGCTTACCTTTTAGTTGTAATTATGGATATTATTATTATTTTCCTCCTAAAGATAAATTCTTTCATTCTGATCCTTATCTTCACCCTCAGCTTGCTTTTCAGACATTTCATTATTCTCCATTCAATTCGCAATGCAAGCAATACTCCCAATATTTTATTTTTTTCCTTTGGAGACTTTCTCTTTGCTTTCCCATTAAATTGAAACTATGGATCTCATATTCTACATTTGTTGTATTTCTTTTTTCTTGCTACCTCTCCTAGGACTTGGAGTGAGTCTAAGAATATATGCTGTTGGTATGATATGTTTCTATGATGTATTTTCTGTAAATGATACCCTTGCAATGTGTATGAGGAAGTAGAAGATAGAATCTCTTGGTTATACCCTAGAGATTACAATATTGCTAAAAAAAAAAATCCCTGTATCATCACTGCAAACCTTAAAACTCCCTAAAACTTACAAGGTGCTGATCTAGGCTCTGTGACTCAAACTGCTGGGGTGACTTGAAAACCATATTGAAACTGAGCTGCTAATTTCGCTGTGAAGTATTTATGAGTACCCAAGGCGTGGCTTAACTTTGTCAGTCTCAGTTTCTTTATGTGTAAATTTTGGGGAATGAGCTAAATTTGACATTTTTCCAACTTTTTTGGTAACAAAAACATTTTAGAATTAAAGTCTTTTTTTTGGTACTGCAAGGTATAAAACAATGAAAAGCAAAGCAAAGCATCCCCTGCTGGAAAGGGAAAGAAGCTCAGTCAGAACCTCTTTGGCCCCCTTCCCTTGTCACCTCTCTTGGGTCGCTTCAGGTACTGCCTTGCAACACAACTTGAAGCCCAGTGGACTAGATGATTTCCAGTCTTTTCCAAACTTGGATTTCTAAACATTAGATGTGGCCCACCATTTTCGACCCTACAAACAGGAGGTGTTGAATATGTGTTGCATTGAACTAAACAGAATTGAATTGAATTAAGCTAGCACCGTTCAGTGTCTCCAGAATTCCTTCTAACTAGCCTCTGTAAGCACAGGATGGAATACTCTTTATTTTCTATATTCACCTGGCTTCTAGCAGTTTGTAAGACAAATTCAATTGCTTGTTTGGTCTCATTTGCCTGATGTTAGAGGAGGTACATATTTGAGTCCCAGATGACAAGAAGTTTAATTTTTATTTGTCCCTATTTATATACAAATACTTGGTTGACGGTACTTAACAAAAATAAACAAATGTATTAATAAAATATGGGATAGAGTAAAGGATTACCAGATTTAAAAGAATTGGTCAATAGCTTACTTAGACAATGAGCATTGAATACATATTTAAATTCATTTTATTTATTTAATAATGTTTCCTCAAAAATCAATTGTGATACTTTAAGAATTATATAGGATTTCCAGAGATAAAATTGGTGCCTGAACAAATTGTTGTTGTTGTTGTTGTTGTTGTTGTTTTTTCTGGGCTGAACAAGATTTTAGTATGTTAAAATTTTAATAATCTAGAATAACTCAAGACCATAGTTACTACACATGAATGAAAAATTATAACTAGAACACTGGTTGTTGGGAAGAAAAAATTCTCTGAGGGTAAAAAAGAGAGTTTTTTTTCTTTTCACTTTACTTAGATTTTAAAGCTGCTAGAATGATATATTTTAAAAGATACTTATAAAGGTTTTGGAAGATTATTCAATTTTTTTGAAGTTTAAGTGCAAATGTGCTTTTCTCTTCTCCTTCCCCAATAGGAAGAAATAGATAATCAAAGAAATTAAAAAAAAATGTGTAGCCTTGGTAACTGGGAGTAGGAAAAGCATGGACAATTAAATTTTACCACTAATTACTAGGACTCATTTTAAGGCAAGTAATTTTAACTGCCCCCCCCCCCCCCGAAATCCAGAGCTATTAACCAATTGCCAATCTGACTGGGTTTAATTTCATTTTCATTATTTTTCTTGTGCACCCTCTCAAGTAGTATCCAAATAGAGAGTAGTCATAAAAAAGTCTGTGAAAGGGAAGTGGATGCATGTAAGAGTGAAAAAATAATTGTCTGGGCTCAAAGGGAAGATGGCTGAGATTGAATTGATTTCTCCTATAGCTACTTTGACTGGATTGTTCCTAAATGAATTCTTGTTGGTTTATTTTCCCTCATATCTCAAATGCCCATAACGCATTCCTGGCCTTATCTCACAGAGAAAATGCCATGTATTAGGTCTAGAGTTAAAGCCCTGAGAAATCTGGACCCTTCCAATTGTGGAATCTGTTTTCCAAGTATTCGTTTTCCTTGAGATCTGAATGTGATGGTGTATGTTATGAAGGAACTCATCAGTCACCATAACTATTGAAATAGTCCCCCACTTATAGTGGTCAGACACTATTGTTAGGACACTAGAAAGAGTTCTAATGTACCACTGTTAATATGTAAATATTTTTCATGAAAGCATTTATTTGGAATGAGTACCATCGTATGCTATACCCACTTGTTGCTTTTATTTAGTCTTCATGGTCTAGGAATATGAGAGTCAAAATAATGGCTGGGTTTGTTTTATCACCTTGAGTATAAACTTGATAATCCTGACTGTAAAGGTCTTACATTTGAAATTTTGTTTTGTCAGGTCTGGGTTTAATATTAGATCATAGAAGTGCTAAATAAATCCAGAAGCTATAATGAGGAGGTCTTTACAAACTTGAACATAAGAAAATATTAACTGACTTTTGAAAGAGTCCAGTGAAGGGCTGACTTTTTAAAAATTCTATTTGAATTTCCACAATTACTCATACAGAGACTTCTGGCTTTTGGAGATACCTATACAATGGGTGGGACACCTATACAAGATACTTCTCTGAACTCAGGTGCTTTCTGGGACTCATGAATCCAGAAAAAACAAGCAGACCCAAGTCAGGGAATGAGTTACTCAGACTGGCCACAGAAACACCACATTTTACAAAGTAAGAAGTTAAGATGGATGCATATTAGCTTTACTGCATCTCTTCATCTTTCTATCTTTCCTAGTTTTCAATAATGGGATTACTGCTCTTTACTATATATAACTCTAAATCTATTAAAGTGATTACACCAAATGGTAAGAGAATGTCTATTAAATTTATCATTTCTTTAATAAAATATGAAAACAAAGTTTAAGTCTTCCTGAGTTTGTAGAAATTGTGGGTAAATACTAATAAAAACATGGAGTATAGCAAGATTTTGTTACAATTTAAATGCCTGAAGATTATTTGACCACCTCTAAATTGCTGTGACTGAAATGATCATCCTGGAGTATTGGTAGGTGGTGGAAGAGTGGTCCTAGAAATATACTAGTCCTAGGAAAATGATCAAGTATATGATGTAAACCTCAATTATTTGATTAAATCCTATTTTCCCTGTTACAATGAGGGTTGTATTCTTAGCGGATTTTTTTTCCCTGTTAAATTCTCGGTAGCCAAAAAGTGCCTGGCACATAGTATGTGCTTTGTAAATATTGGCTGAATTGTATCTATTTAATCTGTAGCCCTGTTCCAAGCACAAGTGAGAAATTAAAATGTACTTATTGCTGGCAGTTGGATGGGGGACAAACTTTAATCATGAGACTCTTCTTACATCTCATCTTCTTTTCTAGGCAGCATAGTGAGGGAGGTGGGGCCCTGTTAAGCTTTTCCAAACTCCATTACTGAGTGGCTACCACAAGCATTTCATCAAGGCCCATCTCTATCTTTTCTTAGATGGGTTTTCTGGGGAAACTTGATAAGTTTCAGCTTTATTGTAGATAGAAAAACAAAATCATGATTTTTTTTTTTCCCTGGATTGAAGCTTGCCTTAACCTTGAAACATTAAAGCTTTGGCCTTGGGGCAACTGGGTGGCTCAGTCAGTTGAGCCTCTGACTCTAGGTTTCAGCTCAGGTTGTTATCTCATGAGTCGTGGAATGGAGCCCCAAGTCCATCTCCCCACTTGGCCCAGAGTCTGCTTGAGATTATTTCCCTCTGCCTGTCCCCTGACATGTGCTCTCTCTCTCTCCCTCTCTCAAATAAATAAATTTAAAAAAAAAAGAAGCTTTAGCCTCAGTGTTGATCACCTATTTATGGATATCCCCTCTCATGCTGTTTCTCTCTTGCTTGCTCTCTAATAAATAAATAAATAAAATCTTTAAAAAAAATGAACTATTACCTATTATCAAAGCCTGTGGTATACTTTTGTTGAAGTGACATGATGAAATATAAGATTTAAACATCTTAAACAAGTGTTATAGTATCTTCATTCTAATCTGCATCTCAAAATATAGATCAGCACATTTTCATTTTGAAATCTTTGAAATCACAGATTTGTTTAATGAATTGGATGTCAATCCTTGATATAGGTTGTATTAATTATGTTGGTGAATGTAGTATACTCAGAGTTACTGGGTTTTTAGAGAGCTTTACACTTGTATCTTAAGATGGTATAGCTGTGCTCCTGTCTTCATTCATTCGATAAACATCTGGTGAGGCTTTCCCAAGATGAAGGTTCTCTGCTAGGAGGTCAGGCTACACATTCCCTGCCCAGAGGAGATCTCAGTCTAGGAATGGAGGAGGGAAATTAGAGAACCTGGATTACTGTGGTAAAATTATACTGAAAGTGCTGTAGAAGCATGTAGAAGAAGGGCAGTGAAATAAGGCGTTAGAGGGATATCCAGGAAGACTTCTCAGGTGAATATCTAATGATTAGACAAAAAACAGGACAAAGGGACAAATAGATATTTGAAAAAGAAGGACATTTTTGGGCAAATATTTGCAGATGGTAAAGCTAGACAGGTCAGTGAGAGATAGTCCATTTTGGATCTAAGGCAATAAGCTAAGGATTATATTCTGAAAGATATGGGAAGCTCCTAATGGGTTTTCAGAAACGAAGTGTCATGATCAGCCTAGTGGTTTTGAAAATCATTTTGAAACATTGTGAGAGAAAGACTATGGGGAAGGGACTGAAGATGAACCCTCTAGGAGGCAAATAGTGTTGAAGCTTGAATGAGACACTGGAAATTGAATTATGGAAAAAATACATGCAGAGATATGAAATTTTTATTTCTTGGGTTTAAATGTATTTCAAATTGGAGGCGTGGGATGAGTTAGAGGGAGGAGCTCATGAAAAATATAACATTTCTGGAATATAGGAGGGAAAGATGAAAACTATGAATTTGATATATTTGAGAGCCTGTGGGGTATCGAGATGGAGATTTCTAGTAGATGGTTAGGTGTTTGTATCAGGCATCTAAGAATATTAAGTTGGAGATACAGATTTAGGAGTCTTGAATGGCTTTTACACTAAGAGTAGGTAAGTGAGAAAGCACCCTGGGTGATAAAGGGAAAGGTTTAAGAATGAATTCATTGGGATAAACCACATTTCAGAGGGCAGTGGAGTAGGAGGAAAAGAAAGCAGGAAAGCCAGAAGAGGATGATGCCATAGAAGGTAAGGAGGCAAAGAGTTTTACAAAAGAGAGTGTGGTCAATAATGCAGAATGCCCCTAGAGAAGTTACAGATTTAACAACAACAATAAAAAAAGATGTTCATGGGATTTGATAAAATTGGGTAATCTTTGATGACAGAGAAACAATATAAGTGAGGTAATAGATACTGAATCAAGATTTTAATGAGGTATGGGATGACTGAGAAAGGAGTTAAGTAAGCACAATTACTGATAGTATGCTATGAGTTACATTAACATCTTATAAAGCAGTTTGCCTTACATGGAAATTCAGAGAAGGGACTAAGGAGCAGAATTGGTAACTAGATCCTACTAGAAGAGCAAGGAAGATTTCAGAGAGAAGATAACATTTGATTTAAGCTTTGAAATAGAAGAGTAAGATTTTTATAGAAAGGAAAGTAGAGGGGATATTTCAAGTGGAGAAGAATTACATTAACATACATGTGATGCTAAAAACATAATCCCAAAACTTTGGCTTGCATCCAAATCACCTGGAGGGTTTGTTAAAACACACCCAGCATTTCTGACTCAACAGGTCTGGGGTGCGCCCACAGAAATCTCATTTCTAACAAGTTTCCAAGGTGATGCTGATGTTGCTGCTCTGTAGACCATACTTTGAGAACCAGTCTGAGTGGAAATGAGTTATGCATCAAAGAGTAGCAGGAGAAGAGGCTAGAAGAAAGTTTGGGGTCAGATGAAAAAAGAGCTTGAATATTTGACTAAAAGCCATTTTTGTTCCTTAGAAAGTGGAAACAGAAAAGTTTTTGGACAACAACATGATTCAAATTTTACTCTTAGATGCTTCATTTGCTAGTTTTAGAAAGGATTCATTCATTTATGCATGCATGAATTTGTTTTACAAATATTTACTGAATACTGTGGAAATTATGGTGTCGAATAAGGAGAACTTTTAGGAGTTTACTACAATAATTTCTCTCTAGGTCAATGCTGATAGTTAGAAACCATAAGAAAATGATAAGATGGGTTCAAGAGTTATATTTTTTGTAAAAATAAAAATAATTTATTCAATGGGCTTCTACAGAATACTTAGATATTAGCCATTGCTTCTTTTATAAAAGTTTTTAATTCCAATATAGTTAACATGCAGTGTTATAGTAGTTTCAGGTGTATACAATATAGTGATTCACCAATTCCATACATGACCAGGTGCTCATCATGAGTGCCCACCTTAATCCTCACCATCTATTTCATCCATTCCCCCACCTACCAAGAGTTATTTTGAAGGAAGAACGGATGAACCAATGATGAATATAAAGTTTTGTAACTGAGAGAATGGTTATGCCATTAAGAGAAACATGAATACCCACAAGAGGAGGAGCTGACTTCTGGAAAGAATTCATTCTTTCAACTATTATATCACATAGCATGTCATTAGGGACCTGCTAAATTTAAAGTACTTGTGGGGCATCCAAGTTAAAATGTCCCGCAGGCAGTAGAACTGAAGAGAGAAGTTAAGCCTCGCTCGTAGTTGAAGCCATAGGAATGGAGATGCTCACCAGAGCCTGAAGAGCTTAAAATATTGTGTGTTGTGGAGTTATATACCACAGCTTAAGATTTCAGGCCCAAAGCAGTCCAGGTGTTGACAAGTTCTAGGATAAGGCTATGGAAGTGTGGAGTGGAGGCTGAAATGGAGCAGGACAAAAGACACTTAACTTGAGGAAGTCAAGGAATTCAAACTAAGTTTTTGGATAATCTGATAGACACTAAACTTGCCCAAGAAGAGAGCTAAGGAGAGAGATGGAGTGAATTGTTCAAGTGTTAAATGAACTCTGAATAGTGACCAAGGAGCCAACATATGACAGTGACATGGAGGAATAGAGTATCATATATTCACAGGAGTTTGAGCATCATATAAGACATATATTTATTGAAGAGGGAGGCAAGGATGGAGGCAGCAAGAAAAATTCTGACTATTCTTTCCCAAACTACTCCTTATTCCTCAAATGCTGTGGAACATGGGGAGCAGGAGAAAAAGCAGCTCTTCTTTGAAAGGGCCACATGGAGAGAAAGCTTGAGAGTCCATGTGGATGATCTAGCAACCTAGGAATGCTGGAAGGGTGTTTTGTGAAAAATCCATGTCTGGAGGTTTAGGGGAAGATTCCCTGAGACAGGGGTTTCAGTGAAAGAGTAGGCAAAAAGGGCAGGGCTGAGAGGATAAATACAGTATTTAAATGAATGACTGGTCAGGACAGGTGAGCAGTGAGGCATGCATTTAGAGGAATGGCCCAATATAACTATCAGACATGGGAATTTGTTTAAACTCACCTGTCCATTTCATTTTTCTGCTAGATCCACAACAATATCTATTTTGTGTTTTTCAAATGATATAAGGTTGCACCACTTTTTAAAAGTGCATATTTAAATTATCCTTAAGATTCTGAGTTTCATGGAATGTATTCCAAAATCTATGAGAATATAGTGGATTCAGAGGGCTTTGTTTGTAATTCAAGAAATTTAAACATGACCTTAGAGACATGGACTTCTACTCTAACTTGGATGACATTTACTTATTTTTCCATTATTACTTAAAAATAAGCAATTGGAGGGGTGCCTGGGTGGCTCAGTGGGCATCTGCCTTTGGCTTAGGTCATGACCCCAGGGTCCTGGGATTGAGCCCCACGTTGGGCTCTCTGCCCAGCGGGGAGCCTGCTTCTCCCTCTCACACTCCCTCTGCTTGTGCTCTTTCTCTCTGTCAAATAAATGCAAAAAAAAAATCTTAAAAAAAAAAAAAACAATGGGGGGGTGCCTGTGTGGCTCAGTCGGTTAAGTGTCCAATTCTTGGTTTTGACTCAGGTCATGATCTCAGGGTTGTGAGCTTGAGTCCTTTGTTGGGCTCTGTGCTGAGTATGGAGCCTGCTTAAGTTTCTCTCTCTCCCTCTGTCCACCCCCCCCACCCCCGGCTTGTGTGCACGCTCTTGGGCTCTCTTTCTCAAAAACAAAACAAAACAAAACAAAACAAAACAAAACAAAACAAAACAAAACAACAATGGGAAAGATCCAGTTGATTGACTGACTGTTCTGAAAATATGACAAGGAAATAAACCAGTTTCTAAGGTGATTTCATATAATACATTGAAATGGTAGCATATTATTTTAATTTTATTTTCCCTTAGTTTATCATCAGTGTTTCTTTATGAACCTTACTCCATTTTTTATCCCATCTCCCTGATCTCTTTTGTGGAGTAGTTGAAACCACAAGTTGGGTTTACAAAACTTCACTGGTTTTAAAGGTCAACATGTAAATGAACTAATTAGGTCAATGCAAATCACTGTAGCACTTTCTGTTACAAACCTCACACCTTTTAAATTCTTTCTGAATTAAATAATGAGCCATATTGTTAACAGAGCTAGCATAACATTAAAAAAGATATTAAATACTTAAGATTCCTAGATAAACAGAAAACTCATTTGCAGATATTTTACAATGATAAAATAATGCATAAAATTATAAGTAAAAGATTTACACAGTACAATATTTACAAAATGGAAATGTAACCTCAGTGCTGAGAAGAACAGGAAATTATAAAATCGAATTGAAAGGACTCAAGGAAATGGAACCAACTCTCCATTTGTCTAAAAAAGAATTTCTCTTTCAGCTTTCTAAAAAAGCAGTTTCTTAAAACCACAAATGAACAGACAGTAAACTAAAGTAACCCAACCCCAAACAATATAAAAATTTCTATCATCTTAATTATCTCTATTATTTAGAAATATTGAGGTTTCTTTGCATTAATTACTTTGGCTATTAGTAATTTTGCATGCCATAAAGCAGAACATATATGTATATATGGTACATAAATATATGTATATATGTGTACAAATGTCTATGTAGATATACCTGAGCTATATATTGGCTTGAGGACAGATAATATAAAAAACAACTCTTCAACCCTTTTGGCTGCAGTATGGATAATTAACTGTTAAACAGTTAGGCCCCCTATTCTCCGTGGTTTTTCTTTCCACGGTTTCAGTTGCTTGGGGTCAACCAGGGGCCAGAAGGAGATGATTTAGTAGTAGCCTAATGCTATGTAACAATGTCTACCTGGTCTACCCCACTTCATCTCATCACACAGGCATTTTATCATCTCACATTTCCACAAGGAGTGAGTATAGTACTATAAGATATTTTGAGAGAGAGACCACATTCACTTAACTTTTATTACAGTACAATGATGAATTATTTTATTTTTAATCTTTTTTTAAAGATTTTATTTATTTTTTTATTTGACAGAGAGAGAGAGAGAGCACAAGCAGGGGGAGTGGCAGGCAGAGGCAGTGGGAGAAGCAGGCTCCCCTCTGAGCAAGGAGGCCTATGAGGGGCTTGATCCCAGGACCCTGGGGTCATGACCTGAGCTGAAGGCAGTCACTTAACCGACTGAGCCACCCAGGCGCCCTTTAGTTATTGTTCTTAGCCTTTACCATGCCTTATTTATAAATTAAGCTTTATCATAGGTATGTATGTATGTACGTATAGGAAAAACATAGTATGTATAGGGTTTAGTACTATCCGTGGTTTCAGGCATCCACTGGGGTTCTTGGAAGGTATCCCCCGTGGCGAAGGGAAGACTACTGTACTCTGAGTCAAGAATCCTAAATTACTTTAGTTCTTAGGATATTTCCAAGGATGGATATTAAATTTAACTATTTGCAACTCATGGGTAGATTATAAATCAATTTTAATATCTGCAAAATAGGTTTTTTTATGTTGAGAAAGTGATTGGAGTAAATAAAATACTAATGCTAATTTCTATTTCTGGTATTATATACAAGCTGTTGAATAAATTCCATTCTTAGCCTTGTGTCAGAACTAGAAGTAGGAAACCCCTTTTCTTTTCTTTTCCTACTTTAAGCATTTCAAAGACACCAGATGCCTCAATTCTGAAAATAATACTTAAATTTTTTATTTTGACATACAAGTGAATTCATCCCTAAAAATATAATAAAATGGACGTAATTTTTTTCATGGTATCTACCAATATATGAGTTCTCTATAGAAGTTTCATTTCTTTTAAAGTCTTGAATATTTTTATTTTTAAAATATAGTGAGATTTTAAAAAGAATAACAAATGAGAGAGTAACTTATAATATATTAATTCATGCAACAGCAGCTGCCTCTTTTGCTATTAGAGTGTGCTTATGCTCTCAGTTTGGGTGAGAGAGCTCATGTGAGCACACTTCTCTTGTAAAAGAGACAGCTGCTGCTGCATGTATTAATACATATCAAATGGCTCCAGAGTAAACAAAATGCTATAAATTACTTGAAGCCTTCTGCTGACGTCATGAACACTGAGATGACAGGAGAGCTGATGAGGTTCTTTTCCTTCTATGTGACATCACTGCACTAACAGCTAGGGAATAGATTTCAACACCTTGTTTTTGTTTGTTGGCCTAAACAGATCATCCACAGTACTATTTCAGTTCTTCCTAGTTGATTCACAGAAAGAGTAGAGCCGCCTTATTTTAAGAAGTTCAGTTTGTATACTTCAGCCTTTCCTTTTTTTTGGTCCTTCACTGATACATTCCCAGGTCCTTGCTAAATGCTGGTACCAATAGAATTCCCAGTGCTCAATCAGAGCTGACCCATTCTCTCAGAAACTGTGATGTGGAAGGGAGACAACAAACAAATGAAAAAAATGAAGCAATTGGCAAAGTAGCTGATGCACCTTAGGGAAACCTTTAAATTAATCTACCCAGACCCTTCTATCTAAGGCTCTGGAATGCAGACTGGTCAATTGATGTCCTGTTGCTGATTTCGTCATCTTGCTTGTATGTTTGTGAAGGTATTCTTGAAAGCATGGTGGATTTTTAACTATATTGGTAACTTACATTTTTATTGTTTACTATATGAAATATACTATTTTTGACAATTATATAAAACTAGGCAAATATATCATAATGTTTATATTCACAGATAATTTAATAATCTATTTAAGCCTAGTAAAAGAACATTTCCCATTTATATTAAGAACAAACACATAAAATCTTAGAGGAACAGAGAAATGTTTTTCAGACACTTTGCATTTCTATTCTATATTTTGATAAAGGAAAATCTCTTTTTCCAGTCCTTTTCTTATGGGTATTTTAATAAATATACTTAATAAAACAAGTTAAATTCATGGTTCTATAAAGGTAAACACATATATTTGTTAATATTAAGGTGTTTGTGGAACTAGATAAAGAAGGCTCTTAGTATCTGACCTCTTTTTGTTAATCAGGATTGGGAGTTCTAATTGGCTTAGAGGAAATTTTATATCCTGGTAACCTCCGGACATCCTAGATACACTACAGCTTATGGTTCAAGGAGAAACCATTATTAAAGATAAAAAGAAATATCTGATTTGAAATAATTCCTAGACCTCTTTACTATCTAAAGGTCAGTCTTTTTTTCTTTCTTTCTCTTTCTTTCTTTCTTTCTTTCTTTCTTTCTTTCTTTCTTTCTTTCTTTCTTTCTTTCTTTCTCTTTCCTCTCTCTCTCACTTTCTTTTTCTTTCTTTCTTTCTTTCTTTCTTTCTTTCTTTCTTTCTTTCTTTCTCTCTCTCTCTCTTTCTTTCTTTTTGAAAAAGCAATGAATAAATTAGAAACCATACCTTTGTTCTAAGAGCCTAATTCCAAAGACATCCTAATAGAATGTCATAGGTCATGTGTAAGGCATTGTAATGCAGATCTGCAAATCTATATCTCACATAGATGTGAGCCTCCACTGCTACAGATGAGTGCAGACCCATCCCGTTAATGGCCAGGAGAAGAAACGAATCCCCTACCCTAATTTCCTCTTGGAAATATTCTGCAGAAGCTTCCTTGAAGCTGCAAACTTATCCAAACCCTCCTAAATTGCAAATGTCTTTACGATTCTATTCTATTATCCTTCAAGTGTTTCAGAAGACCATTTCAAATGCTATATTAATTACATATAGAGACATACTGCCTTATTCATATTGAGTCAAGGCCAACTAATGAAAGGAATCATTTCTGATCCTTGCGATGAGATCTGTCTCCTAATCAGAAATGGATGTTAGAAATCATTTCATTCAATCTCCTTATTTCTCATATGAGGAAACTGAAGTCCAGTGTGGTGAAATAATATAATCAGAGGTCAGGCTTTTCTTACTGGATATTCTCTTCATTTGTAGTTCTTCATGAACTCCCAATACTTTGTTTAGAAAATAATAATAACCAAAAAAAGACATGACAAGTTTAGCTTAGTGATGGTTAAAGAATGGCTATCATTTTCTGTGCTGGTTGTTTTTGGTTTTGTTTTTTCATCATTGCTATGCATAAGAACCCTTGAAAAGGGATGTCCCATCTGCACTGAGAGACCCTGCATAAATAAATAACAGCCTTCACCCTAAAGGATAATGCAGACTATTACAAAGATATATTTAATAGGTACCAATTTCTTAATAAAATATTTGGTTAGTAAATGATTTACTAGCAAGACCAATGATGAAGTGTGACCCCGCCTCATGTAAAATAAGAATGATTCACAAAACTTTGTTTGTTCAGTTTTCAGAGTGATTTGTATTAGAAAATAGAAAAAAATAACAATTATTTTCAAATGAATTGCTGTTAAGTGGTGTTCCTTTTCTTTTTAATTGATTACCAAATTAACTTAGAATGCTTTCCAAAAACAAAAGTATGTGATTTCTTTAAAAAAAAAACACAACAACCCATACTTCTATTCATCATTTTTATTTTCTAAATTCCATATTTATCTATCTGGAAATTTGAGGGGCAAGTGAATTGGACAGGATAGCTTGGGAACAGCCTACAGAACCTATCGAAAGGCTATTAGAGTCATCAGGGTAGTGCATGGCAACTGGGGTGCATAAACTTCAAAGTCCTTATGTTTTTTTAACAAGGTAGAAGCACAGAGTTCCTGGCTCCTGTTGGTGCTTGTGGTGGGATAGAAAGGTTCTGTCCCACCAAAGAGGCAGGCATTATGAAGAGGATTAGAAAGGATTTCAAGAAAAGGGTGATGTGGGGGAGGGGAATGTCACCCTGCACAGAAAAAAAAAAATCAACAAAGGGGAAGAGAGAGCCTGCCAGCTGCCCAGCTCCATTTCATGTCGAGAGGCTCCCCAGCTGTTCCCCGAAGGCTCCAGCGAGAATCCCTAGACACTGTTTTGCTCTTTTCCAAAGACTCCCATCACCAAGTGCCTGTTTCCCCCCAGAAGGGATAACAGTTGGAAGGAAACGTGGGCATGAAGATGTAACATGTACTTCAGGTGGGATTTATGTAGATTCACCAAGATGTTTGGAAGATTAAAATGAACTGAGAACTATGTGACATACCCCGTGCCCTTGGAAATTCTGTTATGTTTGGAAAATTACCTGAATCTCAATAATTTCTCGCTACTGTGCATAGTACTGTTTTATAAGAAATATACAAATATATTTGAAAATATTCTGTTTGAGAATGGAACATTTCCGTTGATAATCCTGTTGTCTCATCACTCTGTAGCAATGACAATTTGTTGGTAGGTAGCCCCAAGTACAACTAAAATTACTATATCTAGTAATTTCTAGACAAAAGCAATTGGTGAATATGCCCATGGGGGGAAAAACAGGAGAGAAGCTCCCTTCTTCCCCATAAGAGGGCTTGGATGGATGATGAAGTTAATTTACTAAGGGTAGATATATATGGACTGCTCTTCTGGGACCACCTACACATTAGCGGTCCTTTTGTTAGCTCTGAGATTATTTATTATTGATTCAGTTTCTACAGAAACCAATATATAAAGTGCTGAGTCCATCAGAAATTGAATACTACTTACCATTATTTTTTATACCTTATGTTTAAAGTTACTACTATTACAGATTTTAAACTTCAAAATTTGTATCTTTAGGTGTGGTATAACATTTTAAGAAATAATTATTTTATTGGTCAAAGAGTGATAAATGCATGCTATTGTTAGTTAAGTTTTTTATTGTCTTCTTGGTCATTTAACTATATAAAATATGTCATTGTTTTAATTTGGGTTAGAAGAACAAAGTGGCTTAGTCCAGTTGAGAAATTAATTATAACACTCTGGAACAGAGTCTTTACCTTTAAGCCAAATTTTAAAGTGCTGTGCTTCTCTAATATTAAGGTCATTTTAATCTGCTTTTTGGTGCCTTGTATTTCTCTTTAGAGTTCTTACAGATATTTGTGAAATCTCATAGAGAGAAGCTTCTCTATATTACCTAGTGAAGGTTTGAAGGTCCAAATTTTTCATTTGGTAATTCTTATTTCATAGTTGGGAAAACTGTAGCACCCAAAAGTTAAGTGAGTTCATCCAAAACATTCAATTACTGAACTTGGAACAGGAGGCCAAGTCTTTAACTCTCCTAAGAATTCTGTAATCTATCCTTGACAATCCTCAGGGGATTCTTTTCCTTGCTCTAGAAAGAATTAGTTATATACCCTTATTGAAGTCACCCAACTGTGACTTCAGGTTGGCTTTGATTTTGGAGAACTGTGAGTAAGCCTAGAAAGTTACCCCATTAGTTCCCTAAAGAGCCTTATGGAGGGATGTGTTGAAGAGTAGCATGGTAGAGTAGAGTAGAAAGACCGTAGGATTTAGAATCGGGCAGAGCTGGGTTGTTTAGGATCCTGGTTTTTTTTGTTTGTTTGTTTTTTAATTTTTTTTAATTTTATGTCTTACCGTCACTGAGGAGAAATGACTGAAATCTGCTAAGATTGTTTCCCCATAGCCATGTTTAACTTGTATCATAAATGGTATATAATCTACTTGCTATGGTGAATGTCTAATGGAAATGTTTCTTCCCTTCCTGATTGAGCTGCTTGGTCAATCCTTAGGTATCCTCTAGGATGTGAGTTATTTGGAGGACACAAGTGAAAATGTTTAATCCAAATCCCAGGGTAAGTTCCACAATCTGGCCTCATTTTAGGCTTCACTCTGCCAGCCTAGCTGGCTTATGAATTCTTAAATCCTCTCCTGGTGCATTAAGAATTGATATTTGGTGATTAAAACCAGCATCCCAAACTACCTTTCTGCTTGGGCTGTTTCAAGGATAATTGCTTGTAGTGCCCCAAATAAAGCAGACCAAACCTTAAACAGCAGTCATATTATTAGTTCTGCAACATGAAGAGTAAGTAAATGGTGAAAATCATGAGAGAATTCTGAAGAGAGTTTTGAATGGGCTATAGCCATGCTAGCCTACTCTGCTCAATTAAATTGCATGAGTTGTTTTTTTAAATATATGTAGATACTGATGGGCTGATTACAATGTAATTAATTTATAAGTGCTACTAAATTTATATAGCATTTTGTCTCCATCTTAACATATACTAAAAGGACAATTACCATCATGTGGTGGATGATCCATGAAACTGTTAAATGGTTTTTATTTTTGCTTCTTTCATTGAAAAAAATGTGAGATCCAATAGTATAGGAGAGAAATTTGGCCTAGAATTCTAGAGATGTTGGTTTGGGTCCTGGCCCTGCCACTTACAAACTACATGACCTTCATCAACTTTCTTTTCCTTCAGTATTTTTTTCCGCATTAGGGAAAATAGCTAAATAAAGCTTTTTATTCATATCATTAATATTTATAGTATATGAGAAAATTTTGTAGTAAGTAAATTATCAAAGTAGTCTTATCTAAATAGAGTGACAAGCTCTATTTGGGACTGAAAATTGAATAAGTTAAGTGGTTTTGAAAAATTATTTTTACATTACTCTTTAACATTTCAGATTCATTTTTATTGAGTACTCTACTCAATGGTGAGCTAGACAGTTAGCATCAAAGGTTAAATTGTTACTTTAAGAAAATTCTGGTATTTTAACCATAATTACAAAACAAAATTTTCAATTCAAGTTGATTTTTAAATGCCTGAATCAAACATTCCCAGAGCCTTTTCCAGAGGCCTCTTGCTATTTTCTGTATGACCATATCATCCATAGATGGGCCAGACTTTGTCAATGACTTACATCATAATATAAATATCACTTGTTTACATATGTATATGTGCAGTAAATATGACTTTCTAATGTCTCCATTTAAAAGTCTTCAAGGCAGAGTATAAACAGTGTAATCTAATAATTCTTGTCTGGAATTCACAGCGCTAGGGCAACTGGTATAGAAATTTGAGAAAATATTACTCATTTCACATTTGATACTGATGTCTTAAATACCTCAAATGCTCTCAGCACTTTACTTATATTAACTCAACTAGAACTCATGACAACTCAGATGAGGTGGGTACTAGTATTTTTTCCCCTTCTTAGAGATGAAAAAACATTAGCACAGAGAGATTAATCATTTGGCCAAGGCAGCTTCTAAGTGGTACAGCCAGAGTTTTGCTCAGTTTGGTTGCTGAGTCTGTCCTCTTAATTGCAATGTTCTGACTTATTGAATACTTACAATTGGCCAGATCCTGGGGGCTCTAGATTCATTACTGATAAGAAGCCACAATCCCCAAAGTAACCCAGTTGATGAGTGGAAGAGCTGAGTTAATCAATTTCTGTCTAACTTTGATTAAGCCTCTGTTTGTGTGTGTGTATATTTAATAACAGCTTTATTGAGATATCCTTCACATACCATAAAATCCACCCTTTTATAAGTCTACAATTCAGTGATTTTTTAGGATATTCACAGTTGTTCAATCATTACAGTAGCATAATTTTAGAGTATTTTTATCACCCCCAAAAGAAACCTTGTACGCATTAGCAGTCACTCCTATTTCTCCCTCCATCTAGCCCCTGGAAAGCACTAATCTACTTTTTGCCTATATGGATTTGCCTATTATGAAGTTTCATATAGATGAGATACAAATATGTGATTTTGTGTGCATGCGTGTGTGTGTGTGCGTGTATATGTGTGTGACTGGCTGTATTCATGTTAGCATAATGTATTGGAGGTTGATCCATGTTGTAGCATGCATTCTTTTTTATTAAGTAATATTCCATAATATAGATATAAAACATTTTGTTTATCCATTCATCAGCTGATGGACATTTGGATTGTTTCCACTTTTTGGCAATTTTGAATAACGTGGCTATGAGCATTTGTGTATACATTTTTGTGTGGACACATGTTTTCATTTGTCTTGGTGATATACCTAGGAGGAGAATTTCTGGATTGTATGGTTACTCAATGTGTAACTTTTTGAGGTATTTTCAAAAAGCCTACAGAATCTGCACCATTTTACATTCCCACCAGCAGTGTATGAGCATTCTACATTCTCCACATTCTTGCCAATACTTGTTATCGTTTATTTTTTTGATTATAGCCAAATCAGTGAGAATGAAGGAGCACTGCATTATGTTTTCATGCATTTCCCTGATACCAAATGATGTTGAGGATCCGTTCATGTGCTTCTCAGCCATTTGTTCAGCTCCTTTGGGGAAATGTTTGTTCAGATCTCTTACCCATGTTTTAGGTGGGTTATTTGTCTTTTTTATTGTTGAATTGTAAGCATTAGTTGTATATTCTGGTTACAAGTCCCTTATCAGATATACAGTTTGTAAATATTTTCTTCCATTCTATGGTATTGTCTTTTCATGTTCTTTTCTTTAAATTGTATTTGTTTATTTTTCATTTTATTTTCTTAATGTGCCCTTTGACACTCAAAGGTTTTTAATTTGATGACGTAAAGTGTATTTTTTTCATGTCTAAAGAAACTGTCACCTAACTGAATGTCACAAAAATTTTATGTTTTTAAGAGCTTTATAGTTTTAGTTCTTATATTTAAAACCTGTGGGGTTTGTTTGCTTTTTTAGACAATATGAAGTTTTAGAACTTCTGATAGAAACACAAGTCTTCTAAGTCACTTTTATTCTCAATAATGGAAGGTCAGGATATTTCTAACAACTATTTTGTCCCTTATTAAGGCTTACCCTAGCTTTCTGAGTTATTTTACCATAGTTTTGAACGGAGCTTCAAAATTTTGTGTTCTGGTGAGTATTGTTCTATCCATTTTCCTTCTCCAAAAAGTAAGAAGGACACAACTAATTGGAGCAAGGCCTAAACCTTTGATTGGCTTGTAACCTTTTTCTGTTATAAGTTCTTGGTTCTGCATCTACATTTACTCTTCAACTTTGAGGAAGATAAACAGTGGCAGATGTTCGTCTGCTGCCTGGTGCTTGCAATAGGCTCTCAATGCCTGGCGTATCGAATGCCACCGGGCTCTCTGTGGTGTATATAGGAATACCTGTCACTGTGACCTGCGGCAGACAGAAAGGTTAACAAATTAAAACACTAATCATTTTCTCATGTTTAAATCTTTCTGAACATGCCATTTAGAGAAGTCCTTACCAGTGATTAGCTGCATGAAAGTGTGAACATTTCAAAGGGTCAGAACGACTCTGTGGATTTATCTGTGCATGCTCAGCCGTATGTATATATGTATGTATGTATGTCACCCTATTTGGTCACATCTTTGAATGTCCATTTGGTATGTGAACCCAGGAAATGGTGTAGGAACTGACCTGGTACTTTGAACACTGGTGCTTGGATGTGGTTCTGACTGATCGATGAGTAGTCCTTTGACATCCAAATTTTCCATCTATAAAACAGGATCATTTCTTTTTCCATTCCCATGACATTATGTAGAGAATATATAAATTAAAAATGGCTTTGATTCTGATGATATTCCGAAAGAACAGCTTCCTTCAAGTAAATCTTTATAATATTATTCAATTTTGTTCCTATGCTAAACACTTTGAAATTCCTATAAAATAGCATTATTTATTTTTATAGTTTTAAAATGGCATTAATTTTGACTCTGAGTGTTCTAGTACGGACTTCTAAAATACAATGCACTTAGGATCCAGAAAATGATATTAAATTTGAATTTAGGAAAAATATCACAGAGCACCTTAAAATATGACAATACACGAATAAAGTCTTATGTTCTTTCTCACAGATTTAGCCAAAGATATGTCTTAATATTTTGTTTAGTCTTTTTAAAGCACTTTTAAAATAATAGCCATTTACTTTTTAAAGTAAGCATTCTGTAGAATAATAGAAGTGAATGTCAGGGAATTATTAAGCCTGTTATAACATTCATAATCTACATAAAAATGGGTATTTTTAGAGAAAAGAGTTTTATAAATTTAAGATATTAAGTCTGAAAGTCAACGATTTTCTTAATTTCTATAATTATTTCAGAATTCCTTAAATAATAATAACTTTCTTCAGTGAGATACAAAAATAATGATATACGTAATATCAAATCAAGTAGTTTTCCTCTTCATCATCATTTCAGAATAAAGATTTCTACTTTTTTTTCATCTAAAGTCAGAAAATTCAAATGAGCTACATACAACTTGGGTTGCTTCATAATTTGCAATGGAAAGCAGGATTATCTTGATATATTTTTAACCAGGGTGGTAGCAGACATATGAATTCCAGTCTAGAAACCTGCTGTACATTCCACTATATTCAGTCCAGAATGTATAAAAATAAGCCTTTTTTTAGTGCACACACACACACACACACACACACACACAATGGTGATTGCAATGTACATAAAACCTGTCAAAGCTCCAATTTCCAATATTCCAATGAATATCAAAAGAGTCCAGTATTTCTGACTTTGACAAATTGCAGATGAGGTTTTATTCATTAAGAGGGGCTGCTAATGTTTATTTAAATGCAATTTACTGTTGCATTATTGATTAGCTACTGCAAAATTATCTTACAAGGAGCACGTGTGGCAAGAAGATTTCAGGTTGAGAGCGGATTTATCTAGGGAAGGCCTGTAGGCTTGATTTAGGCCCCAGGACATGAGAGTTTTAATTTATCTGGAAAGAAAGGCCTGGTGGAAGGTTTGCTTTGTTTGCATTTAGACAGCAGATGAAAGGGGTTTTGATGTTGAGCTGGGAGAAAATGGCTGCCACTCTTGTTATTCACGCAGAGAATTCAGCAAAAGAAAAAAAAATCTATTACTAGGCAAGATAAAACAAGCCTTTTCTTACCCTCAAATCATTTTTTTGAATTGAATATGTGGCTATAGTTATCTTCCAAAGAAGAAATAAAAATTTTAAACGTTGGCTGTTATCTTAAATCTTAAAAAAATTTCCATATTGCATTTATTACTAAACTTTCACTTTATATTTTGGTTCTATATATTTTGGCGGGGTCCTTGTGTCTTGAGTGTCTTAAAATGGGAATGTAACCTAATAAAAGAAATAATTCTAAACTTAAATATTTTAATAAAAAATGAACAAACAAACCTTTTATATGCTCTTTTTGAAAAGAGGTAGTAGAACCAGTATTTAAGAGAGAGTCTTTTAGAAATACAAATAATACATTATTGATTCTGCGAGATAGACACATCTGTCCTAAGAAGTAAAGCTTTTTTTGCTGATTTATTTTAGCTTAATCACTGTGAATATATTAACGGTAAGACAAAGCCATAAGGATTGTAGTAGTAATCTTAATGTAACTAATAGTATTGTGTTTCTATGCATGTATATGTAAGGATCATAATTGGATCAAAAAGTTATAAAATGAAGAAAATGAGTACCAAGAAAATTCATGAAGTCTATAGAGGAAAATGTTCATCTCATAGTCTGATTGTGTGTATTAGGAAAACAACATAAACATCTTATATTTCTCACCCAGATAACTGATGATTTATTTCCAGCAAGTAGTGAGATTTTATTTATTCAACCCTCTCTATACCCAGGATGGAGAACAAGTTTATAAAGATAATTTGGGAATTTTATTTTTTTAATCATTTGAAGCTGAGAAATATATATGGTGAGAACTGATGCTTAAAACTCCTAACTCTTCTATGCTGGAGGTCAGTTATCAGTTTGCTATTCCTAAGAATCCCATGATAATTATTTTGAATATATGTCAACCAACCACAAGAATTTAGAAAATGTCTCATCTGATCAGTAAAATGTATGAATTGGATTTCAATATGCAAAGATGTGATACCTAAATCTGGACTCCGAAATGTTATCATTCAGAAGACATTTCAGCTAGCTTATTATTCTATAAAAATCAATTTCATAGGCAGCATTTTGCATTGAGAAAGAAGCAGAAAAAAACTTTCTCTGCATGATTTGGGGCCACAAATGAGAGTGACAGCAACAAGAATTATGTTTTCCTTTGGGGTTTATACCACTGGGGACACAATGATGATGACTGAGTATCAATTCTGACAACCTGAAGGTTAATTACTTACCCCATATTTAGGGTTTGCCAGAATAGGTTACTGCTATGCATCTATTTACAGAAGTTTGAAGTATTAGCTGTTTTTTTTTTTTTAAACGTTGCTCATAGTAAAGCAACACTAATGACTTCATAATTGTTTTTTTTCCCTATGTAATTCTTAGTTTTGATTTCCCTTTTAGTTAATTTTCTCCTCTGTTCTTTCTCAAGGAGGATCTTGCTATTTTTCCTCTTCACCTTCAGTTCTTGGCAAACAGCATAACACTTAAGAAAAACACTTAGCTCAGAATAAGAGCAATTAAAAAATAAAGCACACTAGATGTTATGTGGTCCACTTCCAGATACACTAGTACATTGCTCCATTAAAAGTATTTAAAAATTGTGATTTGTCTTTCCAAGATGAAACTTGGTACAGATTTGGCCTACAAAATAAAACCATTGGGAACAAGAGATCAAGCAAGGTAATTTTAGAAGAGAGATTTATTTAAGATGCTATTAATGAAACATGATCTATTAAATTATACTAGTTTTATTTAAAAAGGAGAAAGGTGGTGGTGGCATGACTATGCTGTTTGGATCGATATTTAACTTTTTTAAGCTCTCTGAAATTTTATACACCAAAGTACTCTAAGTAAAAAAAAAAAAAAAAGACACTCCAAGACAAGAATTAAAGAGAAAACTAAACTTTAGGAAACATTAGTTAATGTGTTCATACCCTAAAATAAAAAAAAAAAAGGATGACAAATAAAGACCAGCAAGAGAACCTATTAAGAAATAAAATCCGTTTGCTCATTCATTCATTCAACACATATTTACCACTGAGCACCTGGCACATGTCAGGATCACTCTTTATGTGGGTCTCTACAACAACAAAACTTCTATTATAGGTGAGGGACTGGGTGATAAGTGGATGTAGGATACTGGATTTTGAATAGATGATTTTTATAAATCCTGTCCAATGCTGAAACATCTATGATGACTTCCCCTTTGTCTTCTCTTGGTTTATTTTGGCAGAAGTTCAGGCATCTTTGCCATATTTTTCTACTCATTTGTACTTGGATCTCATGGATTTTAGATTGATTCATGACTTTCAGATTCTTAGAATTTGGAGAACCATTCTGCAGGATTTTTTTTTTTTCTGTCATACAATCCAAGATTTAGAATGGACACCGGGGATGATTAAACAAATTCACACTGAACACAGTCATCCTGTATCCTCTCAAAAATAGGCTCCTGAATGAAAAATCTATAGTGGAAGGAGCCTTCTTTTTCCACAAAAGGTAATGGGGATGTTGAATAGAAAAAAATGGTCACCCTTTCTAAGCCAAATAGAATTTTTGTAGATCATAAGATTTTGATAATTTTAAAAAATGGTGAAATGGAGCCTGGATTTCTTTCTTAACTCTATTCTACAATACTTGACTTAAGTTAATGGCTCATATTTTTATCCTTTAAAATTGAATATAAAGATATTTCAAAACAATGTCTAATATACAATAAAACTCTACAGATAATGTACAGTGCTTAATTTCATATGTAATTACTCAGCTATGTCTGTTTTCTCAACATTTTTGATAAAAAAAGTTTGGAAAGGTACCCAGAGAAATGAAAACATTTGGATTTCTCAGGATTATAACAAGGACTTATTCCTTCTATTATTATTTTTCTATTATCTCTATATTTTTATTCATTTCATTAATGTGGTCAATTTTTATTTGTATCATGCAGAATGATTAAAATAAACTTTCTTACAATCTCCATTGAAGTATTTCTTTTTGGTTTCTACCATCAGGCCTGTTGCTGTCTTTGCATGGCCCGGGGCAAGGGTACAGATGGAGCCCTATATACCATATGACTGAATGATTGAAATTTATAAATCAAGCCAATAAACTTTTCTGTAAAACTTTTTTTCTGGGCAAATATACCTTCATAGGAAACTGGAAGGCTAGGTTTAAATTTAGAATTCTCAGAATCCTTTACTCTGTGAACCAAAACATGGAGAGACTGGCCCTTGGTCCCCCACAGCCTGACCCCTTATTACTCTCATTGTGTCTCATATGAGGGTATATGTACACACCAGTCTGAACTTCCAGGCTCTGTTCCTGCCCACTCTCCAGGCCCTCACCTATAGCTACTCCTTGACCATTCCTCAGGCTTATAAGTAGCATGGTTTGCCTTGATTCAGACAAATAGTAGTGCAGGCCATGGAAGCAGGTATGAGGATATTGTGGAGTGCCAATTCCCTTGAACATGATACAGAGGTGGAGTACATTCTCTAGCTTGATGTATTCCTTTGGTCCCATGGTGTTGTCACCCTGTGAGGAGGGCTAGAGTAGGCCTTCTAAAACCTTGTCTATATAGAAGGATGTTACTTTGCAGCATCTAGTTGGCATACTGTCAAATGATGTTATTTTCCAATTTTTAGTTATTTGGTATTATAATTTGTGTTGCAGTGAACATTCTGGAATATAAGTCTTGAGGCTCAAGTGCAAGGGTTTATACCTAAGAATCGAATTTCTGAATCTTAAGGTATAAACATCTTTGACTTTACCAAATAATGCAAAATTGTTTTCCAGAGTGGATGTACCAATTTATACTGTTACAGTGGTGCTCTAATTGTGGCATAACCTCACAAGGTTGCTCAGGGTGTATGAAACTGCCCTCACAAAAATTTTAAATAAAACCTTTACTAATTTGTCCAAAGGTGCCATAGGAACTGCTGACTAAGATTGTTTATGTAGTCTTATCTCACATTGTGGCTTATATGTTGACTTTTTTACCTTGTCTTGAGGACAGAAGTTCTCAGTTTTAATGTAGTCAAATTGATTGATCATTCCATTTATGGCTTGGGTTTTTCCTCTTGTTTAAGAAATTCTTCTGTGAGATCATAAAGTTTTTTATATTATTTTCTATAAGTTTTATTACCTTGTTTATTACATTTAAATCTTTAATGTGTCTGGAATTGATTTTTGTGTGATATATGAGTTAAAAGTCCATTTTAATAAAAAAATAAAAATATTGAAAGTAACATTTAACTTATAAGCCAATTTAAAGAGAATCCTTAGATTACAGTCTTCTAATAAACAAACATGATGTATATCTAATTATTTAAGTCTTCTTTAATGTTTATAAAAATATTTTTAAAAATTTTCCAAGAATTTATTACACAGATTTTGTTAAATTTATTTCCTGATATTTCATAGTTTTGATGCTATTGTAACTGATAGTTTTAAGATTACATTTTCTAACTGTATGATTCTGACATACAGAAATGCAATTGACTTTTAAAAAACTTTTTATTTTATTTTTTATTTTTTTAAAGATTTTATTTATTTGACAGAGAGAGTGAGAGAGCATGAGCGAGCACAAATAGGGGAGCAGCAGGCAGAGGGAGAGGGAGAAGCAGGTTCCCCGCTGGGCAGAGAGCCTGACGTGGGGCTCAATCCCATGACCCTGGGATCAAGACCTGAGCCTAAGGCAAATGCTTAGCTGACTGAGCCACCCAGGTGCCCCGACTTTTTTTTTTTTTTTAATTTGAGAGAGAGAATGTGAGAGAAGGGCAGACGGAGAGGGAGATAATCTCAAGCAGACTGTCTGCTGAGTGCAGAGCCCAATTAGGGGCTTGATCCCATGACCCTGAAGTCATGACCTGATCTGAAACCAAGATTCAGACGCTCAATGGACTGGTCCGCCCAGGTGTCCCACAACTGAATTTTGTAGGTTAATTTTCTTTTATTAATCCAGTGAGGCTGATAATCCTTTCCATTGAATCAAAATATTTATCTTGAGAAGTATGTCATCTGTATGTTAAAGAAAAGACAGTCTTGATTCTTCCTTTTTAATTCTTATATATTTCTTTTCTTGCCTTACTGCATTGTATGTTGTTAAATATACGTGGTAGAAGTGGGCATCTTTTACCTGTTCTTAATCTTTACCACTCAAGTTTTACTATTAAGTATGATATTTGATGCAAATTTTGGGTAGATAATGTTTATCAAGCTAAGGAAATTTTCTTCTATTCTCAAGTATTTTTTTGTGTTTTTATCATGAAATGAATATTGAATTTTATCACATGCTCTTTCTGTATCTATTAAGATGAACATAAAAGTTATTTCCATTAATTGATTAATATGATGAACTACACTGATTGACATCTAATATTAAATAACTTTGCATTGATGGGATAAACCCAGCATAGTAAGGATGCATTTTTTTTTTAATATCTGTTGTATGCTTGCTTTCCATTTTGTTATTTTTGCACTTATCTTCATTATTTCCTTCCTTCTTTATTCTTTGGTTTTATTTGTTTTTTCTTTTTATAACCTAGAGTCTTATCATTTATTTTCAATTTTTTCTATAAATATCTGAAGGTATAGATATGCCTTGATGTACCACTTTAGCAGTTTCCCACAGGTTTTCATGAGATTTTCATTATCATTTAAAGTAACTTCTAGGGGTGCCTGGGTGGCTCAGTTGGTTAAGTGACTGCCTTTGGCTCAGGTCATGATCCTGGAGTCCTAGGATCTAGTCCCGCACATTAGGCTCCCTGATCAGCGGGGAGTCTGCTTCTCCCTCTGACCCTCCCCGCTGTTGTGCTTTCTCACTCTCTCTCTCATTCTCCCTCAAATAAATAAATAAAATCTTAAAAAAAATAAAGTAACTTCTAAATTTGTATTTACTTATTCGATCCATTCATTAGTTAGAAGTGTGTTTCTTGGGGCACTTGGGTAGTTTGGTTGGTTAAGTGTCCGACTCTTGATTTCAGCTCAGGTCATGATCTCAGGGTCATGAGATCGAGCCCCATGTTGGACTTCTTGCTGGCATGGAGCCTGCTTAAAATTTTCTCTCTCACTCTCCCTTTGCCTCTCCCCCTCCCGTGTTCTCTATTAAAAAAAAAGTGTGTTTATTAATTTCCAAGCTCTTAAAAATACTTCTAGTACTTTTGGTTACTTATTTCTAACTTATTTGCTTGGTAGTAGGAGAAGATGGTTTGTATAATAATTTCTTGGCCATTAGATAAAGTATGTTAATTATTTCATTCAGAACTTTTATAGCCTTCTTGATATTTTCTCCACTCAGTGAATTAGCTACTTAAAAAGTTGTGTTAAAACCTCTCAATGTGATGCTGGATTTGTTCACTTCTCATTGAAATTATCATCATGTGTACTTTATTACTTTAAGGTTATTTTAGTAGGTACATATAAGTTCAAAATTATATCTTCTTATGAAATAAAACTTTTATCCTTATTTACAGATCTTTTTTATCTCTGATAATGCTTTCTGCTTTTAACTCTATTTCATTGTTACTAAAGTAAATTTACCAGTTTTCTTTTGATAAATAATTATTTTATCAACAATTTATTTTCCATCTTTCTGCATTCTCATGTTTTCAATATATGTCTTGAAAATGACATGTGGCTAGATTTTCAAAAATTCAGTCTTACCATCTTCAGCCTTTAACCAAGGTATTTAGTTTGTTTTCTTGGATTAATTTATTTTATTTCTGTTGCTTTTTGCTTTCAATTTGATCTTCCTCTATCTTTCCCTCTTATTTTGCCTCCTTTTAAATTTATTACTCTTTTCTCATCTAAAATTTCTCCATTATTGATTCTAATTTATACATTCTATTTGTATTTTTTTAGAGATTCGCCTAGAAATTTTACATTTGTTATTTTTAAATCAAATTATAAAAATACTGGCTTAAATGTTATTATCACTTTTCTGACTTATATACTAATGTTATATGTTTTAATTCTATAATTTTTAATTTTGTTTTATTTTCTACAGTTAATGTTAGGTTAAATATATTTGCAAATTTACCACTTTCTTTGTTTTTTATCTTTTCTTGTATCTCATGCCACTATTTGGGTCCCTTTCCATCAATATATGAAAAGGATATCTTTTATAATTTTATTAGCAAGGGTGTGTTCATAGAAAACTCTTCCAGGGATATCTTTTTCTGCTTAAAAGTGACTCTTTTGCCCTAATTTTTGAAATATATTTTTACTGTATGCAGAATTTTAGTTTTACAGTAATTTTGCTTCAGCACATTTAATTATCATTTGTATTAGTTTTCTGTTGATGTGTAACACAAACATGGCAGCTTAGACAATAACCATTTATTAGTTCCTGTTCTGTAGGTCAGAAGTCTGGCATGGTCAGTCAGGATATGTAAAGGCTGAAATCAGAGTATAGACTAGTCTATACTAGTCTATTGGATGCTCCAGGGAAAATTCTGCTTCCAAGCTTATTCTTGCATTGACATAATTCACTTCCTTGTGGTTATAGGACTGAGGTTCTCTCTGATTCCTTGTAAGTTGTTGGGGGCTGCTCTCACTGATTAGAGACTGCCCCAGTCCATGTGGCCTCCTCCACCTATAAACCAGCTATATGGAGTCCCTTGATTCAAATCTTTAAATTCTCCTCTCTCTGACCTCTATACCAGATTTAAAGTGTTCATGTCATTAGGTGAAGCAGACCTTAGATAATCTCCCTATCTTAAGGCCAACTGATTTGTGATCTTAGTTACATTTACAAAATGTAAGTCACACTTCACAGCAATGTTTGATTAACTGGGAGAAGGTGTTTGTCTACCTGGGACAGGGAATATTAGAATTCTGGCTACCATATGGTTATACTGACTTCTGTCTTCCAATTTTATTTAGTCCCAGGTGATCTATCTTTGTTCTCTGACTATTGTTAAGATCTTATTTTTGCTTTGGCATTCTCCTTGTCTAGAACTGAGTTTCTTATCATATGTACACCTTGGAATTTGTTAAATTTCCTGGGTTTGTAACTAGGTATTTTTCCAGCCTTAGAAAATGTTCTGCCATTATCTGTTCAAATATTACCTCTCCCTCATTCCTTTTCCTATCTCCTTAAAAACATAAAGTATTTAAGGCCTGTCTCTCCATCCTCCCTGCTCTTAACCTCCCTTTTATATTCTTTATCTCAGAATTTCTTTGTGATACATTCTAATATTTTCTGCTCCATATTCCAAGAAATATTCCCCTCTTTGCCTATATCTAATTTGTTATTATAAATTTTCATTGCGTTTCTAATTTCAGTTGATAAACTTTTATTTCTAGGTCTTGTTTTTTTTTCTTTCGTCTGATAACTCCAAAATTTAAGAAATTTATACTTATAACTCTGTTTTCTTTCTCTTTTTCCTGCTGGCCTTCTCTTCTGGTGCCTTTTTTCCTTGTGTATTTGTAATTATTATGATTTTTTTAAACCAAATACTCATATTCCTTGACACTGTGAGAATTCTTTGAAACCTGGATTGAAGGTTAATTTATTCAGAGAAAGTTTACTTTTTCTCTTACTAGTTATTTGTGGGTCCTATCAACCCAGCATTGCTTTAAACTTAATTCTTGGCTTGTTGGTTGTTTTGATTTTAATTCCCTAATTATTGAGAATTATGGTTGCTGAACCAAGATGGCTACTTAGTAATGACAAATTCTTAGGGGAAATTTTTTTCCTATACCTAGACCCAAGTTTGAATTGTTAAGACACGATTTTCTAGTGGGTCACAGTGGAGGAATATTTCTAGGTTACCTTTATCTTGAGGTTGCAACCTTTGAAGACCAACTTTAAAAAGGAGATGGGAGTGCTTCCATTAGATTCTGGTTCTTGAACAGATCTTGCGCCTTGTTCCTTTTTGCACATGCCCTGAGAAATCCAAAAACCAAAGTTCAAATTCACTAGATTTTGTAAAACTGTCTTTATTCTTTAGACTCCTGCTTTCACTTAATTTTTCACTTCTGATTATGCCTTATTTTCTTACTAACTCATTAATGCACTCAACAAATGTTTAAACTATGTTTTATTCAGAATTTATTGTTGTTTTTTCTAGAAGAAGGGTTAAACAAATTATTTAAACTGTCATACTGCCAGAAATAGAAATTCTTCAAAATGTGGGGTGTGTGTGTGTATGTGTGTGTGTGTGTATATGTGAGTATTTATTGGTTAAAAACTGAGAGAATAAAAATTTTATTGAGCTTTTACTGTTTTCAAGCACTAGGAATACAATACTTCTTAAGTAAAATAGATTAAGATTCTTCTTTTTTTTAAGTTAAATTAAATTTAATTTTATTATGTTATGTTAGTCACCATACAGTACATCATTAGTTTTTGATGCAGTGTTCCAAGATTGATTGTTTTTGTATAGCACCCAGTGCTCCATGCAATGTGTGCCCTCCTTAATACCCATCACTGGGCTAACCCTCCCCACCACCCTCCTCCCCTCTAAAAACCCTCAGTTTGTTTCTTGGAGTCCATAGTCTCTCATGGTGTGTCTCCCCCTCCGGTTTCCCTCCCTTCATTTTCCCCTTCCTTCTAATGTCCTCCATGCTATTCTTTATGTTCCACAAATAAGTGAAACCGTATGATAATTGACTATCTCTGCTTGACTTATTTCACTTAGCATAATCTCCTCCAGTCCCATCCATGTTGATGTAAAAGTTGGGTATTCAGTCTTTCTGATGGCTGAGTAATAGTCCATTGTATATATGGACCACATCTTCTTTATCCACTCGTTCGTTAAGGGCATCTTGGCTCTTTCCACAGTTTGGCTATTGTGGACATTGTCGCTATGAACATTGGGTGCATCTGGCCCTTCTTTTCACTACATCTGTGTCTTTGATAAATACCCAGTAGCACAATTGCTGGGTCATAGGGTAGCTCTATTTTTAAATTTTTGAGGCACCTCCACACTGTTTTCCAAAATAGCTGTACCAAATTGCATTCCCACCAACAATGTAAGATGGTTCCCCTTTCTCTACAACCTCTCCAACATTTGTTGTTCTTGCCTTGTCAATTTTTGCCATTCTAACTGGTATAAGGTGGTATCTCAATGTGGTTTTGATTTGAATTTCCCTGATGGCCAATGATGATGTACATTTTTTTCATGTGTCTGTTAGCCATTTGTATGCTTCTTTTGAAAAGTATCTGTTCATGTCTTCTGCCCATTTTTTGACTTGATTATTTGTTTTCTGGGTATTGAGTTTGAGAAGTTCTTTATAGATCTTGGATATTCCAAAAGACTCCGCCCCCAAATTACTAGAATTCTACAGCAATTCAGTAATGTGGCAGGATACAAAATGTGCAGAAATCAGTTGCTTTCTTATACACTAACAATGCAACTGTAGAAAGAGAAATTAGAGAATCAATTCCATTTACAATAGCACCAAAACCCATAAGATGCCTCGGAATAAATCTAACCAAAGAGGTAAAGATGTATACTCTAGGAACCACAGAACACTCATGAAAGAAATTGAAGAAGACACAAAAAGATGGAAAAACATTCCAAGCTCATGGATTGGAAGAATAAACATTGTTAAAATGTCTGTGCTGCCTAGAGCAATCTATACCTTCAACCCCATCCTGATCAAAATTCCAATGACATTTTTCAAAGTGCTGGAACAAACAATCCTAAAATTTGTATGGAATCAGAGAAGACCCCTAATCACCAAGGAAATGTTGAAAAAGAAAAACAAAGCTGGGGGCATCACGTTGCCTGATTTCAAGCTATACTACAAAGCCATGATCACCACGACAGCATGGTACTGGCACAAAAACAGACGTATAGACCAATGGAAGAGAATAGAGAGCCCAGATATGGACCCTCAACACTATGGTCAACTAATCTTCGACAAAGCAGGAAAAAATGTGCGATGGAAAAAAGTCTCTTCAATAAATGATGCTGGGAAAATTGGACAGCTTATACAGAAGAATGAAACTCAACCATTCTCTAACACCATACACAAAGATAAACTCAAAATGGATGAAAGACCTGAATGTGAGACAGGAATCCATCAAAATCCTAGAGGAGAACATAGGCAGTAACCTCTTTGACATCGGCCACAGCAACTTCTTTCAAGATACATCTCCAAAAGCAAGTGAAACAAAAGGGAAAATGAATTTTGGGACTTCATCAAGATAAAAAGCTTCTGCACAGCAAAGGAAATAGTCAACAAAACAAAGAGGCAACCCATGGAATGGGAGAAGATATTTGCAAATGACACTACAGACAAAGAGCTGATATCCAATATCTATAAAGAATTTCTCAAACTCAGCACCCAGATGTGATTCTTTTTACAGATTCATTAACTTTAAAGGCCAGTCCAGTGAGAAAAACAGACCAATCAAATAACCAAACAAATAACTGTCAGTTTGCCCCCCTCACTTCCACTGGTTATTCTGATAAAGCTTCTATATTCTTCTTTGTGTTACAATTACTCCTTTTCATATTTATTCTCCTATCTTATATATAATTCTATATATTTCTAGAACTTGGGGGAAATAATATCCTGTTTTTCACCTGCCATGTAGGATCTGCCTTACTCCCTTCCCTAAAATAGGATAAAATAAACTTCAGGGGGACTCTGGAAGTATAAAAGAAGTCCAGGATATGATACGCCTTTTGTTGGTGAGAGACTGAGTCAAAGTAAGGGAGGCCCTTTTCATCCTAAGAGCTGTGTTCAGGAGTTAATTCCAGGTCTGATATTCAGGACATATGCACTGTACCCTGGTACTGTCTTTCATAAGTGGTATCCTGATTTTGGAGTGTCTATTCTAATTGGTACATACTTGTGCTGTTCTCACTGTTGAGTATTTTGAATATCATCTCTGACTTATTGTGTGAATCTAAGATCTTTTTTAGTGCTAACTTACACCACACCAGCTACCTCCAGAGCCCAAAATCAGCCTGAGAGAACACATTCTACTCTTCACTGCCCAAGTATGGAGTTGTTGCCAACATTTGAGCTGATCATAGCATCTTCCCTTCCCTTTTAGTAAAGACCTGAAACAGGTTATGCTCAACATTTTTCAGGCTTGCTACAGGAAACAGGGCAGAGAACCTTATTTACAAGTGTGTTCTTATGTAAAGCTAGCTTAGCTCCAGACTTCTAGATCTGACTTAGACTTAGTGTCAATCTGGTCCTCTATGTGCTAATTCACCTCTTGGGGGATGCCTGGGTGGCTCAGTTGGTGAAATGTCTGCCTTTGGCTCAGGTCATGATCTCAGGGTCCTGAGATGGAGCCCTGTGTCAGGCTCCCTGCTCAGTGGGCAGTCTGCTTCTCCCTCTCCCTCTGCACCACCCCCCCCATGCTCTCTTTCTCTCTCAAATGAACAAATACAGTCTTTAAAAAATTCACCTCTTGGGACTGACCCACACATTTGCAGGATGCTCCTGCTTCATTGCTCTTATTCCGGTTCTTCATGGTGATAATCCCTTAGCCATTGCTCTCCTCACCTCAGAAAGTCAAAAAAATGTTGTACACATCCTTCTGTTTGGAGCTTTTGGACTCTGGTTTTTGAAACAAGGTGTTTATTTTGCCCTCCAACTTTTTTTTTTTTTTTTTTTTACAATTTATGCTTTTATTTAGGACATCTTTTTTCACCCTGCTCTAGATTTAACTGCTATATTTATTTCTCAGTTTGTTCGTATACCAAGAATTGAAGTGGGAAGATCTCTCTAGGTTAAGAATCCAAGTGGACAGAATATTTGAGAAAGTTTGTTTTTCAGCTTCTAGTTCAGTGTTTTATGCACTATATCAGTGAGGTAATGTTTCATTTATCTAAACTTCTCAAAGCTTCTAATTCTTTGATGAGTATGGTGAACAAAGGGCACAATTTAAAAAATCCTTTCTAGAAGACAATTGTCCTGACAAAGTAATGCTTGCAAACTGTAGATTTATATCTGTTGAAGTTTTTAAATTGTTATCAAGCTCATTTAAGTTGCTCATATGATCAGAAATCAAATTCAGGCATTGAAAACAACAATTTTTTCACAATTATATATTTAACAGTTGTTCATTTCTCATAGTCTGATAGATAGTATATTGCTATGATTTTATCTTTAGGTAGTTCTGGAATGCTTTACCCTTTTATCTTTTTCTTTGGTGGAAGAATAAACAATTGGGGAAGATGTAAAGAATAATGGATAAAAAGCATTTAGAAAACTTCAGCGTGGATAGCAGGGAGGGATATGTAATACACTGTCAACACACAGTGTTTGCAAAAATGATAAAACTTCAGAGTTGTACATTCCAGTAGTTTTTTCACATAACCTTGTACCTAAACAAGGACTTCCTATCTATACCTGCTTGGTTATGTAGTTACTGACCAAATACAGGATTTGCACAACTTTTACTCTTATGATACAACAAATTTTTAGTGTCCTGTGCAACGTATATGTTGAGTAAAATCTGCCTCCTTGTAACTAATCTACTATTTGACAATTTTTTTTCCTTCTGTTATAGGATTTATTGAGCGCCAACATATATTAGGTTGTATGTTCAGAATATGGATACAAAAATGAAAAAAACAGCCCCTTTTCTGGAGAATTTCAGTCTAGATAGGGAGATAGACATATTAACAAATAATTAGAGTAGAGGAAGAAGCACTAATAGATGTACTCACAATAGCATTATGTGAGTAGAGTTCTTTGAGCTGTTCATCATATGATGTGGTTTCCAGGCCCTTTATCATCATAATAAAAGACTCTTCAAGTAAAGGTTGAAGAGATCTTACAAATTGCCTTCTTATGTGAGGTGACTGCTCTGAAGCATTCAGTTATAGTAAGTATGGCAATAATTAGGACTCGGCTACAAGGTGGTTTTAGATAGAAATAAGTAGAAAAGTTTCAGTCATCATGAATTATCCATGCACAAATCAGAATACATATTTGAATGTATAAATGTAATTTGTAAACAGTAATGTGATTCATTGGTTCTCAGAATTAAGTCGGTAATGATGTTTGTCTATTCAATAGTAGAAATTTCCAAATTTCAACCTGTATTAAAATTAATTAATGCATCACACATGCTCAGTGTTTTAGAATTTTCAAAATGCTCCTAGTTACATTGATTCCTTTTAATTACAATTACTTCTCTTTATTCTTTGATCTATGATTTCTAGGTCAGAAGTTTACAAGGATTTATATTGTCTGTTTTATTAATTTTGTTTTATTAAATTGATCTGGAATAATCATTACATTCCATTATTCCTTTCATTTTAAGTAGGTGGAGGGGACTTAGTATTTGGGACTTGAATTCAAGGTGACTTTTAGAATGCTGCTTGGTTTATGGTGTGCAGTGCCTTATAAACAAAACAAAAAAAAGAAAGGACTTCCAAATTGTGTAGATGATTCTCTTTTCATAGAGAGTTTTGCTCTGTACAATGTTCTTAACTTGATTTTTTTTAAATACTTGGAATTTTATGTAAAGTCTTGTGTTTATGTGCATATTATGTGCATTTTTCTGGGGATGTCCTCCAGAGGGTTTATCAAACACTCAAGAGAGGTTGTGTATCTATAAATATTTGCAAATTTCTGTAGTAGATCCTTTTTGCTAGATATTCATGCAGCCACACCAAATGACAATGTTTCCAAAGCTATCAACATGCTTTACGCTTTATGTCCTTCATTATGCCCTGTCATCTTTGCCATAAATAGTATTATATATTACTTTAAAAATGGGTTCTCCCAGAAGGGATTAGGCAATAAAGGTTGTGTTTGTGCATCAATTTATGGTTTCAAAATACTTTCAAATATAATTTATCATTTAATCCTTAAAAATTATGAAAACTATCCCCATTTTACAGAAAAAGGAATGGAGATTCAAATACACAAAGCTCAAAATCCACAGAACATGAACTCAGATCAGCTATTCAGAGTAAAATAGTCTTTCCACACCAAATATTTATCAAAATTTTCCTTTTGATTAGTTTCTGTGTTCTTTACTTAAATACATAGTGTTTAGGCCTTAGACTTGCTCTGTAAAAGGGAATTATCTGCACAATGAACTATGAACTCAAAGAAACCATGCAAACTCTTTTCTCACAATGCAAAATGAGGTAATAAACCCAAGCCACACAGAGATAACTTCCAGCTCCCATATTCCATGTGTCTTTGTCAAAGTTTGGCCCAAAGCTTCTTCTCAGAAGAGCAGGTCCATTCATTATACTTGTATGCCAGGTGAGTTGGCCTATTTCCCACCAAATACAGTTATTCCACCAGTCTCCGTGTCCGGGCTGAGCAATGGGGAACCTTAATGAGTTTCTTCCTGTTGTGAGGAACCCACTTTGGTTAATCCTACAAAGACAATGTCATGGCTGGGTTTCATTTGTCTTTTCTTCACCCAATTCTTGCCTAGAGGAATTGTGTTAATCATCGTTTTAATGCTGCTAAGCTGGCTATGTTCTAAGATGTTGTTTTAGTTTTCTCGTATATCGTGTGATATAGAGTAGGTAAATCAATGTTTAGAGTGTGGTGCTTGGATGACATTAAGCTTTAAAACAAAAGAAATTTACTTAAGAAACTATCAGGAATTAACTTGATTAAAGTTCCAGATCCTTAAAAGTCTTGAGTCTGAATATTATTATTGTCACATCTGTTTCTGTTTTGGAAGATACATATCCTAGTCGAAAGATGATTGAGTTGGGGATCCATGTTATAGGTTTATTATTGGACAGCTCACTCATTTGAGCCTTAACCTTGCCATTTAACAATGAGAAGTTGAACCAGATCATCTCAAGGAGCTATGCCAAGTAGGGAATTGACTACTTTTTGAATACTTTAATTAACGATCCTTAATAAGCTACTTTTCCCCATTCTTCTTATATTTTGTAGCATGATTGAATCTTCTGACATTGTCACTTCAGACCTTTAAATAAGACCTAAAGTTTTATCTGATAATTACATGATTTCAAATATGTGATGTGTTCCTCACCACCTTTCCCCAACCTGACCCCCCTGGAAGTTTTTTCTTGATTTAACTTTTTAATTCTTATTTTTTTTAACTTTGAAATTGGTTGCATAAATGGAAATTGGTTGCACAAATGCAATTTGAAGCCACAGTACAAGCCCAAAACACAGTATGTCAATATCAGCTTATTTTACCATAGAACTATATACGTAGGCTGGGTAGTTTTTCCTAGGCTCAGGAGTGAGTACTTTCTTGATGTAGATCCCTTCATGAATTATGTTCAGCACTCCACACCACCTGATGCAATACCCACTCCAGAGCTGAAATCACAGGCTAGATTTTTATTATGATGGGATCACCCACTATTGAAATAGGATTTTGCTGTTCCATTTGAAACCTGCCACCTGATAAATGCTAGATTATGAGTCAGAATAATAAACATAAAGGTGTTGTAGTAGGCCAGAAAGCTTCCCATTGTCTAATGTTACATCTGTCTTTTTAGTGGTATTCTCAAAGGAAAACAAAATTTGAATGTGTGCCTGTATACTAACAGTTTCTGGAAATGACAGTGCCTATCCATTTTCTTTTTAAATGAAGGCTTTCTGTAAATGGTTCACATAACCAGTTATTTGGCTTGAAATGGCCTCCCCATGAAAATGCCTGCTTTAATGTCAAGTCAGGGAATAGCGAAGCTTTGCTGGAGTCCCAGTGTCTAGCAGATATACTATAAATTTAATTTCACAGCAAAGTGAAGTCTATTACAGAAAATCAGAAAGAACTACCTTCTCAGCAAGGCCATCTCTCTTTTTTTATTGAGTCTTTTTTGTGTAGCTTTTGCAAGCTTTGTCTGCACCTGTCAATAAAAAGGGGCTCTTTGTTTGAGGACAATACTGACAAATTAACCAGAAAACATATTTCCAGTGGTGGGTGGGGGCAAAAGTTCAGGAGAGGGCCATGGCTGCTACCTGTTTTATTATACCTGTAATTGAGGATCTCAGTCTTGTTAACAATTTTTATTCTACTCAATTTGAATAGTCTTATTCTCTTGTTGTCTTATATATTTGTCAGTGAAGCCAGGGAATTTTTGTAAATTTTGCTATTGCAGTATAAGCCAAAGATAGAGAATGATGAGGTGGATGTTAGAACCATGATGCCTTATAGATATTCCAAAGTTTCTCAAAGATAGGAAAAAACTTCTGAACCATACTTTAACTGTTTCTTAATTGGTGTTTATTATTGTAACACATTAATTAAAGATCTGAGTACTCTGAAAAATAGCTGGTGAGTTTTAAGTGTCTGGCTTGTCCAGTGATCATTCTTTTTATAGAATCAACATAAAATTTTTTTCTTGGGCATTTGAAAAAGAATTACATTCACATGTAGTGTGAAAGTGATGACCTGGTATTATCATTATTAAAACCTCTGGAAATTTTACTTAAAGATTTATTTATTTGAGAATGAGAGAGCAAGAGAGCAGGGGGAGGGTCAGAGAGAGAATCCTCAAACAGAATCCCCACTGAGCACGGAGCCTGATGTGCAGCTCCATCCCAGGACCCCGAGATCATGACCTGAGCTGAAATTAAGAGTAGGCTGCTAAACCGCCTGAGCCACCCAGGCATCTCTGGAACTGAAGTTTTGAGGGATTTTCTTTTTGAGATACAAATACCAGGTTTATATAGTATTTGTAGATGTGAACTAGACAGTATATTAAATATAAAAAGAAGTAAACACTACTGTCACCACAATTTTCATGTAACTACATGCATGAATTAGGAGTCTCACTAGATGTTACTTCACAAAGTCTGGTGGTTAAGTTTAAACCCAGATCAATTTTTTTATGAATTCTTTAGTAATTAATTTTCTGTGAATACCTATGATGCTATTGGCACTCTTCTAAGACTTGTGAAAGACAGAAATAATAAATATGGCCCCTATCCTCAAGAAGCTAGTGACCCATTCAGTGGTCTCTATAGATTGTTCTTAGAGCAAATTAATTCTCCTAGGAGTTTTACATTTTCATATCTTATGTTTCAGTCTTTAATCCATTTTGAGTTGACTTTGTATGTGTATGGTAAGAGATAATGATCTAATTTTGTTTTGCATGTAGATATTCAGTTTTCCCAACACCATTTGTTGAAGATACTGTCCTTTCCCCAATGGTCTTGTTATCCTTGTCAAAGATAATTTGACCACACACAGAAAGATTTATTCTGGGCTCTGTATTCTGTTCCATTGGTCTGTATGTGTGTCTTTATGCCAATGCCACACTGTTTCAATTTCTGTAGTTTTGTAATATATTTTGAAATCAAGAACTATCATGCATCCAGTTTTGTTCTTTCTTCTCAAGATCATTTTGGCTATTTGGTGCTCTTTGTGACATTATTTCAAAAATCAGCTCAAAATGGATTAAAGACTTGAATGTAAGACTCAAAACTAAAATTCCCAGAAGAAAACATAGGAGAAAAACTTCATGAAATTGGTCTTGGCAATGAATTCATGGGTGTCACACCAAAGCCACAGGAAACATAAGCAAAGTAGAGAAGTGGAACTACTTCAAACTAAAAAGTTTCTGTACAGCAAAGGAAATAATCAACAGAATGAAAAAGCAACCTATGGAATGGGAGAAAATATTTGCAAGCCATGTATCAGATAAGTGATAAATTCCCAAAATACATAAGAATTCCTACAATTCAACAGCAAAAACAAAGCCAAAACCAAAACCTAAGAACACAATTAAAAAATAGATAAAGCACTTGAATAGACATATCTCCAAAGAAGATATACAAATGATGAACAAGTAATATGAGAGGATGCTGAACATCATTCATCAGAAATGCAAATCAAAACCACAATGAGATATCACCTCAGACTTGTTAGGATGGTTATTATTAGAAGGGAAAAAATGACAAGCATTGGCAAGGATGTAGGGAAATTGAAACCCATGTATACTATTGGTGGGATTGCAAAATGGTGTGGCTGTTATAGAAAGCAATATGGAGATTTCTCAAAAAGTTAAAACCAGAACTACCATGTGACCCATCAAGGTTGAACAATTAATATTGGTTCCCAAATCTTTTTGACTCTAGAGTCTGTGTAATTGATTACTACCTCTATTCTACTTTTCCAGTGAAGATACTATTTGAGATTTAGTGACTATATTTCTTATCAAATATTTTAAGGTCTTTGTGTAAAATAATCCAGGTTAGGAAAAAATGAAACACATTTTATTTCTGTGCTCAGGCAATACCTCCCTCATTTCACTAATGTACTTAGTGACTATTTGTTGAATAAATTATTGTGTGGATGGATTTTTTTTTAATTAAAGGAATTACACTAAAATTTTGAGTTTAGAAAATTCTTTTCATGTCATTTTCTCATATGTTAAGAGATGGGGCAAGAAAACATAATTTTCATCATGTTCACTTTATTAAATTTTGTTAAAATATACATAACATAATTTTACCATTTTAGCCATTTTTAAGTATATAACTCAATGGCACTAAGTACATTCACATTGCTGTGCAACCATCACCACCATCCATCTCTAGAACTTCATTATCTTCCCAAACTGCAATTCTGTATCCATTAATGTATTTGCTTTTAAAGGAAAGCACATTTGGAAGTATTTACATTCTGTTTCAGTATTTTCCAAGCAACCATTTAGCATGTCATTACTAAGAAATTTGATAGAATTTGTCTTCTAATAAAAAAGAGGAGAGAAAAAGTTTATCCTTAAAATGTTATTACCTTTTGGGACATCTGATAAATTGAACTTAATTCTCAAACTTGGCTTCATTGGGAGCACAAATTAATCAGCTGAATGAAGTAGCCACAAACTGAAAAGTTTGACAGTGCCAGATAATGAATAGTGAACATCAAAGTTTGGTTTTACAGAGATAGAAAAACTGAGGCCCAGAGAGCTGGAGAGATTATCCCCAATTTGATAGTTGAACAGCACAACTAAATCTCATATCTAGAGCTAGATTGCAGAGCTTAAAAAAATAGATGGGCACAATTTACAAATTATTATGCTAGGGACAAAACCTAGATGATTACAAGTGTGAGAAGGACCTTTACAAAGTAGCCTACTCGTCAGTGGAGCCTGATCCATCTGTGATTTCCTACATCCTTATATATAAATATAACGAAAAATTTAGGAGGCCATTGTTCTGGGAGAAATGTGTACATGTTGCATGGACCTTATGTCCTGTAACAATAGTTAAACTAGCAAACACAACTAGTGAGTGTCTCTAATTATAGAACATTGGAACTGAGAGGGACTTCAATGAGCATCTAGATAAATTCTATTAGCCAGGATTTGGGGATCTGAAAAATTTGGGGTAATTATCATGCAAACAAAATTAACTTGTTTGTTTTTAAACTGTGGGCTTCTCAATATCTTTCACTTTAAAATGTACTTGAAACTTTATAACAGGTTATAATAAACATGCATGGCTATGAAGCCAACTTTCTTGGGAAGCATCTTTAGGAACTAATCTTCCAAGAAACTCTTTGGGAAACTCTAATCTATTCCAATAGCTATGTCATAACAGGAGCCATGATAAACTTATTTATCATACTATCACTTAGTTTTATATCTATAACCACTGTAAATACGTTAAATATTTAATCCAAATAAGTAGAAATCACTCCTTATCTTGAGACAAAAATATAGTAAATGCAAATAAAATGTTGAGAATCTGGCCTGCATGCATATTTTGATTAATTAGTAGGTAGGCTACTTTGGCTACTTCGTGTAACAAAATACCTGAACTTCAAGGGATTTAAGCAGTGAGGTTGTATTATTCTCTGCATGATAAGAAGTGCGTTGTGGAGTGGCTCTGTGGCTCACTGAAGTCAGTGAGGACTAAGGCTCTTGCCATCCTTGAGGTCCTCCATCCTCAGTGTGACAGTGACGTTGCCAACCAACATTGTATCACATCCTCACAACCATGTCCAATATGGAGTTAAGCTTCTCTCAGAACTCTGCACTCTATCCCCCAGCCTCTCACCTAGCAGACCTCCCTGAAGGTCCTTTGGGCCAGAATGGGTCACATAGCCAGGCCTTATGTACAAGGGAAACAGAGAAAGTGAGTATCTAGCCTTTCAGTCTCCATCCTAGGTGCTATCTCTGCCAGAAAGAAAGGGAAAGAAGATGATTGTGTCCTGCATGTGTTTTTCATATTCATATTTAGCTATTATTTTGCTGTACCTATGTGGCTGGGCTTCTATCTGCCAAAATTTCTTTATTTGGTAATTTAAAATGAAATTAAATGCTGAAATACTTTAGAGCAACTCTGTAAATACAGATTTATTTCAGAAAATGTGAGTATTGTAGAAGGAAAGATTCTCTTGATATGCCTAAATCCTTGAATTATCACCAGAGTTTTTCTTTTCTTTTTCTTCTTCACTAGTTTGTTTTATTTTTTATTTTTTTTAAGATTTTATTTATTTATTTGACAGAGACAGAGATAGTGAGAGCAGGAACACAAGCAGCGGGAGTGGGAGAGGGAGAAGCAGGCTTCCCGTGGAGCAGGGAGCCCGATGTGGGACTCAATCCCAGGACCCTAGGATCATGGCCTGAGCCGAAGGCAGACACTTAACAACTCAGCCACCCAGGCGCCCCACTAGTTTGTTTTAAATTAAAGGCTTTCTAGCATGATTATAGATCCCAGTTTCAAAGGCTATTGTTTATGGAAAAAAAATGAGAATCCATCAAGTACTGGCCTTTCTTCCTTTGTCCTGTTCTAGCTTATGATTCTCATATCCTTTGCTTTTTATATTCCTAGGTAGGCTCCTGGATTCTATTTTACTCATGATAGTCCAGAAGTTTGCTGCCTTCTCTTCTTCTCAATCACAGGACATAAATGGAGACAGGGAGGACTGATCATAGGTGTCAGCAGGCATGTGACTGGTTTTGTTGCTCTTTGCTTGCTTGCTTTTCTTTAGTCCAGCTTGGAATATATAGATTAAAAATGTGAGCATTGCAGGATAGAAGCCAGCTCCTTGGTCTCCCTCACTCTCAACTTCATATACTTTTCTTCATATTTCCTGACAGTTAAGCCAAAGTAGAAAAGGCAGTGTAGCAAGAAGATGAGTTTAAGTGTATCTAGAGTATGATCAGGTTGGTTTGTGAATCTGATAGGCGGTACAAGCCATGCATGTGGCCTATGTGAAATTGCCGTAGACTAAGTGCCAGGGAAGACTGAGCTATTTGACTCCACTGGAAGGAATGCTGATGGTCCCTGAAGACCTATGACTCATTTTCAAGTATCTTAATGAGTAACTTGGAAAGAGAGAGAAAGTGCATTTGACAGCAAGTGTGTGTAGAATAATATGGCACCTTAACGTATGAATGAAATGAACTTTTATTTTAAAAATCCTATTTACTCAGGCAATATTTATAGAATGATATTTGTGACAAGCATTCTGTTTCAGTGAAATAAGTCAGAGTCCCTACGCTCTGGTTATTCATGGTATAACGGAGGCATCATATTTGTTAGAAAAATTCTAAAGCAGATGGTGAAAACTACTCATTGAACTGAAATTTATTGAGCACCTGCTATGTGTCAGGTACTGGCTTAGACCTTGAAGATAGAGAAATGAGAAAGAACCTGCTCTCATGAAACTAATATTCAAGAAGGCTTTATAAGAAATATTAACAAAGAACTCTTCCAAAGGAGAGAGTGACTACATCTGCTCAGGGGAATCCAGGCAGTCTACCCATAGATAGAAGGCGACATGTAATCTGGATCTTAAAGAATTTGGAAGAATTTCCAAGTAGAGAAGTAGGGAAGAGTCATTCTAGGCAGGGTAGTAATGATCATATGTCAAATAGAATGACTTCATTTATTCATTTGTTCATTTTTCAACAACATTTATTAAACATCTACCAATCCAAGAAACTGTGAGTTTGGTGATGACTAGAGAATGTATAGTTGAACAAGACATAATAGTTTACTAGAAAAATTCACAGAAGAATTTGTTGTGGCTGGAATATAGAAAATGTGGACCAGATAGATTCTGGCCCTTGTTGACAAAGGAATTTGAACTGTATTCTATAGATGTTGTAATGCTATAGAAGGCTGAATATGGGAACAAAAGCACCAAGATTTACCCTTAGGAAGGTAACTCTGGCAGTACAAAAATTGAACTGAAGATGGAGGAAAGTCTCATGGGGGTTAGGGCACTGACCTAAGGGGAGAGATGAGGGCTTGAAATAGAGCAGTGGTATTATTGATTCCATGCATTTAAAAAACTCTCTCTTCATTCAATAAACATTTATCCAAGGCTTGGCACTCTCCTAGGTACTGGGAATCTAGCAGCGACCAAAACACATTCCTTGCCCTCCAGGAGCTTACATTCTAGTTGAGGGAGAATAGCATAAGTAAATGTATAATTTGTCAGACTGTCATGGGAAAATAATAAAGCAGGATGAGGAGTATAAGGAATATCAGGGCTGGGGTAAGGTAGAGGGTCATTATTTTATAAGAAGAGACAGGGAAAGCTTACTGATAAGGTGACTTTTTAGCAGAGACCTGAAATAATTTGTCAGGGTATCTGGAGTGATAGTGTCAAATAAAGGAAACATAAAAGGCAAAAGCCATGAGATGGATGCATGCCTGGCAGTTCTGAAGAAAATCAAGTAGATTACTGTGGCTAGGGAAAATTGAGTGATGTAGAGGGTGGTAGTGGAGAGGTAGATTGTGTTTGGCTCATTGTAAGGACTTTGACTTTTGGTCAGAGTAGGAAGGGAAGCCATTGAAGATATTTTAGCAGATGTCTTAAAACTTTCCTGGATGCATAATATAGACTAGAATGTAGAAGAAGGGAGGCAGTGAAGAGTCCAGTGCAATCCCAGGGAAAGACGGTGGTGGCTTGGACCGGTGGTCAGATTCTGGATTTAGTCTGATATGACCGGATATAAAGCAGACATACTGTACTGTAGGATTTGATTTGGATGTGAAGGCAACAAGGGAATTAAGGGTAGTTGCAAGGTTTTGGGCCTGAGAAACTGGAGAACGGAATTTGCTTGAAGGAGAATGTGGAGGAGCAGGTCTACAGCAAAATCAGGAATTCTGCTTTAGACATACTAAGTTTGAGATGCCTACTAGATGCCCAAATGGAGATGTCAAATAAGCAATTGGATATAGAAGTCTGGAGGTGAGGGAGAGGTGAGGAAATGGAAATTTAGAAGTCATTAGCATATAAATAGTATTTTTTGTTTAAATTCAATTAGCCAATATATAGTACATCATTAGTTTCAGATGTAGAGTTCAGTGATTCATCAGTTGCATATAACAGACCAGTGCTCATCACATCACATGCCCTTCTTAATGCCCATCACCCAGTTACTCCATCCCCTCCACTCGCCTCCCCTCCAGCTATCTTTAGTTTTTTTTTCCTATAGTTAAAGCCTCTCATGGTTTTTCTCCCTCTCTGATTTCTTCCCATTCAGTTTTCCCTCCCTTCCCCACTGTTTCTTATATTCCACATATGAGTGAAACCATATGATAATTGTCTTTCTCTGACTTACTTCACTCAACATAATACCCTCCAGTTCCATCCACATGATGCAAATGGTAAGAATTCATCCTTCTGATGGCTGAGTAATATTCCATTATATATGTAACACATCTTTATCCATTCCTCTGTCCCTAGACATCTGGGCTCTTTCCATAGTTTGGCTATTGTGGACATTGCTGCTATAAACATTGGGGTACAGATGCCCATTCAGATCACTATATTTGTGTCTCTTGGGTAAATACCTAGTAGTGCAATTTCTGGGTTGTAGGATAGCTCTATTTTTAACTTCTTGAGGAACGTCCACGCTGTTTTCCAGAGTGGCCACACCAGCTTGCATTCCCACCAACAGTGTAAGAGGGTTTCCCTTTCTCTTCATCCTCATCAATATTTGTTGTTTCCTGACTTGTTAATTTTAGCCATTCTGACTGATGTGAGGTGGTATCTCATTGTGGTATTGATTTGTATTTCCCTGATGCTGAATGATGTGGAGCATTTTTTCGTGTGTCTGTTGGCCATTTGGATGTCTTCTTTGGAGAAATGTCTACTCATGTCTTCTGCCCTTCTTGACTGGATTATTTGCTTTTTAGGTTTTGAGTTTGATAAGTTCTTTATAGATCTTAGATACGAGATCTGTAAATTTGTCATTTGCAAATATCTTCTCCCTTTCTGTTGGTTACCTTTTAGTTTTGTTGATTGCTTCCCTTGCTGTGCAAAAGCTTTTTATCTTGATGAAGTCCCAATAGTTAATTTTTCCCTTTGTTTCCTTTCCCTTTGGAGATGCGTCTAGCAAGAAGTTGCTGCAGCCAAGGTCAAGGGGGTTGCTGCCAATGTTCTCTTCTAGGATTTTGATAGATTCCTGTCTCACATTTAGGTCTTTCATCCATTTTGAGTTTGTCTTTGTGTGTGGTGTAAGAAAATGATCCAGTTTCATTCTTCTACAAGTGGCTGTCCAATTTTATCAACACCATTTGTTGAAGAGACTATCTTTTTTCCATTGGATATTCTTTCCTGCTTTGTTGAAGATTAGTTGACCACACAGTTGAGAGTCCATTTTTGGGTTCTTTATTATGTTCCATTGATCTATGGGTCTGTTTTTGTGCTAGACAGTATTTTAGAATAGGAGACTAGATAGTGTCACCTAGATAGTGGTGTAGGTAGGGAAGCAAGAAGGTTCAAAGACACAGAATTGGAGTAATCAAAACTTTAGAAGTTGGAGAAATTAGTAGTGATGAGTACAGAAGAGATTGAGAAGGAGTGTCCTGAGAGCATGGTGTCTTAGAAACCAAGTTCAGATTGTTTGGAGAAACAGGGAATGATCACCTGTGATGAAGTTGCAGATGGGTTAAGAAGGATTAAGACTGAAAATTGGCAATTAGATTTAGCATCAGAAAGGTGACCTCAATAAGAACTATTTCGGTGGAATGGTAGACAGGAACATGAGAGTCATTTGTTCAAGACAAATTTGAAGGTTGATAACAGAGTCTGTGATTTTAGATGACATTTTGAGGACATTTACTGTAAAGAGAAGCAGAGATACGGTTTGACAGTTGGAAAGTCAAGGGTGAGGTTTTTTGTTGTTTATTTGCTTGTTTTTTAAAGACTGGGAATATTCATCTTGCAATATCCAGAGTAGAGACAAAATAGTGTAGTAAGATTCATGAGTCATTTGAAGATAGATTCAATAGGATTTGGTGACCTTTTTGCATGTGGATGGGAGTAAAGAAGTAATTAAAGAATATGCCAGTATTTCCAATTTGGGAAACATAAATAGTACCAATTTAAACTTTGTAATTTGAGAAAATATTTTTTTCTGATTTGTCCTGAACCTTTATTTTTTGACAGAAATGTCTGATGGTAAGATTCAACAAGAGTTAAAGATAGAAATCATAATAGTGATGGTAGTGTACTTAACATTCATTGAGTAATTTCAACATAGCTTAGATCCCCTCTCCAACAATACAGTATGTATTATTATTAGCCCTGTTTTACAGACACAGAGACTGACACCTAGAAGGATGAAACAACTTGCCAAAGGTGTCCTAGCTTGCTAATGTCAAATCCGGGTGTACTAATAAGAAATTACAATTTATGCAAGAAATTCTATGAACTCAAGTCGGAGTTTGAGGTGGATAGATTTTTACTGAGTATAGAACCAAACCTGGAGCTTGGGTCTTAACAGTCACTCTAATTTTCTTCTATTACTTTTACATCTTCATCAGAAAAATAGCAGTTCTTACTGGGGCTTACCTGGAGATCCTTGGAATGACTTCAAGTCTCTGTGGTCATACTGGTATTTCCCTCCATCCCACTACCAAGAAGATACCTGTGTTTCTAACTGGAAAAGAAAGGTAAAATATTAATTTGAGCCTACACTTTAAAGTATATTTGAACATGTGTGCAAGCACACACACACTTTACATCACTGGAACCCATTATGAACAAAAATAACTTCCATGGTTATACACTGAATTCTTTCCAAGTTCTCTAAGTGTTTAGGTTTGCCAGCTTTCCATTCTCCATGTGTTCCCAGTTCTCTCACTTAATGTCCTTCCAGAAAGGAGGTGAACCCAGGTACTTTGTGGATTATTTTAATTCCTACTTTCCACTCCTCAATTCTATTGCTGTTTTCAGGTATTTTACACACATGTGTCTGTATTGAAAACTGGATAAAGTGGTAGTTCATATACTTTTCAAGCATGTTTTACATATGGATTCCTTCCTTTACCTGGGTTTTTTCACATTAGGGATATGAGCACAAAGAGCCTGTGAAAGAACTAGTTGTTGAGGGCATGACTGTTGGTAACCCCATCACTCATTGTCTATGTGACCTTGGCCAACTTACTCAACCTTTCCTGAGTGGAAGCACACAATTATACTGTTATTTTACTATACCTGCTGAAATCTTTTGATTTAAAGTTTAAGAATAATGCAGTATATTTGGTCAATTTATTATTTTCACCAATTATTTTTAATGTGTTAATACATATAAATATATTGTAAACAGATGTGAAATATTCTACTCCAGCCCAGCTGTCATTTTTAAGTGATAAGTCATCTGGGATGACATCTGCACTGGCAGGATTTTTTGCAGGAGAATAACAAACAGATCTCAGTGCAACTCTAGTAGAAATAGTATTTTCTCCTACATGTATATTGTATTTCCTTAAAGTTAACTCTTGAGACTAATTATGTGCTTAATGGACATTCAGACTTTCAACTGCATGTAAATATTTGAAAAGGGAAGAAAGGAAAAAAAGAAGAGAGTTGAGCAGGCAGTCATGTTTGATATATCACGGTTATCATTCCATTTTGGGGGGATGCAATTATATCGAAAGCAAATAGAGAAGTTGTCAGGAAATGCTAAAAGACATTGAAGTTCACATGTACATATATTCATACTTATTCATAATCGTCTCATGTATATGAAAGAAAATCCCCACTCCTGCAGCCTCGGCCCCTAAGATACATTTTCTTTTTGTGATTCTGTCCCCCATCAAGATACTCTTGCTGTTCATTTTGACAAGATTCCATTTGTATAAAAAAGTGTAGCCCTTGGGGAATGGAAGTAAGGAAAAAAAGCACAGAGTATGATTTGCTTCATGTGCTTAGATTGTCTTAGTCCACAGAAAATAATTAGCTTCACCTTGTCTAATTCAGTAGAAAAGAAGCCACATGCTAAAGTAATGTCAAATCTTCTTATAGGCCAGATTAATATAGAACAATAGTCAGGGAGACCTTTTGGGTTTAATTTTTATCCTTTCACAGTATCCAACACTAAATCATGCCTCCTTTTGAAAGTTTCTCCTCCTCAGTTATCTCCAGGCCACCCAGTCTGTTTTTTGGGTTCCTCTTCTTCCACACAACTATGTATTATGGTTTCCCCAAAAGACTATGTCTCCTGGCTCTCTATTCTTTTTACATTCTTTATGCTTTCTCTGATGACCTTTTCCAACCCCCAGTAAGGTAGGCTAACCATGCAGCCCAAATCTCTCTGTTCAGCTAAGATCTGTTTATCTACCTACCTGCTTAGTATCCAAAACTTAAGAGTTAATTAATTTGCTCAAAAGGCTGCTTTTCCTATAAGGCTTCTTTTTGGGACTGTCCCCCAAAAACCACCCTGTCACTTGAGCTAGAAATCTAGGAGGCATCTTTAACTCTTCCCTGTTCCACATCTAATTAGTCATGGTGTTCTTTATAGTCCACCTTCATGATATCTGCCTCCACCTTTTATTTTCCATCCCCACCCCTACTGCCTTAGTTTTGGCTCAAATAATTAATTTCTTGCTTAGGTCATCTCAGTATTGTCCTCTGATCCATTCTTTATGTTACACAGGAGTAATCTTTCCAATATTCAAGACAGTGTCATGTTACTCTCTGCTTAAATCCTTCATGTGTTTCCTTGACAATTCATGAAAAAAACAAAATGAAGACATTTTGGCTTAGCACACTAGATAGTGAATAATCTTCTAATCTCACTTTCTTCTACCCACTCACACCCTTTCTTTACTCCAGCCACACACGTTTATGAACAGTCCTCTGAATATATCACGCCATGTTCTCTTCTAGAAATGCTTATCCTCTTCCTTTTCTACTTAACTCTAGGTCATATTTAAAATTTCACCTTATATCATATCTTCTTGAAAGTTCATAATAGCTAAGAGAGTTTCTCAAGATTGGATAGAAAGTCTAGCAAAGAAGGTATGCTTGGAAGCAGGTTTCTGCTAATTCAACAAACACATATTGAGCACCTATTGTGAAGTCTTAAAATGGAATGATATATGCTTCATGCCTTCAAACAACTGACAGCTTAGTGAAGAAGACAGGAAAGGAAATCAACAAGAGGCATCATAGTCCAGTGTTTAAGAGCATGGTCTCTGGAGACAGAGGACTTAAAATCAATAGCTGCCTATACCTCCCCTAGCTTTGTGAACTCGGAAAAGTCACTTAAACCCTCCACTATGTTTTCTTCTGTGTTCATATCAGAATAAAAATGTGTATCAGAAAGTGCTATTGTGAACAGTAGATTAAAAGAGATTATGTATCTAACTCATAATATATGCTCACCTCATGATGGTGAGGAGGAAGATGTTGATTATGACAAACAATTGCAGTGCCCTGGGATAAGAGTGTTACCCAAATATGAAGAAGAAGCTAATGGAAGTGCAGATAATAGGCACCATACTTCTGAGGGCTAAGGAAAGCTTTTAGTTACTTAAATCTCTTCACTGATAAACATGGAGATAATAAAAATCTAATTGAGTCGTGAGAATTAAGTGAAACAATGTGTGAGAAAGTACCTTCAAAGAACCTGGTACATTCTGTATTCTGAGTGAATATTAATTAAATTTGGAGTTTGCATATTGATGTTTTCCCCCTCTCCATATTATTCTATTAGACAACTTGCTGAGATTCCTAATGACAGTCAACTAGGGTATAAAGGTCACCCATGAAGTATTTACTACTCAAAATTTAGTTAGTATCCAGCAATCCTTAACTGATATGAAATTGAAAAAGTTTGCACATTCACAGTAATTCAATATGTACATATCTTATCCATGTGACAAACAAACTTGTGAATTCCTTCATGCAATCAACACTTAGAGCCAAAGTGCCTGGCACAATGCTGGGTATTTGTCACAGGACTGAGGTGTCATCCTACAAAGACCTGGAATAATAACACGTCTGTCTTTGAATCTATAACTTTTATCTGTCACTAAGAGAAACCCTGTATAAGGTCTTTACACTAACTTGGAGAGAAGTTTCAAGTATTCATACACTGCAGAGCCTGTGGACTGAACTACATTACTTCAGAAGTCCTAAGTAATACTGTATAGCATCTGTCACTCCATGGTGCACTGAAGAAATGCAGCCATTGCTAAGAAAGGGCTGATGTTGCAGCCCTAAGTCCCTGTGCATTAGAGGGATTTAATCAATATATCCTGAAATAAAGAAAGGAAACCAACGCTGTTTAGGGCAATCATCCTAGCACTTCCTCACTTCCTGCATTTTTTTTTAAATTACACTTGAACAACATTAGAATACATTATGGAACTGTTGTATAGCTCTGCATCACAATTTGGGTATGATACTTACTCTGTCTCAGATATGGTTCATTAAAACCACAAATTTTGTTGCACATTATTTAAACACAAGCTTGCATTAATTTATTAATTGAACAACTACTTGTGAAACAATCGTTGTATGTCATGTCCTGTGTTCAACCTTAGGAATATATTGATGTGAATATTCTCCCCATTTTGCTCTCAAGTGGCTCATAGCCTAGTGGAACAATCAAGTTAATAGAAATATTGCAAAATTACATAGTGATTCCAATAATAAAGAGTTAACAAAGTATTAAGGAATCCCAAAGTTTGAAGCCACTAACTTTGCTTAGAGCAAATTCCAAGACGTCTACCTGTGTCTTGGAGCTTGATCTGAAGGGTTAATGGGAATATGCCATGTAAATATTTGTGATAGGATATTCCCAGCATTGGAAATAAGATATGCCAAGGTTTGAAGTCATAGAGCAGCCTGCTATGTTTGGAGAAGTTTAACTGGTCTGGAGAGTGGGCTGTATCTGGGAGGATGGTTTAAAAATTGAGTCTAGAGATCAGAGGCAAAGGCTAGATTATGAAGAACTCTGGATACCACTTGGAGTTTGGATTGCACTCATTCTCTACAAGGTGTGGAGGACCAGAAAGAGCAGATAGTGGTGTTTGAGAGACCTATGGTCATGATCTAAATGGTGTATTATATAGTCTGAACTAGGGAGAGCAGCAGAGGGGACTTGGGGAGATATATAACCCAGATTTCATCTGCAGACCTTTTGCCTTAGATTTTAATTGAAATTACCTTTTTCCACAACCCAATCTCATTTTTACTCCTGGTAGAAGACCAAATCCCTCCCAAGACTTTGGGGGGGATAGGAAGGAGTCTTAGATCTCCTTGACTTTCCTACCTATTTAGACTCCTTGACCAAATTTTCTTCAGACCAAGTGTTCACAAGTATAATGAGCTTAATTCAAGGTTTGTTTTTTTTTAATATGTACCCAGATCTTAAGGATTTTACCCCCTACTCTTCTCTCTCCTCTTTCTATTGCCATTTTTCATTCCTTCTGTCTTGATTTTCTAAGAAGTGATGCAAAAATTTCCCAGTCTCTTATTCAGAGTCAGTCAGCTTTCTCCATTTACTCAAAATCCTTTCAACAAATATTTGTTGAGCTGCTCTCAGTGCTGTGGCCTGTGATCTGTGCTGGGCAGAGAATAGTGAATAAAAGTATACCCATCTCTGCCCTTGTGGAGCTTACAATCTATGAAGAGGAGAGTTTAATCGAATAATCACACAGATACATGGATTACTGTAAGTGAAAAGCACTGCTAAGGAAAGAGGCACTGTCCTATGAGCAGGGCCACAAGAAGTTCCCCTGGGGACATTAGAGCTGAAATCTGAGGGGCAAGGAGGGAATTAGGTAAAGGGTTCATTGGACAGGGGGCACATTTTCAGAGGATGAAGCAGCTACACAAAACACAAGCCCTGTGGTGGAAGGTACTTGTTGAAAAGGAAGAAGCCAAGGAAGAACTAGTATCTACTTATAAATTGCTAACCCTCAAATCAAGCTGTTCATTAAACAAGGGCCTTAGTGTGCCCAGCTTTGCTGCTCTTTTTGAAAGGTTTGGCATCAATCTCTTAAAAAAGATTCTCTAGGCTTCTTAGAAGAAATGGCTCGTTCTCCCCCTTAGGAAGGATTGACCTGGATAAGATATACCAAACTCGAAAACATTTTTCAGCAAATATTTATTAAGCACCCTTTGTGTACTGAGACTACCATTCTAGATGTTTGGGGTGTAGGAATGAACACAATACACAAATTTCTTGCCTTTATGGAACTTATGTTCTCCTAGGAAAGAAAGAAAGTAAGAAAGTAGACAAGATAAATAGAAAATGTGCAGTTTGCTAGATAGTAATAAGCACTAAGAAAAAGAAAAAAATACAAGAGGAAGTATGTGAGATTTCAAGGTAAGGGGTTATATATTACAAAAGGTAGCCAAAAGAGGACTCTCTACAAAGGTAACTTTTGAATAAAGTCTTGAAAGAAATGTTGGAGCCAGCTAACCATGCATGCATCTGAGGAGAAAGCATTTTAGATAGAGGGAAGGGAGCAGGTACATAGGCCTGGAGGCGGGAGGGTACCTGAGGTGTCGGAGGAAAAGAGTTGCTGAGGGAACTGGATGGTGTTAGGGGAAGACAAACCATCCACAGTGCCTGGTTTGTTGTCTTACGGCTTATGGCTCTTGGAGAGAGATGGAGATACTGGAAGGTTCTGAACTGAGGAGAGGCTTGATCTGAATTACATTTCAAGAGGACTACTTTTCCTATCTTCCTGTGGAGGACCACAACTGTACACAGTGTACAACTGAGAAAGGTCCCTTGAAGTATACTCCAATGGGACTTTCTGTCAAGTAGATGCCTTTTTACTAAATAAGAAGAAAAATCAATCTCTGGAAGGGACCTGGCTACCTCATAAATGTGGCAGGAATAAGACAGCCTCTCAGAACTTTTTGAGGCAGGAGATGCCAGGGAACACAAGAGTGACTGATATTTATAGTAAACTCCTTTCTCAGGGATTGATTTTACCAACGCTCATATAAACAGTGAATGAATGAATGAAAAAGTAAAAGAATGAATGAAGATGAAGTGCATGCTTTGAACAGGTTTGCCCCAAGCTAAACAATTTGTCTAAACCTGCAGAAGCTAAAGTAGAAGGAACTAAGTTCCTGGTTTTTTCTGTTATCAGTCATTTCCCATCCCATCCCATCCCATGGTTGTTTCTGTGCTGGAGCTCGAGCAGTGAATACTAACCACTAATTCCATAAATCATTAACACTGATAATTTCCTACTTAGCTAATTATAAGTGTTAATGTTTCCTTTGCTTCTAAGATAGAGAAAGGGGAACTATTTTCTGATGAGATACTTATCATGATAGAAAAATGGCAGAAGGTAGTTTAATGGAGGGAAAGGTTCCATTAAATTCTGGCTCAGAAATCTGCATCCCTACAAGGCACTATTTCTTGGGTTCACTTGTGGTGCTAAAGGAAAAGCCACTTCTAAATTTATATCTGATGAATCTTTAATCATTCTGGCTAAATCCATCACAGTGGACCTCCCTCTTCTGACTCTGTCCAGGTTAGAGCCTCAAAACTTTTCGTTTTATAATATTTTGAATATGCCTGAAAGCAGGGGATAATTTGAGCACTGGAGTTGGATTGAATTTTCAACATAGAGAATTGTCTCCTGAATTATGTATTATATAATGAAGAGCACTCTTGGTGTAATTAAAGTTCATTAATTCACAGATATATGTCACTTTTCACGTCATTGAACACTCAAGGGCCTCTAAATGAACTAAAAGTAGGAGGTTGTGATTTTCTTTACAACTGTAGTTTTCATTGGCCTTTATGGGAAAGCTAGTCTGACAAGGTATTCGAAGGACTCCTGCAAACTTTAAATCTTGCCTATTGTTGATAAAGGAATTTTGGAAGTCATTTTAGGCATGTCATGGGACTGAAAAAGGAAAACCAGTGTATTAAATCAATGCTTAACAAAAATTACCTTCTAATTCAGTTCATAAAACTCTCGACCTTCATAATATAAGAGATCATGTTTTTAATCCTCAAAAAGTAAATTAGATAACCAAAGTTTTAGTCCTTCATTCTTCCATAAAACATTGGCATATAATTTTACTATCAAAATGTATATTCAACATTATAATTAAATGTTTGTTTTTAGTTATGTGGTGTATAAATCAGTTTTATTTGCTCTTTTAATTATTGATTGTTTCTATATCAGCCTGATTTTTAAAACCACTGTGAATAATAAGGTAGTTTCATCATACAAATGAAGGTGAAGTGTGAAGATAAGAAAAAATAATTTATCCCAAACAGATACTTATACTTTTAAGCATATTAATCCTTAAAAAGTGACCATTGTGGGGTCTGATAAAGCTTTGGATCACCAAAATTCCAGTGGATTCTTATCTAACTCTAAATTTTGCCATAATATTAGAAAACTTTTGATTGGGTCCCAATTGTCCAAAGAATAGCATTATTATCACCTTCCACTGTGTTCTTTTTGTGTATAGGAGTGTAGAAACGATTTTTAAAATACACATTTTTCTTGAAACACTTTATCAAGAGTTCTTAAAATCATGCATTTATTTATTCAAGATTTATGGAACCCCTACTGCATGCCAGATGTTGACAGATGCTGGGGGCATCAAGATAAATATAACTCAGTCATTGCCCCAGTGAGCTCACCATCTAGTTGGGGAGGCAGACAAAAAAACCCTGCAAAGTGACAAAAGTGCTGGTAAGGGACCAGCTCTACCTGGAGTAACAGAGGAGTTCAAAAAGAACTTCAAGAAGGAGCTTTAAGATGCCTTCAGTTGTCTTTAAGGGCATATAGGGATTAACCAGGCAGTCCAGGCGAAGAAGGGTCAAAGAGGGAAGGGAATTTTAGGTACAGAGAAGAGCCTATTAAAACAGGGCATTAGGTTTTATGCCTGGAAAAAGCTTTACAGACCGTGAGGTCTGTGTTTTCTAATTCACAGATGATGAAAGGGAGGGTCAGAGAGGCGAAGTTCTTTGCTCCACTTCCTTTCTCCCCTTTCCCCTGGACAACTCCTATTCATTCTTCTGGCCTCAATTTACATGTCACTTTGCTCTGGCAGCATTCCAGAATACCTCTAAGCTAAGTAGCTGCCCCTGCTCTGGGCCCTTTGTTCTTTCCCTGCCATAAGCGTCTCATTCGCTGGTATTGATTTTGGGTATGTCAGTCTTTCTGCTACTCTGAAAGCTCTGTGAAGACAGAAATACTGCTCACCATTGGCACTCTAGGACTTAACAGAATTTGTTTAATTAATTGATTAATTAAGTAAAATCACATGCCAGTCTCTTTTATCTCAACCTTCATCCTGAAAATTCCTGGAATGCCCTTTTTCTGCTTATCATTGAAATAAAATATCTGGAAAATTTGGATTGAGTAACCACCACCAGGCATGGTTGTACTGTTAAATATACCACAACGTACATCTTATCATAACTTCTTTAAATGGTGGGAATAATATGTATTATTTACATGTAATTCCATATAAGGCAATTTTCATTAGCTGAATGGTAACTTTAATACCAAAGTCAAAATTCTAATGGATGGAAGAAGACCTGTTTTATGATTGATTATTCAGGTCCCTTTCTATCTGCAATGTATACAGTTCTATTGCAAACTGAGTTTTAATTGCTATGAATCATTCCTCTCACAACAACCCGTGGGTGGCAAAAAGAATCAAGAGCATAAAGAAAATAAATGCAGGATTCCTGGAGTTATGTAAACTGGAAAACTTGTCTAGGACCATTTGGGCAATCATTCCTATATGAATTAAATAAGGTTTCTGAAAAGGAAGTTTTAGACAGTTAAATAGTTGTGTTTAAAATAAAAGTAATCAGTAGCTTTGTTTTTTTTATCTCCTGTCATACAAATGTGATACCATTAAAAGACATTTAAAAATCCAAGGCATAGGGAGCCTGGGCGGCTCAGTCGGTTAAGCCACTGCCTTCAGCTGAGGTCATGATCCTGGAGTCCCGGGATCAAGTCCCGCATCAGACTCCCTGTTCGGCAGGGAGTCTGCTTCTCCCTCTGACCCTCCCCGCTCTCATGCTCTCTCTCTCTCATTCTCTCTCTCTCAAAAAAAAAAAAAAAAAAAAAATCCAAGGCATAGTCTTAACTGATAAGAATAGTCTTAACTAGAACAATTTTATTTTGGTAAAAGAGACAAGTTTATCTTCCTTTGTTGACCCTGAAAGATGAATATTCCCCAAGGCTCTATCCTTAACCCTTCTTCATGAGGTCTTTTTAAAATTTCTGTTGAAATGATGATCAGAAAGCATCATTGGCCCCAATCTCTGAATTTTTCCTGGATAATTCCCTGATACCTCAAATGCAGCAAGTTCAAAACTGAATTAAAATGTTTAATAGTTTTTTTTTTTGTTAAACAGTCTCCCTTTCCAAAACAGTTTCTCCTGTTGACATCTCTGCTTTTGTAAATGGAGTAGTTATTCTCAATTACCAAACTTTGAATTAATTCTAGAACATTTTGTTGTCCTTTCCTCACCTCCCCATATTATCAAGCTTTGTTGATTTCTCTTCTGAAATGTCTCTTGACCTGTTTCTTCCATTAATGCTTCTACTATTACTTAAAGACTCTTAAAGACTCTTGCTTTCTGGCCTATCGTGCACACCTCTCGTCAGGTTTCTTCCCATCCTGCCACATTAATCCTCTGAAAACGAAGTTCTGATCCTGTCCCTTTCTTTTGTGTTGCAACCTTCATTTGCTTCTCCTTGAATGGTGGATGTAATAAAATCTCCTCAATAGCATCTTCAGGGATGTATGTATGCTGAGCACAATCTACTTTGCAACATCATCTGCCATTCTCTGCTCATACAGAGCTTAAATACAAACTAAACTAGCTTAACCACTGTTCCCAAATACACGTGACCCTGACACAGTGCTTGCTAAGTTAGCCCCATCTACTTCTGGCATATCAGAATCCTACTAGGTTCAATAATGTTTCCTCTAAGATGTTTTTCTTGGATGTCCCCCCCCCCATGATAATCGCTATTAAATATCAAGTGGGCGCAACACAGAGAAAGTGTTTTACAGAAATTATTTTAATTCTCCTAACTGTAATATATTTACAACTTTGCTAATTTCACAGTTTAGCTAATGGGGAAACATTTGCTGGGTATCTAATATAGGGCATTCACAATGTTAGTTAGGGGGAATGGGAATGGAAAACCTTTGTAATCATGGTATTTGCCCTAAACTAAAACTTAGAGAGATTGAATGACTTGGCCAAAGTCAGTAAGTGTCAGAACTCAGCATTTCCCTACTTGCTTGACCTTCTCTGTACCTGACTCTGATACATTTTTAAATATATGCATGTGGGAGGGAGTGGGGTGGATGGATGTTGAGGGGTAATTGGGATGGTTGAAGGAGTTAAAGGAGCTTCCCAGATGTTTCTGATAGTTCATTTTCCTAGTTGGCAACCACTATATTAAAAAAATTTATAGCAAAGCTCCCACATTATTTTCTGTGTAATTGATTTATATATTTAGTGCATATTACTCTGGTTATAGTTTTTTTTTTTGGCTTCTTTAAGAAGTAAGGAAAGGCACACTGATTGATTGAATACCAATATTTCTCTAGGCACTTTATATACATTATCTCCCCATTCTCAGAACAGTTACCTCGGAGAGTAACAGTAAAAACAGTAAAAAAAACCTGTTTTTTTAATTGTGATTTTGCACATAAAAAGCCGGATAGATACCCAGCTAGCTTTTGGGGGCAGAGATGGAATCTGAACCCAGTCTGTGTGTTCTCAGAGTCCTTCTCTCTCCACTGTACCATGCAGTCTCTCTGTCTGTATTAGAACATAGACTCCTTAAGGAGAGAGACCCTATTTTTCCTCTTATCCCCTACAGCACTTAACACAATGCCGTACACAGAACATGCTCTCTACATATATTTGTCTAAGGAATGAAGAACCAAAGCAAACCAAGAAACATTTCTTTGTTCAGGGAAATCAAATGAGCATCAGTGTATAAAGTCCTTGAAGAATAAATAAGCCATCAGAAATTATAATGTCAGACACATTATTACATTTCACAGTTTTTCACAATTTGCACATTCCTATTGATCCATGAAATAATTTAATTACATAGATTATTGCATTATGATATAGTTTAGTATTGCCATTTTCCCCAGCATGTTGTTGGATGGAGATAAATTCTTTCTCAGAAAGGAAATATATTACATAATAGTCTAAATGAAGATGAAAGGACTTACATTCAACTCTTCCATCCCCAGGATAGTACAGGCTAGTTCCCTCCAGCATATTTTAATGATTTTCCATACCAGTATTCCACGTGAAGGAGCTTCAATTATTTCTCAAGGAACAGTATGGAGAAATTAAGATATTTTAATGGAAAACTGTTCTGGCTTTTTTTTTTTTTTTTTTTTTAGGGGGAAAACATATGCAGTTGTTCTCATTGGAACTCTGAAGGAAATCAAAAACTTAAAAATGACTATCAAATACAGTCATATTTGCCTTTCAGTAAATGTAAATAGTATAATTAGGTTTTTCTTTTTTTCACTCTAAATCTTTACCTTTACTAAAGTTAGGTATCTTTAGACACAGTTGTTATATTCCTTTGCTATCAAAATACCCTGCTTTGTGTAGTTTTTAATATTTTAAAGCATTTTCATATTTAACTTTACCCTCATCTGAGGCTTATAGGGCTGCTTGTCAGTCTTTCTGGTTTCAATTCACAGAAATATGATCAGGTTACTTCAGCTAATGGGGGTTGTATGGATCAATAGGGAAATGAAAAAGAAACTGTCTTAACAATCTTGTAGACGGAAGTCAGAGAATTTAGATTTCAAAATTTACAAGGTAGATATAATGTACTTTTGAAAATACATTGAAACAAGTTTTTTTTTTTTTCCCTTCTTGATAGTAGTGATGGGTGTTGGTAGACATCTATTTATGCTTGTCTCAGTGTCTCTGCCTCTGGATGATGTATTCTCTTCCCTACTTTAAGTTTCATGGCTCGTGCTGACTCCTGATTTCTATTGATTTCATGGGTTTTGCTTACTGGCTTTTCTCTGTGTTTCTTTTGACATCACTCAGTCCTATTACCTGTGTGTTTTTCCGTGTCTACGAATGTTGGACCAGTCTATTTGTGTTGATTTCATGTCAGGCATGGATCTCTAACATAAAGACCCAAGCATAAAGAAATTATTTCTAGCTCATGGTGCAGAATGGGGCTGTGGATGTGTCTAGCACTATGTCTAGCCACTCAGAGTATTGCATTCCCCAGTGGAGCCTGGTATTATTTTAATATGACAAGTATAGAAATGAAATCTCAGAAAAGTTGCATGATTTGTTAATATCCACGCAGCTACTGGAGGCAGACTCAGAATCAGAGCACAGTTTTCCTGAATCTTTTTTTTTTTTGGAGGTGGAGAGGGGCAGAGGGAGAGGGAGAGAGAATCTTAAGCAGGCTCTTAGGGTTGTTAGGAGATGAAATGAAACAATACATAAAGCTGTTAGCACAGTAGTAAGGAGCTAATGATTTATAACTGTTGTTATTAGGTTCTGTAGTATCGGAAGTATTTGAGCATTTGTATCTTATAATTTATTTACCTTTTTGCAAATATTATCCCCCACACTCTTGTTTTTATTTTCTGGTTTATTTTCCTTTTAAAAACTCTTCTCTCATTTCTAAAACTTCTTTCAGATTATTCATCAGTGATGACAGTAAGGATGAAGTTGAGGATGGTGATGATAGCTAAGATTTATTGAACAGTATTTGCTAAGCACTTTATATTATGTCACTGAATTTTTATAACATCCCTTTATGGTGTATACTTTTATTACTCTCGCTTACAGATGAGGAAACTTAGCCCCAGGAAGGTTAAGTCACAAAGCACTGCAAGGCCCAGGTCTGTCTAACTTCCAATCCATAGGTTTTAACCAGGACACTTGCTGAGACCTTCCTTTACCCTTTTTGTTAATGGAATCTATTCTTTTTTTTTTTTTAAAGATTTTATTTATTTATTTGAGAAAGAGAGAATGAGAGACAGAGAGCACAAGAGGGAAGAGGGTCAGAGGGAGAAGCAGACTCCCTGCTGAGCAGGGAGCCCAATGTGGGACTCGATCCCGGGATTCCAAGATCATGACCTGAGCCGAAGGCAGCCGCTTAACCAACTAAGCCATCCAGGTGCCCAATGGAATCTATTCTTCATGAGACCCATAATCACCCAATAACTGTACAACATCACCGCAGTTACACAGTGATTATTCCAAGAGGTGTATATCTGACCCGTGCCTGGCCAATTAATCATTCTTTTGTTTTATTATTTATTTACTCACTCATTCGTTTTTTAACCCAGACCTGGAAGGCAATGGTCCTTTTATTTCTCTGGATACTAAGCTTTGAGGATATTGAACCCAACAGCTGTAAATGGCTGTGTTTCTAGTATTGAGGATAAACCAGAGAATGAACTGACAGCAGAGGAAGTAGAGCAGAGTGAGGGAGGATATCATAATGGTTTCATAGGCCTGGCTTCTGTTATTCCTAAGGTAACTGTGCCCCACTTTTAACTACTTTGAGTAGGATTAAATTTGGTTAGACACAGCATTGAGCATTTTTTAAAAGCTAGTTCAACTTGTTAGCAAAGCATTTTGACTAATAAAATACTATGCTTACTAAAGTAGGGAGAAGCAGAGATAAGACTATCTAACTAATAGAATGAGAAAAATAATTGCAATAGAAAAGAAACAATCAAGAAGACATTAAAATTAGATATATAGAAAAGATTTAATGAAAAATTTAAAACTGCACTGTAGAAAATGATTATTGAATAATAGTGAATTTTAAGAATTAAAACTGTATGATTTTGTAAATGGATGTGATTAATTCATAACAAGGTTATGAGTTCATTTCCTAGTGATTATGCTGATGCTAAGCTTCAAATTTTATTTATCTATATGTTCATTCACTAATTCATTTATTTATATTTATTTATGTTTATTTACTTACCGATTTAGCAGCTAGTATTTATGGGTCATGGTATTTTAGCTTTTCTGCTAACTAAGCTACGAAAACAAATATGACATAGTCCTGTTCCTCTTGGAACCCACAATCTAGTAATGGAAATAGATAATTATAGTACAACCTGCTAGTCCTGTAGATAAAGTAGTACAATAGGAGCAACAAAGACCTAGTGATTCTATTGAAAATTGAAACACCATGTCAAGCATTACCACTGTGAGCATGACATGAAAAATAAAAATCATAAATGCAAAGAGAGTTAATAAATTTGACTGTATAAAAATAACAAAGTTGAAGGCAAACAACATCCTGAAAAAAACATTTACCACACAAATGGCTAGTTTAAATAACATACAAAGAATTTTCACATGCTGATAAGAAACTAATGATAAAATAGGCAAAAGGTCTAAATAAAGCTCTCCAAAAAAAAGGAAATATGAATGCCAGTGAACACACAGACAAAAGACTAATGCTATACATAATAGAAAAACACAAATTTAGACAACAATAAATAATTTTCAAATATTAGCTTGGCAAAGATTAAAAAATTTGAATACTAATTCTCTCTTGGTGAAGATACTAACATGAGGGATAAAGTTTCACATAATTTGGGTCATTAATTCAAGGTTTTTGGAGATTAACTGGGAAAAAGATACTAAACTTAGAGATATAACCCAGCAAATATTTTATATTTGACCCAGCATATATTTAAATTCAAAGATGATAATTACAATGCCATAAGTAATAGTAAATTATTGGAACCAACATAAATATGTCTATTAGCAGAGAATATGTGTCACTTTGGTCACTTTGGCTTTGTTTCAGCAAAAATCAAAGTCCTTAAATAAAAGAGGTGTCAATCTTGCAAAGTGAACAAGAAACTGGTTTTAAGATAGAAGTGGAGAGATTGTGTATAGGGAATGTATGATGAGGAACAAAAACAGCCCAGGAAACAGAAGAGAAATAGAGGAAAACAATCACCTTTGATCGCAGGACTTTGAAATTCCAGAGTGCTATTGATGGTTTAAACCTTCATCACTTGCAAATCTCTTGTAGTTTTGATCTATGTATTTTTTTCCTAGGATCTTTCCACCGAGATTGCTTTAATATTTAAGCAGAAAAAATGCTATCTTTATCAAGTCTCACGTAGAAATTCTTCTGCCTTGATTTTCTACACTACAAAAGAGAATGTTTGGAATTACAGAAAGAACCAATTTACCAGTTCATCTAATCATTCCATTCTTCCTCTTCTATACCACAGTCCTTATCATTCGGGGTCCTCTATTTCTAAATGACTTAAACAATGGAGCTCCTATTTCTCTTGTAGGAACAAACTACCAGATAATAGATCTAATTTTCTGGAAATGTTCATGATGGCGGGCTAAAATACACGAGTCTGATTCATTCCATTTTCTTCATAATATTTGTAACTTCTTTGACCATAATTCTTTTCATGTCCTTTGGATATTTTTGAATGGATATTTCATTTTTCTTCTGCTTGTGCCATCATTTCTCAATTTAACTAATGAAGTATTTTTTGCTAATTGAATTGGGATTGTGACATTATGTAAACCATAATAAATTTTTCTAGAAAAATTAAATGCTAATTAATTGTATTGCTCATAACAGCATCAGACAAAAATGTTTGATTATAAAGCCAGATTTCCAACACCTCGAATTTTTCCTAGAAATACTTTGCTTTTGGTATGGGGTAGTTGTTGAGAAGGAAAGGGTTCTCTGCATTATGACACAAGCTTTAAAATTCATGGCCATTTTTCATACTTTAAAAAGCATTTTGTGGGCTGTACAAGAGAGAAGGGGGGATGGGAGGCTGTCTCAATAGGTTCTGCATTAGCTCATTAAATACTAAAATACCATTTCTATTTTACATAATTTAACATGGCAAACTATAAAAAAGGTGAAACTAGCAACCCCTAGGCATGCGTTTTAAAACATCCTCATTTAGATGCTAATTTTGATTCTAAGTGTATGACTGGCTTAAAAAAAAGCCATTAACAACGGGCCAGATTACTTAAAAGGGATTATTAGGCAAATATGTGAGGGTGTTCTGATACCCAGTGGCCCCTTTTATGACCAACTACAACTACCCTAAGTAGAAAGGATTAAAGTATTTGTTTTAAAATGAAAGAGAAAAATCATACAATAGATTTGAAAAAAGAGAAAAGTAGATAACAATCACCCCAAACATAAATTGTGCAGCTAAAAAACAAGCTTACCTTTTCCCTAGTGCTAGAGGTACTTGGGTTACTGTGATGTCTATAGCATTTACAAATACCAGGCACAGGTTGACTGGACATACTAGTGAAGTGAACTAAAAAAAAAAAAAAAAAAAAAAAAAAAAAAATCTGTTTAATAACAGTCTCCTATCCTGCTTTTTGTGTTACTAAAATCCACCATGACAGGAAAACTGAAACAAGGAAAATAATAGACAAGAGGGAAGGCATGTTATCTCCAGCTGAGACTTAACTCATGACTCGCCAAAATGGTGGAATAATGACATTAAAAATGAAACCTCTCAGACAAGAGAGGTATATGCCCATGTATTACACTGCATAAATCAATGAGTGGTAGAGGATAGGTGGAGGGTTCTGTAAGTCACTCACAATGGAGGAACGCTGAACTGGCCTTGAATATGGTTTGCTGCCAAACTCAGACAAATTTCGCAGTAACAGGAGGACAGAGGAAGTTTGACAAGTAGAGCTAAAACATGCAAACCTGTAGCAACAGCTACATTTCACCTTTGAATAGACAATTAGGCTTTTCCATTTCATAATTGGCTTTTCTGCTTTCAGTCTCTTATATAGCTCAATGTTTTTCTCCAAGAGGTTGCCAGATTAATTTTCTTAAATGGCTTCTTCTTGTGTTATTGCTAATTGTTTAATAGTTTTATAGCTCTTGCAAGAATGTAAACAGTAAAGGGGCAGGAGTTGTTTCTCCCTCATTTTCTCCAGTAAATCCTAAATTTTCCTAAATCCACCCCTCCTTTCCCTATTCATCTGTGTACCGTGGCCCATGCTGTGAATTCCATCTGCAATATCATTTCTACTGTTCTGTATATCTGCCTCTCAAAATCCTACCTGCTTTCAAGTTCGTCAGAAACGTCAGCTTCTTCATTAAACCTTCCTCTTGATCGCGTGTGATCTCTTTTTTCAACTCTCATGGTGCTGCAGTGTTCTCCATTTTATTATAATCTTTCCTTTAATTAAATTCTCAGGCTGCTTCTTTTTTCTCTGCTTCTTCCTTCTTCTTTTTCTTCTTATTTCTTTTTATTTTTTGTTTTATTTTTGCTATTTGACCATAAGCTCCTTAAGGGCAGGAAGTGGAGTATTGTTTGTCTTGCTGTTTCTTCAATATTGTTTTCAAACTGCAGATTTCAACCTATTAGTGGATTTTTAAGTTAATTTAGTGGGTTTATCATCATTTTTATTAGATTATAATATATTATTAATTAGGACAGAATTGAAAATATCAGGATATATTACACATATTAAAGTTAAATATTGTTTCAGAAATATTCAGTCAGAAATGTGTAAGTATATACAGTATTATAATATAAAATATGTTTATTACTATCACTTACAACCAAAATTTCCCAAATCAGGGCCCTACAGCATTTAGCTCAGTTACTTGTACATAATAAACAATAAATAAATATTTTCTTTTTTTTAAAGATTTTATTTATTTATTTGAGAGAGAGAATGAGAGAGAGAGAGAGAGCATGAGAGGGGGGAGGGTCAGAGGGAGAAGCAGACTCCCCGCTGAGCAGGGAGCCTGATACGGGACTCGATCCCGGGACTCCAGGATCATGACCTGAGCCGAAGGCAGTCGCTCAACCGACTGAGCCACCCAGGCGCCCCTAAATAAATATTTTCTAATGAAAGAATTGATTTTCATGAATTTCTTCATTTGCTTTAAAACACCCCTATGTACCATTCAGTTATACGTATTTCTGCAGATAGACTTTAATGTCAAAATAACACTGATAACCTCTGATTCAGTTCAGGAATGTGGGAAGACTTAACATTGACAATGTAATTTGAGAACAGGAGAGGAAAATTTCTGCTGAAGTGGAAAATACTGTTACTTTTTAGAGGCACTTTAATGTTTAGCTTTTGAGGGTTTCTATTTGAATGGTGCGGTCCATTTCTATTCATTCCTAATGCTTTTTGTTTCTTAATTCTAGTCTCATGAAAAGGCTCTAAATAAATGTAGATTTCAATTAAAAGAGGCTAGACTGTTATTTATAATTAACCACCCTAATAGTGTGAGATTGTTTACTAGCCAAATGAAATAGAAATGGTGGCTTTTACAATAAATTCAGGGTTGGAGCTTGTTGCAGCACATTTGACTTTCTGTTATGCCAACACAGCTGGAGGCAGATGGTGGAAGTGGTTCCGAGCAGCCTGCCCATGAATAATGGTAGGCGAGGGGAGCCCAGCCCTGTGGGAGGGCCCTGGCTCTGCCACTTTTAGGAGAGACTCAGAAATACCTCTTTGTGTTTAGAGTATTGTTACCTCTGAACAGGCTAGAGACCTCCTGCTAAAGAGCAGGAAATAGGGAGCAATGCAGTTTGAAATTAAAGTGATTACTTCACACATAAACACCCACACCTCTTAGCAGGCTACACATGGGCTGCGGAGTCTGCCTTCTCTTTCTGGTCAGGCTCACTGGAAGCCCTAAGGCTCTTTTGACCTCAATGAAGATCATAATCTTCTATCCCTACTATTAATATTGACCCATCCCCAGGACTGCATAATGATGTTAAAAGAACAAGCATGGCAATCTTAGGACTTAATATTAATAAACTTCAAGTTGATAAGAAGTTTAAAAATTTTATTTCTGATAGGGTTGTCAACATTGCACCTACGTTCATAGTGTTATGCTCGCTGCCCACACCTCTGTTTTGTATACCTTCACCTGTCCTGTTCCCATTTGTCACTTGTATTTTCTCACTTCCTCTCAACATTCCCTGCTAATTCATACAGTGGAATTGGCAGGATACTGGTGTGAATAACACTGGGTCATCTACAACTCTGGCTATCTCTTCCATAACATTGTCATAGGCAACAACATCCTTCCTTCCCCACGCCTCCTGTGACACTGGTTTAGGACAGGAAAAGTTTTCCTTGACCTTTTTATGGTCCTTGATTGTCCTGAAAATTAAACTGACCAAGACAGATGAATAGGAGAAAAGCATACACATTTATTTAATGTAAGTTTTACATGACACAGGAGCCTTCATAAGGAAATGAAGACCCCCAAAACGGCTAAGCCTGGTTTTGTACTAGGCTTGATTAGAGTAAAAAGACATGGAAAAAGTGATAGGACAAGAAGGTATGAGCTATGGATAGTAAGCTGGGGGAAAAAATAGAAAGCCCTGTTTGTTATACATGCCTCTGGGCATCGTTCTGTCTTCATAGAGAAAGATGCTTCTTTCGATGGTTCTTTTTTTTTTAATTATGTTATGTTAATCACCATATATTACATCATTAGTTTTGATGTAGTGTTCCATTATTCATTGCGTATAACACCCAGTGCTCCATTCAGTACGTGCCCACTTTAATACCCATCACCAGGCTAACCATCCCCCAGCCCCCTCCCCTCTAGAACCCTCAGTTTGTTTGTTGTAGTCCATAGTCTCTCATGGTTCATCTTCCCCTCCGATTCCCCCACCTTCATTTTTCCCTTTCTATTATCTTCTTTTTTTTTCTTTTGTCATATAATGTATTATTTGCTGCAGAGGTACAGGTCTATGATTCAACAGTCTTACACAATTCACAGTGTTCACCATAGCACATACCCTCCCCAATGTCTCTCACCCAACCACCCCATGCCTCCCACCCCCGCCACTTCAACAACCCTCAGTTTGTTTCCTGAGATTAAGAATTCCTTATATCAGTGAGATCATATGATACATGTCTTTCTCGGATTGACTTATTTTGCTCAGCATAATACCCTCCAGTTCCATACACGTCATTGCAAATGGCAAGATTTCATTCCTTTCGATGAATGCATAATATTCCATTGTATATATGTACCACATCTTCTGTCGATGGACATCTTGGCTCTTTCCATAGTTTGGCTATTGTGGACATTGCTGCTATAGACATTGGTGCACATACCCCTTCGGATCCCTCCATTTGTATCTTTGGGCTAAATACCCAGTAGTGCAATTGCTGGGTCATATGATAGCTCTATTTTCAACTTTTTGAGGAACCTCCATACTGTTTTCCCGAGTGGCTACACCAGCTTGCATTCCCACCAACAGTGTAGGAGGGTTCCCCTTTCTCTGCATCCCCACCAACATCTGTCGTTTCCTGACTTGTTCATTTTAGCCATTCTGACTGGTGTGAAGTGGTATCTCATTGAGGTTTTGATTTGGATTTCTCTGATGCCGAGGGATGTTGAGCACTTTTTCATGTGTCTGTTGGCCATTTGGATGTCTTCTTTGGAAAAATGTCTGTTCATGTTTTCTGCCCATTTCTTGATTGGATCATTTGTTCTTTGGGTGTTGAGTTTGTTAAGTTCTTTATAGGTTTTTGGATACTAGCCTTTTATCTGATACGTCATTTGCAAATATCTTCTCCCATTCTGTGGGTTGTCTTTTGGTTTTGTTGACTGTTTCTTTTGCTGTGCAAAAGCTTTTTATCTTGATGAAGTCCCAATAGTTCACTTTGCCCTTGCTTCCCTTGCCTTTGGCGATGTTTCTAGGAAGAAGTTGCTGTGACTGAGGTTGAAGAGGTTGCTGCCTGTGTTCTCCTTTAGGATTTTGATGGACTCCTGTCTCACGTTTAGGTCTTTCAACCATTTTGAGTCTATTTTTATGTGTGGTATAAGGAAATGGTCCAGTTTCATTCTTCTGCATGTGGCTGTCCACCATTTGTTGAAGAGACTGTCTTTTTTCCATTGGACATTCTTTCCTACTTTGTCGAAGATTAGTTGACCATAGAGTTGAGGGTCCATTTCTGGACTCTCTATTCTGTTCCATTGATCTATGTGTCTGTTTTTGTGCCAGTACCATACAGTTTTGATGATAACAGCTTTGTAATAGAGCTTGAAGTCGGGAATTGTGATGCCACCAGCTTTGCTTTTCTTTTTCAACATTCCTCTGGCTATTTGGGGTCTTTTCTGATTCTATACAAATTTTAGGATTATTTGTTCCATTTGTTTGAAGAAAGTGGATGGTATTTTGATAGGGATTGCATTAAATGTGTAGATTGCTCTAGGTAGCATTGACACCTTTACAATATTTGTTCTTTCAATCCATGAGCATGGAATGTTTTTCCATTTCTTTGTGTCTTCCTCAATTTCTTTCCCTGAGTATTTTATAGTTTTCTGAGTACAGAGCCTTTGCCTCTTTGGTTAGATTTATTCCTAGGAAGCTTATGGTTTTGGGTGCAATTGTAAATGGGATCAACTCCTTAATTTCTCTTTCTTCTGTCTTGTTGTTGGTGTATAGGAATGCCACTGATTTCTGTGCATTGATTTTATATCCTGCCACTTTACTGAATTCCTGCATGAGTTCTAGCAGTTTTGGGGTGGAGTCTTTTCAGTTTTCCACATAAAGTGTCATATCATCTGTAAAGAGTGAGAGTTTGACTTCTTTGCTGATTCGGATGCCTTTTATTTCTTTTTGTTGTATGATTGCTGTGGCTAGTACTTCTAGTACTATGTTGAACAGCAGTGGTGACAGTAGACATCCTTGCCGTGTTCCTGACCTTAGGGGGAAAGCTCTCAGTTTTTCCCATTGAGAATGATATTCGCTGTGGGTTTTTCATAGATGGCTTTTGTGATATTGAGGTATGTGCCCTCTATCCCTATACTCTGAAGAGTTTTGATCAAGAAAGGATGCTGTACTTTGTCAAATGCTTTTTCTGCATCTACTGAGAGGATCATATGGTTCTTGTTCTTTCTTTTATTAATATATTGTATCATATTGATTGATTTGCGGATGTTGAACCAACCTTTCAGCCCAGGGGTAAATCCCAATTGGTCGTGGTAAATAATCCTTTTAATGTACTGCTGGATCCTATTGGCTAGTATTTTGGTGAGAATTTTGGCATCCATGTTCATCAGGGATATTGGTCTGTAATTCTTTTTGATGGGGTCTTTGGTTTTGGGATCAAGGTAATGGTGGCCTCATAAAACGAGTTTGGAAGTTTTCCCTCCATTTCTATTTTTTTGGAACAGTTTCAGAAGAATAGGTATTAATTCTTCTTTAAATGTTTGGTAGAATTCCCCTGGGAAGCCATCTGGCCCTGGGCTCTTGTTTGTTGGGAGATTTTTGATTATTGCTTCAATTTCCTCAGTGGTTATAGGTCTGTTCAGGTTTTCTATTTCTTCCTGGTTCAGTTTTGGTAGTTGATACATCTTTACGAATGCATCCATTTCTTCCAGATTATCTCAATTGCTGGCATATAGTTGCTCATAATATGTTCTTATAATTGTTTGTATTTCTTTGGTGTAGGTTGTGATCTCTCCTCTTTCATTCTTAATTTTATTTATTTGGGTCATTTTTCTTTTTGATAAGTCTGGCCAGGGGTTTATCAATCTTGTTAATTCTTTCAAAGAACCAGCTCCTAGTTTCATTGATCTGTTCTACTGCTCTTTTGCTTTCTGTTTCATTGATTTCTGCTCTGATTTTTATTATTTCTCTTCTCCTGCTGGGCTTAGGCTTTATTTGCTGTTCTTTCTTCAGCTCCATTAGGTGTAGGGTTAGGTTGTGTATTTGAGACCTTTCTTGTTTCTTTTTTTTTTTTTAAAGATTTTATTTATTTATTCATGAGAGACAGAGAGAGAGAGAGAGAGAGGCAGAGGGAGAAGCAGGCTCCCAAGGAGCAGGGAGCCCGATGTGGGACTCGATCCCAGGACTCTGGGATCATGACCTGAGCCGAAGGCAGATGCTTAACCATCTGAGCCACCCAGGCACCCAAGACCTTTCTTGTTTCTTGAGAAAAGCTTGTATTGCTATATATTTTCCTCTTAGGACTGCCTTTGCTGCATCCCAAAGATTTCGAACAATTGTGTTTTCATTTTCATTTGTTTCCATGAGTTTTTTAATTCTTCTTTAATTTCCTTGTGACCCATTCATTCTTTAGTAGGATGCTTTTAGCCTCCATGTATTTGAGTTCTTCTGACTTTCCTCTTGTGATTGAGTTCTAGTTTCAAGGCATTGTGGTCCAAAAATACGCAGGGAATGATCCCAATCTTTTGGTACCTGTTGAGACCTGATTTGTGACCTAGGATGTGATCTATTCTGGACAATATTCCATGAGCACTAGAGAAGAATGCGTATTCTGTTTCTTTGGGATGGAATGTTCTCAATATATCTGTGAAGTCCATTTGGTCCAGTGTGTCATTTAAAGTCTTTATTTCCTTGTTGATCTTTTGCTTAGATGATCTGTCCATTTCAGTCAGGTGGGTGTTAAAGTCCCCTACTATTATTGTATTGTTGTTGATGTGTTTCTTTGATTTTGTTATTAATTAGCTTACATAATTAGCTGCTCCCATGTTAGGGGCATAGATGTTTACAATTGTTAGATCTTCTTGTTGAATAGACCTTGTAAGTATGATATAGTGTCCCTCCTCATTTCTTATTATAGTCTTTGGTTTAAAATCTAATTTGTCTGATATAAGGATTGCCACCCCAGCTTTCTTTTGGTGTCCATTAACATGGTAAATGGTTTTCCACCCCCTCACTTTCAATCTGGAGGTGTCTTTGGGTCTAAAATGAGTCTCTTGCAGACAGCATATCGATGGGTCTTGTTTTTTTTTTTTTTATCCAATCTGATGGCATGTGTCTTTTGATTGGGGCATTTAGCCCATTTACATTCAGGGTAACTATTGAAAGATATGAATTTAGTGCCATTGTATTGCCTGTCAGGTGACTGTTACTGAATATTGTCTCTGTTCCTTTCTGGTTTATGTTACTTTTAGGCTCTCTCTTTGCTTAGAGGACCCCTTTCAACAGTTCTTGTAGGGCTGGTTTCGTGTTTGCAAATTCCTTTAGTTTTTCTTTGTCCTGGAAGCTTTTGATCTCTCCTATTTTCAATGACAGCCTAGCTGGATATAGTATTCTTGGCTGCATATTTTTCTCATTTAGTGCTCTGAATATATCATGCCAGTCCTTTCTGGCCTTCCAGGTCTCTGTGGATAGGTCTGTTGCCAATCTAATGTTTCTACCATTGTAGGTTACAGATCTCTTGTCCTGAGCCGCCTTCAGGATTTTCTCTTGGTCTCTGAGACTCCTAAGTTTTACTATTAGATGTTGGGGTTTTGACCTATTTTTATTGATTTTGAAGGGGGTTCTCTGTGCCTCCTGGATTTTGATGCCTGTTTCCTTCCCCACATTAGGGAAGTTCTCTGCTATAATTTGCTCCAATATACCTTCTGCCCCTCTCTCTCTTTCTTTCGGGCAGAGATTGGGAGGCTGCCTTGTTCACTCTCATCCTCCAAAGCTTATGGAAAGCTTGCAGGGAACAAAAGCTCCCGAGAGCAAACCCAAGCAGATTACTTAGCCCAGAAGGACACTGGAGGAGCAGTGTCTCGACTGTGCCGTGGATCACGGTTTATGGCAACCCTGAACTGAGAGCCCACTCCTCAGCTTCCTCTCTGCAGCCGGATTCCCCACTTTGATACCGAGTGCAGCTCTGCTGCACTCAGGCATCCCTGGTCTTTCTGTGACCCCGAGGGTCCTGAGACCACTCGGTCCTGTGAGGGTTCCACCCCCTGCTTAGCCAATGGAGCAACGTCCCTCAGCAGAGCAGACTTCTAAAAGTTCCAATTTTGTGCTCTGCTGCTCCATCACTTGCCGGTAGCGGCTGATGGAGGCCCCCTCCCCCGCCGTCTATCTTCCCGAATATCACCTGGGATTCACTTCTCCACACGTCCTACCTTCCAGAAAGTGGTCGCTTTTCTGTTCAGAGAGTTGCTGCTATTCTTTTCTTCGATCTCCCATTGAGTTCGTAGGTGTTCAGAATGGTTTGATCCCTATCTAGCTGAATTCCTGGGACCAGATGAAATTTAGGTCTCCTACTCCTCCTCCATTTTGCTCCTCCCTTGCAAAGATGCATCTTTCCTTCAGGTTTAGGGAAGGCACCTCTCACATGAAGGTCTTTCCACCTGGTTCAGGGAAGAAGAGAGATCCGAGAGTCCTTCCTGCCATTTTTCAGATTCCTTCAGCTTAAAATATTCAGTATGCCAGGGCATCCTATTTTGGGGAACCATGTTCTGAGTCCCATCACTTACATGACAACAAGATAGGACTGTCCTTTAAGAAATTAAAGAGGTTTGAATTATTTAGCTTGAAGGTTATTGTTAATTAGTTGAAGTCTTGAGTTCAGTAAGAGTTATTTTTTAGAAGATAGTATTTTTCTTCCAGTCACAATAGAATAAAAATAATTTTGTTAACATGCTAGCATATGGTTTTCCTTAGTCTCATGTCTAAAGTATTTGGTTGGGACGACTATAGATTGTTCTTTGGCATCAAAAGCATTCCTAAATGTCAGCATGTGAGCTAATGCCAATTTTTAACCTAGAGCTGTTTTGTATAAAATAGTAGTCACTGGTCACATGTGGCAATTTTAATCCTAATTTAAATGAAAAAAAATAAAATAAATTCATTTCCTTAATTGAAATAGTCACATGTCAAGTGATTGATATTTACATATTTAGTGTCTAGCCTACTGAACAGTGCAGGTATAGAACATTTCCATCATTGCAGAAAGTTTTATGGCTAACACTGTTCTAGAGACTTCTAGCCTTAGTTCCATACTACAGGATTCCAGGATAGCATATAGAACCCAAGTGGCTGTTTTGACAAGTTGTATACTAGCTGGATGTTTTATTGTCCATTGAATGTCAAGTTTTTTTTTTTTTTTTTTTTTTTTTTTTTTTAGGAATCAGAAGTATCCAGGGGTACTTTGTTGAGATTATTGAATGGGTGGGGTAGAAAGTGGTCCTTTTTTTTGGTAAATATTTATTATTTTCTTTGTACCATGCAATGTGCTAGATACTGAAATTAGCATAGCTATAAAAAGACATGATTCCCCCCAACCCTCATGCTGATAAAATTAGAATTAGGGACACAAATAGAAACTAAATGCACACATCTTTAAGTGATAGAATCCCAGATCCTTTCCTTCTCTAATACAGAATGAAAGAAAAAAATGTAAGAGTGCTGAACATGAAGGAAATCATTTAAATTGGCAACTAACTTCCTGGTAATTCATTTAGTTTCAGGAGCATCTAGTCGTTTAGGTCAAACTGAAGACAGTCCTTAAAACCTAAATGCATTTCAGCCTATGGTCAGGGAAAGAACAGCGTAAGAAAGAATAAATGAAGCTGAGGAAGGGTAAAGGGAGAGAACAAGGGGTATGCCTGTTTTAGAGTAGACCCTTAGAATGGAATTTGGAAAAAGCATTCAGAACTTTGACTCGTCTCAGAAATGTATGAGCCATGCATACATTCATTCATGTGCTTGTTCATTCATCTATTTGGGATTTTTTGTGTGTGTGTTTGGCAGTGTACTAAAAATCTTAAGAGTCAAAGAACTTTACGATCTATTTAATTTCAGCCTATAGTTATGATACAGCTGGAATGTACTGGAACTAGATCCAAAATTTGAATGTACTTTTCATATAGTTAATGAAAGAGATAGAAAATCCCTGTTCCATTATGTTTTTATGATGCCTATTTAAAATTTGGAAGCCTTGAAAGAAGGCTTGTATACTCCCAAATGAATTTGGTTTTAGCTCTCCTTTGCTTGGTTCAGGCAAGTTTGATTTCACCCAGGTGTTTGTCTGCCCATAGGGTGAAGTGAGGAAATAGATTTGAAAGAACATGGTGAGTATCTCCAGGACTGTGTCTAAATGGACATTTAGATCATTAGATTGCTGTGTTTTTTTTGTTTTTTTTCCTGGTAACCTAGAGGTAAATTGCCCGTTTGTGGTCAGATGCAATCGAGTGCCAATGATATCTCTTTGAAGATTGTTCCTCAAACTTCTAAATATCTTCTTGCACTTTGGTGTTTCTATCTTCTTGCTAAAAATTATCTCTTTCCAATTACCACATGCTCTACTGGTTTTCTGTGCTTCTAATCCTATTATATTGCATGGCTTCCTTTACAAAATTAATAAATTTCTTTAATTTTTGTGACTCATACACAAGGCACACTTATTGATTTTAATTATCCTGGGACTATGCTTTAAGTAACAAGGCTCTGAAGCCTCATCTAAATAATATTTGGTTATTTACTTGGATAGTTACTTAAATGCTCAACCCATAAGCTGTATGAGGGCAGGAATTGAATTTGTCTGGTCCAGTGATGGTTTCCCATCACCAAGTACTTGACTGTATGACTGGCACATAATTTGCCATGTCCCCCTACACACACACACACACACACACACACACACACACACACACACACACACACAGTTGTTGAAGGGATAAACATGGATGTGTTTGTTGGCATGTAATCATGACCTTTTCTCTTACACATAGGTCTTCAGAATTTTAGTGGAAATTATTGGAATGATGCTCTAGTGTGTATTGCATATTGTATAGACTGCATTCTTTCTTCCCTGGTATATTTGGAAATAAATTACTTTGTATTTATTTTCTTTTCTCACGAAAGTTATGGATAAAGCTGGTGCCAGATTCTGGACATAGAAACAGGCTAATGCTTTGAGCAAAGGCTTGGGGTTCTTCTAGGTGGGTGTATAATTGATGGTATGATTCTTGCTAGAAAAGCAGAATTTCTAGGCTTGAATCCTGACTCCACTGTTTATTAGTTCTACAGACTTTAGCAAGTTACTTAACTTCTCTATGCCTCCGTTTCTTATTTGTAAGATGAAAATGATAATTGCACATACCTTACATACATTGTAAAATGCTTAAAATTGTGCCTGGCAAACTGTCAGTGCTCAATTAATTTTAGGTATTATTCTTTTATTTCCCCAAGACTGTGAACCTGTTGTCAAATGTAATAAATGTTTAACATTTGAAAGAATGAGTGCATGGTAAACACTTTCCTCTATGTAGAACAGAACTCTGTGAGAATTTTTTTTTTTTTTATTCCTGCTATAATGGAAGGATATAGAGAACTGAAATACATCCATCTAGCATTCAGGACTCTTTACTGGTATGGAAGAACAAGGTGAGATCCACATGTGAATAACCTTTTGCTTCTTAAAATGTGTCATTTTACTGCTATTCATTAATTGATTCCATGCTGCCAGGTTTATTTATCATTAGATTGCATAAAAGGCATTATTTTTACACATATTGAATAAAAATTATGGGAATTTGCCTGCAAGCAATAGATGGAATACAAAAGTTTATTTTATTAAAATTAAATTAATAATAAGAAATAATACTAACATCAACAATAATATCAATTGGCATTTATTGAATACTATGTACCTTCATATATTTATATAAATCATCTTATTTAGTCCTCTCAATACCCCTATGCTATAGGAGCCAGTATTAACCCTATTATGATGAGACCAATGTTTGGAAAGTTAACTAACTTGGCTCATGTCATATAGTAAATTGGGTCTCAGGACCCAGGTAATCTGATATAAAAACATGGCGATATAACATGATACTCTCATAGCTTAGGTGAGATGTGTCAGTTAGCAGTGCTCTGGTGAACCATCTGAAAAGAGAAATGGAAGTCTGAGTTGTGTGTTGATTTTCATGGTGAAAATGCTCCCTCCATAGTTGGCTTCAAGGTGCCAGTGTGACATCATCCAGCTCCAAGAATCCTGAACCTTGATAACCAGCTCAAGGTCCCCCCTCCAACCCCAAGCCCTCCAGCCCCCCAGCACTGGTGGGGATAACTAAGTCTATCACAGTAGCTCAGGACCTTCCTTCTATAAGATGTTTGGCAGTGGCAGTGATATGAAGGTTAGCATGTTAGCATATGTTAGATATGAAGGTTAGCGTCAGCAGGTTAGCATATGCCCAGCAGGGATAATATTTCATGCTCTACACATGAAAGAAAAGAGAAAGAATCTGGACTAAGCAGAGCATGTGGTCTTAGGAAGGAAGAATTTGAATTTAGGATGGTTTGGCAGAGAAAACCAGGAACCAGTTGCTGGAAAGGATTGGTCTTGGTCTAGGGATTTATGATAATAATAAGAAAAACAAAACAAAACAAAATAATAGTAAAAGAAAACACCCCAAAACTTCCTTGTTAATTAAGATAAAGATCTGATGGCAGAAACACTTGCTATTAATGTTCCTTGAGAGAGAAAACTGATAAAAGAATAATCATATTTTCTATTTCTGTGAATTCATAGGAACTCTCCCACAGAAATATGTCTCAGCATTGTCTGAAGGTACATTAGACTATGAAAGTAAAAAGAGGAACTTGCTCATTTAGCTGCCTTAAGCCATTTCTAGAATAAGATCTGATATCTGTATATGTGTATATGTAGATAGATGTGTATATGAATTTACATATACATATATGGTTCATCGATACTTGGGTATCTAACAAAACACCTTTTGATGTGTTGAAGCATCTAGCTTTACATTTATGGAGTGCCTGCTAGCTCACTCTTGCTCATGTTCACCTTCTGGAACCATGAAGGTTGTAAAGTGAATGGAAATTAGTTGTATATGGGTGCTCATCAGACACTGAAGGACACAGTTGGGTTGAAGCAGCTGTTATTTTCTGGCAGAGACTAAATCATTTCGAATGCTGCAGAAGAGAAGCTTCCTGTCAACTGGTGGCACTTACCACAAGGGAGCAGAAGCCTTTTTACACCTGCTTTAATCTGCAACTCTAGGAATTCATTCATTTTTCTCACATGGCAATGTCTGCTTTTCTCATTCACAACAAGAAAAATCTATGAACAGACTGACCCTATTGCTCCTGCAGTGTCTGTGCAGACAGGTGTTTGTATATATGGATAGCGGGATGGGAAGAATTAGTTCCTTTTTAAGATTTACCTGTCATCTTCTGTTTCACCTAAACTAAGCCATTGGTATATAGGACAAATACTAGCTGAGGCTGGAGGAATTAACATTTTTTCTTGCATATCCAGGAATGTGGTCAGACTCCAGGGATGGTGAAAGGAAGGTCAGAGTTAAAGGAAAAGCACACTTGTTTCAATTACTTTGGATCTCACAATGTTAGTTATTATACTTTGTTGCTCAACAAATAGAATTGATTTTAAGCCCTAAACAAGATTTTTAAAAATATCACATGGGTTTACATGGGTCTGTTGCCTTTGGATTGCTTTATTTATTCACACACACACACACACATTCTCTAATAAAATGATAGTTGAATTCTGTTCTTACTTTAGTCATTAGAGTTAATGAACTTCCAGAAAACTCAGTGTCTACTTTCATTGTCTTTTCAAGAGTGTCAGCAAAGCTGGCTCCTGAATTTATTCCACTAACTTTATTGTACAGGCTTCTGGACAGTCAGAAGAATGCTTGTATTAGGCCAAGGTACTGTTATGTATTTATTTTTTCAAAGCACAATTACCAAAATGGAGGAAGGAGCCAGACATCTGTCCTGTTCAGAGAATAGCAATTCATAGTCTACAACCAGATAGCTATTTTCCAAGAAGCCATAAAATTCAACTCAATTTAATTTACATTTTACTCAGTACCTACAGGGTGATGTAGCACTATACTAGATACTATCAAATACCCAGAATCTAAGGAATGTGACAAACTATTGCTGCCCTATTTTAAGCCTCCTTAGTATTTACAGTAATAAACAGGTGACAAAGAAAGAAGGAAAGAAAGAAAGAAAGAAAGAAAGAAAGAAAGAAAGAAAGAAAGAAAGAAAGATCCTCTCTATAAAACTTCATTATTGTTCTAGCTACATAATAAAGTACTTCAAATCTCTCTACATCTGCTTATAGGTGGTTCTTTTAATGAATATCTAGTTAGCTAATTTGCCATTAAAAAAAGATTTATGTATTTATTTTAGAGACAGAGAGAGTGAGCAGGGGGAGAGGGAGAGAGAGAATCCCAAGCAGACTCCCTGCTGAGCATGGAGCCTGACATAGGGCTCTGCCCCAGGACCCTGAGATTATGACCTGAGCTGAAATCAAGAGTCAGACGCTTAACTGACTGAGCCACCCAGGCGCCCCCTAATTTGCCATTTTTAAAAAAGTATTTGAAAATATTCACTTTTCCTGTATTTCTTTTTCATTTTGTTTAACAAAATGAGTAGCAACATTCACAAATGATTTTTTAAAGATTAGTGAGTGACCTCATGTATTGTAATATGTAAAAAAAAAAGGAGCCAATGTCTTCACACTATATAAATTTAAAAATTGTTGAAAAATTTTATTTCAATGCAGGTGTGAATTTCATAGTTTTTTTTCTTCCTTTTTTGTGTTCAATTTTGGAACTTAATAATTTGGTTGAAGACCTTAACATTTTAGTTGTTCGTGTAAATAATAAATTAAAGAGTGTCAGACAGACATATCACTAGAGTATAAAATGTCATTGTAAATCAAGAAGGATCAGCAAGATCAATTTTAATATAATCACTTAAAGAATTGTTTCAAATCTCATTAAAGTTATTTCTAGTAATAACCATAATGGAAGCAGTAAAGCAAAAATGTGTGCACATGAGTTGATGTCTAGACAAATTTAAACGATTGTATACTTCTGACATCTGTCCTGTTTGACCCAAATAATATAAAAGGTGGGGGAGGGGCTCAAGATGGTCGAATTTTGTCACAAAAAACAGAAGTCTTCCTGGTTGAATATGGGGTCTGAAATTAATAGGCCAATTTACATTCTATGAAAATCATCTCATGGTTATGTGATTTAAGACATGAATTTGATGCTTTAACAAACTCTATGGAAAATCAGATTTTTCAGTTCAAGAGCTCCATGAGTTTATTTTGTTGTGTTTTGCATTAGTTATGTGTGCTGGCTTTTAAGTTTAGTTTGAAGTTTAGCTAATTCAAACAGAAAGTTGCCAATTTACTGAAATTTTCTTTTGGTGAGTAAAACACCCCCAAATCACTTGTTTTTATAGTTTCAGGTTTTCAGTTTTCCAGAATATTTTCAAAAGATTAATAAGAGTTCACTAATAAAATTTTTATATTCCAACTTTTATAGTTTGGAATGACTATATATATACATTTGTGATTTTCTTAAATATGCATTACTATTCAGAATTACACAACTGAAAACTTTTTTCTAATGAAATAACATTTCCTTATATTTACCTTGTGTTTCCTACATTTACAAAATGCTTTCACATTAATATCTTGGACAATGTTGTTGCCCTTGAATGAGAATATGAATGAATTCATCATCTGATTTTATTCTCACAACTACCCTGAGAAATTCAGTTTTATTACTTCTACATTTCAAAAACAAATGGAAGTTCAGAAGCCACAGAGGTTTTACTGGCAGAACTGAGTCTAAAAACCAAAATAAACTTATTCTCATTTGAGTCTTACTTGCTCTACATTTTTAATTAATAAGAAATTATTACACCATTTTGCCTGTTATTGTCTATCCTAAACATTATTGCAACATAAATCTCACTGTCAAACATGTTTCAAATTTGTGGAAATACCCATTTTACTAAATCTTAAACTTGCAACAAACATTTATTGGGTATCTACTATGTACGAGACACTGAACAAAATGGGAACAAATTCTGCCCTTTTGAAGGTTATAATGTAGAGGGAGAGAGTGTCAATAAACACAGTAAGTCAATGATGCAATATGTTAGCAGGTGTTAAATACTGTGGAGAAATAAGCAGTAGGGATTTAGGAGGGGTGCCCTGGGGCAGGGCAGCCTGTCTAGTAGGGGAAGCATGAGGAGGCCAGGATAATTGAAGTGGATGGGGGTCAGGGGTAAATGATCAGGTCAGAGGACAGAGGTGGGGGTATATGGCAAAGATCATAGAGGCCATATAAGCTATTGAATGATCTGTGGCTTTTATGTTCATTGAGGTGGTAAGTCATTGGAGGGCTTTGAGCAGAAGAGTGACATAATTTAATTTATGTTCTAGCAGTATTGGTCTGGTACTACTGTCAAGGATGGACTTTAGGGGATGTGATGGAAACAAAAAGACCTATTCAGTAGCTATTGGAATAATCCAAGTGAAAAATGATGTTAGTGTGAAAAACATGATGGCAGTGTAGATGGTAAGAGATTGATACATTTGGAATGTGCCACGGGCAGGATTTGCTAATGGATTGGATGTGAGGGAGAGGGGAAAACAACAAATTAAAGACAACTCTCCAAGATGTCTGGATTTAGCAACTAATAACATTGGATTTCCATCAACTGATATAGAAAAGACTGGGAAAATCAAGTTTGGGAGTGGAGGGAGTTTGTTTTAACATGTTTAGTTTGTGATGTCATTTAGCCATCTAGAGCAAATGTTTGAGCAGTTTGTATAGAAGAGTCTAGAATTCAGGAGAGTTTGGAATGGATATATAAATTTGTTAGTTTTTAGGGTATATACATAATACATAAAGTCTTGACATTAGGTGGGATAAGCTATGGTGTGAGTCTAGATAGAGAAGAAAGAACAACCAAGAACTGTGCCTTTATCCACGCCAATGTTCAGCATTTGGGAGATGAAAGAGTTGGAAAAGGAGGTGGAAAAGCAGTGACAATGAGTTAGGGAGTGAGGTTGGAACCCAAGAAGCCAAGTGAAGAAAGTGTTTCAAGGAGAAAAGATCAAGTATGATATCACATTATGGAGTTTCAGAAGAGGGTTGAACATAAAAGCCTCATAGTAGAGTGGGTTCAAACAGGAGTGGAGAGGAAATTGTAATGGTTGATATATAAAATCTTTCAAAGAATTTTGCTATTTAGAGTGATAGAAAAGTAGGTCTTAGGTGGGTGGAGAAATGAAACTAAGTAGCTTTTTTTTTGAGAAGGGAAATACAGCATATTTATATGCTGATGGGAATAATTCAGTAGAGAGGGAAAAATGTTAGCATGAAAGAGGAGAATTTCTGGAACAATGTTCTTGGATAAGCAACAGAAATAGGATCTAATTCATGGTGAAGTGGATTGTTTGGCAGTACAGTTAGCTTATCCTTAGTAACAGGAAAGAAGGCAGAATTGAGGGCACAATTATGGGTGGATGGAGGATGTAGTAATGAAAATGTGGAATGCCTGTTTTCTCAGTGAAATAGGGAGCAAGGACAGATGCTGAGCATGAGAAGAGCAGAGGTTGTAGCTGCTGGAAATCTGAGAAGAGAAAGCATGAAATTAATATGTGGGAGAGCAGAATAAACTTGGGAAAAAGAGTATAATTACTGGCCAGTCATAAGTGCCTGTTAAGTTCTCATGGACATAAAAAAAAACAAATCATTAAATCATCCAGTTGATATTTATTTCTTCTTATGATGCCAGCTACTATCAGACACAAAGAAGTTACAGATTATGGTGCTTGCTCATAGGGAAATGATGATTCATTTGTGAAAATGAGATATGTACAATATCTTAATACTATTAAGATGCAATACTATAATATGCAATTTAAAAGGAATTCAACACATTTTTTTTTACAGATCTACTTTTTGCCATATAGTAAGTACTGTGGGGGAACAATAGCATGTAGTCTCTGTCTTTAGGGTTATACAAGCTCAGAATTTAATGAAAGAGATAACCACATCATAATAATAGAAAGCCTGAGATAAATGCAATGGAATTCCATGAGAGAGAGAGAGAGATCAGTCCCAATTGGGGGATTTAAGAAAGCCTCAAGAAAAACACAGGGCTTGATATTGGCTCTCAAGGATGTGTAGGACTTTAACAAATGGAACAAATGGATGATAGTAGCAAATTCTGTATCATATGAAATGATATATATGGCATATAATTAGGTATTAACTTAAGAGCATTCAAAATAAATACAAAAGCTTAAGAGAAGGAGGTATTTTTATGTTGTTCAGTAGTGGAACAGGTAGAAATCAAACTAGGCAAGATAGATTGGAGGTTTTTAAATTAAATCAAATTTTAATTATCTACTCTGGAATAATCCTTTCACCCAAGAGGAATTCCAACAATAGCAACTGTAAACATTTGTTTATCAGTTAGACGCCCTATAAAAACTGAACATTTTATATTCAGTATCTCATTTAATGCCTAAGCATGAAGAAAAGGCTTAGAGGAAGTTGCCCAGAGTTGTACAGCTATTTAACTGCACAGGACCTGCCATATCCCTTGGGTTCCAGAAGCATTTTACTTAGAACAGTTCTTTATTAAATGACTTATTCAGCCTCATATATTCCTAAACTGAATTGGTGAATTAAAGAAGAGAGGTTGTGTGCCCATATAACCTGTTTGGATCCCATTTCTTGGTTGGATCTGCTTCTGACTAGCTATTGGTTACCTTATCTCTAACTTTTAGTTTTCTCAACTGTCAAATGAAAATTGTATTTCAATTTCATAGGAATAAAGTAATGACTAAATGAAAAAAAGTAGTATTTGATAGCTTTATCTGGATTAACTATGATTGTGCACCTATAATTAATTATTAGATGTTAAGTAAAACATAAGACTTTGATTCAGCATCTCTTCTTGTTTGGGACAATAGTATTTCATGGCCAACTGGCATCATTGACCAAGATTTTATTTTATTTTTTTTTCAAAGATTTTATTTATTTATCTGAGAAAGAGAGAATGAGAGAGAGAACATGAGAGGAGAGAGGGTCAGAGGCAGAAGCAGACTCCCCGCTGAGCAGGGAGCCCGATATGGGACTCGATCCTGGGACTCCAGGATCATGACCTGAGCTGAAGGCAGTCACTTAACCACCTGAGCCACCCAGGTGCCCCTTGACCAAGATTTTAAAGGTATTAATGGCCTCAAGTGAAACAGTCCAGTATGGTGTGATGATTATACACAATAGATTCATGTATAAAATGATGTTTCATTTGATTTAAGGAGTAACTTTCAAACAGAATTCTCAGATAGTGTATAGTGTTTATGATAAGCTTTTCTTGTTACATTTCTATTTTTGGATCACTGAAATTTATTCACTTTTGTTTTATTTTTATTAACTTTCATAACAAGGAACTATGACTATTGTATTATGACTATATCTATATCTAATTGAGTATAAAAACTATATGTTTATAGTTTATTATTAGTCACAGTGCTACCAATTCCAGAAACTTAATTCTATTAGTTTGGCTTTGTTTTGTTTTGAATTAATCTTAGGAAAAAAAATTTACCAAAAAATTCATTTTATGGTACAAAGCAAGAGTCAGGTGTGAAAAACAAACAAAAAAACGAGCATTAAAAAGGACAGTTTTAGTTTTTAAATGTCAGTAACTTTTGTACTACTACAACAAAAAAAACCCTTATTTATTTTACCTGTATTCATTATGGCTTTGGTGTAATTAAACATGTGACTTTGCAAAGTGTTTCATGGCTCACAGCAGAATGTATACTTTACATTCCATATGAAAATAGACACACAAAAGGAAATATGCCTTTTGAAAATGCAAGGATGAAGTCAATTATCTTTCTATTGGGACAGTTTGGGGAGAAAAAGAGAGAAGAGACCCTTAATTAAAATTTTATTTTTAAAATACAATTTACACAAATAAGGGCTTCCAGCTTTTTCAAATGCATTGTGTTCTGCTTCTCAGTATAGCACTTGTAGAGAGCACTCAGTCTCTTATAAAATAATGAGTAATGCAAATTACTTACAAAATAATTGAGTAATGCAAATCATGGTCTTGATTTTATCAGTTCCAGCATTTTTTTTTGATCCAGTAATGTAAAAGTATGACAAACCAGATTAGCATTTTCCAAAGTGTGTTCCTTGGAGTATATACATCAGAGATTTTTTTTAAAGACTTTATTTATTTGAGAGAGAGAGAGAGATTGAGAGAACAAGTGGGAATAGAAGCAGAGGGAGAAGCAGACTCTCCACTGAGCAGGGAGCCCTTGAAGTGGGGCTTGATCCCGGGACTCCTAGAACATGACCTGAGCTGAAGTCAGATGCTTAACTGACAGCCGCTGAGGCGCCCCACTGAGAGCTTTTAATGTGTAAACATTGTGCGTTGTGAATTTTCCAGCATATGCAGCACTTCATAGGTTGCTAAAATTCTTTCACAGTGGAATTCCTAATGTATACCTTAGGAAAGCTGACGCATATCAAATTAAATCCACTTTTCTTCTAGGGTTTCCAGACCCAGTTCCAAACTGGGGAGGAGGGGGTCTCAGTCGCAAAACACCAATTATAGAACACCAGGTGTCAGAGAATTCAACTCAATTCTGACACTATCTTCCTGGAGACAGCATCAGATTCCAGAGGTTAAGGGTTCAGTTCTACAAGACTGCCCTCCACCCCCTACTTCAGATGCCAGTGGCAAGCCCTAGGATGTGACCTGTGCTTTTGACCAACCAGCTGCAGACTGGAAGTTCCAACGGCCTCTTCCTTAGGTTTGATTAATTTGCTAGAGCAGCTCAAAGAACTCAGGGAAGCACTTACTTATATTTACCAGTTTATTAAAGGATATGATAAAGGATACGAATCCACAGCCAAATGAAGAGATGCCCTAGGCTAACTATGGGGAAAAGGCGCAGAGCTTCCATGCTCTCTCCAGGAGTGCCCTTCCCTGTGCATCTCCACACCTTTACCAACTGGAAGATCTCCTTTTGGGTTTTTATGGAGACTTCATTATATATTCACAAATGACTAGTCATTGGCCATTGGCTGACTCAACTTTCAGCCCCTCTTTTCTCCCCAGAGGAGGGGTGAGGGTGGGACTGAAAGTTCCAACCCTCTAATCAAGGGATTGGTCCTTACAGCAACCAACCTCTGTGTTGGTTGGGCTCCAAAGGCTACTTTCATTAACAAAAGACATGTTAATCACCCTTATTACAAGAAATTCCAAAGGTTTTAGGAGCTGTGAGCCAGGAGCATGGAGGAAGACCAAATGTATTTTGGTCATCTGAATGATGAAAATATATATTTCTTAGAAAGCACAATATTGCAACTTCCAAAATATTAGCAGTTATTCTTCATTTCTACCTGTAGCTTTCCTCAGTAGCATGCTTTTATTAATTATAACAAGGCTAGAGCAGTCCTTCCTGCCCTCTTGGTTCTCTCCGTTTGCCTCTGGCACCATCACTTCATCTACTACTAATGACACTGGCTGGAGCTGAGGCTCTGTTAATTCAGAACCTCAGAAACCAACTGATGATTCACTCCTTAGGTGAGCAGAACCTGTCAGTACAAATGGCTTTATTGAATGGTGGGATTGTTTCATGAAATAGCAGATGAGTACGCGAGAAGAGCCAATCTGTAGCTGATGGATGGATAAACCAAGAGAATACTTGAGAGAAGAGAATTGGGTCTCTCCTGGGAGAGACCACTAGATCTGTCATGGTGTTTTAGAAACCATAAGGCAAGAATTAGTAAGAAAAGGCAAAGCAAGTTTTCAAACATTTGGCTTTAGATGCAGCTGACAATATATGGGACTGAAAATGTATTATGCATGTTTTAAAATTTAAAAAAAGTTCATGTTATTATAGCTATTTGATTTCATAAGAAATATTTCTTCAATTATTCTTAATGTTGGTAGAAATTCCTCATATCTACAGATAGGCTGATTGACTCTCCTAATCACTTGGAAAATTACTTCAAAATTACTCTGTTTATTGTGAAATATTACAGATTTATAAAGACTGAGTGAAAGAGAGTTCTTTAGTATAGAATGATTAGGCAAGTCAGATGTCATGGTGATTATTCCCCTGGACAAATTATTTAGTGTCCATTGACCTAATTTTCTTTATTTGTGAATGGGGATGCTGAGGAGGAAGGAAGAGACACAACATACACATAACACAGGGAAAGGTTTGTAGGTAATTAACAGCCAGACCCCGCTGGTGCAGAGTCAAAGATGAAAAATACATGAGTCCTGTCCTCAAAAGTCATAGTAAAATAGGAAGAATCCAATATGACACAAAAGTAGGGACAGCATGCTATGAAAATTCAGAGGAGGGAATGATAGCTTTTGTGGGAGATATTGGGAAGTCTTCTTGGTGGTAACATGTGCTAAAAGTTATGAATAATAGGCATGATGTCAATGTCAAGAAATTGGAATGATTAAAAAAGGAAAAGTTTGGACTAAAGAAGGCAGCAGCCATGTTGACGTCTTCCCACCAGGCTTGAGATCAAAGGAGCCTATGAGAGTCCGATGCGACTTGGGCAATTTCTCCATGTTTTATCCCTCCACCCTCCACTTTCGTTATTTATCCTCTTCTTGCCTAAGTTGCTATCCCATTTGTCTCTACAAAGATTTTCTGTTTCCACCTAAGCCATTCATTCAAATTGATAATATCCCCACTAAAGGTTTGGTGACCTTTTTTTCTCAAAACTTTGCCTACTCTACTCTGCCATGCTTCTGCCTCTGCTTCTAAAGGCCTGCAACCTCAGATTTCCCAGCTCCCATTTGCCTGGAAGGTATAATCAGATAGGTGGGCATCAACTTGAGGAACCAGAAAGAGGCCAGAAAATGAGAGCCGTGCTTATAGGAGAACTTCTGTTCCCTTTTGGTTGAAAATTATGGTAGGTGAAAAGGAGTAAGTGTGACATAAAACCCTGAAAACAGATGGAAGTCCTCTCATGAAATCCTTGAATGCTCATTTAGCTAAAAATGTCAGACTAGCTTTTTTGTAAGGAATGGGAAAGTATTTAATATATTTAATAAAGGAAGTAACATACTCTAGATTTTTCATTATGAAGGTGAATTCAGTGGCTATAAATAAAATGGATTGGCTGGGGAAAAGACTCATGCAGTAGTTAATAGAACTTGGTCTGGAGTCATGGACTCGGGAAGGCAAAAGAGAAGGAAACATGAAAGAGCAATTTTGGAAGTGAAATCGATAGGATATTACAACCTACTAAAAATGGGGCTGAGGAAAGGGCACAGATGATGTAATCATATCTCCAAGAAGTGCTGGATAACAACAGGTGTCTTCAAAACTCAACAGATGGGATTATTAACAAGAAACAGGAAAGTGGAGAGAATCTGAGATTAGTATTGGGTTGATCTGTGGGTAGCAAAGGAATTTGTGTTTTAAAGAGTTTTCAAGTGATTCTGATGAGATTCTTCCCCCACATGTTTTATTTTGATCACGAAGTATTATATAGAATAAATCCATTATGATTTTAGAAAACTGCTGTTGGTTCTCCAATGACTGTCTTCACCAAATGTAATATGAAAGTACATGAGTAAAAGTGCTTTGGAAAATCAAAGATGCATGCAGAATAACTTTAAACATAATCTTGAGATGAAAGAATGTTTTCTTAAGAAAATGGTAAAATTAAAAATAGTGATTTTTATCATTAACAGCTAATATTTATAAAGCTTTCCATCTGTCTAATATTTATATTTTATTATTTTTCCACTATACAGTTGAGGCCTAGAAAGGTTAAGTATCTTTCCCAGGGTCATGAAGTGGCATAGCCAAATTTCAAACACCACATTTTATTGCCTTATTTAAAAACTAAGGAGATTTTTTTTTCTTTCATAGCCAAGATAATCTTCAAGGAAACTTCTGGATGTGGTGCCACAAGAGAGACATATGTCCACATTTAAAAGTAAGCACAAATATTTAATCTCATAATGTGTTTTTATTCATCATACTCCTATTTGTCTGCAGTGTTATTGCCATAATGTTATCAGGAGTGCATTAAACAATAAATATTTGACTCCAAAGGAGTCATTTTTGTTTTTTTCTGGAAATCTCTCCCGGGACCTTAGCTCTCTAGAGAAGCCTTGTGTGATAAGTCTAGTCTTGAGAATTTAGAGGGAAGGCAAATGTAGAGGTGAAGACAGGGGAGAGTAGGGCAGTAAAGATTTGCTTGTCAGTTTCACAATTTTGTTGGAGCTAGCTGTGACTGGTCTCTACATATTAGTTCTATACAAATTAATTCTGAATATACCAAAAGTTGTTTTACATATTGAGAACTTTATAATAATATATGAATATTTCTCTTTTTATACTGGTGTATTTCTTTTCAGTTATGTGTTCTTTAAGGCTTATGTAATTTAGTGACCTGAGTTCTAACTTTTCTAGACAAAAGCAACACTGACTCTTACTATCTGTAATTATTAAGAGAAGTACTGACTGTTGAAGGGTAAACTGAAAGCTTTGCATGGTTCAACACAATACATTCATAAAATTTATATGAAGACAAAGAGATTTTTAGGTAGAAATGTGAATGATTCTCAGAGAAATATAAATGGTACTCAGATAAACCTTGAAAATCTGAGGATAATATTACAATTCAAATATCACCTGGGTAAAATTTAGCTTTTTAATATCTTCATATTAATGAATACGAGTTTATTTTAATCCTGATTCTTAAAAAGTTAAAATTTTATGTAATGTTACAATTTGATCAAAGCTCTACTTTCAAACAGAATAATTTCTCTACCAAGTTTGCAAATTTCCTGTAAGAAGAGTGTTGTGGACATTTTTACTGAAATAGCAGCATGGTTATTGCCCTAAATTACTTTCATGACCAAAGAAGGCTGGAAAATTGAAGCAAAAAAATTATATTTTTGACTCATTTCTTCAATTCACATTTTCTTTGACATGTGGAATCCTGGTTATAACATAGTATTTATTTAGCTTTACTTAAAATGAGAATACTTTGATTTGTCAAGTAGTGATTTTTCTATAAATGATAGATTGCTTGTAGAAGTTGCTTTTAGAGTATTGGTTGAATGTTATTGGATCATTTCCAAATGTCACCAAGGTTCACTTGGATTGAACTTAAGTGTACTAGTTCTTAGACAACTGTTTGTGTTGTGAACAGATCTTAACTATCTCAACATGCCCGTGGTATATCATAATGGCCACTGTAAAGACACACAGCCTGGAATTACTTTGATTATGGGGGTTCTAAGGAGTATCTGTGATTGATTCCCAAAGGCTAAGGGCCATTTCAACTGCTGAGAGCATTTATTGTGATGTACGCTTTAAGTGGTCTTAACAGGACACCATGAGACTAAAAGTGGAGTTACTTAGACATTCTCTTGCCAAGAGTGATGTCTAGTTTTGGTATCATTATGAAAGCCCTTTACTGTTCCCGCTCTCTTTTCCTCACATAAATCCTTACCTTTGTGATCCACTTTAACCTTATTCATTTTCAAGAACTGTTGGTTTGGTGCCATTTGATTTCCTAATCATTAAGCTGTTTCCTTTTTGCCATGGGTTAGCTCCTTCTCCCTCCCTTACCCTTCCATTCCCCCTCTCTCCTTCCCATCCCTCCCTTCCCCTCCGTCCTTTTTTTCCCCCTTTATTTACTCCTTACTCTTCCTTCCCTGTCTTCTTCCTTCCTAATTACAATTGCTAGCCATAATCAGAATATGATTTAGTCAAGAAGTATCTATTGAATGCCATCAGTCCACAGTACTGGCAGCTCCCAATTTGTTGGGGATTGTTTTGAAGGGCATCTATTGAGCTATTGGTTCAGAGTATTTGAACTTCTTTCTTTTTTTCTAGTGCTTTTATCTAGTTTCTGACTTTTAGATCCTTTTGCATTATTTTGCAAGGATTTTATAAAGTCATCCCTTTGTGAAAATGTACTGCTCATGGAATTTTTATTGATTTGCAGTTCCTTCATCTTGGGACAAATCCTAATTTATCTCGGATGATATATTTTTGTGTTAACATTCCTTTTATTGTTTTCTATATATGTCTCTTTGACGTTTTGATTTTCCAGTCTTCAAGTGAAGGTTTTATCTTGAGTGCTCAGTGCAGAGTTTCCAACACATTATGTTCAAATACTTTTTTGGTGTGGTTAAGTTTTTTTGAAAAAATAAAATTATTAATTGTATTGCCCTTTCCTTAATTGGTACTATTTAGTAGAGTTTACAAAGCATGTGACTGACAGTTGTATTTCTCTTTATATGGCTAATGATCTGATATTTTCCCCTTTCCATGATACTATAAACTACATCTTGACTCCTGAGTTGTTACTGAAATAAAATGTCTTTTCTATCTATTTCATAAGTTTGTTTTGAGTCTTAAATGGTACCTTTGTTAACTGTAAAGCGCCGTGAAGTAAAAGGTTATTATCACCTGAAAAAAAGGTGTATGTGTTAATCAAATTTAAGCTTTTAAAAATATCAAAGAGTTTAGTGATGATAGCATTTGATGGAACAAAGGAAAAGGGGAGAAAGGAAGGAAAGGAAAATATCTAAAACGTCCAAATGTGGAGATAAAAAGGTGAATGGTACAATTTGAGACAGCATCTAAGAAAGAAAAAGGAATTTGGAAGTTCCCAGTTGTATGGTCTATGACGACAAAATTCATCATAAAAAACAGAGAAGAAATTTATATATGTTATTTTAATGAACATTTCTTAACTATGGAGATATTATAGAAGAGATGATGATAGATGGCACAGATATGAATAAAGGAGTTAGTAACAAATTGATGACACATCTAAACACACACATCCAGGACAGTAAATAAGCTTTATTGTAAAATGAAAGCTTTCATCTCAACTCTAATTTCATTTTGTTGAAGAGTTATCTCTAGTACATGTATGAAATCAGCAAATACAGTGTTCAGGGATAAGTGACAATTCCTTATTCCTTCTTAACCATTACCTTTTACTGAACTGTATTTGGGAAAGCTGGTGGATGAGGGGAAATGTATGAGGGCAAGTTGTTTCATTTTAACCTTTAACAAGAGTCTACTTGATGTAGTAGAAGGCACACTGACTTTAAAAACTTTAAAGTGTGGATGGGGCGCCTGGGTGGCTCAGTTGTTAAGCGTCTGCTTTCCGCCCAGGTCATGGTCCCAGGGTCCTGGGATCAAGCCCCGCATCAGGCTTCCTGCTCCGCGGGAGGCCTGCTTCTCCCTCTCCCACTCCCTCCGCTTGTGTTCCCTCTCTCGCTGTGTCTCTCTCTGTCAAATAAATAAATAAAATATTAAAAAAAAAAATTTAAGTGTGGGTTTTAAAACCTAGCATTTACGCTGTGACAGTGAGGAACACTGATTTATAGCAAAGTTTCTCAAAGTTTTATGTGCATGTGAATCCATCTGGAAATCTTGTTAAAACGCAGATTCTGATTCAGCATATCTAAGGTATGGCCCAAGAGTCTCCCTAGGTGGTGCGTGGTGCTGCTCTGCCATGGACCACACTTTGTTTCACAAGAATACTCCATTTATTTGCATTTTATCATACAGTGGACAACAAGAACTAGAATTCAAATTCAGTGTTGTTCTTATCAGAGCTCACAAAGTTGGCATTAGCTAACCATAAAATTCCTTCTTTTCTGAAGCATGGATTTTCACTGATAAAGATCAACAGGCACTTCTTCACCATTTACATTTCATGCATATGCTGAAACTTGATTTGTATAGTGTACATCTATGATTTTATCTACTGTAAAGTAACATATATGCTACACACAAGTTAATGACCCTTTTGCCTTCCATGCCCCTGCGGTTCATTAACATTAACAATGTTAATTTGACAGGGATGTTGGTGGTAGCTTCATTCTGTTTTCACTTCCTTTTCTATATTAAGGTAAAATTCACATAACATAAAATTCATTTTTTTAATCCTTTAAAAATGTACAATTAAGTGGCTTTTAGTACATTCACAGTGTTATGCAACCATCACCACTTTCTAATTCCAGAACATTTTCCTACCCCAGAAAGAAACCCTTAGTGTACTCATTAAGCTGTCACCATTCCCTCTTCCCCCAGCATGTGGCAACCCCTAATCTCTTTCTGTCTTTATGTATTTTCCTATTCTGAAATAATAATAATCCATATTCTGAAATAAGCCAGTAACCCATTTCATAAAAATGGAATTATATGATTATGGCCTTTTGTGTCTGGCTTCTTTCACTTAGTGCAATATTTTCAAGGTTCATCTGTGTTGTGTAGTGTGTACACATTTTTATGGCTGCATAATATTTCATTTTATTAATATATCGTATTTTCTTTATCCATTCATCAGTTGATAGACACTTGGGTTGTTCCACTTTTTGGCTATTTGAATAGCGCTATTAGAACAGTGGGTACAAGTTTTATGTGGATGTTTGTTTTTCATTTCTCCTAGGTATGTATCTAGAAGTAAATTGTTGGTCATCTGTTAAATTCTATATTTAACTTTCTGAGGTACCATCAAATGGTTTCCAAAGTAACTGCCCTGTTTATGTTCCAAACAATAAGGTATGAAGGTTCTAATTTCTCCACATCCTTACCAACATTTGTTTTCTATAATTTTATTTGCTTTGTGTTTAATGATACCTTTCCTAGGGTGTGCAAGGGTGTATCATTGTGGTTTTGATATATATTTTCCTAATGACTAATGATGCTAAACAGCCTTTCATGTACTCATTGCTCGTTTGTATATCATCTTTGGAAATATATTTATTCAAATCCTTTGCCCATTTTTAAATTGAGTTCTTTGCCTTTTTGTTGTTGAGTTTGAAGAGATCTTTATATATTCTGAATACTAGGTCCTTATCAGATACATGAATTGCAAATATGTTTCCCTACTCTGTGGATTGCCTTTTCACTTCCTTGATTGTGTCCTTTGATGGATAAGAGTTTCTAATTCTGATAAAATACAACTTATCAAACTTTATATGTCTTGTGCTTCTAACTAAAAATTCATTGCCAAAATCCAAAAAGACTTTGAGTCTGTTTTCTTTTAAGAGTTTTATAGTTTTAGATCTCATATGCAGGCTTTTGATCTACTTAGACTTAATTTTTGTATAAGGTGTGTCCAGCTTCAATCTTTTGCATGTGGATATCCAGGTGTCCCAGCATTTGTTGAAAAGACTATTATTTCCCCATTGAATGGTTTTAGCACCATTTTTTACAATCAATTGACAATAGGTATATAGATTTATTTCTGGACTGGGGATTCTATTCCATTGATTTATATATGTATCTTCATGCGAAGTACCCGATTATATTGATACTGTAGCTTTATATTAAGTTTTGAAATAGAGAAGTGTGTTGCTCAGCTCTCTTCTTTTTTTACGATTGCTTTGGCTCTTTGGAGTTCCTTGAGCTTCTATATAAATTTTGAATCAACTTGTCCATTTCTGCAAAAAAAAAAAGCCATTGGGATATTGATAAGGATTGCACTAAATTTGTAGGTCACTTTGAGTCATATTGCTATATAAACAATATTAAGGCTTTCAATCCATGAAGTTAACTTTCAAATTAGTTATAATTTCTTTAATTTCTTTTAATAATGTTTTATAGCTTTCAGTGTACAAATATTACACATCCTTGGTTAAATTTATTCTTAAGTATTTTCTTTTCTTTTATGCCATCATAGAGCTGTTTTCTTAATTTCACTTTTAGATTGTTCTTCACTATTGTACAGAAGTACAACTGATTTTGTATCCTGCCAAATTGCTTAATTTTTTAAATTCATTTTCATTGTATTTTTGTAGATTATTTAAGATTTTCTCTATATAAGATCATGTCATCAGCCAATAAAGATAGTTATATTCTTGCCTTTCCCATCTGGATGCCTTTTATTTCCTTTTCTTGCCTATTTTTCCTGGCTGGTACTTCTAGTGTAATGTTGAATAGAGGTGACAAGAAAGGACATATTGTCGTACTCTTGATCAATGAGGGAACTAATTCAGTCTTCCATCACTAAGTGTAAAGTTAGCTGTGGATTTTTCATAGATACTCTTTATCATGTTGAAGAAGTTCCTTTCCATTTCTAGTTTTATGGGTGTTTCTTTTTTTAATCATGAAAGAGTATTAGATTTTGTCAAATGCTTCTTTTGTGTCATTTGAGATGATCATGTGTTTTTTTTGCCCTTTCTTTTATTAATGTGGTATATCACATTGACAGAACATCATTTGTTCTAACTTAATGACTGGTCTTACAAATTTTTCAAAATTAGTGACTTACTTGGTGTTTTCAAACAGTATTTCCAAATAATGAGCATTATTTTATGCTCCTTTGTGAAAAATTTGACTTACTAGAAGAGTAATAATGCTTTTTTTGAAAATAGCATGAAGTGATCATGCCACTAATTGTCAGAGTTTTATAACAGACAAAGGTCTAGCTACCAGAGGTAAAACAAGGAATTCTCAGGTATTTGTTATCTTACTTTTCTAGTTGTACTCTTTTTGGGTGTCTGTATGAAATAATCATATTTTCAGATTCACATTTTATATTTTCCCTGGAGTTCTGTTTACTATTATAAACATTAATCTGAGTAACTATATTTACATTGCTATTTCATTAATACATTTTAATGCTTTGATAAATCAATTTTGAACCACTAACCTAGTTTTGGGAATGAAGAATTTAAAGAGACCTAATAATAACAAGGAAAGTAAAAAGTTATAAAGTATGTCATGCACATGATGAGAATATACATGTTTTCCAAGATAAAAAATACCAGCACAATCTTTAGTAAATGATTATTAAATACTTTTGGCAATTTTTGTGAACATCATAGTTTTACATTTCAAACTTGTTAAATATATGTTAGCAGAAATGTGTCATTGTTTCTTGTCTGGAAACTTGCAAACGATTGGCAGATTCCTTTGTATTCTAGGTGACTGCTAGTGTTCTATGCACCTCACCTTGAGGAATTTTGCATTGAACCACATTTTTAAAATGACTGTAATGATAGTAATGAAGTTAAGTCTCTGCTGCATAGTTTTGGATGCTTGCTGACCCTGCCTTAAGCAGTGTGTGTGTGTGTGTGTGTGTGTGTGCGCGAGAGAGAGAGCACATGTTTTGGTTTACTTATACTTTAGCTACATTACAGTAGTATAGATAGTAGGGCTGATGTTAGAACTGAGATGAAATGAGGTTTTCTTGAAGATAATAACAATGTCTATCAAATCATACTTTCAGAATCTTCAGGTTTCATACTGCAAAGCTTCTCCCCTCCCAGGTTTATAAAATCTCCAATTATGGAAGTTCATTAATTGGATTTCTATATTCTACATGCTGTATTTATATATCAAAACAATAGCTATCAGCTACCCTATGCTCCTCCAACTCTATCAGACCTCCCTGGATAATCTCACATTGTAGGTATGCGGACTATAGTCACAAAATTCCAAATGTGTATTTCTAGCCTTGACTTCTTTCATGAGATTCTAATAGAATCTGCTCTTGGACATTTACAAATACTTCAGACTCATCTTATTTCAAAAACAATTGCTTTCACTCCCATCTGTTAGTCAGCTTTCTCTAGAGAAATAGAACCAATAGGAGATTCTGTCTATATACATATATAAAATGTAGACCCAGAAATCCCACAATCTTCCATCTGTACGCTAAAGACCTAGGAAAGCCAGTGGTATAATCCAGACCAAATCTGAAGGCCTGGGAATCAGAGGAACTGATGGTGTAAATCTTAATCCAAGGGCAGGAGAAGAAGAGATGAGATGTCCCAGTTATTTCAGTGATGCAGGAAGAAAGGGATGAATTCTTTAAATTCCTTCTTCCTCTGCCTTTTGTTCTATCCAGGCCTTCAGTGGATTGGATGATGTCCACCACCCGGGGAGGGCAAGCTATTATACTTTGTCCACTGATTCAAATGCTTGTCTTGTCCAGTAACACCCTCACAGACACATCCAGAAATAAAGTTTAATCTGGGCACTGTGTCCAATCCAGTTGACACAGAAAATTAACCATCACACATATCCACCCTCACATGTGTTCATATACTCTTTTTTATCTTTTCTTTCTACTTCAGTTGTGGCATTATCTAGTATTCCATCATGCAAACTAGAAACCTGGCAACTGGTCACCTGGTACTCCTAACTCTACGGGAGAAATAGTGTTTCAGTGTTTTCTTCCTCTTTACCTATATACTACTGCCTTAGTTCAAGCCCTTCTGGGTCGTGTCTCCCTGCCCCACTCTGCTGGCACAGCTCTCTCACTGATCTCCCTGCTGTCAGTATTTTCATTTTCCTCTCACTCCTCCACAGCCCCCACAGAAGTCCATGTAAAATGTGAATCTGACCAATCCTTCACCTGTGCCTTAGGGTCCCCCGTCACCAGCAACATATAGGATTGCTATTCCTTCAGTGGACCTATAACCACTTTCCTACAGATTAAAACTTATTCAGAATTCAAGAGAAAAATGAAATGAGATGCTAGTAAGGAAAATATATGAGCATCACCATCTAGTTTTTAAATATGGAACAGCCTTATGTAATGCTTTAATGGCATAAACATTTAAAAGCTTGATGGTACCTCAAATGGCTATTTTATTTTATTAAATTTTTAAAATTTATTAAATTAAATTTTATTTTATTTTATTAAATTTATTAAATTAAATTTTATTAAAGCCTACTGCATTCTATAGAAGAGGATCATTGTATATTTAATTTTTACATGTACAATTAAACTCATCTATGTGATACATTTATCCAAACAAACCTAGTTTCTATTCCTGGAACTTTATTTTGAACAGTGTGATCTAAAACTGACTTTTCCACGGGAACAAAGTTACATATGGGAATCATGCTTCTGGAAAACCACCAGAAGATTGTGCATATCATGGAATAAAAGAAATAGGGAAGAACAGTTAAATGAGACTTGGACTGAAATAACATTTATCAAAGACAGCCATCAATAATGCATCTAGTTCATTTAAGAACTAGATGTTTGCTAAGAAAGGAAACAAAGCAACAACAAAACCACATGTGATTTGGTGAGCTGACTCACTGAAGAGTACTTACAAAATGCTATTCTTTCACCCTTTTCATCAAATCTGTTCCTCTTTCATCCTCCTCATCACAGTAAAGTACTCCTATTATCCACCCAAATGCTGAGGGCAAAAACCTACATATGATCTGTGCATCTACCCTTTTCTTCATCCTTAATATCAGATCCATCAGCAAGTTCTCAGGGCTCTTCCTCCGAAAGATATCTCACTTAAATCCATCTATTTCTTCTTATCTCTGTCCTTCCTCCTAGTCCATTATCTGTCATCTACATTCTTTCCATCCTTTCCTGTTTCGGTGCTTCCATTTTAGTTTATCTACAATCTATTCTATGTATCAAGAAGGTGATCTTTTAAAAGTAAACATAAGGTCATGTCACTCATCTGCTGAAAGCCATGCAAGGTTGCCCCACTTCAATGAGATGGAAACTTCTTGCCATATCATTCATGGTCCTACATGATCTGGCGTTGCTTCCCAATTGGACTTTGTTACCTAATAACCTTCTCCCTGTCTTACTTTGCTCTAAGCACACTGGGCTTCTGGAGGGACCATCCTGACTTTGAGGGCAACTCACTTGAGCCTTCAGAGCCTTTGTTCACTGCTTGGTGCACTTCCCTTAGAATTCTTTGCCAGGCTGGCTTTGCCTCCTCATTAGTCCATACGTAACTACCTGTTATGTTATGAATTTTGTTTCCTCCAAACTCGTATGTTGAAGTCTTAATCCCTGGTATCTCAGAATGTGAGTCTATTGGTTAAGTAGGGCTGCCATGACAAAATGCCATGGACTAGGTGGCTTAAACAACATAAATTTATTTTCTCACAGTTCTGAAAGCTGGAAGTCCAAGATGGAGGTGTTGGTTGGTGTGGTTTGTCCTAAGGCATCTCTCTTTGGCTTGCAGATGGCCATCTTCTCGCTGTATTTTCACCTGTTTCCTCTCTGTGTGCACATGCCTAGTGTCCCTATTCTTTTAAGGACATAAATTTTATTAGATTAGGGCTTCACCCTTATGATTTCATTGAGCCTTATTTATCTCCTTAAAGCCCCAATCTCCAAATAGAGTTACATTGTGGATTTGGGCTTAAACATGAATTTTGAAGGGACACAATTCAATCCATAACATTGATTGTGTTTGTAGGTAAGGTCCTTAACAAGGCAGTTAAATTGAAAGGAGATCAGAGGGTGGGCCCTAATCCAATAGGATTTCTGTTTTCATAAGAAGAGAGGTTTAGGACACAGACGTATACAGAAGGAAAACAATGTAAATATAGGCCAAGTAGAGAAACCACAGAAGGAACCAACTCTGCCAACATCTTGATCTTAGCCTTCTAGCTTCCAGAATTATGAGAAAGCACATTCCTGATATTTTTGCCACCCGCTCCATGGTACTTTGATATGGTGCCCTACTAAACTAATAAACTACCTCAACAAGTCCTTTCCTGAGCCCTCAAGCTAGGCAGCCCTTTCCTATCTCTATCCTATTGTCTTGTCACTGGAAGGTAACCCATGACAACATGGATCTTGCTGTGTTTTTCTCTGTAGGTCTTCAGCACTCAGGGAGGTGACTGGCTGATTGTACTATGCTCTGTTGGTTGAATAAATGAGTGGGTGAGAGATTGACTGATGGAATAGTTGAGTGGATGGACCTTCTTATAGACAACAAACCCAGAAGAAGTGGGACATGGAATGGGCAAATTTTGAAGAAAGGAATTTTATAGGGGTTTGCCTAGGAAAGAACAACAAGACTGTAGAGATGTCGGATGGTTTTAGGTCAAAGAGTTAGTGGGGGCTGGAAGACGCTAGTAGAGAATGCATGACAAGAAAAGTGGAAAAGGAGCAGCTACAGTCCCTGTGACTACAGAGTTTGGAAATACAGTGTAGTTGTCCTCCCATGAGATGGCAGCAAATGAGACAGGCTATTAGCTTAGGCACCCGGTAGGAAGGGGAAGCAAGGCTCTGCACTATCTTTCCAAAAAACTGGGCCTTCAGTTCTAGCTGTAATGGAGGTCACATTTCCCTTTCAAATGCATCCCACCTGTCACATTCCATGCACTCAGGCCCTCCTTTCCTGTGTATGACTTGAAAATGTGTAATTCTTGCTTAACCCTGACAACTTCCAGCTCCACCTGCTGCACAAACTCTTTCCATGTCTCCCCAGTGCTGGCAGTATTTGCTGTAACCCTGTTTGTGTTTCTCCACTATGACTCCTAGCTGCCTGATCCTTGCCCGAGATGACTTACACTCTGCTTTTTACAGGTCCTAATACCAAGAGCTGATGTTCCATTAGATTTATGGAGACCATGGTCTTTGCCCAGATCCTAAAGAAAGGCCAGAGAGAGGACTGGAAAATCATAAAGCTAACCAACCAGCACACTGACATCTAAGGGGAACAGCCCAGAAATTAAATTAAAAGAAAATAAATAAAAATAAAATAAAAAGCAAAAAAGTATTTGAAAAGCACACATTTGATATTGCATATCTATTAAAAAACATTAACTCTATATCAACTCTATGTATTTGTGTGTTAATAGATTTCTAAGCCAGTGTAATTCATTGTCCACATGAGCAATAAGTGTTAATATGAGCTGTCAGCCTAAACCTGAAAATTAGCTTGTAAGATGGAATTGAATGCTATTATGGCGTTATTAAAACCTGATTGAACTCATATAAATACAGACTGATTTGAGGACCCAGGTTGTAAACACATTTTAAGAATCATTATTCAGGCATTCAAATGAGGTAAAATTGTCAAACTCAGTTTTGGGGGGACTATCGTGATATATTCATCTATGGAATTCAAGCTTTCTCAGGCAGGTGCTATTTCTAAAACTTTTCAGTGAATTCTATTTTCTGAAGAGTGATAATGAATGTACGAGTTTTAAGCATTAGCTCATTAAATTTTTACAACTGTGTGAAGCAGGCATTATTATTATCTTAATTTTACCCATGAGAAAACTGTTTTACTATCCTGCCCTAATTTCTCAAGTGGGAGAGTCAGGAATTAGACCCAGAGTGTCTAATTCCAGAAAAAAGATTTCTTTAACCAGTACATATGCTGAATTAGAGGGAAAACTTTTGTTTTCTACTAATTACATATACAATTTTAAATCAAAGTTTATTTGTAATTTCTTTTATATTTATTTTATTTGTAGTTTACTTATAATTATGCATTTTGGTGGCTGTCTTATAGATATTTATAATCCATGTGCTTTGGGCAAAATTTTTTGTAGATAATGTCTTCAGCATAAGCAAAAAAATTGCATATATGGTTATATACATGTTAATGACATTTGGTTGATTGATTGATTGATAGATATTTACCACATACCTGCTTTGATTTCATGAGTCAAACTTTTCCCTGGTCAGGAGCTTGACAAAGATAAATTGAGAATGGCTTTGAAGTTCCTGCCTTTAATTGCTGCATGTGTAATGAGATGTTATTTGTTTGTAGAGTTGATATTCAGACACAGTTCCATTTCTCTTTTGTTCACATTATTCTGCTTTCCAGCGACGGTCCAAGCCTCATAGTCATGTTTTGATTAAGGGACTAATGCTTTATTAAATTTTGAATAGAGTCTGTTATCAGTGTAGTGTTATTCTTATTGAAATAGCAACATAATATTCTTCAGCTGCTTTGTGAAAGGAGAGCAAAATGTGATTTCTATCCTTACTCTGATTCCTAGTTGTTTACAGTGGTTTAAATAATTCTTTTTGTGAAAGGCTCCCAATTTTAGTTTGAGATGATACTGGGCTGTATCACTGATTCTATTATCATCAAATACATTGGAGGTGTGGTCCACCTATTCCAATTTTATTACTTCTCAAGAGGCGAAGATACATTTACATGAAATACTGATTTCTACCCAGAATTCTGCTTAGTGGGCCTAATATATGCAGTTCATTTCTGAGAGTCAGATAACTTCCAAGTTCTCCTTGTGTTTTCTTGTTCTTTCAGTATTACTTAGTCAGCAGAACATAAAATCAGAGATGCATGAAAAAGGCCAAAGTTTGGACTTCATGGCCCTCTCAGATAGGCAGACTCTTCAGGAAGAATTCCCTCTCACAGGCCTCAGCCTCAGTTAGTGTCTGTGAAAGAAAGAAATGAAACTAGATAATTTTTAATCCTTTCAACACAATTTTGTGCTGAATGATTTTATTACTTTAGTCTTCTGTGTTGTAGTAGCTTTTATAAATATATTGACAACATATTCATGTATTTATTGACTACCTAGTAGGATAAAAATGGTTGATTTGAATTCATCACTCTTTTATGGCAAATGTTTCACATGTCTGAAATATATTTATTCATTCAACAAATGATGTTCACTGTCTGTTATGTGCAAAGCACTGTGCTAAGTGGACACATGCAGGAAAAGTAATAGATTGTAAATACTCATGCTGCTTTTTGATTCTCGGGAATTTGGAGTAGCTTATGTCCATAGAAACTCTCAGAAGCAAATGGACAGAAGTGAGATTCAAACTTAGTGGTCTTAACTTCAATATCAGACAGAAGTGAGATTCAAACTTAGTGGTCTTCGATATCAGAGGCTGAAATGGGTTGGCAGGGATGCATTCCTTCTGGAGGTGCAAGGGGAGGCCTCATTTCCTTGCCCTTTCCAACTAACTTCTAGAAGCTGCCTGCATTCCATGGCTTGGCTAATGGCCACATCACTCCAACCTCTGCTTCATCATCACATCTCTGACTTTGACATACCTGCCTCCTTCTCATAAGGATCCTTGTGACTACATTGGGCCCATCCCAATAATCCAGGATAATCTTTCCATTTTAAGATCCCTTGCTTAATCACATCCTCAAAGTCCCTTTTGTCATGTGAAGTAACATATTCATAGGTTCTGGGGATTGGAACATGGACATCTTTGGGAAGCCATTATTCTGGCCACCACAGATTCTTGTGGAAATGTATAGATTAACAATAAAAATACATAGAGAATTTCTACTATGCAGGATATCCTTAAAATAATACTATACTTTTTGGGGCACCTGAGTGGGTCAGTCGTTAAGCTTCTGCCTTCGGCTCAGGTCATGATCCCAGGGTCCTGGGATCAAAACCTGCATCGGGCTCCCTGCTCCGCAGGAAGCCTGCTTCTCCCTCTCCCACTCCCCCTGCTTGTGTTCCCTCTTTCACTGTCTCTCTCTCTGTCAAATAAATAAATAAAATCTTTAAATAATAATAATAATGCTATACTTTTTAAACAATTATACTAATTAATGTTGCAGCTATGATAATGTAGCCACCTTGGCTCAAACAATTTCTAAGATGTCCGCGTGGCACCTGCTATTTGGGTCTAGAACATAGTCTTGACAGATATTCATCTTCCAAAAGTAAAATGTATTTATGTGATACTTGTGATACATGGAGTCTAAAACTAATGAACAAAATTGTTGCATCCAATGGATATTTTGGATTCTAACCAAAGAATTTGGTTTTTTATTTTATTGTGTAATAGTATGTGTGTATATATATATAATAGTATGTATATTATGTAATAGTAACAATAAGTATTATTATTACTGTCACTTAGTAAGTGCTAGGTCATTTCCTAAGGGCTTATACATATATTCATCCATTTAATTCTTATAACAACACAATGAGTTAGAGGCTATTATTCTGCCCATTTTAAGATGAGGGGACTGAGGCACAGAGATTAAATAACTTGTTCCCTTCACACAGTTAGAAAGAGACAGAGATGGGATTTGAACTCAGGCCCTCTGCCTCCAGAGTCCATGCTTACTCTTTAGGCGCTCCAAAAAATATTTTAGGGCCTGAGTCCTTTAGGGATTTTCAAATGTGTTTATTCTTTTTTTTTAATTTAAATTTTATTAATTAACATATAGTATATCATTAGTTTAAGAGGTAGAGGTCAGTGATTTATCAGTTGCATATAACACCCAGTGCTCATTATATCATGTGCCCTCCTTAATGTCCATCACCCAGTTACCCCATCCTCCCTTCCCTCCTCCCCTCCAGCAACCCTCAGTTTGTTTCCTAGAGTTAAGAGTCTCTTATGGTTTGTCTCACTCTCTGATTTTATCTTGTTTTATTTTTCCCTCAGTTCTCCTACGATCCTGTTTTGTTTCTTAAATTCCACATATGAGTGATATCATATGATAATTGTCTTTCTCTGATTGACTTATTTTGCTTAGCAGCGTTTATTCTTAATATATGGTTGGAGTGATAATGGGACAGAGAGGTCAAGGCATCTGCCAGTGCTTTTACTGTGAAGTGCTCTTTCTGAATTTTAAGTGACTTTTTTCTGTTGCCAACCTTTGTTTTGGGAACAGTCCTTGCTTTACTCTTTAGGTATATATTTTGACCCCCTAATATTCTAAAGAGCCATTAATCAAATGGAAATGAATACTGTGATTTATAATGTTAAACATTTTTTCTAGGCACATGGTCACAAGTGTGTCTGCAAGGTAACATGACGGATTTTTAGCAAACATAGTAGAGCTTATCTATTCAAATTAGGTTTTCCTAGTATGATCCCACAGTTTGTTCATTAAAATTGGTTCAGAATGCCATTTAGCTATTATCTTCTCAAATTCTGTTTACCCTCAAAAGAAAATATTGTCTAATCACAAAAGTCAAAAATATGCATCAGGGATGATGAAAGCAATTCCAGAAGAGATCTTCCTCCTGGTGGCTTGGGCACTGATGTAGTTCTTCAAAGCAGTGCATATCCTCCCAAGGTGACTACTCTGGAGACAATTCACACAGCTGCAGGTGTAATGGGTAGCATGGTGGCATAGTTGGTTTGGCTGTCAGGAGCTACTTATTTGGTCTACACACAATGGGTATCAAAATCTTGACTGCGATTGGCCTATTTACCATCTTACCTGGAGGAATCCTTATCTCCAAACATTAACAAAATGATTAGTTCTGAATGAGTGTATAAACAGTCTGAAATGATGACTAGGTATAGTTGATTGATTGATTTATTTAATTTTAATTTATTTATTTTTAAGAAAGACTTTTTTATTTATTTGAGAGAGAGAGAGCACGAATGGGACGGGCAGAGGGAGCGAATCTCAAGCAGACTCCCTGCTGAGTGCAGAGCCTGACGTGGGGCTTGATCCCAGGACCCTGAGATCATGACCTGAGCCAAAGGCAGATGCTTAACCAACTGAGCCACCCAGGTGCTCTGGTATAGTTGATTTAAATACAATATACAATAAGCCATAAATGATACGTGAATGTTCTGAGGTCATTTCCAATATTCCCTCATTAGAAGTTGGTGAAAAATATTCCTTAGATAGCTAAGAAAATATCTTTGTCTGTTTCACACTTTCCTTCAATTGTTTACATCCTGTGAAAAGCGTTCTGGGTGACTGTTTCTAACCATCCTGTTTTGGTCTGGTTCCTTCCTTTCATCATTGAGCTTGTTCTTTTCTAATTATGGACTTCTTCAAAGCTCATCTCAAGTGCAGGATGTCATCAATAGGATTGTTGCAGAGGCTTTTCTTACCTCTACTCCACTCTTCAAAATGCTTGCTCCTGTGTGCCTATTATTGCACATTGGCTTCTGTTTATATTTGTGTGGCCCTGAAGCTTTAATCTCTGTATCTGTGTTCACCCCTGTGGGCTGTGTTCAGCCTCTGTGATGGTGATGAAAGGAGTGTTTTTAATCCACTTATTTCAGTAGGAAAAGTAAGTTACTAAATAGAATCTAAGCTGAAAATGGATTTTCCCCATTGGGGAAAATACTGCACACATGCACACACATATGCACCGCATGCATACATGTGCAAGAGCTTTAATGCTACCAAACTTTTTGTAATAATACACTTAGCATTCCTCCTGGCTTCCACTGATGAAGAATGTTGCTCTTTATTCAATTCATGTCCAGTGCATCTGAGCTAAATCTGCATTTTAGAGGGTGCCTTCACTCTAACTCTTTGGTGGAGGACAATGATGCAGTTCCCCTTACCTTTAAAACCATTTTAAATCACTTAGTTTAACATAATATAAACAGTGACTTAGATAGCAATGTGTCTCTGAATATCCAGAAGTCCCTTAGCTTTAAGCTGAAGTACAGAAACTCTTGTAAATCCAAAGATAGCTATGAAAGTTTGTCAGGAGGCTGAGCCTGGCTATGCCATCCCTTGGAAGATTCTGCTTTCTTACAGGGTGCATGGAGGAACTTTCCGCCAGGGGATAAATGGCTCAACAGTTTTCAAAACAGAAAGTGAAGTATATGTAAATATTGTATCTTGTAAAGCATTTTTAAACAAGTGCTTCTTGTTTAGTTTTTTGCGTATAGGCAATAATAAATGTAGGTGCAAAGGCTAGGAAAATTAATTAAAAAACAATAAATTATAGAGCCAAAGATAGAAAAGTTGGTAGGAATGTGTATTTGGAAACCCATAAAGTAATGTACATGAATAAAAATATGGATTATTCATTAAACCCACAAATGTTTAAGTTCCTAATAATCCTAAAGTCTATTAAAACATAAATATAATATCTAAATAAAATACATTGATTTTTCAAATATTGAGTGAAAATCCCTGAATTATTTAATATTATAATAACTGTTCCTTATTTGCATGCAGCTAATTTTGTATAGCACCCTGTTCTTAGAGTTATTAAGCAAAAAAGAATCTAAAATAAGGGAGCTTGGTCAATAGTCATTAGAATGGACCATAAATACTCATCTACTAACATTTTAAAATATGACAGCTTATTTATTTTAGATTAGATTTTTGTCCTTCTAGAAGTACTGAATATTTTATATCTGCCTAAAATATTACCTTAATTTAGTTTAAACAATTCAAGCATCAACTTTTTACCGTCCTACTAATTATTTTAATCACATGACATAATTACAATGTTGGAAATATGCCTGTGTTAACCAAGGAATAAAAAAATATGAAGACATGAGGAGTTCATTCTTAGATGTATTTAATAAACCTGGAAAAGAAAAGTGTGCTGTTAACCCAGAGCCCATTGTATAAAGGCTGCTCGAACATTGTTTTATAATATTAAGCATATAATAAAATTGCTTTAACAATGCACTCAACTTACATTTACATTCTCGGAGAAATAGACCAGCAATTTCTTCGTACATTTTAAATGTACTTAATAAATTCTTGTTGGATAGACTAAACATGTGTTGACTAGACATTAGCCATTTGAAAGAGATCTAACATGTTGTAATGAAAGACTTTATAACACCTACAGTGGCAGTTCTCCCAAGGATCAAGACAATTAATTTGACATTATGTAAAGAGAATGACCAGATCAGTAGAGCTGCTTCAGCAGTAAGTTTCCGGATCAAACAGGTGTTTACAAAGGCATTGCAAAACTTTATCAGATGTTTTATTTACATTAGAGGTTAAATGAAACACCTGGCCATACCTGATAGCTAAGGTACAAATGAGCATCACAGTTGACCTGATTATGTAATTAAGGCAACAGCTGGGTCTGAGGGGATGCTTGGAAAGGTAGTATTAAGTAGCTCTAACTTTAGCTAATGAGTTATTTCTCCTCAAAAAGCTGCTTTATATTTTGACCCGCACTTATCTCAAACTTGGCCTATGGCAATTCTCTCCCATATATCATAATGTGCTCAAAGGGTCCCAAAGAAATCCTTTTACTTGAATCAGTGCTAGTAATATTTTGCATTTGTTTATATGTTTTCCTGGACATTAGCCCATTTAATACCCTCCTTGATTTAAGAAATTGCCAGCACGAATGCAAAATCTATAACTTACTAAGCCTCAAAAAGTTACTAGATATATGGAAAGTTTAAATTATTTTTTTTAAAGATTTTATTTATTTATTTGACAGAGAGAGACACAGCGAGAGAGGGAACACAAGCAGGGAGAGTCGGAGAGGGAGAAGCAGGCTTCCCGCAGAGCAGGGAGCCCGATGTGGGGCTTGATACCAGGACCCTGGGATCATGACCTGAGTCGAAGGCAGAAGCTTAATGACTGAGCCACCCAGGCACCCCAAAAGTTTAAATTTTTGAGAAAAATACTAAGCAGATACTAAATCTATGACAAAATTCATTAGAAAATTACTAATTTAAATATTTGAATAGCAGAAATGGTGTCTTAGTGCCTGTTAATGTCTGATTTTTAGGTGATTAATACATTTAAATGTACCACTATTATTTAGAAAGGAAATATGTGGTCAATAACACATTTCCTGATTTCTTGGTCTAACCTGTGATTTTTGTTTTCTTCCTGCCATCCATGGTGTAGAAAACTAGATGTCCATTGGTAACTGCAAGAGAACTGTAGGGGAAGGGAAGAATGAAAGAGTGGGCTATCTTTGTCTGACAAACATCCACAGGAAACTCTGAAGGATTTGCCATCAGTTTTTGTCTTTGTTTTTTAATTTCAGTTTCAATAATGTAGTCTAATTTAGAATTTCCAGGGTAGACATGATCGGGGGTAGCTTCGGTTTTGTCCAGTTTGTGTCCATGCTCAATGCATGGACACAGCTTTTCTGCTAGATTCCAAGGGTATACCACATGTTCCCTTTGGGGGGTCTTCCCTAGGCCTCCTCTTCTACCTTAGCCCTTTTCATTTCCATCTGAGTCTTTCTAGATTCCAGTTAGTTGCACTGCTGAAGAAGAACAGAAAAGGAGCTTGAAGTCCTGAGGTTGAAGGTGTAGAAGAAAGATGAGCCCTTTTTAAATTTTTTAAAATTATTTATTTTTTTAAAATTATTATGTTATGTTAATCACCATACATTACATCATTAGTTTTTGATGTAGTGTTCCATGATTCATAGTTTGCGTATAACACCAAGTGCTCCATGCAGTACATGCCCTCCTTAATACCCATCACCAGGCTAACCCATCCCCCACCCCCTCCCCTCTAGAACCCTCAGTTTGTTTCTCAGAGTCCATAGTCTCTCATGGTTCGTCTCCCCCTCCAATGTCCCCCGCTTCATTCTTCACTTCCTGCTATCTTCTTCTTTTTTTTTTTTAAATATATGATGTATTATTTGTTTCAGAGGTACAGGTCTGTGATTCAACAGTCTTACACAATTCACAGCGCTCACCATATCACATACCTTCCCCAGTGTCTGTCACCCAGCCACCCCATCCCTCCCAACCCCACCACTCCAGCAACCCTCAGTTTGTTTCCTGAGATTAAGAATTCCTCATATCAGGGCGCCTGGGTGGCTCAGTTGTTAAGTGTCTGCCTTCGGCTCAGGTCATGGTCCCAGGGTACTGGGATCGAGTCCCACATCGGGCTCCCTGCTCAGCAGGAAGCCTGCTTCTCCCTCTCCCACTCCCCCTGCTTGTGTTCCTGCTCTCGCTATCTCTCTCTCTGTCAAATAAATAAATAAAATCTTAAAAAAAAAAGAATTCCTCATATCAGTGAGGTCATGTGATACAAGTCTTTCTCTGATTGACTTATTTCGCTCAGCATAACACCCTCCAGTTCCATCCACGTTGTTGCAAATGGCAAGATTTCATTCCTTTTGATGGCTGCGTAATATTCCATTGTGTATAGATATAGATATAGATATAGATATAGATATATAGATATATAGATATATATATCACATCTTTTATCCATTCATCTGTTGATGGACATCTTGGCTCTTTCTATAGTTTGGCTATTGTGAACATTGCTGCTATAAACATTGGGGTGCATGTACCCCTTTGGATCCCTTCATATCTTTGGGGTAAATACCCAGTAGTGCAATTGCTGGATCGTACAGTAGCTCTATTTCCAACTTTTTGAGGAATCTCCATACTGCTTTGCAGAGTGGCTGCACCAGCTTGCATTCCCACCAACAGTGTAGGAGGGTTCCCCTTTCTCCACATCCCCACCAACATCTGTCATTTCCTGACTTAATTTTAGCCATTCTGACTGGTGTGAGGTGATATCTCATTGAGGTTTTGGTTTGGATTTCCCTGATGCCAAGCGATGTTGAGCACTTTTTCATGTGTCTCTTGGCCATTTGGATGTCTTCTTTGGAAAAATGTCTGTTCATGTCTTCTGCCCATTTCTTGATTGGATCATTTGTTCTTTGGGTGTTGAGTTTAAGAGGTTCTTTACAGATTTTGGATACTAGCCCTTTATCTAATATGTCATTTGCAAATATCTTCTCCCATTCTGTCTGTTGTCTTTTGGTTTTGTTGACTGTTTCTTTTGCTGTGCAAAAGCTTTTTATCTTGATGAAGTCCCAATAGTTCATTTTTGCCCTTGTTTCCCTTGCCTTTGGCGATGTTTCTAGGAAGAAGTTGCTGTGACTCAGGTCAAAGAGGTTGCTGCCTGTGTTCTCCTTTAGGATTTTGATGGACTCCTCTCTCACATTTAGGTCTTCAACCATTCTGAGTCTATTTTTGTGTGTGGTATAAGGAAATGGTCCAGTTTCATTCTTCTGCATGTGGCTGTCCAATTTTCCCAACACCATTTGTTGAAGAGACTGTCTTTTTTCCATTGGACATTCTTTCCTGCTTTGTCGAAGATTAGTTGACCATAGAGTTGAGGGTCCATTTCTGGGCTCTCTATTCTGTTCCATTGATCTATGTGTCTATTTTTGTGCCAGTACCATACAGTTTTGATGATAACAGCTTTGTAATAGAGCTTGAAGTCGGGAATTGTGATGCCACCAGCTTTGCTTTTCTTTTTCAACATTCCTCTGGCTATTTGGGGTCTTTTCTGGTTCCATACAAATTTTAGGATTATTTGTTCCATTTGTTTGAAGAAAGTGGATGGTATTTTGATAGGGATTGCATTAAATGTGTAGATTGCTCTAGGTAGCATTGATATCTTCACAATATTTGTTCTTCTAATCCATGAGCATGGAATGTTTTTCCATTTCTTTGTGTGTTCCTCAATTTCTTTCATGAGTATTTTATAGTTTTCTGAGTACAGATCCTTTGCCTCTATGGTTAGATTTATTCCTAGGTATCTTACGGTTTTGGGTGCAATTGTAAATGGGATCGATTTCTTAATTTCTCTTTCTTCTGTCTTGTTGTTGGTGTATAGGAATGTCACTGATTTCTGTGCATTGATTTTATATCCTGCCACTTTACTGAATTCCTGTATGAGTTCTAGCAGGTTTGGGGGGGAGTCTTTTGGGTTTTCCACATAAAGTGTTATATCATCTGCAAAGAGTGAGAGTTTGACTTCTTCTTTGCCGATTTAGATGCCTTTGATTTCTTTTTGTTGTCTGATTGCTGTGGCTAGAACTTCTAGTACTATGTTGAATAGAAGGAGTGATAGTGGACATCCCTGCCATTTTACTGACCTTAGGGGGAAAGCTGTCAGTTTTCCCCATTAAGAATGATATTCACTGTGGGTTTTTCATAGATGGCTTTTATGATATTGAGGTATGTGCCCTCTATCCCTATACTCCGAAGAGTTTTGATCAAGAAAGGATGCTGTACTTTGTCAAATGCTTTTTCTGCATCTACTGAGAGGATCATAGGTTCTTGTTCTTTCTTTTGTTAATGTATTGTATCACATTGATAGATTTGCGGATGTTGAACCAACCTTGCAGCCCAGGGATAAATTCCACTTGGTCGTGGTGAATAATCCTTTTAATGTACTGTTGGATCCTATTGGCTAGTATTTTGGTGAGAATTTTGGCATCCATGTTCATCAAGGATATTGGTCTGTAATTCTCCTTTTTGATGGGGTCTTTGTCTGATTTTGGGATCAAGGTAATGCTGGCCTCATAAAACGAGTTTGGAAGTTTTCCTTCCATTTCTATTTTTTGGAACAGTTTCAGAAGAATAGGTATTAATTCTTCTTTAAATGTTTGGTAGAATTCCCCTGGGAAACCATTTGGCCTTTGGCTTTTGTTTTTTGGGAGATTTTTGATGACTGCTCCAATTTCCTTAGTGGTTATAGGTCTGTTCAAGTTTTCTATTTCTTCCTGCTTTAGATTTGGTAGTTGATACATCTCTAGGAATGCATCCATTTCTTCCAGATTATCTAATTTGCTGGCATATAGTTGCTCATAATATGTTCTTATAATTGTTTATATTTCTTTGGTGTTGGTTGTGATCTCTCCTCTCATTCATGATTTTGTTGATTTGGGTCATTTCTCTTTTCTTTTTGATAAGTGTGGCCAGGGGTTTATCAATCTTGTTAATTCTTTCAAAGAACCATCTCCTAGTTTCGTTGATCTGTTCTACTGTTCTTTAGGTTTCTATTTCATTGATTTATGCTCTGATTTTTATTCTTTCTCTTCTCCTGCTGGGTTTAGGCTTTATTTGCTGTTCTCTTTCCAGCTCCTTTCGGTGTAGGGTTAGGTTGTGTATTTGAGACCTTTCTTGTTTCTTGAGAAAGGCTTGTATTGCTATATACTTTCCTCTTAGGACTGCCTTTGCTGCATCCCAAAGATTTTGAACAGTTGTGTTTTCATTTTCAGTTGTTTCCATGAATTTTTTTAATTCTTCTTTAATTTCCTGTTTGATCCATTCATATTTGGTAGTATGCTCTTTAGCCTCCACGTATTTGAGTTCTTTCTGACTTTCCTGTTGTGAGTGAGTTCTAGTTTCAAAGCATTGTGGTCTGAAAATATGCAGGGAATGATCCCAATCTTTTGGTACCAGTTGAGACCTGATTTGTGACCTAGGATGTGATCTATTCTGGACAATATTCCATGGGCACTAGAGAAGAATGTGTTGCTTTGGGATGGAATATTCTGAATATATCTGTGAAGTCCATTTGGTCCAGTGTGTCTTTTAATGTCTTCATTTCCTTGTTGATCTTTTCCTTAGATGATCTGTCCATTTCAATGAGGGGGGGTGTTAAAGTCCCCCACTATTATTGTATTGTTGTCAATGCGTTTCTTGGCTTTTGTTATTAATTGGCTTATATAATTGGCTGCTCCCATGTTAGGGGCATAGATATTTACAACTGTTAGGTCTTCTTGTTGGATAGACCCTTTAAGTATGCTATAGTGTCCTTCCTCATTTCTTATTATAGTCTTTGGTTTAAAATCTAATTTGTCTGATATAAGGACTGCCACCCCAGCTTTCCTTTGTTGTCCATTAGCATGGTAAATGGTTTTCCACCCCCTCACTTTCAATCTGGGAGTGTCTTTGGGTCTAAAATGAGTCTCTTGCAGACAGCATATCAATGGGTCTTGTTTTTTTTTTTTAATCCAATCTAATAGGCTGTGTCTTTTGATTGGGGCATTTAGCCCATTTACATTCAGGGTAACTATTGAAAGATATGAATTTAGTGCCATTGTATTGCCTGTCAGGTGACTGTTACTGAATATTGTCTCTGTTCCTTTCTGGTTTGTGTTACTTTTAGGCTCTCTCTTTGCTTAGAGGACCCCTTTCAATATTTCTTGTAGGGCTAGTTTCGTGTTTGCAAATTCCTTTAGTTTTTCTTTGTCCTGGAAGCTTTTGATCTCTCCTTCTATTTTCAATGACAGCCTAGCTGGATATAGTATTCTTGGCTACATATTTTTCTCATTTAGTGCTCTGAATATATCATGCCAGTCCTTTCTGGCCTTCCAGGTTTCTGTGGATAGGTCTGTTGCCAATCTAATGTTTCTACCATTGTAGGTTACAGATCTCTTGTCCTGAGCTGCTTTCAGGATTTTCTCTTTGTCTCTGAGACTTGTAAGTTTTACTATTAGGTGTCGGGTGTTGACCTATTTTTATTGATTTTGAGGGGGTTCTCTGTGCCTCCTGGATTTTGATGCCTGTTTCCTTCCCTAAATTAGGGAAGTTCTCTGCTATAATTTGCTCCAATATACCTTCTGCCCCTCTCTCTCTTTCTTCTTCTCTGGGATCCCAATTATTCTAATGTTGTTTCATCTCGTGGTATCACTTATCTCTCGAATTCTGCCCTTGTCATCCAGTAGTTGTTTATCTCTCTTTTTCTCAGCTTCTTTATTTTCCATCATTTGGTCTTCTATATCACTAATTCTCTCTTCTGCCTCATTTATCCTAGCAGTTAGAGCCTCCATTTTTGATGTACCTCATTAATAGCCTTTTTGATTTTGACTTGGTTAGATTTTAGTTTTTATTTCTCCAGAAATGGTTTCTCTAATATCTTCCATGCTTTTTTCAAGCCCAGCTAGTATCTTTAAAATCATCATTCTGAATTCTAGTTCCGACATCTTACTAATGTCTGTATTGATTAGGTCTCTGGCAATCGGTACTGCCTCTTGTTCTTTTTTTTGAGGTGATTTTTTCTGTTTTGTCATTTTGTCCAGAGGAGAATAGATGAATGAGACAACAAAATGCTAACAGGGTAACAACGTCCCCAGAAAAAAAAAAAAAAGGAAAGTGAGCCCTCTCAAGGGTTTGAACCCTGGGGCAGGGTGAGGGTGAGGTATGGTAAAAAATAGCAAACCAAGCAAACTTCAGTTATTCTTCTGAGAATAAACTTCCTCTACCTGATTAGGGTAAAGATTATCTCCCTCCCAGTGTTGAATTTTAATACATAAGTCTCCTTTGTGTTACTCAGCTCAGCTCTGCAAGGTGTGAATGTGTTTGTGTGTGAGAGCACGGGGGAGGTGACTGTGGTGAAGGGTGGGGATTGGGAAGAAAAACCCATCCATTATGAAACCATATAAAATACACTAGGAGAACAAAACTCCAAATAATCTTGTTCAGTTTTGATTCATAAAAAAAGTCATTGTTGGTTATGAGTTGCCAGGTCTTTATATGAAAATATTTTTTGTAACTAGGAAAAGTACCGTGGAATATTATTTTTGGCATCATTTGCACCTCACTTAATGAGACACTGCTCCCTTTTCACTCAGTAATACATACCAAGAAGCCATGCTTCTTGATAAACTAGGCGTTATTTCCTCATCAGAATGTTGTAAGCATAGTTTTATCCCTAATCAAATACTCAGCACCAAACAAATCATAGATTTTATACATACTCTGTCATAAAAACAACTATAAACATCTATAATAATGTAATCATAAAAATAAGCTGCTAGTTCTATAAAAAGAGCTTAAATATTCAGTACATATTATTTATAAAATGGGCCCCAATGTTCAATAAAATGTACATGAGATTTAAAAAACAAAAAAACTCTAGTATTTGATAATTTGACCCATAACTAATAATATTGATGAGATAAATAATAAACATATTAATAAACAGAAACAATTTTGCTTATCTTAAAATTTGGAAGATACTTTAGGAAATAATCTTAATTTTAATCCGGACTTCTTTAAAAATCTGTTAAAGGAGGTTTGAGAGGATTCTTTTTACTTAAATATCTTGGAAGCTAGAGAAACATTTCAAATTATTTTAATTTTAGAATTGTTGAAAAGCAATATAGGGAACATGCTATAATTGATAATTTTAGTTTACTCTCCTTAAATATTATATTGAACTAATAATAACATCAACAATAATAATAGATACCATTTTTTTTTTTAGCATTATGTTGTGCCAGGTAGAAACTTATTTGTTTTCTCTGTGATCTCACTTTACTCTTTCATTGCCTTCTATATTTGCAAATTACTTGTGACCAAATAATTTTAGATCACATCAGAACTTCTAAGAATATAAGTGGTAGCTGTAAAAATACTTCATTTTAAAGAATAAGAAAATTTTTCTGGTCATCTGGTTCCAAAACCTTTCTTGCCTGCTCTCTAAGGCAGGCATTAGACAGCATCCTGTGTGTATTACAAGACTAGTTGAAGCCATCCACTGAAAAGGAAAGTATTAGTTCATTTGGAAGTGAGTTTTGGTGTGTTTTAAAGTGCTTCCAGTCTCATAGTCTCGACACATAATAAATAATCTATCAAAACAACACTTAAACACACCACCATTTAATAGAACCATGCTATATTAAGGGAATTGTACCTTACAGAAAATATTTAGTAATGAACATAAGTATCTCTTATTTATCTATTTGTCATATAGCTACTTACTTACTGCAAAGGCAGTCATCCTTCTGAGAAAAGCAATCCCCTACCCATTTCACTGTCTCTACTAACATTAGACTAGTTTATTTTACTGAATTGGAAAAATTGATTTCCACTAGAATTTTATATTTACTATATTAGAATATGTTGCATGAACAGTGATGATGAGTATGCTTTCTATCAGCTCTTAAATAAAAGGCCTTCAAATACTCTTACCAATGTCTAGCAACAGTGCCTTCCTGCTAAAGGCAGTGTTTTCATATAAATTCCCTCCACTTGGAGACAAGCTCTTTTTTCTTGTGGGGTTTCAAGAGCATCTTGATCCTTGAATATTTGTTTTTGTCTTTCCTCAGGTGGAGGCCATCTGTGAGTCCTAAATATTCAGAATTATAAATTTGTGAGAAATAGAGATGGAAAATTAAACTATTCTCTGAAAATAAGTCTTTCAGAAAACATGTGGTCTTCACCTCCATTTTGCTATATAAATAGTATTTTAAAACAATAAAATGAAATAGATGTTTTATCTTCATCGTGTTTAGCATTATACTTGATTAGCTGCAGGTTGTTTTTTTGTTGTTGTTGCTGTTTTTTAAGCTGGGGAATTAGATTAGATATTTTTGTCCTTTGTTTCCCCCACCTTTCTGTCCACCTTCTTTTATAAATTTATAGATCCTTATGAAGAAATATATACTAGAAGTACATATGTAGTAAATATTTATAGTATATATACTCAGAAATATATATACATATACATTTTTACATAATCTTTACAAATATGGTTCATATGTAGAAACTGGTATTGCAATGACAGCTTTAGTAGTAATAGTTTTGTTGATGTGAGTTTACGTATAAAAACAATGTTTTACAGTTTGGGAAGTGGCACCAAAATATGTCAATCAAGCTTGATGATTTGACCAGAGACCAGGGATCTGCAGAGGACACCATACACAAGCACCAGATATTACAGACATTTTTAGTAAGCAAATATTTATTATGAGTTGTATCCACTCTGTCTTTTAATGACCAATTCTACTATTTTATATACTTAGCTATCATACTTTGAAATGAAACAAATATTGGGTGTTAGTAAGTCAATAAAAATATTTAAGCTATGTCAAACATGTCATAAGTGATATAAAACTTGCAGATTCACTTCTGAAGGGACTCCTATAATTGTAATAATATCATAATGGCATGTACTAGTAATATTAATGCAATAATTATCATTGATAACTTTAACCAATCATGCGCTATATTAAACACTTTATACATATTGTCTTAATCCCCTAACAGGCCTATTATATCTCCATTTTATATATGAGGAAAGTGTCATAGTTACAGGATTTACCTGAGTCACATAATTAAGATAATAAAAATACCTTAGGTTATGTAATATATGATAAAGTACAAAATACTTTAGATTTGTATTTGTAGAAGAATTTTATATTATCCTACTTCTAGATTTAAAGAAATTAAGGTTCAGAAAATTTAAGTGATCTTTTCAATTAAAAGGATGGACCACCATGAGCTGGGGCCAAACGCAGAACACTGTTGGTGATACACAAAAACATTGCCAATTCACTAGAAAGAAAAACATTTATTGAATGATAGCTTGTAAACTATTGGATAAATCATACCATTTGATTTGCAAAACCAATATGTGAGATTAACTGGGTAGTTATAGAAATCCCATTTTGCAGATGAGAAAACAGACAGTCAAGAGATTATGATTTGTCTCAAGTTACGGAGCCAGGGACTCGTGTACTCTGATTTCTAATTTAGTGCTTTTCCATTACACATTAATCTTTTCAGGAATCAGTAAAATGATTGATAAGATAGTAAGTAAATTAAATGTACAATAAAGTGAGCTCTAGTACAAATGGGTTGTGATTATTGTAAGTAATAGAGAAATTGAGAGTCTGGGAGACCAATGCAGAATTATAATAACCAATAATTTGTTCCTTGCTTTCGTTGCTTCTCAAGTTATGCCGATCTCAATATTCTTCCATTTTTAGATATTTTCCCAATTTAATTTTCTATAGATCTTTTAGATTGGAGATGATTTTGACCCAGTAAAGCTTTATTAATCATTTAATCAGTTAATTCTTCTTTCTTCCAGTTAGTATTGAGTAGTCTATATGACAAGTACAGAGGATATACAGATAAATAAAGTGTAATCTTCAAAAAAGTCCACAGACACAAAAAGAAACAGTTATAAACAAGTAATTAAAGTATTTTTCTAGAATACAAGGAAGGATATGATCAGGATAGGGGAAGACTCTTGTCTGAATTACTGAGGATGAGTAGCAGTTTGCTGGTTGGTTTGGGAAAGGGGTCATCCGTGAAGGGCAACCTTATGTTCTATGAATCAGCATGACAATTTAGGAGAACTGCAGGTGGTTGGGTTTGTCTTTCTAGAGTATTGGCTGTTTGCCTGTGTTTGGCAGAAAATGACACTGGAGAGATAAGCAGGGACCACAGTGTCCTGTGTGTCATGCCAGGTACTTTGAATGTTATCCAGTAGACAAGAAGAGAATTGAAATGTTTTGAGCTCAGGAGAAAATTTATCTGTTTATTTTCAGGAAGATGGGCCTGTAAGCACTGTGGATAAGCTATCAGAGAGGGGTTTAGATGAAAGTCAGGGAGAGTCTTTGGGAATCCTGTTTGTCTGCTTTGCCTCCCATACCAGAATAACAGAGACTGAGCAGTTTAAATAACATAAATTGATTTTTTCATAGTTTTAGAAGCTGGAAGTCCAAGATCAAGGTGTCAGCAGGTTTGGTTTCTCTTGAGACCTCTCTTCTTGGCTTGCAGATAGATGGCTGTCTGTCTTCACTCTGTGCCCTCACATGGCTTTTTTTTTTTTTTTTTTTTTGTGCATGTATGTTCCTGTCTCTTCCCCTTCATATTATGACACAAATTCTTTTGGACTGGGGCCCCACCCTTATGATCTCATGTAACCTTAATTACCTCCTTAAGACTCTATCTCCAAATATGGTCATATTGGGGATTAGGCCTTCAACATATAAATTTTGGACAGATACAGTTCATTCCATAACATTCTACCCTGTGGACCTCCAAAATTAATGTCCTTCTCCCACTCAAAGTACACTCACCATATCCCAAACATCTTCAGTCTTAACTCATAAAGTCTTATCTAAATATCATCTGAATCAGATATGAGAGAGCTTTGAGGTATGGTTACTCCTAAGGCAAAATTCCTCTCCAGCTGTGAGCTCGTGAAACCAATCAGTTTATGTGCTTTAAAAATACAAGGTGGGAAAGGCATAGGATAGTCATTTCCATTGCAAAATGGAGAAATTGGAAAGAGGTCATGTGTTCTAAGCAACTCCAAAATCTAGTATGGCAAATTCCATTAGATTTTAAGTTTTGAGAAATATCTTCTTCATGCTCTGTTCTCTTGGCCACTAGCGAAGCAGTGACATTCCCACAGTCCTAGAAAGTGGCCCTGCTTCCATGGTTGTGAGTGGTAGCCCTATGTCTGAGGCTTGGGGCCCCTGCAGCCTGGCCCACTGTAATGTGGGAGTAGATAGCCTTATTCCCTGGGCAGTGGCAGCATCAGGGTCATTCTTTCCTTTTCTTGAAGGATAAGGCATGTTTGCGTCTGGATAACTCTAATGTCCTGTCTTCAAGAATCTCAGAAGTCTAAAGGCCTTCCTTTATTTTGTTTCATCTCTGCCTCCTTTAGTCCAAACTAGAAATGTCTTTGCTGGTATAATCCTATCTCTAGTACTGGCTTCTGCTGAGATGCTTGATTAAATCCACGGGTAATCTCTTGATGGGGTGATTGCACAGCCTTACTCTTGACATTCTCTTTGAAACACTTTCTCATTTTGTGCAAAATAGATAGGCTGAGATTATTCCAAATCTTCAAATTCTAGTTCCTTTTTGCTTAACAATTTCTTCAACTAATTCCACCCTCATGTTTTACTATTTGCAGCAAGGAGACACCAAGCCAATATTTTGCTAGAAATCTCCTCAACTAAATGCCCAAGTTCATCACTTTTTTTTAAAAACTGGGTAGATTTTTTTTTATTGTTATGTTATGTTAACCATCATACATTACATCATTAGTTTTTGATGTAGTGTCCCATTTCATTGTTTGCATATAACACCCAGTGCTCCATGCAGAACGTGCCCTCTTTAATACCCATCACCAGGCTAACCCATCCTCCCATCCTCCTCCCCTCTAGAACCCTCAGTTTGTTTTTCAGAGTCCATAGTCTCTCATGGTTTGTCTCCCCCTCTGATGTACCCCCCTTCATTCTTCCCCTCCTGCTACCTTCTTCTTCTTTTTTTTTTAACATATGATGTATTATTTGTGGCAGAGGTACAGATCTGTGATTCAACAGTCTTGCAAAATTCACAGAGCTCACCATAGCACATATCCTCCCCAATGTCTATCACCCAGCCACTCCATCCCAGCAACCCTCAGTTTGTTTCCTGAGATTAAGAATTCCTCATATCAGTGAGGTCATATGATCCATGTCTTTCTCTGATGGACTTATTTCACTCAGCATAATACCTTCCAGTTCCATCCACATTGTTGCAAATGGCAAGATTTCATTCCTTTTGATGGATGCATAATATTCCATTATATATATATATATATATATATATACCACATATATATATATATATATACCACATCTTCCTTATCCATTCATCTGTCGATGGACATCTTGGCTCTTTCCACAGTTTGGCTATGGTGGACATTGCTGCTGTAAACATCGGGGTGCATGTACCCCTTCGGATCCCTACATTTGTATCTTTGGGGTAAATACCCAGTAGGGCAATTGCTGGATCATATGGTAGCTCTATTTTCAACTTTTTGAAGAACTTCCATACTGCTTTCCAGAATGGCTGCACCAGCTTGCATTCCCACCAATAGTGTAGGAGGGTTCCCTTTTCTCCGCATCCCCACCAACATCTGTCATTTCCTGACTTGTTCATTTTAGCCATTCTGACTGTGTGAGGTGGTATCTCATTGAGGTTTTGGTTTGGATTTCCCTGATGCCAGGCGATGTTGAGCACTTTTTCATGTGTCTCTTGGCCATTTGGATGTCTTCTTTGGAAAAATGTCTGTTCATGTCTTCTGCCCATTTCTTGATTGGATCATTTGTTCTTTGGGTGTTGAGTTTAAGAAGTTCTTTACAGATTTTGGATACTAGCCCTTTATCTAATATGTCATTTGCAAATATCTTCTCCCATTCTGTCAGTTGTCTTTTGGATTTGTTGACTGTTTCTTTTGCTGTGCAAAAGCTTTTTATCTTGATGAAGTCCCAATAGTTCATTTTTGCCCTTGCTTCCCTTGCCTTTGATGATGTTTCTAGGAAGAAGTTGCTGTGGCTGAGGTTGAAGAGGTTGCTGCCTGTGTTCTCCTTTAGGATATTGATGGATTCCTCTCTCACATTTAGGTCTTCAACCATTTTGAGTCTATTTTTATGTGTGGTGAAAACTGGGTAGATTTTTAAAAATTTTAAAAATTTTATTTTTTTAATTCAAGTATAAATAACATATCAGTGTTAGTTTCGGATGTACATTAGTTTCAGATGTACAATATAATGATTCAACAATTCTATACATTTCTCAGTGCTCATCAAGATAAATGTACTCTTAATCTCCTTTGTCTATTTCACCCATCCCCCCTCCCACTTCCCTCTGGCAACCACCATTTTCTTCTTTGTATTTAAGACTATGATTTTTTGTTTGTTTCTTTTTTTCCTTTTCTTGTTCTTTTGTTTTGTTTCTTAAATTCCACATATGAGTGAAATCATATGGTATTTGTCTTTCTCTGACTGACTTAGTTCACTTAGCATTATACTTTCTTGAATCATTCATTTCATTGCAAATGGAAATATTTCCTTTTTTTATGGCCAAATAATATTTTATTTTATATATATATATATATATATATATATATATATATATATATATATACCACATCTTCTTTATCCACTCATCTATTGATGGATGCATGGATTACTTCCATATCTTGGCTATTGTAATTAATGCTGCCAATAAACATCAGGGTGCATATATCTTTTTGAATTACTATTTTCATTTTCTTTGAGTAAATACCCAGTAGTGGAATTACTGGATCATATGGTAATTCTATTTTTAATTTTTTGAGGAACCACCATACCCCAAGTTCACCACTTTTAACATCTACTTTCCACAAAACACTGTTAGACACTTCAGCCAAATACTTTTTTCAGCCAAATTTTTTGCCACTTAATGACAAAAATCAGCTTTCCTCCAACAACATGTTCCTCATTTCTTTCTGAAATCTCCTGAGAATCAACTTTATGTCCATATGCCTACCAATAGTCCCTTCAAAGCAATCTAAACTTTTTTTTTAACATGTTCTCCCAAACTCATCCAACCTCTACCCAATATCTAATTACAAAGCCACTTCTACATTTTTAGATATTTGTTACTGCAGTGCTTCATTTTTTGGTACTAAAATTTGTATTAGTCAGGGTTTTTCAGAGAAACAGAACCAACTATATATATAGTTGAGAAAAAGAGAGAGATTTATTATAAGAAATTGGCTCATGTGATTATGGAAGCTGGCAAGTCCATATCTACAGTATAGACCAGCAGGCTCAAGACCCAGTATTGGTGATGCAGATGAAATCCAAAGGCAATCTGCTAGTCTTTTGTCCTATTTAGGCCATCAACTAATTGGGTGAGGATAGTCCACATTATGGAGAGCAGTCTACTTTACTCAAAGTTCACCTATTTGAATGTTCATCTCATAAAAACACCCTCCAGGTTGACATATAAAATTAACCACCTAGGAATGTTTTGGTCAATCTGAGTAAGAGACGGTTAGTATTTGAACTACAGCAGTAATGTGAATGTGAGGTCAGCAATAACTTTATTTTTCAGACTAGGATGACTGAGTAGTTGGTGCTATTACAAACTAAAGTTGAACATGCTTAAAGAAGAAAAAGCTTAGTGAAGAAGATAATAAATTCAGTTTTGAACCTATTGGTTAGGAGGTGACTGTGGAGTGAGAGTAGTAGATCTTCCCTAAGGGAGAAGGACACAGAGATTTGGGAGTTCTCAGCTTGTGGACAATAGTGGAAGCTGTCTGACATGGACAAAATTTCACTGAAAACAGAGTGGGATGGGAACAAAGATGGACCTTTGATGTGTTAGTGTTCTGCTGGTTGCAGGCAACCAAAACTTACCAGAATAAGCTTAAGTAAAAAGAGGGGGATTTGTTTTAAGGTTACATGTTTCTCATGGAAGTCAAGGGTTCTAAGTCAGCAATGACCTGGAGGCAGATTTATTTATTTGTTTCATTTATTTTATTTTTTAAGAAATAAATCAAGCTTGTTTATGTGCAGTTAAGGAGGAGCCAATGAGAGGGAAAGATTGATTGACTATGACCTAATACATAATTAATGGGAAAAGATCCATGAGAAGAGTGGGATAAAGAACAGTACTTCTCAAACTTTAATGTGCATAGGAATTACCTGGGGATTTCTAAAATTTAGATGCTGATTCATTAGGACAAGGAGGAAAACTGAGGTTCTGTACTTTTTCTCTTTCTTTCTTTTTCTTTCTTTCTTTCTTTCTCTTTCTCTCTTTCTCTCTTTCTCTCTCTTTCTCTCTTTCTCTCTTTCTTTCTTTCCCTCCCTCCCTCCCTCCCTCCCTCCCTCCCTCCCTCCCTCCCTCCCTTCCTCCCTCCCTCCCTTCCTCCCTTCCTCCCTTCCTTCCTTCCTTCCTTCCTTCCTTCCTTCCTTCCTTCCTTAGAGGGAGAGAGAGAGAGAGAAAGGGACAAAGGGGCAGAGGGAGAGGGAGAATCTTAAGCAGGCTCCACACCCAGAGCAGAACCCAACACGGGGCTTGATCTCACAACCGTGAGACCTGAGCCAAAATCAAGAGTTGGATGCTTTAACCAAGTGAGCCACCCAGGTACTCCAAGATTCTGCATTTCTAACAAGAGCTCAGGTATTGGTAGTGCTATTGGTCCACGAAGATTAGGGCACTGTTGCAGTACTTTTCAATAGGATGTGTCCACTTCTTTTTCGAAAACATGAAGGGTTTGCTCAAGGAAGAATCATGCTTAAAATCTGGTCAACTTCATTCTCAATCTCATGGTAGATAAGATTCAAAGATACCTCTAGTTGGGAAATGAATTATTATTTTTAAATATGCTTTAATATGAAAATATTTAATATTAATAAATAATATGAAATATTTAACATGTCTCAAACATACAGATGAAACCCCATATACTTGTCAGTCAATTTTATAATTATCAACATTTTGCAATCTTGTTTCATCATCTACTTCCAGCCCCCCTGCCCCCGCCACTTTACCTCTACCACTGGAGTATTTTAAAGAAAATCTCACATATCTATCATTTTGTTTATAAATACTTCAATATGTATCTCTAACAACTAAGAATTAAAAACAAACAGTGCCATGATTACAAGGTCAAAAATGTTAATTGTCTCAAAAATGTATTTTCATAATTAATTCTTTTGAATCAAGATCCCACAAGGTTCTTACATTAATTTTTGTTGACTTATCTCTTATGTATGTGTTAATATAGAATAGTTACTCCTCCCCCTTTATCTTTCAAGGCATTTATTTGTTGAATAAACTGGATTATTTTATTTTCTGTAACATTTCCCATATTCTGGACATGCTCATGGCATCTTTATATGATGTTATTTAACATGCTCCACTATCCCCCTTACTTCCTGTAAAATGATAGTGGATCTAGTGACTTGATTCAATCTGTTTAATTATTTATTGACTAGAATACTTCATGGATGGTGCTGTGTAATTCTTTGCATCACATCACAAGGCATGAAATTTCTTGTCCCAGTTTGGTGATGTTAATATTAATTGTGGGTTCAGGTGTTTTCAGCCTCCTCTATCCATTTAAAGTTCCCTATTAACTTCTCATGTAATGATTTTAATAGCCATTGATGACTGCAACTTAGACATGATTCCAACAGAGGTTTCAAAATGGCCTTTTTCTGACATTTCTTTTATATTTATTAACTCTAGTTCTTCTATAGAAAAGAATTTTCCATGATAAAATGTTTCATGCCAGACAGGCCAGATAAATAGATGATTTTTATACTTATGTAATCATCTTCAGAATGGCGATTGGTACCCTAGCAATTTCCAAAAATGATCGCAAAGATGCATTTACCAAAATTCAGATTATGAGGAAAATCTGCAGAATGAAATTCCCGGTTTCTTCAACTTCAGACTGAAAGAGGTAAAGAAGAAGATAGAGGAGCAATGAACCTATAGATTAAAAGAAACAGCATGCTTACCTACCACATTCAGTGTGTGAGTCTTATTTGGTCCTTTTTAAAAAAAATTCAAATATGATATGTGAAAATCAATTTAATATGGATGCTGATGAAATATATGATATTAATAAATTATTGCTAATTTTAAGCCTGATAATAATATTGTGGTTATCTTTAAAGACACAAACTAAAATATTTACGAATGGAATAATATGGTATTATAATATGGAGCAGTATGGAATACATGAAGGAGGATATGAATAAATAAGATTTTCTGTGAGTTGATAATTGGTAACATTGGTGATGTAAACATGTGAATCCATTATACTATTCTGTCTTTTTTGTATATTATGAAATTTATCATAATGATAATTTTGACAGTCCATCCAGGACAGGAAAACTAAAGTACAGTCATATTAAAGTCACAGAGTGCATTTTCTTTTTCATTTGAGAGCCTTACACATTTGCATATATTATTTTGATATTCAGAAATAGCTCTCATCATATACTTAATTCTTTCTGTTTAGTTGTTTCATTCTTTAACCATTTAGTGACAAGAAGGCAGGAGTGGTGTTTTTTACTTTCTGTTTTATATTTTCAGCATCTAGCAAAATTTCTGGTACATAGAGAGTCCTCACCAAATGTTTCCTTGAAATGGCTAATGTTTTCAATACCAGCCTCATATGTAATCAGAATTCCAATAAGGAATTTGCCATTTGAAAGACCACATGCATACAGTCAAAATGATCATCAAAAAGGCTAAAGCAAAAGAAAATGAGGCAATATGATAAGTTTTAAAATTTAGATCTATTTAAGATTTCTGGAGCTACTGTAACTGTCCCATATCCTAACATGATAACTTTATTTGTTCTAACTATCATCTTTTTCTTTGGGAATTATTCATAGGAAGTTTTGGTTTTCAAATTGTGATGGGAAGTGATTGTATTTTGTTAAGAAGTTATTGGATTCGGTTGGGGGTGGGAGGGATGGGGTGGTTGGGTGATAGACATTGGGGAAGGTATGTGCTACGGTGAGCGCTGTGAATTGTGCAAGACTGTTGAATCATAGATCTGTACTTCTGAAACAAATAACGCAACATATTTTAAGAAAAAAGAAAAAGAAGAAGATAACAGGAGAGGAAGAAAAGGGGAGTATGTCAGAGGGGGAGACGAACCATGAGAGATGATGGACTCTGAAAAACAAACTGAGGGTTCTAGAGGGGAGGGGGGTGGGGGGATGGGTTAGCCTGGTGATGGGTATTGAGGAGGGCACGTTCTGCATGGAGCACTGGGTGTTATGAACAAACAATGAATCATGGAACACTGCATCAAAAACTAATGATGTAATATATGGTGATTAACATAACAATAAAAAAATTAAAAAAAAAAAAGAAGTCATTGGATTCTTGCAATAACCAGAAGTTGAGAATGAGGACTGATTATTAGTTTCTCTGATGCTCAACTTATTCCATATTTGTTCACTCTGCAATGCGACTCTCAAGGCAGATTGGAACTCTAATTAAGGGTCTAGTTTCCCTTTGATGTTGACGGCAACTCTTATTAGTATTAATGTATATGAAAGAGAGAATAGATCTTTAAATAATTTAAAAACAGCTTTGTGTATTATGAATACAGACATATAAAAGATTTAATGATCTGACTTTTACATATTTATACTATGGTGCACATAAACACACACTCCATGTATTGTCTATAACTATGTCTTGGGGACTAAATGAAGTTCATAAAATCTTGCCATTAATTATGTTGACGGAGAGAATATCCTTTTGTGTTTATTCATTCATTCCTAGAAATGGCTGAAGCTTCTTTTAATAATGATCTGTCTAATTTTTAAACCTCAATCTCTTAAAAGAGAGCCCTAGCTTCGATTTCCCTAAATTGAGGAACACACATTTTACAGCTGTGGGAAATTAACAAAAAGGGAAGACTTTATGTCTTTATATGTCAGGCATATGAGAGTATACATTTCTCAGTAAAAATGTTTCACAATAGTTGACATTTTCTCTTTTTTTTGTGCATTTCTTTCATAAATATTGTGAGCTACAGCTGTAATCCTTCTTTGGGCACAAGTGACCTACAGTGTGATTGTACTATATTGTATTTATAAGTCATAAGTGGGACTTGACATGACAGTAAGAATAACTTGTCTGTGACTTCCACTGTGAGAGGCACTGGGGTTTTGTTGGTTAGGAGGTGGATTTTTCACTTATTATGACACAGCTTCTCTATTTGAATGGTCTAGTTACGTTTAACCTACTCACTCTGGCTTTATATATGGGTTGCTTAACACCTAAATTGATCTTAAAGAAATTTCCAAAAGCAGAAAGGAAAAAAAAAAATGCTAAGTAGGTTTTCATTCAGGGATCACAGAAACAAAGCTAGAACAAACTTCTTTTAGGGTTTATTCTATTGGCTTGGATGTAAGACCAGAGCATCTCAAATTTCCTATATGCATAATAATTTTTTTCTTTTGAAAACCTTGCCCCTGAAAAGAAGCCCTGAAATGGTTGCAGTAAAGCCCCTTTTGAAGGACTCTCAGCACCGGTCAAGGAACAAACAATGCCAAGGGGCAAGGTCTTTGTTATGCAGGAGGCTGCTGGCCATTTCAGAGCAGCTCTGGGTGTCAGGGAACCCGGGTGATGACAGATGGTGTGACTGTCCTTGCAAATTTTTCACCTTAAAATGACAGCCTATGTGGAAATACCCTGTAATCATTGGGGAAAGATACTCTAAAAAGACTCTTGAAAATTACATAAAGGGAAACAATTTTTATTTCAGATATAGTTCTGAGTTTTTGATATTCAGGAAAGCTTGGATGTTTGCAATAAAGAAAAAAAGAAAGAAGGAGAATGTTTCAGTTCAAAGGGCTCTTCCTCTACACACAAAGCAATAAATGGCAAAAAGAAAAACAAAATATAATCAATATCTTTTCAGATTCTACCTTTTAAGTACATATATTGTTTGGTTTGGTATACTAGGTCTGTTAACCATATATTCTCTATTTTGGATGAAAGACAGTCTTTCACTAACTTACATTACTGCAGAAACCCATAGAAATAGGGAGATTTCCCAGTTATACCCCAGGCCAGATGTATAGTACAAAATTAAGCAAGAAACTGCTTTAAGCATCCTGCTTTAAAAATTGTTGTCAATATATGCTTGCAAGATTTAAAGATATCTTTCTCCTTTTTCCTTTTGTTCTTATTAATGTACAAAGGAAGATGCAATTGGGAAAACAATTCTATAACTTCAGCAGTAGTTTTTTATTTCCTATGCAACTTTAAAAATTTTTAATTATGTGTCTTTGTTCAGAATCATCAAGGAAATATTGCTAAAATTCTGAATGACAGTGAGGGGTTTCTAGCTTATATACGCTATAGATTTCCAGTGATACTCAGTGTCATAAAATTAAGGTATATTAAAAAGGCTTGGTTAATTCTGAATGCAAACATTGTTTTAGGTTGGTTTTAATGAGAAAATCATAGCTGTCATTTCTGCTTCACATTCTCCTTCATGTACCATAATTTGCTCATATAATATAGTGTGGTCTCAAAGTGTATGTCAAGGAGTAGAATGAGTTCACAACAAAAAAATCAATAGTTCATTATTTTTTGATTTAATTTTTGTGTGTTCCTTTGGTAACTTCGTTAAAATTAGAAGACTGAAAATTAAAACAATATTGGGATCAATTCATTAAATTGCTGGTTTATGTTCTTAAATGGGATTTTGCTTTAAGCTTTGTGTAAGAAAAGTATTAATTTTCTTTCTCTAAAATGTGAGACAGTAGCGGTTACTAAGGGTGGTGCATTGTTGTTGGGGATGAGTGGCTTCTCCAACATAGCCCAGACTCGCCAATTTTAAAAAATAGGTTCTCCCTCTGTTCGTTAGTCACTTCTGTTATAAATCCCCATGATAACTGAAGCCTCCTGTGGTTCACTATCTGGATTCCAATTCTTAAAGTCTGGATGGAGTTCAGTTATATTTTATAGTTTACTATCTTTTTTTTTAAGGGAATGTCAACATGGCTAAATCTGGGGGGGCTTGCTTTCGATTGACAGCTGTACTATGAAAATGTAAAGAAAGGGAATATGGAAGACAGAAGAGGGGAGGGGATGAGAGGAAAGGGAAGAAAAGACAAATAAAAGGCTTCCATAGAGATATGGCCAATGCCACTTTAATGTATAGGAATTCTAAATTAGCCATTCTCTCCTATGATCTTCTAATGTGCAATATTAAAATTTATGTGTATCATAAAATTGTACAACTGAAATGCTACCTCCTCTCTTTTCCTTACATGAAGTGTGCTCAGGTGGCAGAAAGGCATTGGGAGCTCAAAGCTCTGCTAGAGCAGACTATGTGCAGCTCACCCCCAATCCATTTGCTGTGGTCTTGTTATCTTTCCCATCATTCTTCAACCTTCTCTATCCAAAATGTAGTACATTGTTCCACATGTCCTCAATTGGTTTTAATGTTAAGAATGTGTTCTGAAATTTCCTAAGGCTGAAGTGTGCTATTTAGATAAGTTTAAAAAGGTTTCTTGCGTATAATACTCCTCAGAACCTTTCTATGCTTAATTAGATTGAGTGTCACAACTGAAGCTATACTGTGTAGAATGTTTCAAACTTAATTGACCATTGAGAGGCACTTCCCCCATTCTGGAAACAGCTCACAGGAATTCTGGTCCAGAGGACACTTTGGGGGGAAATTCTGACATGTGTCATCATGCCCTCAAGTTATTCAACTGAGGTCAGTGAATAGGGTGGCCTCGAAGGGCCAGAAAGAACCAGGCAGCAGTAGATAGGAATGAGGCCCTTAAGGCCTCTTGTCTCTGGCTCTGATTTCCTAATATGTCTTATATCTTGAGATTGTGGCTACAAATTTAGCAACTGAGCAACACTGCAGAACTCAGAAAGTTGAAACTGTGAGACATTAGAGCTGGCGATAAAGTATATATAGCTAAACATATTTATATATCTGAATATATATGTATGTATATGTATGATATTGTATATGTATGTAGATATATGCATGTACATATAAGCATACACATGCACACATATTTAGAAAAAGTATAATTAAGAAAAAAGCCAAACTTGCCTAGGATCATAAAGTTAGTTTGTAACAGACATGGGACTGTAATCTGTATCTCTCTGACTCTAATGCTTGTTCTAGAATATCATACTACCATTTGAAGTTAATAATTATACATATACATAGAATAATAGTCACTCTTTTTTAAGCATTTGCTAATTCTCATGTGCTAGGCTTATACTGTCTGTCTCATGTAAGCCTTCTAATTAGACTACATTGTAGGTATTTTGAGGTTTACTTTACAAATGAAAAAGTGACTTTGAGAAGTTTATCCAAGGTTGCATAGCTGATAAAAATCAGTCTTGAGGCCAAACCATGTTCTTTCTTATCCCAAGCCTTAACCAGGCTTTCTTTTTCATTTTTTTTTTTTCCTTTTCACTATGCTGCTGCTACTAATTTACTAACTGTATGGTAGATCTGAACTGAAAACATGTCTTTTTTTTCATAATGTTCCTTCCAACATGATGGAGCTTATATACTAGTATTAATCACTCATGTTGTTTTCTTTCTGACCCCATACAAATATTGGATTTAATGGTATAGTAGGGAAATATTAAAAGAAAAAAAAAGAGGTCAAGCAGTTTCTATATAAACTCTACTGTCCCTTTACTATTTGGCTACTTTATAGTAAATCAAATCCATTTTATATAATGAAGTTTGTCTTTATTATCCCTTATGGCTGCCTTAGAAAAGAAATCATGTGTGTGCTTCAGTTTGGGGTCATTTGTAATTATAAAAAGATACACAGGAATGCTATGTACCCCTCGTATGCTTTTAAAAATCTTCTCCTTTGGTTGTTCTGCACGTTTTTACTGTTTCATAAAGGAAGTGTTGGAAAGCTGTGTTTTTATTGCCTTGATGCCTTTAATAGCACATACTGTGAAACTAAGCTGGATACCTGATTGATGCCATTCCTACCTGTCTAGGAAGATAATGATCAAACATCGAGGGGTCTGTTCTCCAGGTGATGTGTGCATGGAACTCCCATTAATGTTAATGGGAATCCTGCAGCTAAGCAGAGTGACTGGAGACAAGAGGCTGAAGGTGTGGTAGGTCCATTAATACTTCTTTCTTTCATAGCAGCTGGTTGGAATGTAAGTAGTAGGCAGTCCTTTTGAAGCTAACAATCAGCCATATTTAAAAAGTGAGGCTTGTGCAAGATATGTAGATGTATTGTCAATAAACTCTTTGTATAAAGTATACTTATGCCATATTTTACTATACAAAAAGTGTACATATGAAATGCTTGCTTTTTTGAGCAATGTTTCCATACTGAATCTTCCTCAAAATGGCTGATTAGAAGTTGATAAGGCATATTGATAATTTGTGGCTAATTATAAAAACAGATACAAAATTTAAGAGCCCCCCAAAATAGTGCTTTAACAAGTTGATGACATACACTGATTAAAATCTAGACAAGGGAAAAAAGTATAATACACAGAAAATATGAAATTTCATGCATAGGCTGAATTATTTAAAAATATGACTTTTTATATGCTCGTTGTAAAAGTAATTTTAAGGGTTGTATAATGTTATATGGAGTAAATCTTCCAAAATGTCTGTTTACTACTTAGGTTCCTACACATTCATAATTTTTATGCCTTTCAGTTGAATTATTCTTGTTAGTAGTGACTCTTTTAATCCCTAATAAATTTCTTATGCATTTAAATGTATTTTGTTTGATATGTATATGTAAATATATATGAGTTTCTTTTGGTAATTGCCAAGTGTGTTGTTGTCATAGTTTTACTTAGAAATTTCTTATGATAATATGTTTTGGGTTCATCTTTTTGTAGATAAAATTGGATGTTATTAGTTGAATCTGAAAATCTCTTTTAAATAAATTTATTATATAATATATGATAAATGCAGAATAATATATTTAATATATATTTGTGTTTTTTATATATATATTTATACAGGTATAAGTATACCTAAACCATACTCTAAACCATTTCTAAACCAACTTAACGACAACTTATCCAAGAATAATAAGAAAATGAGTACTTGTGAACTCAGTGTCCAAATTAAGAATTCAATTATTTCCAATTCAAAATAAATGAATAAGTAAATAACTAGCAGGTGGAGAGTCTATAGCCATGGAAGAAATGGTGGAGAGGGAGTGTTGGAGGTCAAGTCTCAAAAGATAGTTTGACATCTGATTGTCAGAGGCATTGAACACTATGTAAGGAATGTGCCCTCAATCTTGAAGACATCGAGGGAGCATTCCATGTTGTAAACTGAGGCAATGTGATCAGATTAATGTATTTCAGGTGATATTTTGATGGTTATAGGAGATGGACTGAAATCAAAAGACAGTCATAAATGTGGTAGTGTAAGTGATCTTTGATGTAGGAAATATTAAGGGCTGGAAAAGGTAGAAATAGAAGTGAAAACAAATTTTAATTGAAAAATATTTGATGGTGGATTTCCAGGCATTGGTGACCACTTACATGGGAGAGGGAGGAAGATTTGAGAAATAGTTTTAAGAGAGACTGTGATCTTGTGAGTTGTCAAAATCCAGGGGATGGGTGAAATATTACAGGGAAAGTGAAGAGATCTGAGGACATGGTACTGAGGAACACAGATATTTATCAGGCTCCTGAGAAAGGGCATGTGAAAATATGAGGGTGAGTTGGTATCTGAGGTCTTTTGATTATTTACTTCCTATGATGAAAACATTTAATCATTATGGATCTTAAAAGTAATGTTTAAAATGTAAAGTTTACACTCTATTGTTGTAGATAAACTGTTGTGTTTATTGAAGCTTTGGGCTTTGAGGTACCTGAATTTAATTGAACTTGCTAAATAATTAAGATTGTTAAGAGCCATAATCAGAGATTGATATAATCTCAGATTGGATTTAAAAGTGCTTTGAAAAGGGTCTACTTGTAAGAATCAGGCTGATACTGTGATCAACCTAGTTTTACCTTTCATAAAAGGTCATACAATAAACTTCTTTTATGTCATCCGCTAGCCTTAGAATGGTGCTAGACTCAGTAAACACACAATATATATTCTAAATTAACTTAGATATTTGAAGTATATCAGGCCATAAAGATTAGCTACTATTAATCCAATGGTATGGAAACTTCATTTCTTAAAAATCAGGTATCATGATATGGGATATATTTTTTAATTGTCCTACCCACTTTTAAATGTATCTGTCATAAAGTCTTGCCTCATCATAAGCTAGAAATTATGGTGAGTGTGATATTTTTACAGTCTAGTTAAAAAATGAAATTACTAATGCAACCCTTTACTGATGATGTGGTCAGCTGCCTAGGGTGTCAGTGGCTTCACTTCATTCAACATGAAGAAATATGAAACTGACATATAAAAATTCCCCAGAGGGCCTATTCATAATTGTTATTTTTTTAAACTTAATAAAAGTTTTTATACAGATAAGGCCTTAAGATATCCATATTATTTTTTATTTTTTTAAAGATTTTATTTATTTGAGGGAGAAAGTGAGAGAGAGAGCACGAGAGGGGGCAGGGTCAGAGGGAGAAGCAGACTCCTCACTGAGTGGGGAGCCAGATGTGGGACTTAATCCTCGGACTCTCGGATCATGACCTGAGCCAAAGGCAGACACTTAACCAATTGAGCCACCCAGGGACCCTCCATATTCTTTTCTAAATAAACACACTAATTTATGTCTCATTGTAGACTATAAATTTGATTTACATTTTCTTCTATATGTACATTTTTTTTGCAGTCTTAAGCCAGATTATCATTTTATCTAGTCATTATCAAAGGCTTTATATGATAAAAATATTAATAAAGCATTCATTGGCTTCTTTAAATTGATGTTCTTATACTATAATTCACATAAAATAAAAATAAACTGAATGCACCCATTTTAAAGCTAATAATTTGGAGAGTTTTGATACATTCATATACCTACATAACCACCACCCTAATCAAGATATATGATTATCTCAAAAACTTTTTTCATGCCCCTGGTGCCCCTTCCTGGGCAGTCCCTCCAGCCCTTCCCAGGCACTTTTGGTCTGATTTCTATCTCTATAAATTAGTATTACTTTTTTAGAACTTCATATAAATGGAATCATATAGTGTATTTGCTTTTATGCCTGGCTTCTTTCACCCAGCATTTTTTTAAAGATGCATCCCTGTTGTTTGTGTATCAGTAATTTGTTTCTTCATATTGCTGACTAGCATCTGATTGTATGAATATGTCACAATTTGGACATTTGGTTTCCACTTTGTGACAATTACTAATAAAGCTCTGTGAATATTCGTGTTCTAGTCTTTTTATAGTTAGGTTTTCCTCTCTTGGGTAAATGCACAGAGATGTGATTTTGCTGAGTCCTGTAGCAAGTGTATATTTAACTGTATAAGAAACTCTCAAACTGTTTTCTAAAGAGGTTACAACCTAGTAAAATTTAAGGAGCAAATTTTCCCATCAGAGCATTCTAGGAGTCCTGCTTCTCACCAGCTCTTGGTGGTATCAATTCAAAAACATTTAGCCATTCTAGTGGTAAGTAAAGATAAATCACTGCAGATTTAATTTATTTTTTCATGATTTTTAGTGATGTTGAGCCCTTTCCTCATAAGCTTGTTGATAATTTCTATCCCTTTTGTGAACTGTTTATATTTTGTCCATTTTTATTAAATTGTTATCTTTTTTATGATTGAGTTGTGTTCTGCATGTATTCTGGACACAAGGTTTTTGTTATTATGAATATCTTCTTCCAGGTTGTGCTTTGCTTTTACATTTTCTCAATAGTATCTTTTGAAGAACAGGTTTCCAGTTTATCATTTGTTTTCCTTTGTGGTTTGCGTTTTTTTTTTTTTTTATGTCCTATTAAAGAAATTCTTGCTTATCTCAAGGTTGCAAAGATTTTTCTCCTGTTTTCCTCTTAGAAACTTTAATTCTTTAGTTTTATGTTTTGTTTTATGATCTATTTTGAGTTTAATATTGTGTATGGTGTGAGGCAGGATTTGATCTGATTGGATATTTCATTCCAGTTGTTTCGGAAACATTCATTGAAAAGATTATTTATTCATTGTATTGCCTTAAATTTTTTTTATATATGTGGGTCTAGTTTTGACTTTCCATTCTGTTCTATTGATATATATGTCTATTTTTATTCCACATCCACATTGTCTTGATAATTTTAGTTTTACATTAAATATTGAAAGTCCTTCAAATTGTTCCTTCTTTTTCAAAATTATTTTAGCTAACCAAGGACTTTTGTATTTCCATATATATTTTATTATTTTTTAAAATATTTACTTATTTGAGAGAGAGAGGTGCATTCACAGGAATGGGGGAGGGGCAAAGGGGGAGGGAAAGGGAGAGAGAGAATCTTCAGCAGACTATCTGCTGAGCATGGAGCCCAACTTGGGGCAATCCCATGACCCTGAGATCATGACCTGAGCTGAAATCAAGTGTCAGATGCTTAACTGACTGAGCCATCCAGGCACCTGCATATATATTTTAGAATCAGCTTTTGAATTTCTACAAAGAAACTGCTGACCTTTTGATTGGAATTACACTGAATTTATATATCAGTCTGGGGTGAATTGACACCTTATTGTTGTTAGTCTTCCAAACCACAAAGTATATCTCTCCATTTATTTAGGCTTTCTTTAATTTTACATGACACTGTTTTGTCATTTTCAGTGCATTTTTGGTGGTCAAATTTGCCATTATTTTATACTTTTAATGCTATTGTAAATGTTTGTTTGTTTGTTTTAAAATACATTTCTATTGTCCATTGCCATTGGATTTGGAAAACTTTGGTCAGGGCGCCCGGGTGGCTCATTTGGTTAAGCATCTGCCTCAGCTCAAGTCATGGTCCAGGGGTCCTGGGATCGAGCCCCGCATCAGGATCCCTGCTCGGAAGGGAGCCTGCTTCTTCCTCTCCCTCTGCCCTTCCCCCTAGCTCATGTAAAACATAAAGTTTATGGCATGTAATAAAAATTCATTAATCGGTGTCCATATTTGTAACCCTTTTTGAATGAGCATTAAATTTTGATGTAGTTTTTTCATTCAGATTTTGACTCAGCACATATTTGGTACTTAAAGTTTAAATTTCTTTAACATGTTAGTATGATTAACTTTGTAAACTGAAGCACAATACAGACGGTTAAGCCTCTGCTTTCTGCTCAGGTCATGGTCTCAGGGTCCTGGGATCGAACCCCGCATCGGGCTCCCTGCTCAGTGGGCAGCCTGCTTCTCCCTCTCCCTCAACTGCTCCCCCTGCTTGTACTCTCCCACTCTTTCTGTTGAATAAATAAATATAATCTTTAAAAAAAATCAAAAGCAATGTTTCCACTAAGAAAGCAAGTTTCTGAATTTAGTAGGCCAAATATTTGGAGTTTGTGGTTAATATTTTTTAAAAATATGTTTCATTTGCTTTGTTGTCTATTAATGACACTAACGTGTAAACAGGAATAGGTACCAAAACTTTAAGATAACCATTAAAGTCAACAGAACTTAAAATCTAGACAGTCCTATTCATCACGTAATTTATTTGTCATTTTGAAATAGAATATCATAATTTTTTTTTTTAAGTATTCCAGCACAAAGCACATGAGTATATTGCAGGAGAGTAGCTCAGTAGTCCCCACACTCTAGCATGCATCAAGATTACCTGGAAGGTTTGATAAAACATTCTTGGACCCCACACCAGAGTTTCTGATTCTGTAGGTTGGGAGTGGGAAGCCCAAATTTTCACTTCTAACATGTTCCCAGGTAATGATGCTGGTACTGGCTTGGAGACCTTTAGAACTATTAGTCTAGACTTGAAGCAATGGTTCTCAAACGTAGCTGAACATTGGACTCATCTGTGAGGGTTTTCTTATTGTTTCTTAGTACAGATTTCCCAACTCTACTTAAAACTTATTATATCATTATCTCTGGGAGTGGTACATTGGAGTCTGTATATTTTTTCGAAACTGCCTAGATGTTACTCATGATCACTTGTGTTTGGGAACTACTGCTTTACCACACTGGTTCTCAAACGTGGCTGCACAATGGAATTAACTGAGAAGCTTTTAGAACTACAGATGCCTAGGTCTCACACCCAAAGTTTTTGACTGACTGGTTCTACAGTATGTTCTGAGCAATAAGATTTTAAAAGGTATTTTTTTATTTTTAATTTTGAGAACTATTGCTCTTGATTTTTTATTTTGTTCTTTAATGTTGGCTGTTTTCTTACCATATGCCTCTTTCTGATGCCCTACACATATTTTTTGAAAATCTATTATGAGCAAAGTGTTATGCTAGCTGTAATATAAAATATGAAAGACTAGAAGGTAAGTCTTTTTCCCTAAGTAGACTACAATCTAATTGAAGAGATTAAGAGATATGGACATGAAAAATTAACTAGAAATATAAAGTGTCTGGGATTACTTCTGCCTGGGAAGATTAGAAAAAACTCATGTAATACAAGTAAATTTAGTGCTTCAATCCTAGCTAACTGAAGCTTTGAGGGTATTTGATTTCCAGATTTCAAGAATCTAATATTTAAAGAGAGATACCAATAAGAGAAAATAATTATTTAGTCACTCATGTATATTAAAATATAAGGAATTAATTTTAATCATAATAGCAAGTATGATATAGTTTCTGGCAAAGATCAATAACTGAAAGACTATTTTTGAAAAGTGTATAAAACAATTCCTATCTTTATTGTAAATTTTCTGAATATTCATTTGTATTTTGTCCTACAAAATGGTCAATATGACTCCTTTTTCCTGTGTAATTTGGAGTTAAATTAGCACATTTGCTGAGAGGTTTATGCTAATGATGCCAATCTAATTAGTTTGTTCCCCCATATAAACTAGGTAGCTTTGCTTTGTTTTCCATCCCAAATTGCACCCCAGTGGCCATTTTGAAATTGTATGACATTTTTACACAAGATGTCCTAACAAGGAAATGTGGATGTATTAGTGAAATCCATAACCTTTATTTCAAATAATAAATGTGCTTTGCTTGATTGATGCTGAATCAGTCATGTAATCTTCAAATGTTAATTTTATTTAGTTACCTGTCTGCTTCTTCATGTGGCATCTCTTTGTGGACACCTGGTGATGTGAAGCTTATCTGAGTGACCCACCAGTCAACTGATGACACCCCTGTGTTCTATTTAAAAAAAAAAAAAACTATTGTGAAAACTCTGTCTCTTGAGAAATGCCATGGCCTATTTACTTTAGAATTCACAGGTCCTGAGTTTTACGGTATGATGGTGGATTTAAAACTTGGAAAACCCATTATTCTCTTATACATTCCCTAATATATGTTTCTAAACGATTTTTTAGAATGCAGTGGATGTCTAGTTCATGTCTCCTTGGTTGAACATTGTACTTTTTGTATTTTGTAATCACTTCATGCTTCAACAAATTAAAAAGAGTGGCAGTACTTTTAGTAATCTCACCATGCCATAGTAACAAACTACTGTGCTCTTAAACAGGATAGATAAGAAAATAACTTAGTTAAGATACTAAGTTATTATAAACAACAGGAAAAAAGAAAGAGGAAGGGGGACCCCTTTAAAATAGCCCTTGTTTAAAGGCTAATGTTGAAAGCCTAGAAAAGGAGAGAACCAACCACTTAACGGCCTTGATTCTGGCAATCTTGAATGAAACATAACCCTCTCCCAATATTTTTAACATACCACATATGAGTTCTTGATATTTCATGGAAACAGAAATTTTTGGATAGCAGTAGCATGCCAAGGAGTAGGTAAATATGGGATTCATGCTGGAGCCTGAATAGACAGAGGACTTAGTGAGTGACTGAATGTCACAGAATCAATAATGATCCCCCAGGATTCTGTCTAAATAAGACCATGGATAGAGATGCTATTTACTGAGATGTAGAACACTGGAATTGGGCAGTGATAGATGATCAATGATTGTTTTTGATTCAAGTTTGAGACCTTGTGAGACATACTGACAGTTGGATTAAACACTGGAAATAGATCTGAGCTAGATATATACCTTGAGGATTTGTTGGCAAAAGGATAGCCTTTCAAGGTATAAGAGTAAATGAAATAATCTAGAGAATATGCTATGAGTTGAATTTTCAAACCCCTGGATTCACAAGTTTCCAAGCCCCTCACCACCCACTTCCCCCAAAAATGAATTATCGAAGTCTTAAATTTCAGTATCCTACAATGTGGCCTTATTTGGAGATAGGATCCCTACAGAGGTCATCAAGTTAAAACAGACCATTAGGATTCTAATCCAGTATGACTGGTGTCCTTATGAAAAGGGGACATTTCAACAGAAACACATGCAAAGAGAGAATGCCATGTGAAGATGAAGGCAGAGATTGGGTGATGCTTCTCAAGGAATGCCAAAGATTGCCAGCAAACCACCAGAAGTGAGAAGAGTGGCATGAAACCAATTCTCCTTCACAGCCCTTAGAAGGACACCTTGATCTTGGACTTCTGACCCTCCCGAATTTATGAGAATACATTTCTGTTGTTTATACCACCCAACTTGTGGTACTCTGGCAGCCCTAGCAAACTAATAGAGAATGCATGTTCAATGAAAATATAAGAGATTTTAAAACAGCCCTGCAGTGCTCCAGCATATAAAGAGAAGAAAAAAACCCTAAATGAGGCTGAAATTGAGAGGTCAGAAAATTAGGAAAAGTGACAATGGTGTGATATCATGAAAGTCAAGAATAAGGAGAAAGTATCAAGGAGGGATTGGTCAACTGTCCTGCATGTGACTAAGAGACAGGCACTGTGTCTTTAATGTGATATTTGGACCTAAAATGTTATGATTCTATTATTTGCTTTAGGGCACAGTTTGATCAAGCAAAAATAAACTCATTTTTTTTAAAGATTTTATTTATTTATTTATTTGAGAGAGAGAAAGAGAGAGAGAAAGAGAGAGAGCATGAGAGGGGGGAGGGTCAGAGGGAGAAGCAGACTCCTCGCTGAGCAGGGAGCCTGATGTGGGACTCGATCCCGGGACTCCAGGATCATGACCTGAGCCGAAGGCAGTCGCTTAACCAACTGAGCCACCCAGGTGCCCAAAAATAAATTTATTTTTTATAAGTTATAGTCCTAACAGCAGGGTCACAGGGTGCCTGTTGGGCTGAGTTAATCTGTCTTCTCTAGAGACACTGAATGATGTTTTCAAAATTTTATCAGTAGATAACTCCAACTCTGACACCAATCCCAATGTATGGGTTTCCAACACCACCAAGCAATTTTTTGACACCAACAGGAAGTCCTACAATTCAACTCAATTCTGACACTATCCACTTGTAGATAGCCTCTCATCCCGTACGTTAAGGGTTCACCTCAGTCTCACAAGACTGTCCCCCACTTCAGATTGCCAATTGCAATTGTAGTGCTTCTGACCAACTGCCTCTAAATCAGAGATTTCTACAGCCCTCTCCTTGGGGTCAATTAGTTTGCTATACCAGCTTACAGAACTCTGAGAAACATTTTACTTACTAGATTACCAGTGTATTATAAAAGAATATAACTCATGAACAGCCATTTGGAAGAGATGCATAGGGCAAGGTATGGGGGTGAGGGAGAGCTTCCAGGCTCTCTGAACACACCACTCTCCCCAAGTCTCCACATGTTCACCAACCCTAAAGCTCTCCAAAAGTCATCCTTTAGGGGTTTTATGGAGGCTTCATTACACAGGCATGCTCGATTAAATCATTGACCACTGGTAGTTGAACTCCATCTCCAGCTCTCCCTCCTCTTTCGGGAGATGGGACTGAAAGTTCCAACCCTCTAATCATAAACTTGGCCTCTTTGGTAGTTCCCATCCTTAGGTTACCTAGGGGATTTTGAAAGGTCACCTTATTAAATAACAAAAGATACCTTTTCTGCTCTTATCACTTAGGAAATTTCAAGGATTTTAGAGGAGTTCTGTGACAGAAATGAGGACAAAGACCAAATCTATATTCCTTACTATAAATTACACTAGCACAGTAACATAGTTACTTGATTCACGATTAAAAAGTGAAAAGTCCCCTTCCTGTTCCTCGCCAAGCCCTCCACAGGGGTAGTAGCTATTTACTCTTTTATTTTGTGTCCCTCCTGAGATTCCTTAGGCATATACAAGTATTTATAAGAAAATGTGAACATATATTCTTATCTCTTTATAATATAAAAAGTGGCATGTTATAAGCTAGTTTTGTACCTTACTTTTCCCCTTGATAATGTAATTCCAAGTTCTTGCCATACTAGTATACAAAGAATTTCCTTATTCTTTTTTATAGTTTATTTATATTCTGTCTTCTGGATATAATTTATCTAATCAGTCCTCATTGGATGAGCACTTCTGTTGCTTCCCCTTTTCTAATAGAAAGTATTCTGTCATGTTGTATGTACTTGTATGTTATTTGAATGTGATCAAGTTTATCTGTAGGATAAATTCCTAATGGCATTTCCAGGTCAAAAGATGATGAGCTTTTAATTTTGATGGCTATTGCCAAATTGCATTCTGTATGGGTTTCAGCAATTTGAATTTACACCATCCAAGTAAAATAGGATCTGTGTTTCCTGTACTTTTACCAATGCAGTTGTTACCAAATTCTTAATCTTTGTCAAGTTGGTAGGTAAAAAATGTCATCTTGGGGTAGTTTCAATTTACATTTCTCTAATTCTGAGTAAAACTGAACATCTTTTCTTCTGTTGAACCATTTGCTCATTTTTCTATTGGGTGGTTAATTTTATTATTTTGTAAGGAGAAAATTATATATCAGGGAAATTGATTCTTTTTCTATGATGTGAATTGCAAATTTTTCCAAAGTTGTCTTTTTTACTTTGTTTAGAGTTCCTACCACCCCCACACAGATTGTTGATTTTTACAAGTCAAATTCATTAACATTTTCCTTTATAAGCAGACCCTGCTTTTCTGTCCATTGGGCACAGTTTAGACTATGGTGTAAACTGGTCTTGTCTTAATCTCAAATCACATTATGACATTAACTGCATATAGTTGGGATGTTAAATGCTTGTTAATATATTCCATAGAAGTTCTTAAAAATCAGTATGACCTCTTAAGTCATTTAAGATTTTTCTCCAGTCTTACATCAGTCTTAAAGATGGTTTGAAAAAGGAAAGAAAATGGAAACTTTAACCTAATTTTATGATATTATTTAAATAAAATTGAACTTAATGAGGATGAAATAAAATCTTAAAACATGTTTGTTAAGCATAGCTAGCATTCCAAATGTTGGTTTTTTTTTTCCCTTCCCTCTGGTGTATATTAAACTACATGTAGCCAGCCAATTTTTTTGGTGGTATTATGAAAAGATAAATAAATCCTTCAAAAGAAAAATTTTAAAAAGGATTCCATGAAGGAGTCATTTAAATTATCATTAAATTTGAATTTTGATGTGGAATCAAAGTATATTTTTGTATGTTTGCTTATTTTTCTGATATTCTATTTAAAACATATTGCAAAATAAGTTATATTAACCAAAAAAACAAGGATAGAATTGCTTAATAGCTCACGCCATCCTGTTCATATGAAAGTAAGAACTTTGTTGTAACTTTTATTCCTTATGAAAGAAAAACGATTTCAGGAAGCACATTTCTATGACCAAAGTCAGAAGTGAAAGATTAACCATAGAAGCAGAATCACTGTCCTGTGACTGAGAATGAAACAAGTAGAACTGATATTTGGTGTGTCCAGGAGGAAAGATATATCTTGATGCTTAAAGGAAGAGTTTTGCAAATGATATCTGATAATGCGATTTTTTTATCTGGATTGAGGTAAAAAATCCATTATCATCCCCTGGACTTCATTTTTTTTGACAATATTTATAAAGAAGTAGATTTTGCTCAATTTGACCTAGGTAGATAAAAGCAAAGAGGACAAATGACCAGAATTTATAATATTTTATACTTGTGTGCTCCTGCTTACAGACTTGATTGGAAAAGTTATTATTTTTTTAAATAGGTTTTTTTAAAAAAAGTGTAAGATACTAGGCTAGGCACAAATTCCAGACAAACAAGTTCATTAGGTCTCTGTGGGCCTAATTCACTAAAAGTTTGAATAGATCAATGTCCTTTTTGTAAAAAGTATTTAAAACTCTATTTGGTCTTGGAAACCCATCCTGGGTTTACACATTACAATGAATGTATAGCAGGAGGGGGTGAGCTTGTCCACTGACTTATTGCCTCACTTTGGCCAAGTCATCCCACTGACTGTAATTCTGGCCACTTGCAGAATTGACACAAAAGGACATTTACATTTCTAGGAGGATTTTATAGAGCCAGACCTTAAAATTAGTTTACGTTAGTCTAAAATTCTTAGCACAAATTTTTGGTCATATAGTCATACATTTGCTGACAGGATCCATTTAACTTTGTCCTTTTGGTGTTTGTGGATACAATATATTTTACTATATTTAAATTCATTATTTTTTCCTGGGAAGCTGATAGGTTACTGCGAATAAAAACTATAGTTTCTTCCCCTTCAACAAAATCTCAAGATAAAAAGAATTCCCCTTTGTTAAGAATGATTCCATTTAAGCATCATTCATTAACTCCATGCAGTTGATAGAGTTTAACACTTTATTTGCTACTCCAGCCACATTTTCTTCTCATAGAAGAGCAAAAAATGAATGAATATTCACACCTAACTTTTAGCTTCAGGCTAAAATGTATTATTCACTGTATTTTGGTTTTTAAAAATAATCACCTTGTCACAGTTCAATGGCAAAGTGAAGTCAGCTCTGTCAATAGAGACAATTTGAGGGGGAAATAACACTCTTTACCCCCTTGAGTATCATTTCATTTGAATGCTCCTGATTTTTTACCTGCTACTTTTTTAGGAATGCTCCATGGGACAGTATAATGAAGTCTAAAATACCATACACTGAAAGCTCATCTTTGCTGACAGCACATAGCTGACAAGTCCTGGTGTTCTCATATATTGTCCCTATTTGAACATTGTATTTTATGTACCTAAAATGCATGTCTAGAAGGTTCCTTTTAAACTCCACAAGCACAGAAAAAACCTGGATGCCCATATGTCTAACAATGTATTGCATGAATATATTAACACCATCACAGCACCAACTGTTTTCATTGTTTTGCTATAAATGGGATCATAGTCAGGATATACATTACTTCAAGTGTATTTTTCAACATATCGCAGAAGAAAGCAAAATCATTTGTTAAAAAATATTTAGGTAATAAAATAAAAGTAGTAGACATTATCTATAATAGAAGATATCAGCAATTGAATGCAGCTGACATGAATATTTTTTGACGAGAGGGGTGATAGGGTTGTAGAGAAGGTTTGCGTTCTATGGTTTTAGAATTTACTCTCCAAGAAAGACCAGAATGACTTTCACAATTTTGTCTTTATATTTTAGAGGCCAGAGACTTTTAAATTTGCCTTTGTTTAAAGTAGATTAAGAGTAAGTTAAGATTATTCCTTAAGAAAATCAAGATATCTTTAATGGCTTGAGTGGTTCCATTTTCCTACCTTTATTATTATTATTATATTATTATTATTATTTTAATTGGGATCAAAGCCTTTAAGTAAAGAATTGATACTATTCTGGCATATTTTCAGATAAAGCACAGAAAATATGATTACATAAATCAATGAATTAATGCATAAGAACAAACAGAAGAGTTCCAGGGTCGTCCTACAAATCTAAAGAGAAAAAAGATTATTCCTCATATAAATGTGTATATAATTAATATAGGTTTTGCCTTAATATTTTATTTTTTACCCTGGTCTTGGCACTTCTGAAAATCACTTAAGCTTTCAGTGTTTGGGATGACAGTGACCACAGGACAAATGGTATCTGGCTCTACCTTCTAGATAGTGATATTCTGAAGTCATAAGAGATTTATAGAGACTTTGAGGTCCCCAGAAGAAAAGCTGCATATGAATTCAAGTGGCAGTCACTGCCAGGACTTAAATATACTACATCTAAGAAAATCTTTGGTTTACTCTTTTCTTAAATTTCAGGAGAAAAAGTTAAGAAAACTCATATATGATAGGCGGCAAAAAGCCAGAAGTAGTTCAAAATGGTTGATCCAAGAAAGAAACTGTATTGAGCTGTGGTAAATGAGCAGAGTAAGAATAACTTCAGTGAATTTCATAAAGGTCAAAGACAGCTTTGAAGACAAAAGTCCCAAGCTGTGTTCTGTAGCTCCTCATGAATTTTTTGTTGTAGAATTGCATATATGTGGACCTATTTTTCTAGGGGATTGTAATAAAAGCCACCAAAGAAAGTGTGGGCTACTATGCAAATTAGTAATTCTATCTATAGATATATAACTCCATAAATGCCAAATGAATACACATGTGAGGGACAGGTATAGTTTGTGATCATTTTAAATTCCATTTTACAAACTTACAAGCTTTCTGGACAGAGTGAGAAAGATATGCAGATAGTATGAGATTGTCAATGTGAGAAAGATATAATGAACTAAGAATATTTTTGTAATGGTTTAAAACAGTCATCAGTTACATACCATTTAACAAAATCCAATTAGGTAGTCAGTTATAGACCTTGCTCATTTCTTAGTGTCTCCTTTTTCTTCCAAGATGGTTTATTAACAAGATAAACTCCTTGTGCTATTTGAGAACAAAGGAGGTGAAAACCATATCTTATTGTGTGCCTTGAGTTTCTTCTTGATATCACTAATGCTTGTGCACAGGATTTGGGGATTAAATCATTTTTATTGAATTGAACTGAGTGCTGTCCATATGCTCAAGAAATATCACTAAGATGGTGTCTCAAAGGGAAGGTTATGCAACTTTAGTAGCAGCTTAAGAGAGGCATGGACATCCTTTAAACTATTAAGGTAACTAACTATGGTCTGCATTAATCAATACATAGCAATGAAATGTAATGGTTTAACTATTCTGGGAAGACCACATTTGGAGTAATGCATCTATTTCTCAATAGTGCATTTTGGAAGGTCATTAGTGTACAATATAGTTGGAGAAAGGTTTGAGAAAACTAGAAAAGTTCAACCTGGAGAAGGCTTTTGGGGGCATTTTCTTTGTTTTGATTTTCTCAGTTTTTTATGAAGTATGAGTATATATTTTTTTGTGGCTTTGGAGGAAATAAATAAATGAGTAGCTATAGTTAGAGAGAAGCACATTTAGTTGTATCTAAGAAGGAAATTTTGATTTTTCAGTGTGTTTAGTATTCTAAATAAAAAGAAATACATAATTCCACCTAATTTTACCATTTTATAAATGTAACCATGTATTCACACTTAAGTAGAATAGACATAATCTCATAGTAGAGGATATTTTGTTAATATGAATAAATTCAACTTTAAGAAAAACTCAGGAAATTCTTCTTATTTCTCTCAATTTGTCATGGGCCAATGAAAACATCACAAATTGGCCCTGATCTAAAGACTAGTTTTGGGAGCCATTGGCCTGGATTCTGTGATTCAATTCAATGCAAGGGTGAAGGACAACTATTGGCAGTAGTTTTATTTATTTTTATTTTTTAAAAGATTTTATTTATTTATTTGAGAGAGAGAGAGAGCATGAGCTGGAGGGAAAGGCAGACGGAGAAGGACAAGCAGACTCCCTGCCAAGTAGGGAGCCTAATGCACCTTGGGGCTCTATTGCAGGACCCTGAGATCATGATCTGAGCCGAAGGCAAGTGCTTAACTGACTGAGCCACCCAGATGCCCCGGTAGTAGTTTTAAATCAAAGATTTTAGAGTATGAAAGCATCTCTCATCTTGTATAAATGGTTAACAAAATATTAATCTCTCTAGAATTGGAAGAGAAAGGGTTAAAAATAAAAAAGAAGACTTCACTTTCTTAAAGCCCTCTAAAATGCATCTGGCTATTTCTTCTCTTTTACGTTAAGCTCTATTTAGATGTTGGTGCAAATTGGTTAGTGAAATGGACTTTTCTGCTTCCTCATTTTTTTGATGGGCTGACTGGTTTCAAATCTCATGAACTGTAACGATAGGCCATAATTTATATGTCAGAGTTAGCAAACTCTAGATGAATGGTCGTAAGAATGGAAGAATGTAGTCAGTATTTTTCAAATGTCCTACAGCCTTTTTCAGCTTCAGAAAGAAATGTGAAGCTACGTAGAGAGCTAATCACTTCTTCCACTGGAAAGTAGCCACCTTTCTATCCAACTGTAACTTTATCCAATAAAGAAAATGTATTTAATTTATTATTTCAATTTACAGAAGTGCATCCACAGCCCAGACCTCAGTGTAACACAGAGTGTATATTTTATTTCAGTAAAGAAAGCCTGAACTGCATCAATATTTGAAGGACATGGACCTGTATGGAGGTCAACAGATTCTGGAGCACTCAGACAACCCAGCATATCTGTGTGTGTGTTTGAATGCCTGAGGCTATGTACCTTACTGAGTTCCCTACATATTTAAAAATGACACACCTAGGGGATTATTATCTGAGTGCAACAGGAGTCCCTATGAAATCTGATGCATAATCAATTCCTAGTCCCTGCCTCCATCATCACACATGTAGCTTGACAGCTGCTTATAGCAGAATCATTTATTTTAAAGCCTTACTCTTTACTTTCTAGACTGAACAATTCCCATATTCAAAACAATCCATTTAATTCTGAATTGCAGGCTAAAGTGGCCTATTGGAACATTGTAAATAAAGTTGTATGTTTCTTTAAAACCTCCCTTTAGAGGAGTTCATGCCCCTCCCCAACTTTTTTTTTTTTTGAGTTTCCATGAAGTTCTAGGACTTTAAATAGCAGCAATATCACTCAATACCCTTGTTTAAACATCCTCAAAATCTTGGTTTCTGTTATGCACTGGGTTAATCTTGTTTCTGTGTTCAAAGTAATATAATATGTACTTTTTCCCATGGTCACCACAAAAGTAACATAGTGATTCCAGCAGAAAGATATAATCAGTATTATAGAGGATCATCCCAAAGCCACTGTTGATATGAATCTCCTTGCCAAGTTAAGGAAAAGGAAATAGCACAAAATGGGTCTTCTATAAACAAAGGAATTCTGAGATCTAACTTAGAAACCTAACTTAATTTCAAGATCAATCCTCCATCATGGTATCTTGTTTTGTGTGTGTGTGTGTGTGTGTGTGTGTGTGTGTGTGTGTGTTTATTTTTGTTTCTGTAACCCGATCCCCCAGTTCTTCTCAAAACTTTCCATATTCTCAGTAATGTTTGTGTGTGCCTTTTCTCCCTTCTTAGACTCAGAATCAGTTATACCATAGCACTCTGAAGGGCAGTCTAAAATATCTCATTGGAGTTCAGGGACATGATCAAAGTCATCTATATAAAGGTTAGTGAAAAGCGTGAGGTAGTCTGAAGGAAGCATTCCATGATTCTTTCATGGTTTGGCACTGGAGTTCTGTGATAGGCATCCAGAATAGGATTAGCAGACATGAAATTGTCTCCAACTGAAGGGTGTATATGCTTACTTTTATCTTTATCTTAAGACTCATTACTTTCTGATATTGGCTAAGATGTAGCCAAGCTGTTTTTGAATGCCAACCATAAATAATGTGCTAGCCCCTCACTAACTAAAAAGCCCCAAACACAATCACGTCTAGAATAGAATTTTGTTGCAAAGTTCTTTCTAGGCATTTGTTTGGAATGAAAACGGAATATTCTAATAACAAATTGTTAAAAATATCATTTTAAATTGGTGTTTCCCTTTTAAGAATATTTTGGTATTCTGGACATGTTAGCTGATCTATGTCATTTTCTTTCCAGTTTAGGAAATTTTCTAAGAGGGTGCCTGGGTGGCTCAGTCATTAAGCATCTGCCTTCAGCTCAAGTCATGATCCCAGGGTCCTGGGATCGAGTCCCACATCGGGCTCCCTGCTCAACAGGAAGCCTGCTTCTCCCTCTCACTCCCCCTGCTTATGTTCCTACTCTTGCTGTGTCTCTGTCAAATAAATAAAATCTTTAAAAAAGAAAAGGAAATTTTCTAAGATTTGAGGCACAATTTTTTATAGTAGATGCTAATCTTTGTTTTCAAGTAAGGCATTTTGGTATTTCAGGAAAAATTTTTATTATGCTTAATTACTTCTGTGCTCATTTGATTCTAGACCCTAAATAGACTCTAGTTTAATCAATGAGCCTTAGGCCATAAGAACAAATGGAATATTAAATCTGCACAGACAGAGAGGAATGGAGGGACTGATTAAGAAGATATGAGGAATTCATGTGTCAACAGAAAAGATGAAGAATGGATTAAGGCACTATCTGGAGAAGGTACTAGAAAATTACCATTATGGGGTCAGTAGAAACATTTTTGTAGTATTCTAGAAGTGCTTTTGTTCTAGTAAGAAAATAAGATTCTATATAGCAAGTCACTTCTGTGGCCTTTCCTTGCACGTAAAAATTAAAATTCCAGAGGTAAGCTTCCTTATTTCTATTATTTCTAGATTATAATTTGGCTGGGGGATAAATTAAAATACAACTATTTTATCTAATTTTAACTATTTTACAAACATTCAACAAATGTTTAACTTTTTCTCTCCTAAAAATTATCTTTTTATATATGGGAATATTTAAATAGATTATAATTTTTCTTTTACCTAGGAAATGATTACTGGTGGTTGTTAATTTCTTTAGCATTGTGAATCTATTTGAGAAGTCCAACAAAAGGTTTGCCCCAGATAAATACTTACATACTCACACAATCTTAAAAAAAAATTATGGCCTTTACAAAATGCTTGAAGTTCATCCAGAATATTTAAGAAGCCCTAGATTAGAATAAGATAAGATTGCAGGTTGGATAACAGTTTACCATGACTGGAAGAAGTTTTGTTGGTGCCTCAGAAGTAAAAATAGCTGACAAGGCACACAATCCTGGTTGTAATCTTTAGAAATGATGTCGTTTATTAGCCTATAATGAATGTTCAGGATTTTTGGAGTTTCACCAACTTCAGTTTTAAAGTGAAACTTCATTGCTATCCGATGCTGCGTTTATTTCAGAAGTGAGAATAATTACCAGTGTGCATTCTAAATAGAGTGCAAGTTAATTTCTATTAGTGACAAGATGTGCAATATCATATGTAAACAACAACAAAAAAAGACTACCTAATTAAAAGATTTCAGGAGGAGATTTCAATTTTCGAAATGTTGGTGCTCATACCAAATAATATGTCTCAATTGAGCCAGGTTATATCTTTGCCAAGTTTCTGTCATTTGGAAGGTTGTTCCAACATTTAAATTCAAATATTCAATGAAAAGAGCTCTGCAGAAAGGACATTTTTCTGAATGAACAGTCTTATCTGCCATCAATATATGAAACAAACTATTGCCCCACCCCAGTTATCATTGGACAGCCAGTCATTAAAAATTGATTTAGTGCTTACTATGTGCTAGATATTGAAGTACAGTACAATCTTTATCTTAAAAAGCTGTGGTCTACAAAAAGAAATAAAAGGCATTCAAATTGGCAAAGAAGAAGTCAAACTCTCACTCTTCAAAAATGACATAATACTTTATGTGGAAAACCCAAAAGACTCCTCCCCAAAATTGCTAGAACTCATAAAGCAATTCAGCAACGTGGCAGGATATAAAATCAATGCACAGAGATCAGTTGCATTTCTATACACTAACAATGAAACAGAAGAAAGAGAAATTAGGGAATCAATCCCATTTACAATTGCACCAAAACCCAAAGATACCTAGGAATAAATCTAACCAAAGAGGTAAAGGATTTGTACTCTAAGAACTACAGAACACTTTTGAAAGAAATTGAGAAAGACACAAAGAAATGGAAAAACATTCCATTCTCATGGATTGGAAGAATAAATATTGTTAAAATGTCTATGCTACTCAGAGCAATCTACATATTCAATGCAATCTCTATCAAAATACCATCGAAATTTTTCACAGAGCCGGAACAAATAATCCTAAAATTTGTATGGAACCAGAAAAGACCCTGAATAGCCAGAGGAATGTTGAAAAAGAAAACCAAAGCTGGTGGCATCACATTGCTGGACTTCAAGCTATATTACAAAGCTGTAATCATCAAGACAGTACAGTACTGGCACAAAAACAGACTACATAGATCAATGGAACAGAATAGAGAACCCAGAAATGGACCCTCAACTCTATGGTCAACTAATCTCCGACAAAGCAGAAAAGAGTATCCAGTGGAAAAAAGACAATCTCTCCAACAAATGGTGTTGGGAAAATTGGACAGCCACATGCAGAAGAATGAAACTAAACCATTTTCTTATACCATACAGAAAGATAAACTCAAACTGAGATGAAAGACCTAAATGTGGGACAGGAATCCATCAAAATCCTAGAGGAGAACACATGCAGCAACCTCTTCGACCTTGGCTGTGACAACTTACGGCTAGACACATCTCCAAAGACAAGGGAAACAAAAGCAAAAATGAACTATTGGGACTTCATCAAGATAAAAATCTTCTGCACAACAAAGGAAACAGTCAACAAAACCAAAAGACAACCGACAGAATGGAGAAGATATTTTCAAATGATATATCAGATAAAGGGCTAGTATCCCAGATCTATAAAGAACTTATCAAACTCAAAACCCAAAAAACAAATAATCCAGTCAAGAAATGGGCAGAAGACATGTGTAGACATTTCTCCAAAGAAGACATCCAAATGGCCAACAGACACATGAAAAAATGCTCCACATCACTCGGCATCAGGAAAATACAAATCAATACCACAATGAGATACCACCTCACATCAGTCAGAATGGCTAAAATTAACAAGTCAGGAAACAACAAATATTGATGAGGATGAAGAGAAAGGGGAACCCTCTTACACTGTTGGTGGGAATGCAAGCTGGTGCAGCCACTCTGGAAAACAATATGGAAGTTCCTCAAGAAGTTAAAAATAGAGCTACCCTATGACCCAGCAATTACACTACTAGGTATTTACCTCAAAGACACAAATGTAGTGATCTGAAGGGGCACCTGCACCCCAATATTTATAGCAGCAATGTCCACAATAGCCAACCTATGGAAAGAGCTCTGAAGTCCGTTGACAGAGGAATGGATAAAGAAGATGTGGTATATATATAATTCATCAAAAGAATGAATTCTTACCATTTACATCTATGTGGTTGGAACTGGAGAGTATCATGCTGAGTGAAATAAGTTAATCAGAGAAAGACAATTATCATATGGTTTCACTCATATGTGGAATATAAGAAACAGTGCAGAGGATCATAGGGGAAGGGAGGGAAAACTGAATGGGAAGAAACCAGAGAGGGAGACAAACCATGAGAGACTTTAACTATAGTAAACAAACTAAAGGTCTGGAGGGGAGGTGAGTGGGGGTGAATGGGGTAACTGGGTGATGGGCATTAAGGAGGGCATGTGATGTGATGAGCCCTGGGTATTATATGCAACTGATGAATCACTGAACTCTACATCCGAAACTAATGATGTACTATATGTTGGCTAATCAAATTTAAATTTATAAAAAGCTGTCTTCTACTGAAGAGGCAACTAGGATTTAGTGTGATAAATGTTATCATGGGGCAATATGGGGCAGTCTAGCTTCTCATTCAGACTTAGTTGTTACGGAAGATTTATTGATTGTATGTCGAAATTTAGACATAAACATGAGTAGAACATAGTCTGAACAATGCAAAGGTATTTGGGAAAAGGAAGAGGGAATGGAAAAAGTTACTTTGGGACCTAAGAAGAAGATATAACAGGTTTAGAGTACAGAAGCTAAGGATTTTGATTTCAAGAGCAATGTGAAACTAGTACAGAATTTTAAGCAGAAGAATGACATGCATTATTTTGAAAATTAGAAACATCATTCTGGCCCCAGTAGAAAATAGAAAGTTGGATGCCATTGAGAAATTGTAGGTAAAAGATATTGGTGACCTCAGTAAACGTAGGTAATGGACAGGAGGGGGGTATTAAATAATTCATCAGAATTAACACGTGAATGATTGGGAGGGAAGCAAACAGTAAAAATTGAGGCCCTTATTTCTATTTTACGTAAGTTGGTAATTTTAACTTCTGTTTTTATGTAAATGGTAGGACAATTTACAGTTTATGATAGAAGACGTTTTGGAAGGAAAGAAGATGAGTTAAGTTTGAAGCATGTTGCACTTTAGTTGAATATGGAAAATCCACAGAATGCCCAGTCAGTAGTTGGATATGTGGACTTGATGTTGTAAGTCCAAGGATATGTATAGAGGTATGGATGTTATTCATATATACACAAATAAATGACAGAGGTGTCAAATCCCAATTAAAGTAAGACTGAAAATGAACCATTGAATTTATTGACAAATGTCACGAATGTGCCTGACAAACATGAGCCTTTGAGAACAATCTTAATGACGGTGAAAGTAGAAGCCAAAATTTTCACTGGTTGAGAAATAGGAAGTGAGGAAGCAAAAGGAGTGAATGGAAGCTACTCTCTCAAGTAGCTGCTAAGTGGAGGGCAAATACCACTGAACAATGCTCACTTAAAAAAAATCTTCCAGGGGTGCCTGGGTGGCTCAGTCGGTTAAGCGTCTGCCTTCAGCTCAGGTCATGATCCCAGGGTCCTGGGATTGAGTCCCGCGCTGGGCTCCTTACTCAGAGAGGAGTCTGCTTCTCCTTCTCCCTCTGTCCTTCCCCCAACTTGTGCTCACTCACTCTCTCTCTCTCTCTCAAATAAATAAATAAATAAATAAATAAATAAATAAATAAATAAATAAAACCTTCCATATGTTGCTTGAAAGAGCTGCATTTTTCATATATGTAAAGCAAAATTCTACCAACTATGTACTATTGTCAAACTAGAATTAAACCACCAAACATAGGTCTGAGATTTATTAGGCTTTGTACATTTTGTTTTCCTTCCCTTGTTAGGAAAACTAGGATGTTTACAATTACTGCAAATGCTATTTGGCTTTTATTTTCATGTGTAATATCAAGATTGGGTATAAGAGTCAGAGACAGAAAAAAAAGAAGAGAAACCCAAGCATATTTCTCTTGGGTTTGGATCAGCTGAGGTTCTCCCTGAAGGTTGGAAGTAAGCTTATTAAAATGAAAGTGCCTGCTCCCTTTTAATTATTATTTCAAAATGTCAGATCACTGGCTTGAAGGCCTGACTAGCTGAGCATTAGGCCTTGAAACAGTCAAAAGGCACAGCGTAAGAAAGTGAGTTCAAGTGTGATGAAATGTCCCTGTTCCATTGGATTCTAGTGATCAGAGCCATGGTAGGTTAGGGCAGCTGTCCACGATAAAGGTCAGCAGAATTGGGGTCGCCAGTGTATTTCTGCAGAGCCCACTATTAGCTTAGTGTGCAGAGATACTGCATACTAAATTTACACAGCACAGGGTTTCTGATCATAGGTCTTTATTCTTTGTTAGTGAAACAATGGACTGAATTTTGCATCCAGTGTTGACCTGATGCTATAAATCTGTAAGTTGATAAGCTAAGAAATTTGTCAAATCCATGATAATTATTTTTCACTGTAGAGTGATTCTAATTCATTGGTCACCTCGTTGAGTGGGCCATGCCAAGCTATGACAGCTATGTACTGATAAGATAATTAGGTAAAAATTTGATCATTTGAGTTCAAATAAGGGAAGTGATCTAAAATATTTTAAAAACTATTTTCAATATAGTTAGTTGAACTGGCATCTAAATCATATTTTATTAGGCTTTTTATTTAGTAAACTCATCTAGTATACATCATTAAAGTGGCATTTACTGTCTCTATTTAGCTAGCAATTTTTTCCCAAGTAATATGGGATGAAGCCATAGTATAGGAGTTAAGAGCTTGGGATCTAGAGTCAGACAAGCCTGGTTAGAATTTCAGTTCTACCATTACTAGGTGGGTAATTTTGAGTCAACTATTGCTTTCCTCTGTGTCTCAGCATCCTCATCTATAAAAAGATGATAGAAATGGTACTTCTTGCCTTGAAATATGAGGACTAAAAGAGAGAACTCAAACCTTCTATAATAAGCATTCAGTAAGTTTTCCTGGGTCTGACTTTGATATTTACTGCATGCTCTGATCCCCAACAGTTCATAAATAAGTTACCTGGCATATCTCACAGGTTGACCTGGGGGAGCAAGCAAAATGGCCATAGCCTCTGAAAGAAGGAGCCGGGCAGCTTAGCCCTGGGAGGGCCCACAGGAGGGCCCACAGGAGGACCCAGTCTGTCTCCTCCTTCAGCCTCTGCCCACTCTCTCCAGCTGTGCATCCAGATGTGACTCCTCCACAGTGACGGGGCTCACATTGGTGCAGGCTGGACTGCTTGTTGCCATATATACTCCTCTTGCTGAAGCTGCTGGAGCAAGCAGCTCCAAGATGCTAAAGCCCAACGTGCCTTGCGGCTGCTCCCACTTTTTGCTTCAGGCCAACCTACCCAGGGAATGACTTAGGTGCCAGTCAGAGTCACAAAGGCAGCTGTCTCCATCCTCATTGTGCAGCTTTCCTATACCACTTGCTCCTCTTGTAGAAGGTCCTGGTCGTGACCATTAGGTACAAGTGACTGTCATGTTTAGTCATAGTACTAAAATGCTTGTTTTAAAAAAAGACACTAAGTTCACTTTTCTGGGCAGCCGCCATTAGCTCACAAAGACCATGGTAAGTCCTAGCTGTGTCGATGGGCTCCGGGAACTGCTCTGCAATTGGGCTATCTGTTATGAGGCTGGTGTTGCTGGAGTACTTGCAGGTGAAGATCTTCTCTACCAGCTGGTTATAACTCAGTTTCCCAGCCTCAGAAGTCTGGGGATCAACAAGCCAGCCATAGTGTAGAGCTATGCCTAGCAGGGCAAAGATCCTGCACTCAAATGTATACTCAAAATCTGAGACACCTGTGAATTGCACAGTGACATCCAGACCTGTGGCCAGTTTAGGCAGCATTGTCATTGCATCATGCACAGTGTGCTGGAAAATGAAGCTGAAGTCCCTCTGATTTCTGGGGATTGATGGACAGGAGGCAGTCTCCAAGATGGGCCATGAGCTTATCTAATGTGATCCCTTCCTTCTAAGACAGCAGCACACACACACAGAAATATGTGTGCGTGTGTGTATATACATATATACCGTACACACACATGCGTGTGTACATGTATATGCATATATGACATATATATGGCATCTTTATATAAAATTGTTACTTTGGGTTTTATTGGCTCTTACAGTGTGCTCAAAGTGCTCCTTTAAAGTAATGTTTTCAATGCTTCTTTTTGACAATTGTCTAAAAAATGTTTAAATGCTGTTAGTTCACATAACTTATTTTGATTTCTAGCCTCATCATCTTTCACATTACCTTTAAAGTATAGTGAAATGAAAATATTTAACATTTGAGAGAGAGAATATAGAGAACATTTCATCTTCTGTTATAGAACCTAAAATACATGTGCATGCATATATGTGTATATACAGACACATGTACATACAGACATATACACATGGATGTTTATACATATAGAATACATATTTACACATATATGTATATATTTATGCATACATATATATGCATGTATATGTGTGTATAAACACATTAACATTATAGGCATATTTTATGCTATATAGAATACATGTGCGTGTTTTTCCTTATATTTTAACCATGGAAATATATAAATTTTAAAATAATAAAATATAGAGACAAAATGACTTACTTAAAAGGTACTTATTATCTTGGACAATAATTTTCCCTTCTAACAACTAACAGTAAAAGACTTCAAATCCATCTTGAGATGTCACATAGTTATATATGTGATTAACATATACTGGGTTTCTCATGAAGAAAAAAGAATCTCTACATCATCTGATACTAACTTCATAATGGGCTCAATTGAAGGAGATGTGAGAATTGGCAGTTCTGAATTTCATTGGTATGAAGTTTGCTTACTCTTCTAAGCCCCATATAGTTATATTTTACTATCAAACAATTTTGATAGGAATGGTGGAAATGACTGTGCTTATAAAAATATTGTCCAAAATTTATAATCAATTTCAACAAAAATTGTTTCCAAATGTACATGAGACCATCATCAACAGAATTTCAGTAGAGATAAAATACTTCCTCTGTGTGTGTGTGTATGTGTGTGTGTGTGTGTGTGTGTGTGTGTTTTAATCCATTAGAAGATTTAGTCTGGTCTGCCTGACATAAGGATGATAGGTGTCTATCTCTTGGTCTAATTAACACCTTTAATCTTTTTTAATGGTTAGGCCTTCTCTCTTTGGTTTTGAGGCGTGCTAGAGATAAAAGCACGGGAGGATGGAGGTTAATCCTTCCTGTAGTTTATTTCTTAATTTCTGCCACAGGGATTCCCTTTCTATCGTGGCTATTTATTCAGGAACCCTGATGATATACTTTGAGTAAGAGACAACAGATAGTTGGTTTAGAACTATCATTCAATATTACTTAGATATCAAATTACAGGGGCTGTAATTCATAGCTGTTAAATGAACACAACTCCAATTTCTTCTATGTCTTTTTATTATTATGCCTAAGAAATGAACCAAATTAGTGTTTTTAGAATTGATATTGAAACGAGATAGCACCATACCTTGAATTATTCTAGCAAAATGGTAACAACAGTGACAAACAACCCCAGATTTAGTGAATCAAGGATGTTATAGATGAATACTAGCGTATTGATGATGGCTTCCTTTTTCTCACTAAAATGAAGAATATTGAATTTCCTGGTGCTGATAATAGAAATATGTTAATTAAAATTTGGCAATCGATAAATTATAGAGATTTGATTTTTCATATTAAAATTAGGATTTTTTATGGTTAATATGTCTTATATGAGGTAAGATGTTTTGACCATTTGCCCCAGAAGCCTTAACATTTTTTTAAAAATAACTTATTTATTTATTTGAGAAAGGGAGAGAGAGCACAAGCAGGTGGAGGGTCTGAGGGAGAGGGAGAAACACACTTCCTGCTGAGCAGGGAGCTGGACTTGGGGCTCGATCCCAAGACGCTGGGACCATGACCTGAGCTGAAGGCCACCGCTTAACTGACTGAGCCACCCAGGCACCCCACCCTAACATATTTGTAAGACAATTTTTTTTTTCAGAATTTTTGAAAATATACTGAGATTTTATTTGTAAAAATGTTCTTTTTCAAAATTCTCCATTTGGAATTTTAAGCAAACTTACATTTTTAAGTATTTTGAAGTTAATAAAACCTCTTCAATAGACTTGTATGACTTGAGATTTCAGCTCAAATATTATATATTTGATATATGTATATTTATATATCTTCATCCAATTTTGCTTTAATTGAACCAATATGCCATCTCTTCAGTATTGTAACTGAGGAAGAACTTTTCAAAATGGACTTGTTTTCTTTAAAAAAAAACAAAATAATTAAAATATTCTCAATTTGACAAGTTATTAAAGTAAAGGTTCCTGCATTTTACACACACATGCGTGCACACACACACACACACACATTCTAAAGATCTCTAAATAATTTTAGGTAGAAAAACTCAGGAGTCAAGGATGCTAATTAAATATTTTAAAATGGGACGAATTCCCTGGAGAAAGTACAATTATAGGTAACTTATAAATTAAAGCACTTTCAAAATTCTCTATTATGAGCTTTTTAGAATGTTTGGTAAAATATATGTGTGGAACACACTTGCAAAGAAAAATATAATAATCAGCTCTATCTTTACTTCCTGCTATGGCCACTGCTTTTATTCTGCATATATAACTACATAAGGTAAAATATATTGGTCTAAAAGAGATTTATTTCCTTTCTGAAATATTCTCTTTAGTGATTTGTGAAGGGAAAAAAAGAATAATGAATAGTATAACAGCAGTCTAATGAATTTGAGTATTACCTGCTTTGTGTCTTCATAAACCTAACTTCCTTGGTACAAATAGATGATTATTATTCATTCTAACTTTTCTTTACATTTTATTTTTGGACTATGCAACTTTCATGTGCTTATTGAGGAAAATCTAAACACAAAACATTTTTTTTTATGTCCTGCCTCCTCTCCTACCATTCCATTTACTAGCTACTTGTTCTTGACCAGAATAATAATTGACCTAGAATAACTGTTGAATTCCACATCTTTAACTGAAAAATGAGGATAATGTCTGCTTTAGAGGGAGAGGGAGAGAGAGAGAGAGAGAGAGAGTGTGTGTTTGTGTATGTGTGTCTGTGTGAAAACCAAATATGTTTACAAAGTTCCTAACACACAGACTGCTCTCAACAAATATTAAGGATGCCTTCTCCTTTGAGAGATTTTCTATCTTGTAAGCAGCTTCCCATTACACAATTGAGTTGTGGTAGTTAAATGGATATAATATGTCATCTTTTGCAAAGCCAGAAAATCATGATTCAAATAAGTATTACCTCTCCCAGGGAAGATTGTCTTTGTTCTCTTTTTCTCCTTTCCTTCATTCTTTTTGTTAAGTGTGTGAACCAAACACTTTGCTATCTTTCCAGATTCTTTTCCTTTTCCTTTACAGTCATTGGCTTATAGCAACTACATCCAGTTCATCTGCAATAGAAATCGGAAACCACAGCACATGTTAAGTCTGTACAGAGATTAGACAGTGCAGTTGGAAGTGTTGGAGTGATGTGGGTCACCCACTAGAATGAAACCCTGCACTCCACCCCTTAGCTCTACCCCTCACTGTCCTGTCAGGAGCCTGAATACCTGGCCCCTGGCTTTGTTTCCCTTTGGGTATCTGCTCCCAGGCCATCTTCATAGGCCAGACAGGTCACACACATGCAGAAAAGTCCCACTGTTGGGGTTTAATGCTTTGCTCTCCGGTCTTGAAATCCTTAAGAATTTTATCTGTAAATTTACATCTTGGGAGTGAAGTGATCTAGGACAATGGAGCATGTGGCCAGGACTTAGAGCCTGGCTCACATGTTGTCCTCCTCCTCAGGATGGGTTCTCAGGCCAGCTCCCAACTCCCTGTCCTCTGCTCCCTCATGCCCTGGGCCCTCCTTCCATTCCTACCCCATGACTGCTGATGCCCTCTGCCTGGGGTGGCCACCCATGTGAGACTCTCATTTCTCCATTCCCCTTTGACCTCTGTGGGGCCTGGGCAAGGACCTGGGGTGGGTTGGAGTCAGGGGCACATGCCCAGTGGTGTTTCAGGGCAGGGAATGACAGCAGTATCCCTGTCCCAGTAGCAACTCAGTCATATTGATCCTGTCACTCATCCTCTGGGGTCCAGGAGTACAGTGTGTTCAGGTACAGGAGCTCCAATCTCTAGGGAGGGATGCTGGCAGGTCCACTGTGTGTCGGGCATCAGTGGTGGGAAGAGGAGGTTGACTTCCTTATACGCCCAGGTCTGTGGGTCTACCAGGTGGCTTTACGTAGGTGTCCTGGCTGTGGTAGCCTGCAGACCCTTGCAAGTGGGGTCCCTGGGCTCCTGCAAGGGTCTGTACTTTCTGGGTATTTCCATGGCGAGTGAGGGTATCATTAAATAGTAAATAAATGCAACATGACAGGTCAATAAAGAAACCACAGAGAAAGGAACAAGTTTTATATTTTATTACCTTTAATGACACTTTTATCCTTTTTTATTTAACAAGGGACCCTGCATTTTCATTTTTTGCTCAGCTACAATTATATAATAAGTCCTGCCTGTTGGTTTGTTCTCTGAATCTTCTGAGTTGGTTACCAAAGACTGTATTCACCTTCCCTCCCTGTTCTGTCTTTCAATCCAACCAACTACTTTGAACTCTAGCCAAAGAGAGTTGGTCTGCTGAGGGACAGGGGCAGCCACATTGTCCTTTAACTTCACATGCCCTACTGGTGCCTGAGTATTTGTTTCCAGAGAAACAGTGTCTTGAGTCAAATGTTAACTCCAAAATTTATGGTAATCATGCTAAGGGGTCTTTAAAAGGATATTGAAAATATTCACACATATTCCAAACATTGACCCTACTTTGCTATTCCTTAATGTTTGTTATTTAGTATTTTTTCCATTTAATCAATATTTCTTGATTGCTTACTAAACACCATCCACTCCACCAAGTACTGGGGATACATTCATTTATTCAACAGATATTTATTGAATGCTTATTAGAATCTGTGCTCTAATATAGAGATTAAGGATATAATGGTAAACAAGAGAGCCAAGATATTTGCTCTCGTGGAGTTTATATGTTAGTGGAATGAGGAACAGTAGACAGACAATAAACAACTAAATAAATAAAGTCCAACTTTTGTAAAGTTTAACAATATTTAGAAGTTCCTGAAATTGTTTGAATTTTTAAATTACCTTTATAGAACAATGCATATACACACACACACACACACACACACACACCTGTTCTTTTAGTTACTAGAAATATGGATTGATTTTTCTAGCATAGGAATTATTTTTTCTAGGTATCCTATATTATCAATAACCAATGGAAGTTAGTGATAGATATAATCAATAAGTCCCATGTACCTAAAGGACCATAGGTTAAGGAAGACTAAAAAGCTTGAATGAATTATGAAAAAGCATAGATATTTGGCAAATATTTTTTTTTTTTTTTAGGTAGAACTAGGTTTTATTAAGCTATGCCTTAGTACAGCCTCTGGGGCTTGCCCATGGTGCTCTTGATCTTCTGCTAATTCTTCTGAAGCAATGACACCAGGAAATTGATAGCTAAGTGGATGTTGTACACATCATCTGTTATCTTCATGTGACCAATGACCACTGCCAGATACAGCACCTTCTTCATCGGTAATTTGATCATGGACTTCACGTCATCCATTTTGGTCATCATGTTCCCATTGTACATCAGCAAGGAAGGGAACTTGCCAGCCTTCCTCAGGCCTGGGCCCGGATTTGTGTTATCTGCTTGACCAGGGATCCTGAAGCCAAAAAGACATCATACTTCTTGGCCAGCTTCTTGACTATTTTTTTTTATTTTTGATGAGTTTCTTCAGCGCCTCAGTGTTCATGTGGGGAATAGCCACAGCCTTGGCCTCATCACAGTCCTGCTGGTCCCCCCAAATACATATGGAGAACTTGGGGTGAGAAGTGGACTTAAGCCTGATGGTTGTCCGAGAAGCATTTGTCTGTCTGAGGGTCATAGTTCTTCAAGTTGATCTGCAGCTCCACCATCTGCAAAAACTTCCTGCAAGCCTCTTACAGGTGTCATGGGAGACTTTGCTGCTCATGGTGCCTCATGCCACAATAACCAGAAAAGAGTAGGCAGAGAATTTTAGGCATTAGTTTGTAGATTATCTAAGACCATAAAGATCTGGGGAGACATGATTGGAAATGAGACTTTTAAAAGATTAACATAGTGTTAATCTATTTTGTGGTGTGGCTCCCACAGAAAGTAAAGGTGAGGGATCGATTATGATGTTTTGGAAAACTACACAACTGTGAAGGGACAAAAGTTTGAATTAGGATGAGGACATTTGGATTAGACATGAAATGTGGATTGGCATGATTTGGAATGGGTGCTATGGAAGACAGAAGAATCAAACATGACTGAGGTATTGACCCTAAGTGATAAAGAGAGGAATGAAAACTTTCACAGAATCAAAAATAGGTGATGAATTTAGAAAAATGAACAACAGCAGCAACTAACTAAAAAGCAACGTGTATCCACAGCATACCACCACCCAATGTTCTTAAAAGCTGGAACCCACCATTCTCCCTCTTCACTAGCTCCTTGACTGTGTCAGCTCAAACCTTGACAATGTGGCTGACAGTCCCATTTGCCCTTAGAGGCCAAATAGCATTCACTGTCATTGCAAATAACAGCATTTCCTCAGTGAAGGTTGAACTAAATTACTTTAACAAGGCTAAATTAAAAATCAAACATGTTTATGCATTTAATGTGAGGCACAGAGGACACAAAAGATCATCAAAAATGAGTGGCAATATTGATTGTCATAAACAACCCTTCATGGAACAAAATAGATTCAGTGCTGACCCCTTGAAATGCAGTTACCCTATTTCTAGTATATTTACTTATAGGTTATGTAATTTAGGAGAATTATTTCTTTTTTACTTTTAATGTGTTATCTTAACCTTTCTTTCCTCACCACAATCTATTTTTCTCATAAATGAGGATAATGGTGATAATAGTAATCCCACATTAAAGCTTAGAATTGTATAAAAGTCTTTCATTCTTTTATATTAAATGTGTAAGATAGATAAAATATATCTAATTATACCTGCTTTGCAGAAAAAATCTTATGGATTTTAAAGATGTTCTGACAAATAACATGGATATTATGAAGCAGTAAAATTTTTATTGACTCTTCTGAACTTTGACTTTATTTTCATCCATTTTCTAATGGAAGTATGTGCCCTACCTGAGCCTTACTATTTTGGAAGTTTGAATTCTGTAAAATAGCAGAGGATGGTCTTTTAATTTGGTTGTGTTATAAAATGTTGGAAAACATCATGAGATTATTTGAAATGTGTTTAGATTAAATCTTTACAGAATTTTTTGATTAAATCTTACAATTCATATCTAAGAAAACTTGAGATGAAGTTAAAAAATTTCTGGCAGAAATTCTGGGCATTAATATGATAATTCATTGTTGAAAATTTGGTGATCTCCTTTTACTAATTTAGAAAAAAATGTGTTTTTTTAATATTTATTCTTTATCTTCATGGATACTTTCACCAAATCCTAGAATAACGTGTCAAACCCTGGAAAATATTGCTCCAAGATCTTAAATATAAACAAGTTTAACTTGGTTTCTATAAATTTATGATTGATCCAGCCATATTATGGTATTATAAGAAGTTAGAAGTATTTTTGGAATAAATGCGTAAGTCCTTTATCTGCTTAATTACTATAAAGTATGGTAATCATGTTTTCCTGCCTAATATCTGTTATCAGAATTGCAGTACTGGGTAGGATATGTCATCGATATAAAGCAGATTAAGAGTTCTTATTTTTTTCTTACTGTATATTCAGAATGTAATTCAGCCCTGACATACATCATTGCATGAATCATACTCCCATTCTTCAACCTAATATCCCAATAAATCCATAGTAATGTCTCCAGACATTTCTGCCAATCCTGCAACAAATATATCCCATCTTTAGCCCATTCATTACTCTACCCAAGTTTTCTAACACATAGATTTGATTATATCCCTCCTATGCTTCAGAGCTCTGTCTATAGAGTAAAACTCCTTTTTGTGTTATTCAAAGTCCTTCAGAATCTGGCTGTCGTAAACATTTTATTCTCTCAATAAATAATTATGAAATCCTTGCTCATTGTAGAACCTCTGTGGCAGCAGAGGGTTTCTGGGGACAGGGGAGGAGAAGACTGGTCTCCACCTTCATTTAGCACATAGCGAACAAGCAATTACAATCCAGTGTGGTCAGTGATTTATCTTTGCACAAGTGTAAAGATCAGCTCAAATTGGAGTAATGTCTGAGACTTGTTTAATGGCTTGTTCATCAGATAGAAAAGAAGTAAAAGGATCTTCTGGAAAAGGAAAATGACTTACACAAAGTCTCAAAGGTGTTACCAAACGTAATATGCTCCACGAAAGGCAAATAGTTCCCTACACCAGTGCATAGGGTTTCAGGAGAGTCTTGAACAGGTAAGATGTTGGAAACAATGACAGGTAGCTTTCTGTTCAAGGGCATGTGGTCTTTATCAACCTATAGAAGGAATCGTTAAAGGGTTTTTGAAAAGGTGCATGAAAGATTATCTGTGGGGAAATAGAACAAAGGAGAACATACAGAATAAAGCGAGGATCCATGCAGAGGAGAGCAGGTAGTTGAGCTAGAAGGAGGCAGCTGACAGGATATGAAGGCAGGGCAGACCGGTGAAATTAATAAAAGAAGCATTGTTATAATTTCATGATGAGGTGAATAGAGAGGAAAAGGAGGAATGCAAGATGACCTCTATGTTTCCAGCTTGTGCAAATGGCAAAATGTTGTCTAACACTAGCAGAATGCAGAAGTAGGAGACAATCTGAATCAAAGTAGGGTAAAGAAGAGACAAAAAGTTTGGTTTGGATCCTGTTGAGTCTGAAATCCCATTAGGGATCTGAATGGAAATGTTGTACCATAGGCAGTTGGGTAGAGATGCCTCTAGTTCAGGAGATAATTGTGAACTCAGCTATTGCTCTGGGAATCACTGGGAAGCAGCTGAATATGGGCAAAAAGTGGCCAGTGATTGTTCAAAAGTCCATACTCAAGACAACCTTTTTCCGGGTCAGATTTATAGGTAAATTTGGTGCACGCTTTATCTGCTCCTAATTTTCTCTTTTTCTTTTTCTTTTTATAAAAAGCTCAATGAATTTACTCACTTTTCCTTTTAGACACATTCTCCACTGGCAAATATATTACTGCTACTACATGATGCATCAGTGAAGTTTATAGCTACTGGGTTAAAAAAATTCTTATGGTAAGGTATTACCCTAACTTTTCTAAGTGATGGTATGTTTTTGTTCTTGTTTAATTAGGCAACCATCCTATGATTATGTTTTCCATTTGAGTTGCAGTGTACACCGAAGGTATACTAATTTTGCAAAACTTACCGTACCTTCAATACAATGAAGCCCTCAATTTTTCATTACCTAAAGCAAGAAATTTAATTCAAAGGCATGTACGTTTTACTTGGATAATCTGCCTGAATGTTTGTATGTGTTTCTTGTTACTATAGATTTATTCTTTGTTCCTCCCCTTAATGTTCACTATCATATATTAGTCTCTATTTAACCCACTTCCACAATTGCTTTAGATCATTTGCTTGAATGTCCTAAATCATCCACAATGTAAAAAGAGAACAAGTCCAAGGGATGAAGCCAAAACTGATAAAAAAATAAATAGCTAACTGTATATAAAATTCTAGTTCATAAAAGCTAAAATTGTGGTAAGTTGTTCTGACATAGAAAAAAATTTAAATTTCACTGGTATTCAATGAAGAACAGAAAATCAACATTTTCTAAAGATAAAGAAAATTCTGATATTCTAATGTTTTGCACAAAGACAATGTCATAAATAATAACATTATAAAAATCGTATCCAAATACAAGGAACCAAAAATGTAAGCTATATAACTCTAAGTAGAGGAAACGGTATTTCTTCCTTCCCTAAAAACTCTCTAATAAATCAAACAAATAAGGAAACACTTCAGCGTTTCCTACATATATCCTTTCTTTTAGCCGTGGATCAAGATGTTACTCCAGTTCTATATCCTTAAGTAAAAGAGCAGTTTCAGGCTTATGGATAAACTGAACAAAAAGTACAGAAACCTAACACTGTGGTGACAGATGATAATTTCATTGAGTTTTAATTCTTCCCTAAGACCTGTTCGAAGGACTCGTATGGGCATCAATATCAAGAGGATTTGGGGCATTGTAGGGCTTTGCTCTTCTTGTGCTTGATTTGCCCGTCATAAAAGAATGCAACTCCCTGAACTTACAGTTAACCAGTTTTCCACAGACAGACAATACCATGCAACTTAGAAGGAAGACAAATGATACTATAGAAGTAAAGCCAGAGCTTGAGTTTAAAGAACAAGGCAGAGAGAGAAACAACTTATATAGGACCTCCCTCTGCAAAATGAGAGCATATCCCTGTATGAGAGAAATGACTAGATTCAGGGAAATCGGACTAAACTTGTCTCTTACACTTACCCTAAATCCTTTATATATGTGATGATTATTTGCCTTTCAGAATTTATTTTGAATTTTTAGGGCAGAGAAATTATTCTGTGTGATAATATAATGATGATACATGACATTATTCATTTGTCAAAACCCACAGAATGTACAACACAAAGAGTGAACACCAATGTAAACTCTAGAATTTAGTTAATAATAGTGTGCCAATATTGGCTTATCAATTATAAGAAATGTACCATACTAATGCAAGGCTTTCATAATAGAAACATGTGAGGGAGGAGAGAGGGATATTGGAATTCTGTAGTTTTTGCTCAGTTTATCTGTAAACTGAAAACTGATTTTTTGAAAAAGTCTATTAATTAAAAAAAATCAAATTGCTCTCTGTAAAAATCCAAACTCAGAAAAATAGAAAGAAGGAAAAAATTACCTAAAATCTTACAGCTCAGAGATAACTACTCTGAAGATTTTCTGGTGATCATTGTTCGTTCTCTGTTTCTGTCTCTCTTTCTCTCTCCCTGTTTCTCTCCCTCCTTTTCCTTGTGCTCTTCCATCCCTTGTTTCCCTTTTCCCCATGTGTTTTATTGTTTTTCAGAGTTCAAGTTAGAAACATAGATTGGCTTATTCTGCCTCGGCATGGGTTTTATTCCTGGCTCTGCTTCTAAATAAATGTGTGGACTTAGGCACGTTATCTACCCATTTGTGCTTCAGTTTCCTCTTTTATAAAATAGGAACAATTGCAGTTTTTATCTCATCGGATTGTTCAGAGGATCACACGTAACAATACTTGGTAAGAGCTGATCTCACTGCCTGGTGCATAATGAACACTGTGCTACTTCTCTTACTCCTCCTTCATATTCTTATTCTTAATACAGTGTTATTCCATGTCAATGAAATGGAATGAATATCATCATTTTTAAGGCGGCCAATGCCATCAATATTTTTATCAATCCCCTTTTGATGAACACTGAGTTTATTTCTATGGGGAGGGAACATGGATGGCTTTTATATTATGCTGTAGTAAATATCCTCATCCATGAGTCTTTATTGATTTATTATCTCCTTAGAATAAATTCCTATTTATGGAATTGCTGGACTCCCAGTTACTTTTAGGCTCAATTACCTTTATGTAGTATATTTGGCTCTCCATGAACTCTGACTTACCTGCTTCTCCAGCTTCACCTCTTAGCAGCTGCTTCCATTCCTCCTTCACCTTCCAATTATATTGGGACACTTGCAGGTCCTCCAATGCCCTGTACCCTTTTTCTTTTTTTGGGCACTTGCATAAATTGCCCCCTTTGCCTAGGACATAGTCAACGCATTTTCTCTTTATCAGCTATTTCCTTGTGTACGTTTCTTACTAGAGTACAAGCCTCACGGAAACAAGAAGCATCTACTTCTGTCTTTACAGGGTGTCTCATCTCCGTTTTGACATCAACTGAAGTAATGATTCTGGTGTTCTAGACCAGAAACCGCCTCCTGCCCTGAAGTAAATTAAGATCCTGATTTAATTATCTATATGAATGAAATTTTATAAAAATTGATGTGGCTACTTTGTGTAAATCTCACTTACCAGTGTAGCTTCCCACGGCTCACTGCGATCCTAAAAGCAGAACATAGTTTCTGGTAACACTTTTGGCCCAGATTAGGATCTTGGATTTGGGAAGCTCCATTCCACAAGAATTTATGCTAATAATCTACATGTTTCTCTTTATATTTACCCTATCAATTTCTCCTGTTCTTGAAACCAAAGTCAGCATCGGAAAGACTAAGGATGACCTTCAAAATTTTCTGTCTTCCTTTCTTCCATGTACGAGCCCTGAATAATCCCCAGGAGTGTGAATATGATGAATTTTATTTCTCTGATGAGCTTGTGTTAAATGGCACAGTTGACCTTAAAGAGATGATCTGTGTGAGACTTAGCTAATCACAGGTCCTTTAAAAACTGAAAGTTGTCTCCATCTGGTTGCAGAAGATGAAGTCAGAGATTCGATCCATAAGATTTGACGTACCATTACTGACTTAAAGATGAAAAAGCCATGTTGCAAGGAATTTTGATGATGTCTAGGATCCTAGAGCAGCCCCAGCCAACTAGGAGCAGCAAGAAGACAGAAACTCAGTCCCATAACTGCAAGAACTAAATTCTGCCAATAATAAGAATGATCTTGGAACTGGATTTTTCTTCAAGCTTCCCCCATGAGAACTCAGTTTATCCAACACCTTGATTCTAGCCTTGTGATATCATAAGGGAAAGTTCAGCCATACTATGCTCAACTTTAGACCAACAGAATTATACAGTAACAAATGGGTATTGTCTTAAGCTACTAATTTTGTGGTTATGGTGAAGCACTAGAAAACCAATAGAGTGGAGTTGAGGAGCAGGAGTGGAAAAGCAGAGTGAGTGCCCAGGTGGCCCTGAAAAATATCTCTGCTTCCTGTTTTGAGCGTTCTTGAGAGTCTGCAAGTATTTGTCCAGTGAATGAACATGAATCAAATCAGTGGGGGACATAATAAAGAAGGCACACACTGGGAAAGAACTGTGGCCTGCGGAGGTTGGTACCAAGGCTCTGCACAGCTACAGAACGCCTGATTTTCTCTCCACTGGCGATAAATGACCACGTTCTATTCATGTAGCTGATAATTGGGAGTTTGAGACTTTTACCCTCTTTTTTTTTAACTTTTAAACTTAATGATTGTTAAATGTTTTCTTTATTGACTAAAAATATTTATTTTACTGTGTAAAAGATGTGAAAGCGAGTGGGATGTATGGAGAAATTCCCTCTCCAGGAGTGTAAGGTATTTTCATGAATACCAATGCAAGTTAATGGTAAGGAAAAGACCTCCCCACTGGTGAGTCCTCACCTAGTAAATGGTCAAAGACGCAGAAATAGTTATTAAGTGCCATTAGGCATAGAGACAAAAAATAAGCATATTTTTTTCTGTACTTGAGAACACATTTATAACCATAGTTTGGAAAGAAAGAACTAAGAGAAGGATCTGATAGCTTTGAGACAGCTCACTAAAGATATTATTAAATATTATAAATATTATTAAATATTCAGGGATTTTGTGATCTGGTGGTCAAACCATTGGTAGTCTTATTTTTTTCCAGCTTTATTGAGATATAATTGACATATAACATTGTGTAAGTTTAAGGTGTACAATATGATGATTGAAATCAGTCTCCTTGGGAGCATTTAATCAGTAAACACTGTAAATCAGGGCTTTTGGGAAAAAGTTGGTCCATCAGCACACTAACACTACACTACATTGTTTCCATCTGATGTGCCACATGCCTTCCGTGTCAGACTTTAAAATCAATGATTGTCCCTAGATAATGCTCATGTTAGTAATTTGTAGATGACATAAGTACATTCTGAAGAAATCTCTAGTCAGAATTAAAATTCCATGGAGGTGGAGTTCATGGCAAGAAACTTCTTAAGGGTTTTTGTATTCAGGCAGACCTTCCTGTGTCTGCAGTAAGGAAAAGAAAAGAATTTCCAGATAAGTGGAGAAGGGTCATTCATGTCAGAGATGTGAAAAGAGCAAAAAAAAACATGGTAAGATGGCTGCATGGGTGTATTCATTTCTTATCAGTTATAACAAATTGTCACATATGTAGTGGCTTAAAACAATACAAATTTATTATCTTACTGATCTGAATGTCAGGGTAAAAAAAAATGGGTCAGCAGGGTCTCATTCCTTCTGGAGGCTCTAGGGGAGAACTGTTTCCTTGTCTCTTTTGCTTCTAGAGGCTGCCCACATTCCTTAGATTGTGGCACACATCTCTCTGACCACTGATCCCTTTGTGGCATCTTTTCTCTGACTCTCTTGCTTCCCTCTTTCACTTAGAGGGATGCTTGTGAGTACATTGGGCCAGACTGGATAATCCTGGATAATCTCAAGAACTTTAATTTAATCATGTCTGCACTGTCTCTTCTACCATGTAAAGTAACATATTTAAAGGTTTGGGGAATTAGGATATGGACATCTTTGAGAGGCTGTTATTCTGCCTAACATGATGGGTAACACCGGCCAGTTGATTATGGGTCTTAAATGGCAGACTGTGGAGATTAGAGATTTATTGATATCGAGCAAGGGAGTGATTTAATGAAAATAGTATTTTAATAAAATTAATATTGCAACAGATGGCTCATCAAAACTGGAAACAGTTTCTGTAGTAGATTACTCATAGTAATCTATGTAAGACTGATTAGAGTGTGCACTAGGGAATGGCATTGAGATCTGTGCTAGCACTAGGTATTGTCAGACACTGACATGGACAGATATAAAAAAAGTATCTGATGTTTCTAATATATATGTAACAGCTTTTTTGAGACATAATTCACACCTCATACACCTAGCACATTTAAAGTATACAATTCAATGGTTTTTATACTCACAAGCTTTTACAACCATCACCAAAACCAACTGTAAACCATTTCATCACCTCTAAATAAACACCTGTTCTTATTAGCAGTAACTTCTCATTTCTCTCCCATACCTCAGCTAGAGACAACTGCTGACCTCTCTGTCTCTATAGATTTGTGTATTATGGGCATTTTACACAAATCATACAATATGTAGTCTTTTGTGACTAATTTCCTTCAGTTAGCCTGTTTTTAATGTTCATCCATCTTGTAGCATGAATCAGTATTTCGGCCATTTATTGCCAAATAATATCCCATTGTATGAAGATGACATATTTATCCACTGATCAGTTGATAGACATTTGGGTTGTTTCCTTTTTTTTTTTTTTTTGGCTAAAGTGAGTAATGCTTTTAGGAATATTTGTGTACAAGTTTTTGCATGGACATATGTTTTCATTTCTTTTGGTATATACCTAGGAGTTGAAATGGTAGGTCATATGGTAACTATGTTTAGAGGAACATCTTGGGGAGCTGCCAGCCTAATTCCCAGAGTTGGATGCAACAGTATATATTCCAACCAGCAGTGTACAAGGGTTCCAATTTTTCATTCCCTTGCCAAATTTTTTAAAATATGTCTTTTATTTTAGCCATCCAACTATATGCAAAGTGGTATCTTATTGTGGCCTTGATCTATATTTTCCTTTTTTTTGGCTAGGAAAACTTTATTATACTCCACGTATTTAGGGAGCTCATACAAGTATGTGTACACACACAAACACACACATACACACACACACACACACACACTTGCACACAGGCACACACAGCTAATACTGCTCAAGGCACTGTCCACTGGGCACAGAGTGGCCCTGGGGTTGAGAAGAGGCTCAAATTCTGCTGATCCCTCCTCACTCTCTAGTCTCTTGTACTGCAGGCTGGAGCCCCGATAGGTAGTTCTCCTGGAGGCAGTGCCTTCATACCTCCAGGCCAGGATCCTTGCTCAGTTCCAGTGCCTCCACTAGGTCCTCTCCCAGCCTGCTCTTCAGTGTCTGTTTCAAAGACTTGCGGTTGCCCCGGGAACGCTATTTTCCTAATGACTAATGGTGTTGAATGACTATCATTCATTGTGTTTATTGGTCATTTGTATATCTTCTTTGGAGAAATATCTATTCAGATCCTTTGCCCATTTTAAAAGTTGTGCTATGTATCTTTTTACTACTGAGTTGTAAATTTCTTTACATACTCTGGATAGGAATCCCTTATCAAATGTATATAGGTAAATATGTTTTCTTGTTCTGTGAGCTGCCTTTATTTTCTTGATGATATATATCTTTTGAAACACAAAATGCTTTAATTTTGATGAAGTCTAGTTTATCTGTTGTTTCTCTTCTCACGTTTACTTTAATGTCGTATGTAAGAAGGCTTTGGCTGGCCAACATTCATGAAGTTACTCCTTTGTTTTCTTCTAAGAATTGTATAGTTTTAACTCCTACATTGAGGTTTATGATCCATTTCTGCGGTGTGAGGCAGTGGTCCAGCTTTATTATTTGCATGTGAATAATCAGTTATCTCAATACCATTTGCCAAAAAAGATTGTTCTTTCACAATTGAATTGTCTTGGTATCTTTGTCCAAAATTAACTAAACTGTTCATGTGAGAGTTTATTTTGGGTCTCTCAATTCTATTGCATTGATTTTTATGTCTACCCTTATCCTAGTACCACACCCTCTCGATAACTATAGCTTTGTTTTACGTGTTGAAATTGTCAAGTGTATCTTCCAACATTGTTCTTCCATTTCAAGACTTTTGCCTATTTTGGGTACCAGGAATCTTTATATGAATTTTAAGAATAGCATATTAGTTTCTAAAAAGAATCCTGCTGGGGATTTTAGGTGTAATACATTGAATCTGTAAAACAATTTGGGGAGTACTGCCATTTTACCAATATTAAGTTTTCTGATCCAGAAACTCAGAATGTCTTTGAATTTATTTAGATCTTCTTTAATTTCTTTCAACAGTGTTTAGTACTTTCAGAGTATATGTTCTGTCTTTATTTTAAAAAATTTATTCCCAAGTATTTCATTTTGATGACATAATGAATGGAATTGTTTTTCTTAATTTCATTTTTAAATTGTTTATTTCCAGTGTATTGATTTTTGTATATGAAGTGAGCTCTGCAAATATGTGGAATTCATTTATTAGTTCTAATGATATTTTTAGTTAATTCCTTATGATTTTCTATGTATAAGATCATGTCACTTGTAAAAAGAGTTAATCTTATTTTTCTTTTCCAATCTGGATGCCTTTTATTTCATTTTCTTGCCTAATTGACCTGGCTAGAAACTTCAGTACAATGTTGAATAAATGTAGTGAGAGAGGACATACTTTTCTTGCTGCTGACCTTAGGGAGAATTCAGTATTTTATCATTAAGTATAATGGTAGCTTTTCATAAATGCTTTTATCAGGTTGAGGAAACTCTCTCCCATTTTCAGTGTGTTGAATGTTTTTATCATGAATGGATATTGGGTTTTGTCAAATGATTTTTCTGAAACTATTGAGATGATTATGTGGCTTTTGTCCTATTTTCCATTGATATGGTGTATTATATTAATTGATTTTCAGATGTTAAACCAACTCTCATTCCTGAGATAAATTCCACTTACTCATGTTGTAGAATCCTTTTTATATGTTGCTAGAATCTCTTTGCTAGTACAATCAATCCTCATTATTTGCAGTTTCCATATTTGCGAATTCACTTACTCACTAAAATCTACTCGTAATCCCCAAATCAATATTTGTGGCACTTCTGTGGTCAATTGTGAACATCCACAGAACAGTGAAAAATTTGTTACCCAAAGGTGCACTTTTCAAGCTGAAGTTGAAAAAGACAATAATCTGCTTCCTTATCTCATCTTTCATACTTTAAACAAGCATCCTTTTTGTGGCCTATTTAGTGTCATATTTTCCATGTATTTGTGCCATTTGTTGATGATTTGGTGTTTAAAATGACTTCCAACTTTAGTTCTCAAGTGCTGTCTAATGCTTTGAAGTGCAAGAAGGCTGTGATATGCCTTACATAGAAAATGCTTGTTAGATAAGCTTTATTTAGGCATGAGTTATAGTTCTGTTGGCCATGAGTTCAATGTTAATGAGTCAGCAATATATATTAAATAAAGTGCCTTTAAACAGAAACACACATAAAACAAAGCTATTATTGATCAGTTGATGAAAATATTATGACCAGAGGTTCTTGAGAACCTAACCCTGTATTTCTCTTATGAGCAATGGCTCAGTATTCACTAATTCAGGGTTCTCAGCAACTTCATAGAACATATCTTCTGCAAATAGTAAGACTCAATGTAAGGGTTTTTTGGAGAATTTTTGCTTAGATAGTCACTAGAGAATTAGTTCTGTGATTTCTGTTCTTGTGATGTGTTTTTCTGGCTTTGTTATCAAGGTAATACTGGCCTTATATAATGAGTTGAGACATGTTCTTTCCTCTTCTTCTTGGAAGGGTTTGTGAAAATTTGATGTTAATGCTTTATTTATATATTTTTAATGCTTGGTGGAATTCACCAGTGGGGGAAAATGGATCTTGGCTTTGCTTTGTGAAAAGCTTTAAAATTTTTAATTGTGCAGAAATTAGAAAATTTCTAATTGTTAAGAAGAAAGTTAACTTACAGTTGGCTGATATCTGGGCACTTGGATTTGGGGAGAGTTCCCACCATTCCCAGAGCTGATAAGAGTGGCTCCCTGTGTCTTACCTATTTGCACAAACAATGTGGCTTATGCTGAACACCTGCTTTCCTTCTGGGAGTCTGTAATGTTGATATGTACTAGGCAGAAGCTGTTATATGACCAGCCTCAGGATGCTGAGTCTCTCGTGAGCTCTCATTAATCAATATTTCACATGTGTTGTCACAACTTTTTGTTGGGGGAATTAAGCATGCACTTCATGACTTCAGTGAGAGATGACCCTTGGAAACTTATGCCTTGTTTCCCTTGGGCTTTGCCACATGCACCTTTTCCCTTTGCTGATTGTGTTTAGCATCCTCTCATTAGCTATGGTGTCCTCATAGCCATGAATACAATTATGTGCTGAGTCCTGAAAGTCCTCCTAGTGAATCATTCATCCTTGGGGTGGTCTTGGGGATCCATGATATATTAATTCAATCTCTTTACCTGTAAAAACCCTCTCTGATTTTCTGTTTCTTCTTGAGTAAATTTCAATACTTCCTTTTCAAGAATTTTTCTATTTCATCAGAGTTAACTAATTTGTTGGCATGTAATTATTCATAGTATTACTTTATAATCCTTTTATTTCTGTAAGGTCAATAGTAATGTCCCCTCTTTCATGCCTCTGTTCAGTCCAAATAAAGGTTTATCAATTTTGTTGATCTTTTCAAAAAAAACACTGTTTGATTTCATTGATTTTCTCTATTATATTTCTATTCTCCATTTTATTAATTTACACTCTAATCTTTATTATTTCTTTCCTTCTGCTTGCTTTAGGTTTAATTTGTTCTGCTTTTTCTAGTGTTTCAAGGTAGAAAGCTTACTGGTTTGAGATCTTTCTTCCTTTATTATTATTTTTATTGTGAAAAGGCATCTGTATGTTATAATTGGATAACTATAAGTTAATACTTCTTTTTCTATAAGATGCCAAATCCTGTACACACTAGCAATGAAATATCCCTTAACTTAGTTATCTTACCAGTTACCAACAAATCAAGCCCAGCCATGCTATTTTTTTAAAAGTGGAGATATAATTGACATGTATTATTTTTAAGTGTATACCAATGATTCTATATATGTATATATTGTGAAATGATCACCACAATAAGTCTAATTAACATCCTATAAATAGTTAACAATTTTTTTTCTTATGATGAGAACTTTTAAGATCTACTTTCTTAGCAACTTTCAAATACACAAGTCTAATTAACATCCTATAAATAGTTAACAAATTTTTTTCTTATGATGAGAACTTTTAAGATCTACTTTCTTAGCCACTTTCAAATATGTAGTTACCATGCTGTGCAATATATTCCCAGGAGTTATTTTATAACTGGAACTTTGTACCTTTTGACCACCTTTCCCCGTTTCTCCCACTCCCAACCCCCACCTATGGCAACCAGCAATTAATCTCTATGTCTATGAGATTTTTATTTTTTCCCCCCAGATTCCACACATAAGTTAGATCACACAGTATTTGTTTTTCTCGGACTTATCTCACTTAACATAATGCCCTATGAGGTAAAGTCTTTAAGCTAATTGATTCTTTTCCCTGTTTAAATCTACTGTTGAGACTCTTTAGAGAATTTTTTGTTTCAGTGATCTTGTCAACTCCAGAATTTCCATTTGGTTCTTTTTAAGTTTCTTTCTCTTTGTTGATATTCTTTATTTGATGAGACCTTGTAATTAGGCCTTCATTTACTTCTTTAAGAGTGATTTCCTTCAGTTCTTTGAACATATTTATGATGACTGCTTTGAAGTCTTTGTTAAGTCTGACAGCTAGACCCTCTCACAATTAGTTTCTATTGCTTGCTTTTGTTTCTATGTGTAGGTCACACTTCCCTATTTCTTTGCATGTCTCATAATTTTTAGTAATATACTGTAGCAACTCAAAATACTATCTCTCCCACCTCTTAAGGGCTTTTTATTATTGCTGCTTGCTTGCTTATTTGTTTGTTGACTTTCCTAGACTATTTTAGTAAAGTCTGTTTCCCCACAGTGTGAAGTCACTGATACCAGTCTTCAGTGGGGATAAAGTTGGGCATGTGCACAGTCACCTGAGATGACAGTGGTTTTATCAGGCTCTCTTAGACTTTCTTTTCTCTGGTCACCCCAGGGCTAGGCTACTAAATGCCAGCTAATTTTGCTACTGTTTTTTACAATACTCTGGAACATAAGTGCCCCCACAGGCCAACTAAATTTGAAACTCTTTACAGGGATAGTTTTGAGACCAGTCTTTAAAATTTATTCTAAATCTAGGAGAGTTCTTCCTAGTTTTCTCTTACCCCAGTTCTCTTTTATAAACTAGGTGATGTTGAATCTTGCTTGTTGGTCTCATGGAGTTCTTAGCCTCTTCTTACTGCTTACGACCAAAATCTCCATTATTTTTGAGAGCAATCTTAGACTTGAACTTTAGTTCCTTTAAGAGAGATCCCTGGTGGTCTCCATTATGGCGCTCTGCTTACCTTGAGGACAATCTCTGAGCCACCGTTCTGGAACTGGGGATGGAGAGAGTAGCCCACTTCTTCAGAGTGACATCCTTGCTTCATGAGTGGGGTATGGAGGAGAATAAGTAGCCTCTTATCTTTCCCACTCACCTCTCCCCATGTGGAATCTCCTCACTATAAGCAACCTGAAGTGTTAATAAGGACATTATTCTTGGTCAGCTGTATCTGGGGTAAAGCATCTGACCTGCAAGTGGGGGCTTGGTAGAGAAAGGGTGCCCTTGAACTCTTAGATGCAGTCATCTGGAATTTAGTTTCTGTAACATGGAGCTGGGGGAAATAGGAAATGCTGGTGGCCTGCCCCTTCCAAGGAGGAATCATAACTCTTGACTAGGAGTGTGGGGGAGTGGGATTCCTATCTTCGCAGCCATACCTGCACAGGGTAGATCTGCTGTGATGCTTAGCTGAGAGGGAGACAGAAAGGGGTCAGGTCACGGCTCAAGAGCCACAGACTCTCATTATTTTTTTTGTTTTTGTTGTTTTCCAAATCTACAAATCTACCATTTCAGTAAATTTTCTTGAAGAAGAAATGTTTCTTGATTTGTTGTAAGCCCTGGGACAGCTTCCAGATATTTAAAGCTTTTTTTGTATGTGTATAATTTTCATCAGTTGTTTCCCTAGGGAGTGGGTCTGCAGAACTTTTCTCACTGTCACAGCCAAAGTGGTCATCCCTCCATGTTAAGAAACTTGCTCTGGTATTACTTTGGGATGAAAGAAACACAATATAAGAGAGAGTAAACAATAGCTGAATAACCTTGAGTGAATTATTTAACCTCAGCTTGCTCAACTATAAAAATGCAGATAATAAATCCTATATCATAATGTTATTTCATGAGTCAAAATTAGACACTGAATGTAAACATTTAGCATAGTGCCTGTCATAATCCACACACCTAAAAAATGTGCTTGAGCAACTGAATGAATGAATACACATTTGCAAAGGGATACACATTGTTAATCATTCCTGCTCGCAGCTTACTTTTCCTCCTTCTTTCCTAATCATCATCACTTTGCAATTTTTATAATTAGAAAATACCAATGTTACTCTTTGTAGTGGTCATCTCTACATCACCCTGGGTCACTGTCATGCCCTCTAACATGCTTTCTTTCATAATTCTTAGTGATTTCAATATCCACACAGATAAACTTTCTAACACTATGGCTTCTCATTCCCTTGGCCTTTTTCCCCCAGTTGCAATGACCCTGCCATCAACTCAATTTCAAATATCCATCTCTTTGATTGTCAACTCCTATCTTTTGAGACATTACCCTTATTATCCTAACTATAGCATTCCTCAATCTCACCTAGACCTAGTTAGCCTCAATCTTACCAGGTTTATACTTCCTCTCATTTTCTAATGGTCTTCTATCCCCTCATTTTCTAATAGTCTTCTATTTCTTCTATGCCCACCTTAAATTTTGTGTCCCATCATTATAATCACTCCCTTGCATACATCATCGACTCCCATGCCTCTCTTGCTTCATCATATTTTCCTGATGAAACTGTAACTCAAAGAAAGTAAAACTTTCTTTCTGCAACGCACCTACATGAGGACAGTTCAATGTAATTGAAAAAACAAAGGGAGGGGCGCCTGGGTGTCTCAGCTGGTGAAGCATTGGACTTTGGCACTGGTCATGATCCCAGGGTTCTGGGATTGAGCCCCGCATTGGGCTCCCTGCTCAGCGGGGAGTCTGCTTGTCCCTCTCCCTCTGCCTGCTTAGGCTCGCTCTCTCAGTCTCACTCTCTCTCAAATAAACAAATAAATAAAATATTTTTTTAAAAAAAGAAAAGAAAAAATAAAGGAAAATGCACAGCTCTGATAACTGATCTTATTTTAAATTCATTATCAATAGCTTTAAGGGAGTCTCTTAATGCAAGCATACTATATTTTCTTCATCCATTTTCCCTTCCACTCTCCTGGATGATTTTTCATGATTTCCTCTATTTCTTCAAACCCCTAGTATCTCATCCCTGATCCTTACTCCCAGTTGATGTCTCTGTTTCCTCATTCACTGAAAAATTTGAAGCATTTTAAAGAGAACTTCTGTAAGTTCCTAGTGATGTATCACACACTTAAGAGTACCTATACTCTTATATTGCACAGTCTCTCCTCTTACTGTATTCATTCATGTTTCTGCCCAGGCTGTGTCTCCATCTGTGCATAAATCCCATCCGTTTTTGCCTGTTCTGCATTTCTCCATATATTCAATAGCATCATATATTTTCTATCTCTTTTGCATATAAGCATGCTATTAATTCACTCATCATAAAAACTCTCACTTGATACCACTTTGTTCTACAGCTATGTTCCCAAGTTTTTCTATCCTTTATAGCAAAACTTCTTGAGGAAGTTCTCTATCTACTGTTACCAATTTCTTTCTTACCATTCTCTCTTGTATTTACCGCAGTCAGGTTTTCCTCTCATAGTCCATTGGAATTCCTTTTGTCAAGGTCACCAAAGACATTCATATTGGTAAATTTAATTACCAATCCTCATATTTGCACTACCTATTGCATTGAATGCAATTTGATACCCTTCTCCTAGAATTGCTTTTTTCCCTTAATGTCCATCATTTCTCTGACGTCTCTGACTACTCCTTCTCAGTTACTTTTGCCAGTTCCTCCTTATTTTCCTGAATTCTAATCCTTACACCTTCTTTCTTTTCTACCTATATTCACTTCCAAGGTCATGTAATTTTCCCTCTCATGGTTTTAAATACCATTTTTATGTCTATGACAACAAAATTTGTATTGTGCAGCTAGGATCTTCCTCTTAACTTCAGATCTATATATCCAACTGCCCATTCAACATACATTTATCTCTCAGACAACTCCCACTTAAAGTACTTAAAACTCTGCTGCTAGTGTGCAACTTCTGCTCACTTTTCTATATTGGTTAATGGGGCTACATTCTTCCAGTCACTTGGATCAAAAACTTTGGTATTAATCTTGGTTCCTTCTTCTTATATATGGTCCATGTTACTATCATCTCTCTCCTGGATTATTGCAGTACTTTTTAAATGGTATCTTAGCTTCTACATTTGTCCCTGTAGTCTATACTTGACAGCCTATTTAAAATTTTAAGTCTACCCCTGATATTTCACATATTCCTTCTTTGCTTTATGTTTTCCCTCTAACATTCATTTCCATGATCTTAATATTTTACTGTTACCATGTTTATTATCTCTCTTAATATTTTACTATTACCATGTTTATTATCTCTCTCCCTCAATAGCATGCATACTGCTTGAGGACAGGTAATTTTTATTTTTATTTTTTCACTACTCTATTTTCGGTGTCTAGAAGAATGCTTGCCTGACATATAGGTAGAAGCATGAACAGTCCTTTTTTAACTAAATAACTAAGGGGCCTATAATAAATTTTGGAAAATGGAACAGGAGATAAAGTAGGAGATAAGATGTAAGATGTCCAGGAGATAAGAATTTTGGTATAGAGGAGATAATTAAAACATTTGAATGTAAAAATATACATATAAGTGTAGAGGAAAGTCAGCGGATAGACAACAAAGAGAATCACTAAATTGAGGGGTAGAAAGAAGAAAAAGCCCAGTTGGTGGGAGATACAGAGAAAAAAAAATCACAGATAGTATGGAAACTAAAAATGAGATAAGCTGTATAAAGTGTAGTGGAGAATTTGAAGAGGATCAGAATAAAAAAATGCAATTCAATTAGAAAAATGATTTAATTGAGCAGTGTCAGAATATTGATCCATAAATCCGATGACAGGAGGTTAAGGAAGTAAGCGATGGCTAGTGAGAGCAGTGGGGTTTGGGGGTAGGTTGCTTGTTTGAGGATCTTAGCTATAAAATAATACCAAAGAATAGGACAGTGATTAAAGTGGAGCAATGGTTTCAAAGAGGAAGAATTTTCAAGGTTTTGGAAATGCAAACATATTTCAAGGAGAAATCAGAGTTAAAGAAAAAAAAAACTAAAGTAGAAAGAGTGAACATTAGTATAGGAACGTTATCTCTTTGTAAGGTTGGATTCCATCCAAAACAACAGAGGTCAGGTTTTATTCTGAGAAGGTTGTGTGTGTGCATGTGTGTTTGTGTGTGTGTGTGTGTGTGTGTGTGTAAAGGGCATCATGGGAAAAGAATTGCTGTGTGAAAGTGAAAACAGCGAATTAATGGCCAGTAAGTACTCTTAGGGATTGATTAGAAAATCCACTATTGGGAGAACATAGTTTTAAGTATCTAATATTAAACTGACATTGTGGATTGCCTTTCAGCTTTGGTGGAGGCCTCTCAGAAATTCAGTAACTCTGACTCTCAAATAACCAATATATGTGCTTAACTCTGCAAGCATATAGAATGATTTCGTGGTCGGTGAACACCGTAATCCAAAGACTGAAAGCTCTCAGGCTGTGAGTAGATCTTAGTCTGAATCTGAGGCAACCACAATCAGCGGTTGGTTAATAAAGTAGTGGGGCTGTCCCTCCAGACTAGTTGCTCCAGGCAAACTCCTCCTTTGACTCTGCCCGAGGCAGGCCTCTGCTCTGAATATAACCTGGGAGGAAAGGAACTGCTTGAAAACCCTGATTCTACCACTTGCATTCTCTGATCTTGCCCCCTTAACCTATTGATGCCCCAGGTTTTTGTAATCTGCACCTTAATTTCCTCATTGCCCATCCTAAGAGCTTAATATGTAATTTTTATAATATCTAAAAAACATAAAATTTAAGCACTGCTGATGTGGGTTAAGACAGAAGATTACTCAGTTTATGAAAAAAAAATAGTAGTGATGATTGTGATGTTGAATGTGCTGATTTACTTCCAAAAATATATTTGTTCATTTGTGAGTTCTGTCGCAGTAGTTATTTTAATACAAAATTGAATGTTATTCCTGGCTGGGTAGGAAAAAAGGCTGCTCTTTGAAGGGGTCAAGAATAATATTTTGTGGTTAAGATTGATGTTGGTTTAGTGCAACTCACTCATTGTTATTACTATTGTTATGTTATGTAAATAAAACTGGCCTTTCTCTTCAGTGTGGTTCTGTTGTGGATTTAATTAAATTTGAAATTAAGGAAGGGCAGGGAGGCTTATCAGTTTTAAAGAAATTAAAAATGGATTCTAACAATTTAGAGTTATAAAGCACTGTAGTCTGTTTAAAGTTAAGATATTAAAATAGGTTCTTTAATCAACCACTGTTATATTAACAGGTTCAATCCATTAAAAGCATTCAATAGAACTGTATTTCCTACATAAAATTATCCCACATCAGCATTGCTGCATGGTATGGAACTGACCAATGAGATGATTTTTACTTAATTGAAGGTCAAAAAAATTCAAATTTTTGAGTAGGATACAGAAATAGTTTCTGGTCAGCTATATTATCTGGAATAATCTCACATAACGTAATGGGATAATGACCATTTTGCTGTTTAAAATCTTTCTTTTAAAGGCATTTTGGTCTTCAGCTAATTAAAATTTCTCTTTTTTTGTTGGGGGGAGGGGGCAGTACTTTTCTGAGTTGAGTGTTTTACCTTTCTGGAACATGGAATTTCTGCCCAGAAAAGGAGATAAATGTAGTTTTTTGTTTTTGTTTTTTTTTTCACTTGAGCACTAGTATAGAGGCATCTGTGTTCAATATTCAGTACTTACATATTAAATACAGTTAATTCATTACAGATTATTTGCCTCCCTTTCTAATTACAGAAGATTTGTACCTAGTGAAAAAGTCATTATTTATAATCTTTGGCCAATTTAGTTAGGGCATTAGTTAAATCTTTATTCTTTCATAATATGAGGAAGTAATTATGATAGAAGAAAGAAATGCTGATTTAAAAATAGAGGCATTCTTATGTGTTTTTTATATGAACAAAAGGGTTTTAAAAATAGTTTTAGTTTAGATTAATTCATATTGCATTGTACAGCTAAGAAAGGAGTTCACATTTGGGATTAAATTGTCAGAAAAATCCATAAGTACTAACAGTGAAATTATGATGCCCTGTTGATCGTGCAAATTTGACTTAATCGGAACTTTTGTCTATTCCTATAAAACTAAAAAGACAGTTGGTCATAGCAATTATAGTATAAATAATGATCAGTATCAACACAATACAGCCAGTGAAATCTATTGTTTTCTGTTAAAAGAGCAAGAGATGTTTAATCCACATCATGAGAACTATCTTTCATTATAGTTCAGTATCTATCACTTTATTTTCTTTTTTAAAAGCAGCCTATGTTTATTTTTCCACAATTAAAAAAACGTTTTCAACATTATTTAAAATAAAAGAACAAAATCTGGGATTAAAAAAACAGCTGCCCATCTGTCCCATCCCCACACAATTTTTCAAACTGACAAGCATTTATTCTGAGACCTTATTTCAGCAAATGTGGGAAATTGTGCATTTGCAAATGACTAAAAAATCATACTGATATTTTAGTAGCATTTTATATTGCCTCCTTCATAGATGAAATATGGTATTCTTTTCTTTAGAGAGAGAGAGAGAGAGAGAGACCTTACTGTGTCACGTGATTGATTGCTATACAGTTTTCCTTTAAAAGACATATCTGACAACGCAGAATAGCAGATTGCATAGATGGTACTCATATTGTTCTCCTTTATAACATAAAACTTGTTTAGTAAAGTACATTTTAAAAATGGGGATTGTGTGTCGTGAGCAGAACTGTGTTGCAAAGGCAGCTAGAAAATAGGCAACATGCAGTTGTCTTTTGAAGAAAGCAATAATATGGCTACTAGAAGATTTCTGAGAATGTCTGGTATAAATTCCAGCCTCTGACCATGTGACTGAGTCTAAAATGAGCTGAGGGAAAATTCTTTCTATGTTAACATATTTCCGCTTCAAGCATTCTGAATAGACAAACTCACCTTGCTGGGGTATCTCATGTATGCAATTTTATAAACAGAAGAAAATTACGGAGTCCAAGCCCCAACTTGAAGATAAAGTGTTGAGGATATAATTCCAATATCTTGCAGGTACATGTGCATGCCTTGCTTTTCAACATGCATATAAAATGGCTATATGTAGAAAGGCGTTATAACCATGGTAATTGTCGGTATAAATGAATACTGAATGTAAGAATTGTCACTATGACATGTTTTACACTACCTACATGTTAAAAATCCTTTTATGCCAATAATTTGCATAACATGCTTAGACAAGCATATGTTGTCCCTCAATTTCTTAAAAGAAATGACCCAAGTTAACAGTGCAGTAAGAAATGTCTTCATATTTCATTACACACGGTTAATGTGAATTGTAGACGATCCCACACTAACTAGAAGAAAAAAAGACAGAAATAAGGAATTTAGAGAACTGTTAAACCAATAGTTTGACAACAACATATATATATAGACACAAACAGATTTTGTGTCTATATGTGTGTGTGTGTGTGTGTGTGTGTGTGTGTGTATCTATATATTGCAATTTTAGGAATTTATCCTTATGAATGTCCTTCATGTTCTCTTTCTTCTGCAGATAATTCCAGCTTAGATGGTCAAAACATATGTTGAATTTTATATTTACAATACTGTGACAGTACACACTTAATGTTTAATCTGAAAGGTTTAAATCTATTAATCCAAGTATCCATAACCAGTACAATAGTTTCCATAGTTTTCTAACACATACATTAAAACCAGTTGTCAAATCTGAAGAAATACCAGGCTCTGGAGATCCTTGCATACATTATTTTTTAAACAACTGATAATCAATTTATTCAAAGAATTGATTTAAGCATCTGCAGTGGTAACTTTAACCTCTACTCCTGGCTATATCACCTATCATGTACTTGTATTCCAAACATCATCTACTAAAAAGTAAGCATGTTGCTTTAATAGACCAACTGCAATAATATAAAATGTGTTGTAGAGAGACTTTCTGAACAGCATGCCTGGCTAGCAGAGCTGCACTGAAGTTATCACAGTCTGCAAAATAACACGGCTGACTTCCGTGCTAGGAGAATCTATGCCCAATGGAACTGCTGCATTTACCTTCTTCTGACTTTCGCTGTTTACCTGAACTATAATAAAAAGGTGCCATTTATCAACTTTAATTTGAAGCTGCACACCACTTCAGTTAAAGAAAAATAGCAAACATGAATAAAGACTTTTATCAGAAATAGGAGATTCCGTGTCATTACTTAACAGAATGAAATACCACGGAGATGGGAAGGTTGACCCAGATACCATATCTTTGCCAGAGATTTTCTATATAATCACCCGAGAAATAACTAATGAAATATAGGTAGGTAGTTTTGTGTTTGGTAATTTTTATTCTCAGATATTTCAAGCTGGCTTCTTACCTACATGGGTTTCAGGTCATGTGAACTCTTTCGTGAGGATTAAAATGTCAGAAAATGTGTATAAAGGACCTAGTTGCTTACAACACAATGAGTTTTTAATAAATAATAAGTTCTTTCCCCCTTCACCATTTTGGATTTATTTTGAATCTTGTAATTGTGACACCTGTAATATTGGGATTTAATTCAACGGTTCTAGATTTTGTGTGAATTCCCTTTTTTTTTTTTTTTCCTAATGAAGCTTCTGACTGTGAACTAAAACTCTTAGTAAGCTACCTCTTGAAAGAGTAGTCATCTGGATAAAGACTAGTAAGTGATCCTGCTTTTCCCCTCCATTTTGGATGTAAGCAGGGCACCGCCCCCCACCTCCATGTCTCTCCCCCTCTACCTAGATCCCGTGTATGAATCAAGCTTATCTTTTGGGGACCAGGAGGCTGAGGTGAGATTCATGGAACTGAATCACAAGCTGGGGAAGAAGCATCTTTTCCGTAGCTGTTCTCAAGGAGCTGAGGTAGATGTTGCCAGTTTCACACGTCCTAGGCTATGCCCCATCCATCTTACACACCTATATTAAAGCAACAAATGTCAGTGTCAGGAAACACACTAGCAGTGTTAACTCCTTGGCAAGGCTTCAGATAAATCAGTGGAAGGTACTTTACTTCGTACCTATTTTAGTACTTCACTATCAGTTTCTTTATACTAAGAAAGGGGAAAAAAAGAAAGAATTTTTATAGTATCTACACTAGGAAATTAATCTCAATTACTTTCTTTCTTTGCTTTAGTGGAGATAGAAAATAACTGGTTGGATTTAAATGATTATCTTCTCTTTAGAATCAGCTATCATGTGGTGGACCAACTACTGGACTAAGGGTAAGATTCTGGGGTTCTGGTCTTATCCCTGCCTTACCTTCTTATTTAAAGGCAAGTTGCTCACAGTTTCTGAGGCTGTTCCCAGCCTATAAATTGGTTTAAAATAGTATTTTTAATTGCCCAGAATACAGCCTGTCACATAAAATATGTTAAAAGTAGAGGGTGAGATATTATATGAACTCGGTAATCCAAGTTCTGTCAACCCTCCTATTATAGAAATTCGCATATATATCTTCATATATACATATACACACATACATACTGATTTAATATTTTAACACTGTATTCTACCCTCCTTTTGTTTCATTAACAATAATACGTTGTGGCTGTCTTCCAATTTCATATATACTCTAACTTCAGTTTTAATTTTAGCATAGTATTTCATAATAGGTATATACTGTAATTTATTTCATTAGTCCCATATAAGTCAATATGTAAACTGTTGTTAATTCCTCATTATTACAAATAATGCTGCAATAACATAGTTGTGCCATCTTAGTTTTGTGTTTTCTTTGTTTTATGTTTGTCTTATTTTTCAAAACAGAATTTTGATATAATCAATCTGTCCACATTTTAATTTTTGTTTGCAGTTTTTATGACATGGTTAGTAGGGTTTTCCTAAAGCCGGTTTATAAATATTTTAGTCACTTTCTATGAGTAAATTCATGACTGCATTGATGCAAAAAGAATTATTGTTATTTATATTCCTGTTATTATTGTTAGGTGGAAGAAATGAGGATGAGATCTCATTTTATTTATTTTTTTTCCAAATGGCTAACCAGTTGTTCCAATATCATTACTGAATAATCTATTTCCCTATGAATTTGAATATTTTCTTGTATATCATTGCATTTATTCCTGCACTGCCTATTATATTCATTTGGTTTGCTAATGTTTGCACTGGCACTACATTTTTCAAAATACTACAGGTGTTGTGAATAACATCATTATTTATCAATTATTAACATAAGGATTTAGTAGGGAAAATTCCCAGCTAAAAGTGGGATTGGAAGAATTGGTTCTGTGATCAGGACTTTGAATAACGTCTGGAAAAGGTTGGTGGGAGCAATGAGAGAAGTAAAAGATGAGGGGGTGAAGAAAATATAGGTGGGTAGCGTTGCAGTTCCAAAGGAAGTTGGAAACTGTATGTGCATTGAGGTACTGACTTCCACTCTCCCTGTGTGTATTCGTATCAGAGTGAAGAAGGGATAATGATTGGATTGTTCCAGCACCGATATGGGCTTAGAGGCACCAACAAAAGGCTAAGTAACGTGATGACCTATGAGGCTGATGCTAATTGCAGAAGGACACAAAACCAGGAGAACATTGATAGATTGAGAAAGGGAGTAAAAGTTGTCATGACATTGTAGATGCTGATGAAATTCAAGAACACATTAAATGTAACTGAGAGTAACAGAACTGAGTGGGTAGAGTCTTGATCAGAGACAAGAATATTGAAATTTATGTGGCTGTGACCAGCACAAGGAATCCATTGTTCTTTCCTTTGTGCTGCCTGTTTTTATAGAAAGCCTATCATAGGGGTAAGATACAAGTTGGATAAAATGGAAAGAGAAAGTATAGAATTCTTCTGCTGAAATGAGGCAGGAAAAAGGTTTAGAAGAAAAGGAAGACAAACTATTTTTTTAAAAAATGAAGCCTTATTAGGATTTGGGGTGTGAGCAATATATTTAATAGAAAAAGAGGAATAGCAAGCATTTTGGAAAAAATGAAAGTGGAACTGATCTAAAATGTGGTGCAGAATTATTGATGATATGGCAGGAGGAGAAAGAGAAAGTGGGTATAAATATTTGAAAGGAGTTCTCCAAGTTCAATTAAATGCTTAGGCAAATCCCCAGATTAAATTAGATGCCAAGAAATAGTTGGCAAGCAAAGTGTAGTAATTGAGGGCCATAGGGCTAGGAGGTGCTGAGCCTCACCTCATTATGCCACCTTTTCGTGGCCCTGTTCACCATTCTGTAATGGGAAACTTCGTAAGTGCAACAAACAGATCACAGTCCAAAATGGCACCAAACAAAATAACTGAAACTATATACTAAGCATAAACACAACTGTGGCCAGAGATGTGGATTCCAAGGGCAGCTTTGCACTGGCCAAATGGAAATTTACTCTCTTGTATGAACAACATGCCAGGCTCCTGGGGTCCAGCCTGAATGAAGGAAGATGCAATGTTCACAGATGAAAGCAAAGCAGACTGTAAATTAATAAGCTATTAAGTGTCCTTCAAATAAAGATATCTGTGGATTCATAGCCTGGGTAATCACCAGAATTTTAAACTTCCAATATCAGTTCTAGTAGACGGACACTGGGCTCACGTTGCGGTCTGGGTAGAAGCTCTTTAGTGCCTACAGTATAAGCCCGTTCTCAGATCAGAATGTAAATAGCAGATTCTTGAAATAGCTAAGAGCTCCTACCAAAGTTCCAAAGTTAAGTCACAATTTGTAAACTATGTAAATATGTATATTTCACTTGTAGTTTGATTTTATTTTCGATTTGGTTGTTATAATGGTGTTTAACGCAAGTAATCCCACCTGCACATCATTATTTTGGTGTTTTCTATAGTGTTTTTTTATAGTAGAGTGGTCTTTCTGATGGAGTTGAGAAGGCATTATAAAAGATTGCAATTGGCATAGGGAAGTAACTTGGGAGTTTATTTGTGCCTTAGATCAGAGTATCTAGCAGACACACTTAGTTACTTCACCTCTAATGGATAGCATTAGTTTTGCTGTATATGAACACAAAGGAGAAATTGTAGCAGCTGAAAGAAATTTCTGTTGCTACCTAAGCATTCTGCAAGGATCAGAAACTACTTAATCCAATGAATTGGAGTTGTAAGGTGTTGTAAAAAGTAGAGATTCAGAAATTACTTACTTGTTATTAAAAACCAGTAAAAATATCTACAGTAGAGGAAGTCCTCTGCATCATGGTTATAAAATAGGAGGTGGTTTTCTTTCACTCATTTTCTGGAGACAAATGATTGCATCCATTCACACAGTCTCCTTTGAATGAAGTAGATCCAGGGACCATGATCTCCAATTTAAAGATGTACAGATGGGTGCAGACGGCTCTCAATGAACTGTCCAAAGAAGTACAACCAGTATCAGAGCTGAGATTAGAGCCCTGCTACTTTAAATGTCCGCTGAACTGGACCCCACTCTCTTTGATACTCCTTAGATTCTTAAAGCCTAAATGGTCACTAGAATATAGTTCTTCAATAAAACAGATTGTACTATTACAATATCATAGAAATTGTACTATGGGGTTGCTCTGTTCTTGATAAATGTAACAAAATCACCAACAATGTACTAAATTTCAGGTTATAGCCTCAAGTGTTTTTAACTGAGTTGCAGAAAAGCATAGAAAGCAGAAAAGTTTTCCACTTTTATAACTGACAGCCAAGAATGCATGTAGTAAGTTTTGTATAAAAATTACTTTTGAATGGCATTATGTGTTAGAGAATTTTGCCTAAATAAATAAATTATCTGTGAAATGGGAATAAAGCCTATGATTGCTTTGCTTATATAGAATGAGGATTAATGAATAACCCTGACAGACTGCTCCAAAATGATTGGAAAAGACTTGAAAGAGGGATTCAGGGTATTGTCAAAACACTAGGATTAATGGGGAAAGAGATTTTGTCCAAGAGGAAATGCTAATTTATTTATAATTTGAGTGGTAAATCCAGAAGACATTTAGGTGTGCTCTCCATTAGAACCACATCCTAAATATAAGGTTAAGGCAGTTTTATTTTATCTCCAAAGGGAAACAAATATGAGAGAAATTTAAATTTAAGCAATAGAGATTAGACTAGATATTTTTAAATCTCATTACCTTACAATCTGCTAATTTATCGTTTGTAACAGCTCAACCAGGAAGGGATTGAGCTTTAATGTAAACTTGTCCTTTTTTTTTTTTTTTTAAAGAAAAGACTTCCTAATTAAGTTAATAAACAAAATTTTCCTGTTCCTCTGAAAAGGAATATTTATCTTACTTAAACATTCAGACTGGTTTTAAGTAGCTTAATAGTACCTACTGGCTACAAATAGTGTTTTTTCAAATGTTCATTCTCACAATCCAAACATTTTATAGAATATCTACTTCTCAATACTTTATCTACTATTATTTTTATGTTACTCTCTGTAACTGAAAGTCATTCCACTGCCTTTCAATTTTTAATCATAAACTTCAAGCTTCTAGTGTTCAAACTGACCTGTCTCCTGAGAATCAAGCTTTTCTGTAACAAGTCTCATACCGTCTCCTTCTCTTCCAGCTTTTCCTAACGGTCATAGTTTAGGCCACGTGATTTCTCAAGTAGATTACCGCACGCCTCCTATATGTCATATTGCCTCTGGCACAGACACTGTATCTCCCTGGTCTCTCCCTTTCTCAGTGTTCATCTGAACACACTGTTGCCATTATGATATTTGCGAATGGTAACCATTATTACTACCTTTAAAAAAATTCTTTAATGATTCCCATGTCATACATGAGGTTCCATGCCTCACACAATTGTTCTTTCACAGCTTCATCTCCTAGCCCTAGAATCTATTCACAGAGCTTACACTGAGGTTTATTTGCTTTTCCTGGATCCCTACTCGCTCACTTTTCATGCTTCTGTATCTTTTTTCCCAAACTGGTTATTCTTCTAGAAATGCCTTTGATTGCTATCCTAGTCTTTTCTACAAATAGTTGAACAGCTCATGTATCCATATATATTTAAGATTTACCATTTCGGTGTTGACTTTCTCAACCATTGTTTTTATGCACACCTACTGAACTTTATAAACACATTGATAAACAATAATAATAGCTGATGTTTATTGAATACTTTTGCTAATCACTTTATGAATTATCAATTTAAAATTCACCATAATTATATGAGAATGATACGTATCAGCTCCTCTTACTGATGCAGATCCTAAGGCTTAGAGAGTTTAGGTAATTTGTTCAAGGTAACTTAGTAAGTGAGTTGCTGAAGTCAGATCCATGCTCTGCTATCATGCCTTCCAATGACATTCATTTGTTTTACGTCTACCCTTTGATGCTACAAAGCAAACTCTGAGAACAGAAACAATGCCTCTTCAGTATCTCCCACGCCCAGTAGAGATTGTAGAATGAAATGTAAGAATATAAAAATAATCAAATTGTGACAGGAACAATTCAAAGATGTAGTGAAATCATTATTAATACCATTGTAAGATTTAAGATTATGTTCATCCTTGGTTTCCTGTTGTACTTGTAAAATTTCATTTTATTAAATGCCACATCTGGTTTTCTATCCAACAATTGTACCTTGCCTTTACTTCTTTGCTAAAAGAAGTCTGTTTCTGGCAAAGGTGTGCAGGACTACATAGTTTTGGAGAGGCTTCAAGAGTCAATACTAACTAGTCTAAGCCAATCAATTATTTCTTCTTTCCTGGTGATTAGTTTAGGAATGAGCATGTGGTACCATTCTAGCTGGAAAAGCTAGTGTTCCAGGAAGTTTATGGGAAGTTTCTTAGGAGTGGGTATAAGAATAAGACCCTCTCTCTATTTTGGCATTTGGATGTGTGCAGTGATGTGCTTCCTGGTGCTCCTGTAAATATCTTTGATCACGGAAGGAACAGACTCTTTGCTAAATAAGGCAAAAAGGAAAGATGGGAAGAATATGGGTTCTTGCCCTGGGTGAGATGCCCAACTAGTCAATTCTGGAACTACTCCATTTCCAGACATTTTATGATGTGTGGTAAGACATTTTCTTTTCTGAATATGTTCCTTAATTTTTTTTTAAATTGTTGGCTTTTAGTAGTTCCATTATATAGTGTCTAGGTGTGGTTTTCTTGGTATTTATTCTACTTGGTTGGGATTTCTAGGTGGGTATATTCATTGTGGATTATGGTGGTTGTATTTTACCACCTTCAGCAAATTCTTGTCTTTATATCTTAAATATTCTTCCTAGCTCTTGTTCTCTCTTCTCTCCTTCTGCAACTCCAGTTATTCATATATTATATTGTTTGTTGTTTTCTCCCAGACCTCAGATGCTCTGTTCTATTTTTTTCCCTCTGTGTTTCAGTTTGTATTATTTCTGTTGAAATTGTCTTCAAATTCACTTATTCTTTCTATTCTGTGTTCCATATGCTTATAATACCAAATGAACCCTGATTTCTGATATCCCTTTTATTTCTACTTTTTCCATTTGGCTCTTTTTAAAAATGATTTCCATGGCTCTGACGAAGCTTCCTTTCTCTTTACTTATATTGTCCGCTTTTCCCTTTTCATTTAACACATTCATCATAATTATTTAAAAGTCCTTGTCTGATAATTCCAATAGCTATTCCATTTCTGGATCTGCTTCTATTGATGGGTCATATTTTCTTGCTTCTTTATATGTGTCATCTTTTTTATTGTATGTAAGGAATTATATTTAAAAAAATAGTAAAGACTAATAAGTAAATAATAGTAAAACTCAGAAGAGAGCAGACTCATTTTTCTCTCCAGCCTCTAGGGTGAGGGGTTGAGTCAACCTAATCTATAGGTGAGCTGAGACTGTTCTCACTATAGTTTGATCCAAATCTCCACTGGCTTCAAATGATTGGAGATCGAGATCAAGACATTTCCTTCAGCAGGACTAGAGATCTAAGCATGGGGAGACTCTTATAACTCTTGTGCTTTATAGTCTACCACCAGCTTGTAAGCCATGGGACATCTCATCATGTTCCCAGCAGGCTGCCACTTGGTTGGGTTATTGTTTGTATCCTCAGCTCTCCAGCATTGAGCCCAGGTTTTGGTGCTTTAGGATACTGTCCCCTCACCCCCTGCTGCTGCCATGTACTCAGGTTTGGAGGGCTAAAGGGGTGGATTCGGGGAACGCCTGAATTCCCTTGAGGAATTTTTCCTCAGTTCTTTGGCTCTGCCCCCAGTTTTGGCTGGCCCTGCCTGCCTGGTCATCCGGAGGTGGTCTCTCTCAGCTCTTCTGCTCTCCCCCAGCCTTGGGCACCCATTGATTCATGCTTTGAGGGTGTTTGCTGACCCTGCCCTCAACCTTCCTCAGGCTCTTGGCTCTACCCAGTCTTCTATGTGAGTACTCAGGAAGGGCCTACGGCAAAGGGTTGGTAGGTGGGTATAGATTCTGCATGTGCCTGCTGCCTCCTGAATTCTAACCTGTCATGCCTGTCCATATTGGCCTTAAAGTTTCTAAACATCACAATGACTTCTCTTTACTTTTGTCCTTCTTCCCTCACTGCTCCTCCAAGAATGAAAGTCGTTGTGGGAAGAGTTTGTCACCCTCTAGGTTTCAGTTATTTAGGTTTCTTTGCATCCTCAGGTCTGTGATGATTAAAAGAAAACCACACACACAGTTATGACTGTATAGGTTATCTGGGTTATTCTCATTGTTAGGATGGAAGGACATTACCCTGTAACTGTCTTTAACCTAAGTGGAAGTGGAAGTCTCTTTAAGACACTGTTAATTGAGTTTTCTGATACTTGCTGCTGAATTTACCCTAATCAGATCTATACTATATTTGAATTGTTCTTCAGGATGAGAAAAACCATAGATCATTTTAATTTCTTTATTCATGATTATAAAATTAGCCATTTTTGTTATAGAATATACAAACAAATACAGAAAAATCTCAGAGGAAAATAAAAATTACCCATAGTCACGGCTCACAGATATAAGCATTAATGTCATTTTGTTATATATCTTTTCAACTTTTTTCTGTAATATATATCCATTTATTTGTAGTTTAAAACAAAATATGCAATTTTATAAGCTGTTTCTATTTATGTAGGACTATATCATGCACGTTTTCTATGTTATTAAATATTCTAAAAGCATGACTTTTAATGCAGTATTGTATTTTATGATTTTTCAAAAATTTATATTTAATCAATTACATATTGGGCATTCTGAATATTTGGGCATTCTGAATGTTTCAGATTTCTCACAATGACAAATAGCCCTGTCACGAAAACTCTTCTATACTGGAAAGGTCGAAACTTGTTGAAGGTCACATAGCTAGTTGGGGGCCAATTCTGCACCAGTTGTGGGGTCTACATCACTGTTCTTTCCTCTGCCACTGCTCTTGACTCTACCATACACTACTTGTAATGGAGCAAAAAGAAGTGTACAGATCAAGTCTAGAAGCTAGAGAGTAAGAGGTCAACAACATAGGAAAAATCCAAGTTAGAGAAATCTAGGGCTAGGGAAGGTATGTGATTAAGTGTTATGAATGGACTTCTTTTACTATTTCCTGGCCAGCCACAAAATGGATCTAAAGTGTAATCTGCTTGCACTCTAAATACTGACTGATGGATATCATCTACTTCTCTCATAGAGCACTCACCTTGAATTGCTTACTTTCCTTACCTGAGGGGAAACTTAATCTTTCTTTTTCCAGTCTTTGCTATCAGTGCCTTGTTTTACCATCTCACCATTTCTATTTTTGATTATTGCAACAGCATCCTTATTGCATTTTTCAAAGGTGGCCTGGTCTCCATCTAATTTATCTAATCACGTTATTCCCTCTGATTTAAATCCTGTAGTGTCTTTTTATAGATTTCAGTAAGACTCAAACTCCTAGCTTGCTAGACAAGACCTTTTATGATCTTGTCCCTGCCTATCATGTTAGCAATATCATTTACCAATACCCAACATAGACCCTTCATCCAGGAAGCTTCTGGTTTCCCAAATAAATGTGTTTAATTTCTCTATGCATTTACCCATGCTCTACTAAATGCCTCCACTCTCCCTCCATCTCTCATGCCAGTTGTTATTCTTGTTAATTTCCACTCATTTTTTGAAACACAGCTCCAGCTTCATCTTCATTGGAAATAGTTAATAATCCCTCAAACTAATATAGATTCTTTACTCTCTGCTGCTCAAATATCCTTTCCATGCACTTATAGTACCAATTATACCATACTACAATTTTTAGTTTTGTTTTATTTTTCTTTACATAAACAATGGTTTGGTTTATATTCTTAGCACTTAGCACAGGGCCTAGATCCTAGCAATTTCTTATTTGATACTTTTTGGAATGCTATAGTAATGATAATATATTAATCAGAAAAAAAGTGTAAGTGCCTCAATCATCCACCCCCCCACCCTCTCTTCTCAAGCCTTTCATGCATCAGTAAGAGAGCCTGCCACCATTTACAGAACTCTTAGGGCCAAAAACAAAAAAATCATCCTTGATATGCCTCTTTCCTCCAATACTCATAACTTACTCCATCAGCAGGTCATGCTGGGAAAAATGTATCATGACTGTAACCATTTCTCATCCTTCTGTCATTCCGGCCTACACCAAGCTATTGTCACCTAGTCTTGGCTTCATACAAGTCTCCCTGTCTCTGTCTCTTTCTCTCTCTCTCTCCCTCCCTCCCTTCCTCTCTCCATCTCTCCCTCCCTCCCTCTCTTTTTTCCAACTCTAACATTTTCACCATAGTCTATCTAGTCTTTACATAGTACCTGGAGAGCTTTTTTAGATATAGAAATCATTCCATAGTTCTCCAAGCAGTTTTACCATCATATTTAGGATGAAATCCACAGTTCTTTGTAAAGCTGACAGGGTCCCACATAATTTGCAACTGCCTCTCCTTCTCTGTCTCTGGTCATTTCAACCACTCCCTGCCTTGATCATTCCAGTCCAATTGTACTGATTTTCTTGCAGTTCCTCAGTACATGCTGATCTTGTTCTTACCTCAGGGACTTTGCATTTGTTGTGCCCTTGGCTAAAATGCTCTTCCTCACACCACCTCAGGTTCCGGATCAGATGTTACCTCCTCAGTGACCTTTAACAGGTGTATTGCTATAGTCCCCATCCTATTCCTGATTTCATTTTCTAATCCTCTTATCTTCCTTTCTTTTCTTCATGGCACTTATCATTAGAGATTACACCATGTGTACATTTTGTTTACTTGTTTATTTTCTGATTTTTCACTGTAACATAAGTTCCATGATTCCACAGACTTTGTCTTGTTCACTCTTGTACTAGTGATAAGTATTTATTGAACATATAAATTAAGGGATGCATTTCAGAGTCTAGGTTCTATTTTTTCTATACTTTTTATATGCTGTTTTATTGGAAGATCGTCCCAATGTTATGAACGTGATTCCCTGTAAGAAATACATAATACATCACAATATATACACTCAGAGACATGCACATAACTGATAAGTGTGTCTCACAAAACAGTACTTATCTTTACTATATGAAATGCATTCTCTTTTTTCTGTCCTGTTCTATTTTTCATAAAATTGATTTTACTACTTCGTTCTGGTTTATAACCAAGGCTACCCTAATGGCTTTGTAGGCAGTATTCTGCCAAAGAGGTTATAGCCAGATCTATGTATATATGTATGTATCTATGTAAAAATAAGAATGTAACATATGCACATATTTGAAAGTACTTATTACATTAAATTTATTTTCAGGATAACAGAGTTAGAAAAAAACATAAATTTAGTAAACTATTTCCTGGAAATTAGGATCTTGATTTTTTTATTTTTATTAAACTAGCAATTTCTTTTGAGATATTAATTTAACATTGAGACAATATTCATTTTTTTAAAAATTGGGTTAACTATAAAATTATTTAAAACTAAAAATGATTAAAATATTTTGTAAGGGAAACAGTTTTAAAAACAGGAAAAATTGTGTATTTTTGCTAAGAAAATGCACATGACAAAAACTTAAAAGTTAATGTAAGAATAAATGAAAGTCATTTTCTTGAGTTCTGATCTTGGCTCCTTTAGCCAGCAGTCCAGCTCAAGAAGTAAAGAGATAGGTGTACCTTCTTTGTGAACTTGTCTTTAGAATTTACGTCTGGCAACATGGGGAGTGCACATTTAGGGGCTCTATGGAAAAATGGCACTGATGGAGTAGGGTCAGAAAAGTTGAAATAAGGTCAAGGGATTATTTCTGTATCTTTTTTTTTTTTAAGCCTGTAAATTTCACTTTGATTTGTCATGTTCATTCATCTTGTTGCATTTCTCAGGCAGAACACTGGGGAACAGCAAAGAGAATTTTATTTATATAAATTAATGTGCTAATTAGCAGCAGTCTCACAGCTCTTGGAAAATTGCCATTTCATTTTATTGCACATTAAAGATTGGGTGTCCCAACCCTTGTATGCCATTGGAAATGAAGAAATAACCCTACTAAAATATTTTTGCCACTCCAAAGGGAAATACTAAATATAGTGGGCTCATGTTCATTTTCTGAGTGCTTCTTAGTAGCCTTTTTTTTTTTTTTTTTTTTTTTTACTATTTTTGCCTTTAGTCTAGAATCTTTCTTTTTCTTTTTTAGGGGGAAAGAGGCTAAAGTCCTGTAACATTTTAGCTCTTAAATTTTATTATATCAACTAATAACTGTGTTTACATATAAAATAGCATGTGTGTCTGTGTGTGTGTGTGCACGTGCATAAATACTGATATACCCAGAAAAAGTATTACGCTAAGAAACAAACCATGTAAAAAATGCATAAAATATGAATCTCAAAGTCTGGAATATTTTAATTAATATTTTAAATTTTTGGATGCCATCTCTTTAAGGGATGAGTTCCAAAATGTTGTATTCTCATCTGGGATCTATCAGTATTGAGCTGAACAATCTTCATCAGCTAACTGGACTTCTCTTCATTTTGATGACTGTACAATGAGTGAACTATTTGCTTCCTTCATATTTCAGAATAATATTTTGGAAAGAAATAAAAGTGCTTTAGCTTTCTTGGAATAGCTTTGAACTTTTGTAAATTCAAAGATACACCACACTCACGAACTCCAACTAAACCAATACATGTGAGTGTTAGTTATTAATTAATGCCTCATTGAATACTAAATTGATACAGATGTACAATTTGTTTCTGTCCATCCTTCTCATATTTAAGATTTAGGACAACTGGCCTGGTTCCCTATTTTATTTTGTTTCCTAAACTGCTGCCCAAGAGGAGGATTTGCTTTTTTCTACATCTCTTATGACTTCTTTCTATCAAAAGAGGTACAAAAGGTACAAGACTTTTTAATAGATAGGTAGTTTGTGAAGTTTAATCACAAGATAGCCTAGGCCTTCTGGAAAACTCTACTCCTGATTTTCTTCCCACAGGTAAATCTCAGTGACTGCTGATGAGAAGGATGTCCTATCTTCTCTATCTCCTCCATGTTTTTGAAGTTGAAGGAATGTTCTTCTGTTGAAATATCTTAAATAGTTTTTGTGTATCCCAGAAAAAGAAACACAGCATTTTAATGACTCTTTTCATCTTCTCTGAAATAGAAAGAACACTGAAGAAAACGTCACACAAAGGGTAGGGGATGAAAGCAATGACTGTGGAACATAGAAGTGTTACATGTTTCCATAAGGATATAGGATTATGAATGACACAACAGAATGCAAAAGGGATAGGTACACTTCTTAGATGGCTTGTTCTCATTCCTCTTCCTGACAAAAAAAAAGGTCCAGAAAGAAAAAGGTAAAAGTGTAATATCATATAAAGAGCACTACACCAATCACTGTGTTATGTGACCTTAGTGCTGGTCTTGGCTCTACTGCGAAAGATTTCCTTCAATTCAGGCCAGATTGTTTCATTTCACTGGTACATGTTCTTTCACCTGTAGAGTGAGATGGCTGGCCTCAGTAAGTCCTCAAGTGCATTCTAGTTCCATGATTCTGTAGCTGTATTTTTATTTTTCAGAGACTATGTAACCTGTTAATAAATTTCTACATATTGGCTATTGCAAACCATTAAATAAATTATGACAAACAATAGTGGAAAACTGCCTACAATGCTAAATTAGGCAGAATCCTCCAAAAACATTATTTAATAAAAGTGGCAAGATAAACAAGTTGCTTGGTAACTCTTAATTTTTATGTTTAAAATATTCTAGAGTCAAAAGAAAATAGTTCCCATCTGTTAATAGCTATGTGCTGTATGTAGCGTGTTTTACTATGAACACTGTCCAGAGAAGAAAACAAAGGAGAGCCTACAGAAGTGATGTGAGAGGCTAGCAGCTTTTTAAAAGCTATTGCATACTCTGTTCTAAGTCTTTTCTCTAAAAGCCAGTCGGATGGGGACTATTTGGGAACATCAGCATTAGTCTACCAGACAATGGCATTTGCATCTTGAATTATTCTATTAGATTCTAACCTTGGCACAGTATAACCCTTTTGCTGAAATATTTATAATTGCCTAGTAACATGGGAAATAAACAATTTATTCCTATTATCTGTGTGCATGTTTTGATACAGAAGAAGCAAACTGTGAATGACTAGATACTAATAAGATCATGGAATGTCCCCAGCTTGTCATAATGGCTAGTAACAAATATTTGCATCAAGGCTTGGTTATCCAGATATTCCTTGTGAAGAGTGTGGCTGAGTGGGTTTGATTTCTCTAACCTTGCAGAATCATTTTATTCTGTTGTTCCTGTGATAGATATGTAGGGTAATGCAGTCCAAAGCCTCCACGCAATTCATGAATTGAATATTTGCTACTTGTGTAGCATGTTGTTTCTGAAGTGTCTAATTTGGGAGTGATTTAGTAAATACAATCATCAAGAATGTGGTGATGTTTTCCCTTTAGTAGTTTTGCATAGGCGATTTTGAAAGAGTCTCCCTTTCCCCAAGCATCTGTAAGAAGATGGGAAAAAAACCTAACTTAACACTTATATTTTGAAAAAATGGGATGAAAAGCAAGATATATATATTTTTGGCAGTAGGGTCACCAAGTTTGAGGGAAGAAAATGGTTTCAACTAAATGCATGGATCCACATTATTGAATAGCTACGTTTTTATGTTCAGTTTTATACCACCAACAGAAAAACTCTGAAATTATTACACAAGAGTGCTAACTCTAACTTACTTTGATTAAAAAGATAATCTTTGCAGGGCACACATGTATTGTCATGGACATTATCTGCAAACCTGAGCATAACGTCAAAAGGAAAAGGCCTCATTGCAAGTCAGAACTATTTTAATTTAATGAACTAATATTAAAAAGATTCACATAATCCATCTCTCACCATCTTTTAGCTGGAAAGTATTCATTAAGGAAAACCTATGCTAATGTTAGCAACATAAACAGAATTCCAAATAAGGAAGAACACGATGAACATACTGAAAGCCCTGTGGTTTCCTTAAAAAATTCACTGCTTAGCTTGTCCCTCTGTCAGTGGTCCACCCCCATCACAGCTGCCCTAGCCCTTCATTGGTATTGCTACAGTGCTGATAAGGGTTCCAAAGACAAGCTAGCTGCTGGCTACCATCACTGCTGATAGTGAGGGGACACTACCTGCTTTGGAACAGTTTTGAATCAGCTCCAGTTTGGTGGTTTCAAAGCTTGACCTAATTTAGTCTTGATTTCTTTTGTATTCCCTCTAGAAAAAATGTACCTTTGCATTATCAGGGGAAAACACAACAAAACAACATAGCCTAAATGAGTTCCAAATCTTCTCAATTATAAACAGCATTAAATTAACTAAATACAAATAGATCAAGAAAAAGAGACTATATTTTTCCTTCCATTACCCATGGAGTAGGGGGTGTGTGCTAAGACATATTAGAAAAATTCTTCACATTTTACTGATAAAAATAAACTAAGTGACCTTGAGCAAAGTCATCTTCTACTTCTGAGTCTTGGTTTCCTCATATATAGAATATGAGATTAGAGGTAATTATTGAATCCCTTCTTGCTCTAAAAATAGCCTATTGACCAATCATATTTTTATAACTTTGCCTGATAAAGTTTGGTGTTATAGGAAATGTATAGAAAATCTGAAGGAGCAGGGGAAGCTTTGCCTAAAATGTTCAGAAACTTCTTGAGCCCTGAATATAGTAGAAGTGGTTCTGAAAGTTGGTTTTTAAGCTCAATGGTTAGGGGATAAAATAACATATTAACAAATTATAGAGAATTTTCACAGCACATTTACAAAGATTATCTTTGAATGAAATTTGTAGACTCCTCCCTTTAAGTCAAAAAAGCAATAGAGAATTAAAAAGAGGAATTAAAATATTCCATATATTTACCTTTTAAAATACCCAAACCTATACACGAGAAATTGGCCCAGAGGAATATATTAATGGATTTGATGGCTCTCTTGCCAAGACAGGATCCTACATAATCTATGGACATATACCTAATTTAAGTCAGTCAGTAGATAAAATGTTCATAATTGTATATTGATAAATCTAATATTACTGAGTTTTGTTTTGTTTGTTCTTTGGGTTTTTTTTTTACTTCTTTTCCACAATGCATTGAGATATATTAGTTCTTTCATATTTCAAGTTTTTGTGGTCAAAAATAATAATTTCTCCCAACAACACATGATATTTTAACAACACATTTTCCTGGAATGTGGGGAGGGTGAGAGAAAATAATATATTACTTCTTAAAATGATCTTATTTTACAATTAATGTTAGTTTAGTATACCCTTTTATCCAGCTTTTATTCTAAATTGATTTTAACCCCTAAGTAAAGGATTATTCATAGAGAGACAGCACTAATGTGACTTACAGTCACTACATTTAAAATTTTATAATTGTATGTTTTGCAATAAATAGATGTGTGATAATTAATTTTGTGGAAATGTTTAGATGCACACATCAGAAATTGGAGACTCAGAGGGCTGTCCCCTTCAAATAGTAGGGATCTTAAGCCAATGAATGGCATTGATCAAAATATTACTAAAAGAAATTTTTGGAATTTTTTCACAATCTGTGACATGTTCTTTAAAATACACAGACTGCCATTGAAGGCTGAGAACCTTTTTTCCTTTGAGAATTATTTTGGTTTGAGAAACAATAAGAATTCATTCCAAGTCCAGTCTAATGTGTAAACTGAGTATTCCAAAGAAGATAATGCCATTTTAGGGGTCTAAAATAATGATGCTAAGGTAAAAAAAACTGATGTTCTTGTGTGCCTAATAGAATAAATGTCCAAATAAAGGACTCTGTAGGCAAAACCCAATGAGTTGGAACCAAGTGTAAAAGCTCTCTATTTACACATGGCAAAACTGGAAGAAAATAATCAACTGGCTGGGACCCAAGCTACAGAATATACTGTTAGCTACAGTTTCTAACTGGTCTGCTCATAATTTTTCTTCTCTTTCTAGATGTAAATGCAGTAAAAATCATACAAAGTGTTGCCATAAAGTAATGAGTATGTATATTAAAAAGTAACAAATTAGTGTGTATAGACACAGATATCTTGGAGCCCATACATCCAGTTCACCAATACTACTCTTTGTTCAAAACTCATTTTGAAATTTATCTTTACAATGGTCTTCTGAATATGTTCATGAATCACACAAGAAGACTGGCCACATGATTAAATCACCCAGTCTCTTGTAATCTTTCTCTTCTTTTTCTTTTTCTTCTTTACCTAAAACAAGCTAGGTCACCTATCTGTTCACCAATATTGGCACTGAACAATAATAACAAATTCTCTTAATATACAATAATTGGACCTCATTGAAGATTTGTAAACAGGATGTCCATCAAGAGAGTAATTTTAAAGAGAAGAATGGCCATACAAATGGAATAAATACAGACTTTTGAGGTGATGCCTTTGAATGAAAAGACTGAGTTGAAAATGTAAGTTTGGGTTAGATTGTTCTCATTACTTTACTCAAACCTCATATGTTTTGTATCATTTTGGTGTCCCAAATCAGGAAACAATTATATGGTGCATGAATGAGATCTGCCAGTGGAATTGCTTGTAGTATCTTAGAAGGAAGTAACTTCTTCTAAAGCAAGGGTATTTTTGAGTATTTTAAAAGGACTGGATATATTCTACTAGATTAAGATACGAATTTTTAATTCACACATATGTTCCCTTAGAAAGACAAAGATTGTATTCTCAAGGAATTAGGCTTATGTGAAAACACTAGAATTTCAAAGAGTTCTATCACATATCATATGTGAGATATGGGGGAAAAGTGGGAAGTGGAAACATTCCTTGAAATGTTCTAAATCCATGCGGTATAGAAGGTAATTAAATTATCCACAAAATAAAATTTAACTTCCTGGTACAAAATAAATTGGAAAAGAACAATCTCCTTTTACACCCCCAAGGAAAACAGGAAAGAACATCTTTAGTTTTCACTTTCTTTCAAATTTAGTAGTGCTCATTCTTCAATTTGATGATTTGCTGGGGAAAAAAATGAAACTATTACTTGAAGAATGAACACTGTGTAACTTTCCAAAATCAGGGTTGCAATAAAATGGATACTCAAGCTTAGACCCTTCCTTTGTGTTTGGGGTCATAATTTTTTCTTTACTTTACATGTCCGGAACTTATGTAATATCAAGTATATCCTAATTTTAGATAAATTAATATACTACACAATCTTCTTAATAAGTAAAGATTTGATTTTTTTTTCATATTAAAATAAACCAGTAAAACAACTGAGAAGGCTCAGTTTAGGACATATTTATTTTTATAGAGTCATTTAAATTAACCCTTTTCCCCTTAGCAAGCATGGATATATCAAACCATATTTCTAAATATATCCTGAGCACTTTGCTTTGAAAATAAACTCCAATGAGAAAGAGCACAATTAATACCCCATTTAGATCTTTAACATGCAAATACTACATATTTTGGCTCTCTAAAGTAATGGAGTCAGGATCATTTTATAGTTGAAACATGTGAGAAACATTTGACACTTGTAATCAAGGCTTCAGAGATGCCTGTGTGCGTTATTTGAAACACTTTCTGCATCTGTGATCATTTCTACTTCTCCATAGACATGAAGCTTTCCTACCTATCATTCCCTCTGTCAACACACACACACACACACACACACACACTATATCCCCCAAAGTAAATAGGATGATCAATTAAGCAAAATAACTGTTCAATTAAATAGAAAAAACATCAATCAACTTGTTAAATTGATCATTACACTTATTTCAAGATATTCCACCATATCTTTAGCATCAAGTCATTTCAGTCAATTAGAATGATCAGTGAAAGAGGAGAAAAAAAAATGTTTGCCCATATGTCAGAAATCCTATGTAATAGTGACTGGGGATTTTGTTGTTTTTTTAGCAAGATGTTCCTAAATAACTCCAAAACCCCTATTGATATAAATGGGACCACTGCTTTCTTCAAGGGAATTTTTTTTTTTTTTTAGTGAGAAAGTTGGCAAGGACAAGAGATCTTTATGTTACCTGAAATATTCTTAAGTATACTAAAATGGGCACCTTGTTTAACCAACTCATTGCACATTTTCCTCATTATTTCATTTAGCCATTCTGGTGACTTTGCTTCTCACGACAACATTTTAAGGTGAGTGTTCATACATCACACACACAAATATCCTCTCAGCATACAAAACAACAAGGTCATCTGAAACTAATATGGAATTCATAGCTATGTGTCCTTTTCAAATGATATTTGCAAATGGTCACACTACACATCTGCAGTTTGCTCCAAATAAATTTAAGATTATAGCATTACCTTTTTAAACCTGCAGATTCTTCTTTCTGTAAGCTTTGGCTCCAGCAAATCTCAGCTATTCTTATTACAGTCCTTTCTCACATGCTCCCAAGTGAGGAACGATTTGCAAAGCTTTTTGGCAAGGCGTGTTGTTAAAGCTGAGCTCTTCATCTGATAAACATTTTCACTATAATACAGTGTTTTTTATTTTTATCTTTTGTTTTAAATAACCGACCAAATTCTAAACTATAAAAAGGGGGGGGAAAGCCAAAGATGATTATTATCTTCACCAAAGTAGTCACCATAATATTGTTCAAAAAACAAATTTCCTTTCTTGCTTCCATACAAGTGATCTAGCTAACATTTTCATATGACTGACTATCATATAACCTTTACAGTTTTGTATACAAAGGGCAGGCAGTGATGTGGGAATGTTCTGATAACATGCTTTGGAACAAAAGGACTAAATACCAAATTATATAAAATTTGTAATATAAATTTTTATAAGAAGCAAAATCCTCCAGAAAAAAAAAAAGACTGGAAGGAAATATTTTAAAATATATCCAGTAGTTGCCTATGGTTGTTAGGATTGTAGAAAACTTATTTTCTTACTATACATTTTTCCTATTTTTCCAGATTTTACACTATGGGTTAAAAAAAAGAAAAAATAATGACAAATGTGTTTATCTTTGAACAAAAAGGACTCAGGGAAAAACTTTTAAAATGTTACTTCTCTGGTGAAGACAAGAGAGACATAAATTTTTTTTTAAAGACATAAAAAATATTTTTCTTAACAGAGTCAAATGATTTGAGTAGAGATTAGATAATTTGTGTGAGTTAGAGTCTCTCAGAGTAAATTCCTAATTATAAGGAAAATTGTATTAACAACATACTACCTAGAGAGAGTGTGTTGATGTTTTAGAGTTCTTGTCAGATAGTGCCATTATTATTATCTTGTGATAGTTTTGTTTCTTTCATGTGGATTTTTAAGGTAGCATTTAACCAAAGAATTTATTTATTTATGTCACAAATAAAAAAATTACATAAAGCTAAAGATAATTTTAAAAATACCAAGTCCTCTCCAGATATATATTTTAAAAATTCCTTTAGCTGGCCAGCAGAATTCACTCTTCCTTGAATTACATTCTATAGTTTTCTAATTTTGTGGTATCATCCATATATTTGGTAAGCAAATTGTTAAGGGATTTTTGTTCAAGTAGAGATAATAGTATTTCAGGTTTTAATATGATTAGCAATTCTTTTGGTATCACTTTCATTAAAAGAAATCAAGGCTTTTCACCAATTTAAATTTTTTACAGAAAAAAAAGTTTTATAAATCTTCCTCATACATACTTCTTGATTCTTTTACATAGACTAAAATGGAATTTCCAAAGCATGTTAAGTATTGATTATATTGTTTAAAGACATACATAATAATTTAAAACTCTTTTCTGAAATTGTCTGCAGTAAATAAATGAAACATAGGGAGAAAAGGCAAGTAACAACGTTCTGGGGTTCAGTTGTGCAGTGTGTACTCAGCAATTTTAAAATACTAATTTTGTTCCATTTAATGGTAAAGAAGTATTTCTTTTTCCTCTTTTGCCTAAAGGTCATCTATAATTGAGGACAAGTTATCAAGAGTCCAGAGGCTGAGTGTGGCTTTGATCTAGGTGTCCAGCCTTTCTAAGTGCAAATCATTCTGGGCAGAATGGGAGGAGTCACATCAATGAATTGGTTGCCTTATTAAAGGTTATCAAGATCCCCTCTTCCTTAGCCTCCTCCCTCCACCCACTCTTTGTGAGCACCTCTGCATTTCTGTAGCACTTTGACTTTGTCTTGCAGAATTTGTATTCAGATATAATACTAAGCCTTAAACCTGTTCTTCTTTCTTGTTCCCGGTTACCCCAATTTCACTCTGAGATTCAGGTCATGTGTTTTCATATCTGATCACCTTTATCAAATCATTTAAAAATATATATAGCACATGTTATTTGAGTTGGGATAAGCAGAACATTCTCATTCTCAAAAAGGAGTATGATATCATTTGTGATTCATTATAATGGTTTCATTCAAGATTTAGGGCAGTAACATTGATACTCTGGATTTTCTTTTGAAATAAAAAGAATAGCACTAAATGTTCCAAATTAGAATATATCCTGGAAAATGTTAAACAGATACATGTAGAACCTAGGTACATTTATGGACTTCTTTGGTAATATTTTTATTATGTTTTTACCTACAAAAATTTAATAAAGACAGGAAAAAGATTAAAATTATTCTAAAATAGACTTTTACCGATTATTTAGACTGCCTTGTACAATTTGAAAACTTGGCGGTAATTTTATCAAACATCTTATAAATCAGAGTAATGTTAAACAGTCATTTTGAATTACACTATAACCAATTATTTTTATAATCAAATATTTCATCAATTATAAAATGCGTTATAAGTGAGCTATTTCCAAAAGCAGTGATTCTTGTAGGTGCTTTTGCATGGCCAACTTATGGTCACAAAATTTTGCACTTTTTTCTATTAAACAAAAGTCATTTTTCATTGGAGCATTGATAGTTTTAGTTTCAATTTCCATACTATTTAATCAGCTAAACATATTTACAAAAACACTTAAAATATTGTTCTGAAGTTAAAGAGATGATGATGATAGCTATACATTTCTTTCTAGTCATGTCTTAAAGTTATAGGGCAAATTCTTTTGGAAAGGAATAAATCCTTGTGACAAATAGGTACAGATACTTCCATTTATTTCTTCATTCAATCATCTTAAAGAGGTTAATGCAGATACACTAAATTTTGCATTTAAAATGACTATAGAATTTTTGTGGTATAAAGTGAGTTTACTATTATCTACAAAAATGATAATATGTATTTTTTATATTAATACCGTTCTTTTGGGATGATTCCATTTCATTTAACACCCTGTTTCTGCAGTGTGTTTTAATAATAACAAACCTCTAATTGCTCATATGTCTGTACTATGTGCTTAAGATAAAATACAGTTTAATGTAACATTATGTGTCAACTATACTTCAATGAAAAAAACTAAAATATAGTTGAGTATATGTAGAATAGATTTAGTTTATAGGTTTATAATATTGTACTATTTACTACCAACGTGAATATTTTTATAACATGTGCTATGATCACTTTTGTGGTAACATCATGAAACATCAAAATAAATTTATTGCCTTTAATCAGTTATGTAAAAGCAAAGTCAGGGTATATAGAAAATAATTATATTTATAAAGGACTCTGTGCATTATTATATTTATATATAATTTTTGTTCCTAACATTTTGAATAACAAATTCTTTAGCCTTTAAAAAAAATCTATCAACACAAAAATATCTATTTACTTTTTAAATCATGGCAGGACTATTTTCTAGAGCATTCTATCTTAAAATTGAACACAGTATTGCTATTGAATATTAAATTTAATAATTGAAAATAAGTTTTCATTTTGAAAAATTCCTGGCACTTTTCTGTTTTCTAATAAAATATTATTTCATTTTGTGGCACGATAATTAATCACCTTTGCCCATGTAGCCTGCTCATACGTTATATCAGATAGTCTTAACACTTGCTTTCCTGTAAATATCCAATTCAAATGCTAACAAATAGAAAAAGCTTTTGAGTGTAATACTTTATTCTCTAGAAAAATTATTCTTGGTTTTGTCTGAATGTCATTTATAAAGCAAGAGGTAGTTCTTTTTCCAAACGTGATCAATAAGTGTCCATTTTCATATCATTGTTAGTAATAGACGCAATCTCATTTAGGAGCAAGGCCATTTTAACGTAAGTGTATCCTAGTATAAAAAGAAGCTTGTCACACTCCGCCCTAATAGTGAAGGATTTCAGTTCCCCTTTATGCAGACATTTGCACCTAGTATTTTCCAATTCTGTAATGCAAACATTCACAGAGAGGTTAAATACAATGTTGGCTTTGCAATATGTATGCAGAAGAGCTGCACACATTTTGCACAGGCTTCGTTGAATTTAACCCTGGGTCAACAGACATGTTTAAATGTGGACTTGAACATAAATGGTGTCTACAAAAAGAAAGTAAATGAGTGTGAAGTTTTTCTAAAATGTCACAATTGATAATAAGAACAAGATCTCAAAGCGGGGGAAAATAAAAGGTGGGGACTGATGTTCCAAAATCACTTGGTTGAACATGTATTTCATCTTTTTAATTTGGTTACTATACCAAATCACAAGTGGCCAAACTGGAGTTACAACTATCCACTAACATTTTCTTTCCTACGTTCCTGATATGTTTTCTCACTTTCCAACTCTTCTATTTCCAGGCAGTTGTACCATATGAAACTGACAGCAATTGTTCTGATTCATGGTTTAGGAGGAGTAGCTGATTAATCCCATGTCAGCAGTCTTGACCCTATGTGGAAAATAGAACCTCAGACGGCCCACTCAACAATATATCAGGGAGTAGAGTGGTGTGGCTTGCCTTGCTCTCAAATGTAATGAAAGTTTAGGGCAATACTGAACAGTGATTTGATCCCCCCACCCCAACCCTTTTAACCTACGTTTCAAAAAAACATTCTGGCATGGGGTGGCAATGTAATGAGGGGAGGGAGTGAACAATTAAGATTCTGAGACAAAATCTTATGTTTCCAAATATTTCATTTGCATTTTCCATGAAATGCTTTGGAACATGTTCTTTCCTTAAGCATAATCATTGATTAAAAAAAATTAACTGGTCATATGTGTTTATTTTAAACCTTTAAATTTTCAACCTTGGCATTTTTTTTTCCTCTTTAATGACTATAGAATGCCCTTCCACCTTTTATGCAGAGATATAATTGTACTTATTATAAAACAATTGTAAATAACTCCAAATTTTAGAATCACGTGTAATATGATATGCTCAGTTTTCAAGAAAAATGTACATGTCATATTTTAAAAACACAAAAGCCAAGCTTTGAGGAACCCATTTAGTGTTTAAGATCGCTTTTTTTTTTTTTTTTCACAAAAGCCCTAACCTGGGCATGTATTTCTGCTATGAACTAAGAGAAAACCTTAGTATTCTGTATTATGTTCTTGGAACTTAAGATTAAAATAAAAGGATAAAGTGGAATTACATCTTTTTTAAAGGGGACCATGTGCATGAAGGCACATGTGTGAATTTTATTTACAACTATAAAGTAGATTGAAATGCCAAAGCAACTTGAAAATCTGTCAAATAATGCTAAATCTTAAAGCACAGGGCGCTGTAAATGGTGGTCACACAGTACAAGTTGGATTTCAGTATTGGAAGCCATGCACAACTAGTAAGAGAAAAGAAAAAAAAACCCACAACTACCTAGCATAACTAGATAAAGCTGAAATGTGCTGAAATCTTCCCGTGCAAACTGCATAATAGCACTTCCAACGGCCTCTTTCTGTCACCCACCGTAACCATCAAGCCCGGATTCTGCAGCAGTCAGGTGAACGGCTGCAGAGCTCTTATGCATAGAATTCTGAGGAAAAACACATCCATACGATTTTTCCTTGGACAATAATAAACAGTCATTTTGGGTGCATTTAGATTTTTCCTAAATAAACTTGAAACGAATTATGCAAGATTTTCTTCAGCATCTTCTTAAAGCGAAGGTTTTATTTTGACCGAATCCTTCACTATGAACGTGCAGCCCTTTGATCAAATAACATTTGCATTTCTGTATGGGGTAGGGTTTTATGTTCTTTTCATACATACTGTCTACTACGTGTATCCTGTTGGTTTATGCTAGTCACCATTTAAAACACTAGGTACCAAGTGTTGCCTTGTGAACAGAATCCATATGTATAAGCAGAAGACAATAGAATAGTGCAATTTAAAACTCAAAATTAATAGGTCTTTTGAATGAAACATATTTTTAGTGTGGGTACTTTAAACATTCTATGCTCAGACACAAAATGCAATAGTTTGGTTTTTCAACGCTGTGTCTTCAGATTAGCCCTGTCTCATATATTTAAAAACAATAACAACAAAATGAAATGTTTCTCAAGGTTTTTCTTTCAGAGCCAAGCCCTCAGCACATACCATCAAGGTGGGTAGAATTAAAAAATAATAATAAAATAAACCATAGGTTACATTATGTTGTCCAAAGAATGCTTAAACATGAGGCTCCGGTTTTGTGAAAAAGTGTCTTTTGAGGGATCAGCAAGCACCTGCATTGTCTACAGAAATGGAAAGAATTTGTAAGTGCATGTGTGTGAAGTGATCTTTATCTTCACCAGTTTTTTTTTTTTTAAAGAAGGAAACATTTTTTTTTCTTTGCTGCAGGGAGAAATGTTCTTCTACCTTCCTTCAAAAATCTAGTAGAAAACAATTTTCCCTTTTTCTCTGGTTTCGAAGGCATCTTTCCATAAAGAAATAGCAAAACCCTGTCTGCTTCATTTATCCACGTGTGGCTATTAAAACTGCGTGGATCTCAAAGGCATACAAACACCTTGTCAATAAAGTAGTAAATTAAACAACTGGCATTAAAAAAAATCTTCCAGCGAATTTTCTCATTAGCAGTCAACTATTTTGGGTGCTTTTAGGCTTAGAGCTTTAACATTTGGTAAAATTTAAATAATACAGGCTTTGGGTTTATGGAGAAGTATAACAGACATTGAGTGAACTCATTCATTTTGTCATTTTTCAGAATATTTCAATTTAACTTAGTTTCTCTTAAAAGAACAACAGCTTTATTTACTAGGTTTCACGTAGCACATTCTTCTCAAAAATATGATTTAAGTTTTCGTTTTGAAGCACTGTGATAGCGTTCATCAAAAATAAAAGCTAAGCAGAATACAAATTACATATCTCTCAATCAGAGAGAGTTTAGGCTCTAATGTCAAGAATATATTATTGGAGGAGAGCCTTTTTGTGTCTTCCCTAATCGGATGGTTCTTTCTGCTTTTCCTCACCTACTGAGCAAGGCAGCGTGTAGTATCTATGAAGAAGCTTGATGTTTCTTAGATAATATGGTTTGGAAGATGCTGTTTGCAAGCTTATTTGCTTCTGTGTTGTGTTCATAAGCAGGAGAATATAATTCATTTCTGCATATCTGCTAGACTGGACAAATCAAGGTGACAATCCGTGGCTAGCTCTGTCAGGCCCTTTGTCCTACTGCTTCTGTGAATGGAAGTACAATGGAAGCAAAGTGGAATATGTAAGAGTCCAGCTGCCTTGTTGTGACAGCCCAGTCCCCCCATTGCAGTGTGTCAGCTCATGTTTGTGTACCGGTAGCCAATCCCTAAGATGACAATGCAAATTGTGTGAAAAGTCTTCTATAAGATAACAAATCATGTTGGGGGTTGAGGTACAGGAGGAGAGGAAAAGGGGAGGTTGGACACATGTCTTAGAAAAATAATGACCTGTAAAAGGTTATATTTTTGGTACAGTGATTACATTCAAATGCAAGGCCCTTATCCCAATTCTGGCATGTGTATCAAAGATGCAGGTAGGCGCTTACACTTAAATCTATCATACCATGGCTGTGTGCAAGGTTCTGCATTAATGTTACTTTTAGGGCTGTTTATATTTCATTTACGCATGCAATTAATCATCTTTACTGTGTTGATGCTACTGGCGTCAGCAGTGTGACTTAATTAAATTTGAAATTATAGTACAGTAAATATAGGCTTCCAACTAGCCAGTCCAAATTAAATGCTGTGGTCTATTTCTTACCCATGGTGTTTTCCAATTTAAGTGTTCATTTGAAAGGTTACATTTCAGGCTGAAATCAGTGTTGTGTTTCTTTCTTTTTTTTTTTTTTTAACTTAACTGTTGCTAAACTAGAATAGCTCTCTTTCAATGAGTCCTTTATTCCTATCTATTATCTCTATTCTTAGTATATAAGTACGGTTCCATCTGTATTTATTACATTACCTTTAATATTTATCTGATTAGATACTTAATATTCTTTGAGGAATGTTTATACCCCCTTAAAACATTTCCTCTGCTATATCAGCCCTGAGCTGCTTTAAAAGGTCTCGCCTCCATTTTGTTTCAGGCTGGTAATCAAGCAATTAGCCCACAAAATGGAGGTTCTCAGCTCTGCTCTATATACCGGCTCTCAGATGGGTGGTTTTACCTGTTTGAAAGCTCAGGCAGAATGGTTTACTGTTGATCTTGTTAAGTTGGCCTCTGAAGAATGTCCTTATGAAGTCAAATAAGTGACTCTTGCTTAGAAGAAGCCTTAGTTGCTTGAGACCTTTATGGTGTTATCACTAGAGAATTATCCCACCTGCAAGACGTGCGTGTCTCTGCTCTTCTTACTTGATAGAGTGAACATTTAAACCATTTATTCACGAATGCCAATGGTAAAGGGCCAAGCTCTAAAACACTGCTAACTTAATTTCTTTAAATGTTTATATACTATGTATTACAGTCTTCTTCAGACAGTTCATAACATGTCTAGCAAGGTATCTGACCAGAAAGGCAGTCACTCTCCTATCATATATACAATACAGGGTTTGAATGCTAGCAAATTTGTCATCCGTAAAGTGCAGCACAGGACTTGTGTGTAAAAAGCACAAGCCCCCCGCCCCCCTTTTTTTAATGCAGTGCTGCCTTGTCTGCACTTTTTGAAATTGCATATTTATCAGTTCATGAATTATTTATGAGATTGGAAAAGTAGGGGGGGTGGCTAGAGGATGAGGAAGAAGAGCATACAAAAAAAAAATGTATGCTTGAAATACTTGGGATAGGAGATGGTTTTAATGTGCATGCCAGGAGTTCTGCTCAAGGATAGCTATATTTTGATTTTGTGTGTGTGTGTCATGTTTAGATTCAGTGTTGTGTATTTTGGTATTTAAAAATTGTTATGTTGGGGTGCCTACTTTTTTCTGGGTAAATTCAGGAAAGTGTGGTTTGTTTAAAATTAGGTGAAATAGGGACTAAAATGAACAGAGCGTTTCAAAAACTTTTCAAGTGGAGAGTATTTAATAAATTTTAATCTTTTGTCTGCCAGCCTCTATTGTCAAGAAAGAGCTGACAGATTGAGGATTAATGAAATGTTTCATAAATTAGAAATGAAACTATCAGCAGAATGTCCAAAGTAGGACTCAAACATTGCTCGGACAAGAGCTTTGGGCCAGTAGAATGGTCCATTCTTAAATCCAATCCCTTTTCAATCAATGGGGCCAAAATAAACCTCTCATTTGCACTGGCTGAAAACGTATCCTCAGCTTCTTTCATTAAATAAATCAATCAAATGTCCACACATTTTTAACATGTTGGTATTTTCCACTTTTTTTTCTCAAAAGCAAACTAAAAACAAAAGAAAAGGAACAAGAAAAAACCTCAGAAGTGACTTTAAAACCAGGAAACTCAATGTGAAGAGTTTCGTTACAGAGTATAAACATTTAACAGGTAGAATAACATCAAATATAATGTGGGATTGCAAATGTTCTATTCCCAGAACACTTCATGGGGGTCCATGTGTACTGGGGTGGGAGGTGTGTGTGGGTTTATCGGGACAGGAAGGGATGGCTGTATTTAGGATCATGCTGTAACTTCCTATTATATTCCACAATATAACATCATGATGAGTCAGTCCCCAATCCCCAAAACTAACCCTCCCTGCTAAAGATATATGAATAGTATAATATTAAATTCTAAAAACACTGCTTTCTTATTCTTCATTCCCACAGAATTTTTTATATAAAGCATGCAACACAGGAAACGTGTTAGCCTAAAATAAATAAAGAACATGTGATGTGTTGAGCCCCGAAGATATGCTATGCTAAAAAGAAAAATATTTTGCATGTGTGTTACGTGACATACTCTCCAGTTGGGGTTCAGAGAATCCTGATTTAGGTATTAGCAGGTTAAAGTTGAAACAAGAGGCCTTTAAATTCTTTCTCTTACCATTCTGGTTATTCGGATTTCCACATGGTTGTTCTGAACACTCACCTGAAATACCTTTCCTCCTATCGGCCGGAGATATATAATTTGAAAGTGGGCTAGGAGAGTGTATAAAAATGTTTAGCCTAATCACTCCCTAATGACAGCGACTTATGTCCTTAGTGCAGTCGATTTGTTTCCTGGGTTTTAAAAGTAGATTATTTCCATGGTGCAGGCTTAGTGTAAGCTGTTGAGAAACTACAAGCACTGCACTTCAGCCTGAGTTTGGGACGTTCGCCAAGGGTAATCTGATTAAAAGGGCATTTTTTACAACACTGTGCTGCTTTGAAAATTCTGTGCAGCCCGATAGAGTGGGGGCCAAAAATTGCTTTTTGAAGACGAGTTTTCTTGAACAAAATTAAAAGCCTGATGATTCTCTTCAACCTAAGTGCAATGGATAAACAAAAGTCCTTGGTATCACATCTGTTACCCACCACAAGTCATTCCATGATCTGTTTAATGCAGCTGTTTTGCTGGTTTTGCTTTTAGCCACATGGAACTTCTGACACATGCACCACCCTTTAGCCTGGTTCTGTGAAGTATGAAAAAAAGAAGTTTCCAGCTCTAGTTTTGTGATTGTGTGACCTGCACTGCAGTCTGCACTAAGTAACCGTTATGGTTACCTGAAAGTTTAGCAGCTCGAAGTTGTTAAAAAGTAATTATCATATCTCAAATCTTGCGTGTCTTTTAAAAGATGGAATATAATACTAATTAAATATGTCATGTTTGCACACATCAGAATGCACTCAAAAGAACCTTTCTTGCATCGCTTATTTTATTGAAGTATTTTCGTATTCTTCCTTGGGATCTAAACAGGCAGGTAAGATAGATAACTGAATCTGTTCCCATTTTCCAAACATCTCTAGAGTAGGATGAATAGTAAATTCATGTGAGAATCCATCCCTTTAAATAGCATAGGGCAGTTTGTATACATAGCCTACAGATGAGTGTTTGGTTTCTGTTGCTTCTTTAAACTCGTTCTGCTAATGGAACTTGTTGGCATTTTGTCTTTGTTGGAGTGGCCTTTACCAGCTTCCTGCTTTTCTCCCCCCAAATCAAAGCTCTTCAAAATAACTGAAATGTTAACGAGATGCCACGACACAGTTCTGAACAGAAAAATAAAATACATTTTAATTCCATGTACGATTGGTTCAGCAAATGTGCCAAACACCATGTCCATGCTATATAGGAATCGATTCCTGCCCACAAGCTGATCATGCTCTACTAAGGGAGAGATAGTATGATGCAAAAGCAGTAAGCATTCTATTTAATCCAGACACCAATTGCCGAGAGATCAGAGAGGAGGGAATGGTATTACTTCTTGAAAGAGACTGGCATTAGTGAACTATAGTTTAAAAAAAAAAAGTATTCCTTTCAAGAGTGGAATGTCTATAATCCCCAAGTTTTCCTATCACAATATTAACTAATGTCAATAAAAAGACATAGGCAATTTCGTGTACATGCTTCATAACATTAAGATCTCTTATTGTCTGGCAAAACCTTACCTACATTTTAGTGGTATCCTAAAACACGTTGGATTCTTCTACATTGCATGTTTCTAAATTCTGCAGTATGCATTTTCATGGAAATAAATCCCTGCGCATGTTGTTCTCAGTAAATATAAAAAAAATGGTGGCATTTCTTAAAATATACTTTCTAACTTTTGGTAACATGGAGAGAATGTGCTGAAAACAACTTGAGTCAAAATAGAAACCCAGAGACACTGCAAATTGAATTAGGCCTTCCCCCACGACAAACATCTAGTGCATTTCTTTGTTAAAGATGACAGTTTTTCTTGTGAGCCATCTTTAACGTCCTGGGAACATCGCTATAGAACGGTTTAGGAGTGTGTGCTATGGTAAAGATGGGTCAGTGCTAAAATATGGTGTTTCTAAAGAAACTCTTTGCAGTTATTAGTTCATGTTCCAGGAAAGCAGTGCTGTCACTTCAGAGCAAAATTCCCCTCTGTGCCAACGGAGTTGTCCTTATGGATTCAGAGAGCATTTTATGGTCTTTCTTCCCCCTGCAGAATAGAAAGGGTAATTTGACTCAGGCACATTAATATGAATGGCTTGGAGTTATATGATTGAAGATTTTTTAATACTAGCACTAACGTCAGCATGTAAGGTAGAAACAGTGCTCCAGGGTGCCAATGAGCCAAAGTACATATTCCTGTGACCAGAGAGACAGAGAGAAATCATTTTATTGTGTAGAGGCGTAGGTAAGAATGAAGAGGTGTTTTCCTCCTTTCTCTGTATCTGGCATGTTATTTCAGAAGCAGTCCTTTGAAACCTTCGAGGAACAATTGGCCATGAGAGGTCATAGCTCTACTTACTTATCTGCCTGTATAACCCTTTTGTAGTACCAGTAATGTTTGTTAACCAATTTTACCCTTTGAAGTTCAGTAGTAGATTTGTGGGGGTTTTTTTGTTTGTTTGTTTTTGTTTTTGTTTTTCAATCTTAGGTTTTGGCTATCTCTTTAAGATTTTTGAATTTTGTGCCACTTAAAATGAGATATTCATGTCAGGGAGATGTCCTGCTGTTCTAGGAAAGGGAGGGGAACACCATTAAAAAAAAGAATCTTGATAATCAAGGCCACCTGTGATCCTCCGCTGCTTTCTGGAGCACAAAGGCACGGAGGAAAGCTGTTCTCCAAACCAAAGCAAAATTTCTGTGATCCACAAGACACTTCAGCCTCTTCCTACTAAGAAAGAAAGAAAATCATACTACAGCAGGATCAGCTGCTCTCTGTTCCTTCTTTAAAAAAAAAAAAAAATCGAGGTGGTTGCTATTTAACACAAAGCCCTGTGACCTTAGTACCATGGCTGCTTTGAAACACCGAACTATTTAATGATGCAAATTACAAACAGAGGGAAAACATCAGAAGAGTCTGTCTGGAAATTAGCTTGTTGGACTGAAAATTAGCTAGCTTAATCGAACTTGGAGGACTCAGATTTTCTCTGCAGAAGCCTGGCTTGGAGCTTTGGTCCATTTGCATTGTCTCACTACTCAGTAGAACCCTTGGAATTGTTGAAAATTAGAGACAAGACAAATATATCTTCTATTTACATGGTTGAAATGACCAAACGACCTCTTGGATTTTTAGTAAGGGCCTTACGTTTTCCAAAGAAACATGGCATCAGATGCTTGCAAAAAGCCAACCTAGAAAAATCAAATTATGACTATATTTCAGTAATTCTTAAAATGCTGCGTCAAATTGTTTTTTCATTCTGAAGAACTAGGATAAATCATATATGTGTTGATACATAATTGCATTTTTCTTTGGTGTGAGGACATGGTAACAACATGACCCAATTCATGCAGAGAGAATCCTTGTAAACATCGAATCTAGTCAAAGACTTCAAAGACATGCTTAAAACATAGGACTATGTTTGAGGCTTATGAATAATTCCAAAGGTCAAAAAACTGTACCATGTAGAGATAACAGCATCAGATCATGAAGATCTATATTAAGAACAACAGTTCTTAAATTAAGGGAAGGACTCAACAACTTTAAAATCATAATTTTATTTTCTAAGAGCTATTTTTTGAACAGCTTCAGAATATTGGTGCTTTCATATATATTTTTTTGAGAGATGGAATGACCATTTTTTTATAATACCAAAGGAGAAAAAGTCCGAAATCATTTGCAAAGCAGATCTGCTTCGTGTCCAGCCTAGCAATCAAATGTTTCTGTCTGATTGAAAAAAATAACATATATAAATGATGACAACCTGTACAGTGTATCCCTTAATTAAAAAAATAATCTCTAAGTGGTAAAGTATAACCCATTATAAAGTAACCTCATATCTTCCCCTCCAAAAGAAACCTGTAAGTAAGTTTAACTTGAGAAATGTTGTAGTTCGGAATATAGTTGGAAGCAATATAACACCACAGGGGCAGTGAAATTTACTGGTATCATAATAAAATAATATTGATGACTTTAGGCAGAATTCATCAAAAAGAAGTGATAAATATTTTTATCATTTTTCTATTTTAAAAAGTAAAATATGTCATTATTTGTTATTTATAGACTTTAAATTTTAATGAAAATCTCTGGTAATAGTTTCTGAATTTCTATTGAGGCTACTGACAGTTCATAAATATGTCAAACTTAGTTATTAGGAACATATTGTAATTCCTAACTTTTTATAGGATGGGTAACTTATTATCTTTGCAACTATTTTAAAACAGCTGAGGTTATTTGAAAACTTGGTCCCTGCTAAATATTTTAAATTGGATGTTTTTCAGTGATGAAATAGCCTATAGGCTTTCACAGAATGCCAGTATCAATAGCACCTGGTCGCCAACGTATTTAATTGTGATATTTTAGTCTATCTTAGCTAGAGTAACGGAATTCTATTTCTAAGCAGTTTTTGCAAACTAAACAATAATATTATTGGTTAATATTTTGGCAAGTGTTGAATAAAGTTTATTAGCTATTTTTAAATGCTTATAAAATCTTATTTTACAAATTAATGCACAAATCTTACCTGCAGAAACTGATGCTATCAACATCTGCAGTCTGCATGTAACTAGCACTTAATTTTTTGAGTTATTTATTACTTATGTGTCTGTAAAGTGATAAAAAGACAAAAGAGCAGTCGTCCTCAAAGAAAAAAAGACTGCGAAACTGGTTTATTAAGTCTGAATTTCTTTGATGTGTACAATCTACTGTTTGTTGATTGGATACATCCATGGTTCCTGGATTCATTCTGTTATAACTGTGACAAACACCCAATACAAAAAACTGTTATTTAAATAAGATAATTCTTTATGTCACTGTGAAAATACATTCAGGGGATGATAAAGTGTCTTCTCTTTCATTACCATTTAGGGTCAATTTTTGCAGTGCTACTCAAATTTGGGTGCTTGGTCCTAAATAACTCTCATTTTGTAATCTGAACAATTTTCTGAAAATATTTCACCTCCAGAAGGAAATTACCCAAGATCCTTTGCTTTCACCTTCCCCACTGCCTCTCCTTTGCTCTACCTCTCCAATTTTCTGAATAGGTGAATACATTATCACATCATCTGACTCACTGCTTAAATCCATTGCCCTCATCTAACTATTCTAATCCATCAGCCTTAAGTTTTATTATCCCTGGGGAATCCTTAGGCTGGTAACATAGTGGTCATGCCAACAGAGGGACTATAAAGCACACAGCCGTTCTCTTTATTCTATGAGATATGGTTCGCACTGTGAAATTCACATTCGTTCAGACATTTTTGTTATTATTCTATTTGGTTGGCCTTGATTCTTCAGCATTTGGTGAGCGAAGCCCCCCCCCATGAGTTAAAAGCACAGAATATGTTTAGTGACTAAGCTAATTCTGAAGCCTAACTTGTTTACACAGAGAATGAGTTATAATAGCACATATATAATACCTATTATGATGCATTTAGACTGTATTAGTATATGTGTATATATATGCTACGGTGGGTGGCACGTAATTTTATTTAGTTCATGTTATTTCAAGAAAAGGTCTCGAGTGCATTGAAACTGCAAATGGTTTTTAGGGAGAGTATGTATACATTTTACAATGGGGAAAAAAAATCTTTCCTTAAAAGATCATAATAGAGGTTAACTTTTAGCGTTCATGTTGATAGATTCCGAGTGAATCATCCCCAGAATGTGGGAGCTGAGGGGAAGGGGTCAGAACGCCCTCCCTCCCTGTGTGCGCGGAGCTGCGGCTGCCCTGCGTGGGGCTGTGGGGCTGTGGTGCGGATCTGCAGCGCAAGCACATCCATCCTGAGCCCTGGCTGTGAACAGCTCCTCCGTGGAGAACTAGCTGGGGACCGCGCCGTCCTTTCCTCCTCCAACCCTCCATCCCCTGGCTCCTGTTCACAGCAGTCTGAGCTCTGGATGTGAGCGGCGAAGTCTGACATTCTTGCAGCAGAGCCTGCGGGAAGAAACAATATTGGGTCCGTGTGCGGGGTGGGAGGGCACAGGGAGATCGGAGGGAAAGATGGGGTGGCAGAGAGGCACAGGCAGGAAGGGAGACGGGGCGCGGGTGAGGCTTATCTCTTCCCCCTAGATCCCCCTTGATCTCAAGGCCGAGAATAGAACCTCCTATTAATAAAAGCAAATCCTATTTAAACACATTGCCTCCTCCACCGACTAGTACTATGGGTTTCAGGTATCAGACTCCACTTATCATCGCCTTAGGTGGATTTCAAAGGCCAGGAGCCCACCAACATTTTTGTTTTCCTTACAAAACTGCCTTTTCTAGAAAGCTTCCACGTGTTTACTTGTTCTACCACCAACAACAGGTCATTTGTGTTTCTGGCATACTATGGTCATTACATAAGAGTAAATATTATTAACAACAAGAATAGGAATTCAGAATTACTTTGCCCACATGTAAAATTAATGCTTTCCTTCCTGCAGGGACAATGATTGCTTGAGAAGCTTATATAAAAAGTACCAAGAATTGTACAAACTAAGCATTACTGCGATTAGCATCGTCTTGATTTTAAAAAATAAACATCGAAGAAGTAATTAGCAAAGAAAATACTGCTTACTTATAGATAGATGACACATCAGTCAAATAAATTCTGTAGATTCTAAACTTTTAACTTTTCATCATGTGATCTCCCAAGCAATAGGTCTCACTGAGCATTTTCTCCTTTTCCCAGTGAAGGCATCGCTCAGACTAATTCAGTGGCAGCGAATGCATTGAGTGTACACTTACACCCTTCATAAAAAAGATCTGATGGGAGGCAGACAGCCAGAGAGAACTTCAAGGATTTGGCAAAGGCAAGGACATATCTTAACCTATCCCAAATTCTCATTTTGTACATGTAAAATTTCAGTCACTTAAAAAAAATAAATTTAATTATGTGTAGCTCAGTACTTTCTTCACAGTACTGGTACTAGAAATAGTTTAAGAACAAACTGTTCTGGGTTTTATTTTTACTGGATCTGTAGGTAAGACTGCCAAAACTGTCACTTAAAAAATGTTGTTTGCAACCAGATTTTGGAGTCCTCGTTTCTGGTTCAGAACTTTGAAAATAGCAGCCAAATGTTTGGATACTTGTTCAGTTGTGGAGATAGAAATTCCAGGACAGTCCAAAGCATTCCTATCTCTAAATGGAAATAATAATAATAGTAATAACAATTATTATTATTATTATTATAAAGAGAAAGAAGGGGAGAAAGGCAAGAAGGAAGGTGAAAAAGCAACCTAATAAGAAAAGTTACAAACAGTGGGTTTTGACCTACTTTGGAACTTTCCCTTTCTACCAGACTGTATTTTCAAAGATAGAGTCAGCTTCCTCACAGAGTAACATGATTATTCTTTCATGGCACCTTAGAATTCCAGAAAGAAAAGACCTCTGGGGTCACCTTGACATCTCCTGCCCCTGCAGGCTGGAGCCGGGGCCTCACGGATTGCGCCGTGTGATGCATTACGGCAGGTTCAGATGTTAATGTGGCTCTCATGATTAGAAGGAGAGAAAAGATTTCTTTTATAAGCGAGGTTTCGCAGCGACCATTTCCAAATTACTCATCCACAGGCCCCGGTTCTACCTTCCTCCTGCTCTTGCCTCCCTCCCACTGCAAACAAAAGGAACAGTACTCTGAACATTTTTTGTTGTTCTCTGGGTTGCTCTGGTTGGGCAAAGATCATCATGCTCTGATTTAGTGTTTTCAAGTAAGTGTGCCCTCTGCTGCAGCAGTCTATTGAGAGACAACACAGCCCAAGCGGGAGAGTTCAGCATGGCCACTAATAAAACACAAGCGCGGCTTTGTCAGGCCACGAGTGATTACTTGAACAAGTGCCAACGAAGAAACCAAACATTAGAGCTCAGCGCTTCAGACCCTCAAGACAAAGGGCCAATTGACTTTCCTCATTAGTTTTTGTGCCAAACATGTAAACACAGTTTCCTCTCTATCTTTGATGCTCAAAACATGCCAGCTTGTTAACATCTTGGGTGGTACTGTGGTTTATGAGGCTATAAAGACTATTATGTTGGGTTGGGTATTTTTTTTCTCTTCTGATTGGAAAAGATTGGCTTATCCTATTTAATTTTTTTTTAATGAAAGTAGAGTCTTTGGGGCATTTTTCACTTATCACTAGTCCCGTTGATTCAAATGTAATAACCCAGTAATGAAGAAAGAAAGAAGAAAGAAAAAGAAAGAAAGAAAGAAAGAAAGAAAGAAAGAAAGAAAGAAAGAAAGAAAGAAAGAAAGAAAGAAAGAAAGAGAGAGAGAAAAAGAAGGAAAGAGAGAGAGAGAAAGAAGGAAAGAGAGAGAGAGAGAGACATGATCCTTGCTAATTCCTGCCAAATGTGTAGGGTAAAAAGTCTGTTACGAATGTCTCAAAAGCAAAACCTGTAAATGGGTGATTGTGAGAACGAGAATAAGGAATCCTGAGGACTGATGGACGAGAGGTAATAATGGCTGCTGAACCAAGTCAGAGCTCCATCTTGGGGTGATTGATATCACACCTCCTCACCACTCTCTCTTTTAGAGTCTCATATTGGTGGCTCAAGCTCTCATTGTGTTATTTCAGCTGTAAATTTATTTCTTCTCCCTTCCTGTTCTCTAAATATGTTGATTATTCTTTTATATCTGTGCTTATCAATACTTCATACCTCTCTACCTCTTACTCCTGATTTCTCAGGCCAAAGATGTCTATGTATGTGTTGTCACTTATGTGGTTATCCAGAAAACACTTTTCCCAAATTTGTCTTCATAACCAGGCTAAGAGGAGCAAAAGAGCATTGGCTTAGTGTTAGTCATAATTGTGAATCCTGGCTCCATGAGTCAGTTGTATTAATTTCTTCGATGGGAAATCATTTTTCACCTATTAAATTGACGAACAGCAAAATGTGGTAACACAATATATTGTTGAGGTACTGTCAATTGTTACAGCCTCCGTGGATGGTTATTTAATCATATTTATCAATGTTAAAAATGCATATATCCTTTGTTTCAGCAATTCCATTTCTAGGAATTTATTATATAGATATACTCACACATATGTGTAAAAGTATACAGATAAGGCTGATAATGTATTGCATTTTGTTTATAACAGAAGGTTGAGGGGAAAAACTGTGAATGTCCCTTAGTAGGGGACTAGATAAATTATCTGAGTAGGGTTAGAAAAATTATGGTACACCCATACAATGGAAAGCATACAGATCTGTTAAAAATAATAACATCACTCATCATCAGGGAAATGCAAATAAAAACCACAATAAGCTATTACCTCATGCCTGATAGAATGGCTAAAATCAAGAAGACAAGAAACAACAAGTGTTGGTGAGGAAATGGAGAAAAAGGAACCTGAGTGCACTGGTGGTGGGAATGTAAACAGATGCAGCCACAGTGGAAAGTAGTATGGAGATTTCTCAAAAAATTAAAAATAGAAATGCCATATGATTCAATAATTTCACTATTGGGTATTTACCCAGGGAAAATGAAAACATTAACTTGAAAAGATATATGCACCCCTATGTTTAATGTAACATTATTTATAATAGTCAAGATACTGAAACAACCTAAAGGTCCATCAGTAGATGAATGGATAAGGAAAATGTGGTATGTATACACAATGGAAAATTATACAGCCATAAAAAAGGATGAGATTGTGCCATTTGAAACAACATGGATAGATCTAGAGGGTATTATGGTAAGTGAAATAAGTCAAACAAAGACAAATCTCATATGATTCCACTCATAAATGGAATCTAAAAAAAAATGAATAAACAAATAAAAAGCAAAATCAGGGGCGCCTGGCTGGCATAGTCAATTAAGCATTGGACTCTTGGTTTCTGCTCAGGTGGTGATCTCAGGGTTGTGAGATTGAGCTCCACATCAGGCTCTGCGCTCTCCCTTCCTCTCTGCCCCTCCCCACTGCACACTCTTCCTTTCAAATAAAAAAGTAAATCTTAAAAAAGAAAAAAGACAGAATCAGAGCTATAAATACAGAGAACAAACTGATTGTTACCAGAGGGGAAGGGTGGAAGGTTGGGCAAAACAGGTGAAGGAGAGTGGGAGATATAGGACTGTTGTAACATTGTGTGTTTACTATACTCAAATTTAAAAAAATAATAATAATGGTGCTACTCTGCATGTATTAAAACAGAATTATCCCAATTTATATTTTTAAGTGAAAAATCAAGGTGTAAAACAATGTATATAATAAGCTACCATTTGTGAAAAAGAAATGTATATACATATATACACATGTTTGCATATATGTGAACTTGTATAATTGGTAAGAGAAGTTGCCCTAGAAAAGGGGAAACTGATCTCAGGATTAGAGATTTACATTTTACTATATAACTTTTTGTACCTTTTGAATTTCTTGTAATATTAATATATTCCTTGGTCTAATGAATTAAAATACACAGTTTTTTTAAAGTACATGGTTTTAAAACATATCTTAGAGGTAACACATAAATTCACTATTAGCTACTAACAGCATTATTAAATAGCTTAATTTTATTGAATGGTTTAGTGGTTAATAATTAAACCATTATTAAATAACTCACATTATTAAAACCTTAATGTAAGTTATTTTATCCATTAATAAAAACTGGCTAGTGTAGACCTCTCTGGAAATGGGACTAAACTTTGATATATTTTGTCATGGAAGAAGGGTCACATGTAAAAAGTGATCACAAGTCTTGATAGCACTGCAAAATGAGCACCTGGAGGCAATATGAGGACTCTGGGCCCCCGGATGAATTAGGTACTGGGTGAATGGGAAGGGATGGAGGGAGAATCACTGAGAGCAGAAGTAAGACCCCCGAAGTAAAAATAAACTCAAAGACACAACCGAATATGGAGCCAGCCTTGGCCAGAAAGTGTTAATAAATGTCTAAACGCTCTATGAGGTGAAGGGGTTTTAGGAGCATCCCTAATCTTTGCAGCACGTTTAGCACTAAGGAAGGTGCATTAGGTCTTTTGGGCCACTAGGGTACCATTTAGAGTAGTGTACTCTCATTGCAGTCAATGGCCTAGAAACAAATGATTTCAAAGTAATGATACCCCAGTGGCCTGGAAGAGTTAATGTGCCTCCTAAGTGACTAATTTACCATTAGGGAGTTATTTAGCCTCTGGGGAAGATAGAATTTGTTCTCACAAAGGCAGAGTAGTTTACTGGATAACATTGAGAAGTAGAACACAATAGAGGCATGTTCTATTTTGACGCCTTTGTAGATTTGTTCTGCTACCTTGGCCAGACACTTAATATCTCTTTGTTTGAGCACATCTGTGAAACAGGGTCATGGCTCTTTATTCTACCCAAATCTCAGGCATGATACATGGATTGCTAAATATGCACCTCCAAAGGACTTGAAGGAGATTGGCAGCCTGTTAGAGAGCCCAGAGTCATGTCCTGGGAATCAGATGACCAGATTTCAGTCCTCAGAATGATACTAAGTAGGTTGTTGACCTTGGATATGTTTCTTAATGTCTCTAGGCCCAAGTAGTCCTTACTTGTAAAATAAGATTGGGACTTGATCACCTCTAATACCTGTTCCAACTCTAATATTCATGAATTATAGCCAAACACCTAAGAAATAGTCAAATGGGAGAGTTTACAAATGTACAATAAAATTTTACCACTTTCACTTTCTCCCAAGTTCTTCTGTCATCAGTTGAGCAATAACATGTACCAAGAATGTAAATTTTAGAGACTACAGCTAGGCAAAGGAGATAAATATGAATGAGAAAAAGATGGTTCCTATCAGTGATATAGTTTCCTTACTCTGTTTTGGAAGATGGGGCATGTACTCATGAAAAGGCAAAAGAAAACTTTTAAGGAAACATATCCAACAAGACAAATAATACAAATAATCCATAGCCACATTAAAAAAAATCAGGTGTGGTTAAGCCAAGAAGGCTTCCTGAAAGATGCAAAGAAAAGATATTTGGGTTAGCAGAGTAAAGGAAAGAAGATATTACAGTGGGGGAATAATTGATATGCAAAGGCAAGAATTTGAGAAGAATGAGTAATATAAGCAGAATGGTAAGCAAATTGCTAATATAGTAAAGATTTTGCATAAAAGATTAATGAAATATTGGAATGAGGAAGTTAAGGATATTATAGAAGGAAAAGTTTATTGATAAAAAAGCTTAACAGTGATTACAAAGAGGAGTTTTTATATGAAAATATAGAAAGTTATGGGACACCTGGGTGACTCAGTCAGGTAAGCGTCTGCCTTCGGCTCAGGTCATATCCCAGGGTCCTGGGATCGAGTCCCTCATCAGGCTCCTTGCTTAGCGGAGAGCCTGCTTCTCTCCTGCCTTGCTGCTCCCCCTGCTTGTGCTCTCTCCCTCTCTCTCTGTCTCTCTGACAGATAAATAAATAAAATCTTAAAAAAAAAAGAAAATATAAAAAGCTTAAGGTTCATAAATGTTTTGGGACAGAATCATGCCATGACAAAAGCTCTGTGTAAAAGAAAATTATTCATCAAAAGAAAGTCATCAAGGCTGAAAGCAAATTTGGGAAGACCACCAGACAAATACAGAATGATTATCATGATTAATAATATTTCAGTATGTTACATTATGTTTTCTTCTGCCAGTCTAGAATATTAACAAACAAAAATCTGAAAAGGCTATTAGATGAAATAAGAACAATATGAATTTAAAGGAGAAGAAGCATGGTTCCAAATTTTCCACAACCTGATAAATTTTAGAATCTCATCAGTGACTAAATAAGTTGAAATCGGCATTAAAATATTTAAAAATAGAGTTTAAAGGAATTAGGTCACCATTTCTCTTCTAATTAAGGGTTAAATTGAGTTGCAAGAAAAATAATAACATTTTATTGTATGTATTACGTTCTATACATTGGAATGAACATCCTTAACAAGATTATTTTCTGATAAGTGATTGTCTGAAATATTTATTTCAGCTTTCCAGTGAGCCTATTGTAGATGCAAGGAACCACAGGTAAAAGTCCTGAAAATATATCTAAATAACAAACTTCTCTATTCAATGTCTTGTCAGCACACACTTTGCAGAACACCAGCACAGACGGTCAGGCTCCAATGCTGTGGTTTATAATAGTCCTCTAGCTTCAGAATAATTTTTCATATAAATTTCCATGTGGGGACTTAAATATTCCAAGTCAACACTGTTCTGAAGTTGAATGAATTAACTGGGTACATAGTGAGCACAAGTTAGTGTGCAAATGGCCTGTACAGAGCCAAAATATAATGCTATAATCCATGTAAAGCATATGAATTTTACTTATATTGTCCTTCAGGCCTCACTCAGATTCTGCTTTTTCTGATTTCATGATTATAATCATAATCACTGTGGTCGTATACGCTTATTTCTATCACTCCACAGAATGTGAGCCCCAGGAAAAAGGGGCTGCTATTGGAAGGCACATTGCCAGCAGAGGTCTGTGAAGGCTGTGGCCCAGGATAGAGGAGGAGAGAGTAAAACTATAGAGCTACAGATTCAAGAACCCGAATAGACGTAAGCAAGGGCCCTTAAGTGAAGGAGCAAATTTCTCTGTAGAACTCACTACCTCTTCAGGGTATGATAACATGGGCTGTCATAGCTCTGTACAATAATTGATAGAAAGAATGATGAGGCTGAGTTACAAAGAATAAAATAAATTATGTTAAGTACATGTTAATGTTGACTAACATAAAGAGCTGAAACCAAAAGAATGTTGTGTTTATAGGGATTAAGATTCAGCTATCCAGAAAAATTTCCTATTTTGAAAAGCTTAGTTCCTTGGGATTTTAGGTTGCCAAGGCTTAAATATAATATTTTTTTCCCTAGTCTGTAAAAGCATTGTTTGTGATATAGGAGCAAAATCTCTGTGGCTTGAGTTTGGATTTGAGTTTTACTATGTAACGCATGACAAGTCTCTGTATTTAGTTTTAGATCTTCTCAGATGTAAAATGGTGGTAGCAACACCTACCTCAAAGGATGATATAACAGTTAACTAATGAAAATTTAAAAAATTTTAAATCACACTTAGAAACTGTTTATTATGTGCCCATCTCTATGTTAAGGCTTTTTATATATTAACTCCATTCCCCAAACCATAGGTCTGTTAATATCATCCCCAGATTACAGTTGATAAAATTAAGGGATAGAGACATCATGTAACTTGTCCAAAGTCACACAATTACCTGGCAGAGCCAGGATTCAAATTCTCATATTTAGGTTCTTATGTTTACTCTTTTAATCACTAATCTAATATGAAATAAGGACTACATATACAAATCATAGTGCCTAACAGAAATTTGGCTCCAACTAGCTTCTTCTGATTTTCCATTTCCCTTCTATAAAAAGTTAATACTAAGAGATCAATAATTTTATTTTTCTAATAAGTGTTCTTTTATTGTTGCTGTGGCTGTTTCTTCTGCTATATCTCACCAAGCTATGATATGACTCTCCAAGTGCTAGGCGCCATAGAGTAGAGATGCCTCATATATGTCCTGGTCTTTGAATTGCGTGTGACCTGCAGGTAAGATTGCACAATTGAGAACTCTCAAGCTTCCCAGTGGACACTGCTTTCACAGAAAGGAAAGAAATTCTGTCCGTGGATTTTTGTGGTTTTGTCTAATATAGGGGATACATAGTCAATAGAAGCATGAAGCTCTGCGTCTCATTTTGACTATGATTTTCAAATGTGTACTTGATTTATTGCCTACCAGTTGAATTTCACAGAAGCTGTGAGAATACACTATTATAGAATAAGAGACTGCTTTGAAGAAAATTTTAAGGAAAAACTAATGGGAAATATTGGGGGAAGGGAAGCTTTAAAAAGGTTGATTAAATTTGGATAGTTCTTGGAATGTTTGGGGACGGCATAGAGAACAGAGAAATGAGATAGCAATAACCTGACTTTGGAGGTTGGTATAATTGAGTTAGTATAGTTTTTCCCAAACTCTTGACCATTTTTCAATCAGTCTTCATGAGGAAGCTCTTCTTAGGATTATATATTCAACTGATTTTGAAAGAAATTATATGCATAAAACCAGATATACCATTGAGAATCATGTAACCATCTGTCTCCTAAAATAAATATATATAGTTATATATAAATACATGTAGTTATAAAAGAAATTTGAACATTTGACAGAACGTTTGGAAAAGAAAGGAGAGGAGAAGAGAGGTGGAGAAAGAGAGAGAAACAGAGAGTAAGAATCACTTCAAATGTTAATATCCTAATGAAAAAACTTTAGTAATTTGTGTATATTTTCTTCCAGTTTTTACTCTAAGTACATATATTTCGCCAAGTTGCATGCATAATATAAATACAATTTTGTATCTTGCTTTATTAATAGTTTTCAAACATTATAATATAATCTCATGCCTTAAAAATCTATAATAATTTTATAAATTTTATTTATAATTTTATTCACTTATTCCTTTTTTTAAAAAAGATTTTATTTATTTATTTATTTATGAGAGAGAGAGAGTGCGAACCTGGGGAAGAACAGAGGGAGAGGGAGAGAGAGAATCTCAAGCAGACTCTGCACTGAGCGCAGAGCCAGTCGAGGGGCTTGATCTCATGACCTTGAGATCATGGTCTGAAATCAAGAATTGTTCACTTAACCGACTGAGCCACCCAGGCGTTCCTCATTTATTCCTTTCAAAGACTGAATAACAAATACTTGCCAGGTACTACGTTATACTCTAAGAATGCAAATATTAGTAAAATTAGTTCTTGATCTCAAATAGCTTATAGCTTTCTTTTGGAGGAAAATGAGCATATAATCAAGGAAGTACAATAGAATTTCATAGGTACAATGGTAGACTTATGTAAAAAGTAATCTGAGGGGTGCCTGGGTGGTTCAGTTGATTAAGCGTCTGGCTTGGGTTGTGGGATCCAGCCCCTCGTTGGGCTCCTCATTCAATGGGGAGTCTGCTTGAAAGATTCTCTCCCTCTGCCCCTCCCCTAACTCTCTCTCTCTCTCTCTCTGCCTCTCCCTGTCTAAAAATAAATAAATCTTAGAAAAAAAAAGAAAAATGGTCAAACCCTTTTTGGAGAAATGGTCATAAAATGCTTTATTTTAAAAAGTTAATTTTAAAGCTCGTTAACATTACAAGCTCGTTAGGCTGAAATGCTGGGGAGAAGAAGAGAATTTGAACTTTCAGGCAAAAAGAAAACGTGAACAAGCAGACTTAATACATGGCATGTGCAAGGTACTACAGTCATTCCCAGTGAAGTTTCTGGTGTGAGAGGGCTTACAAAAAAGAGGTGAGGCATAATGTAGGCAGGGCATGACGAGAAGGTCTTGTGAAGTCACCAAAAGGTTCAAAGGTGGCACAATCACCTTTAAAAGTGAGTAACACCACTTTGGTGCAAATGTAGCAGGTAGTCAAAGAGAAGCCCAGGGAGAGGAGAACTGGTAGTGGACTATGGTTAAACTGGGCTGCAGATGATGAGGGTGTAAACTACAGAGGCAGCTGGATGTGCTCACATGGAAGAAGCTAGAGAACTATATGGGGAGGAAGAAAGTGGGTCTGATATTACTGTGTGTGTGATGAGTATTGGATGTTGGATTGGAGCTCAGGAGAAACCTGGGCTAGAGATAAAGACAGAAGAGTCATCAGAGTGTATTAGAAGTGTTAAAATTGGACTCTTCCTGATTAGAGTTTGGAGTGAGGGACAGAGGTGAGAAGAATAGGTGCTCAAGGGCTCACAGATTCCAATAGCAAACACGGCTCCAAACTGGCTGGTCCAAGTTCATTCTTCAATCACTTCCAGACTATATGATAGAAGACTAAGTATCTATTCTCTGAAGATTAGACAATGCAGGATTTCACTGAGGGAAACCCCAAACCAAACAAGAAGAACTTGGAGGGTCTGGCATAAGTGTTTTTAATAGTGGCTGGTACCTGACCCTCCCTAGAAAATTGTCCAGCAGGGATCCTCTAGCTGGCAGGATCATTGGTTATTTTAAAAGGAACCCCCCCCCATGCTAGAACATGGATGAACTCTGAGGACATTATGCTAAGTGAAATAAGCTAATCACAAGAGGACAAATACTGCATGATTCCATTTATATGAAATACCCATAGTACTAAAATTTATAGAGACAGAAAGTAGAATGGTGGCTGCCAAGGACTGCAGAAAAAGGCATGTGGAATACTGTTTAATGTGTATAGAGTTTCAGTTTTGCAAAATGAAAAGAATTCTGTAGATGGATGGTGGTAATGGTTGCATAACAAAGTGGATGTTTTTAATGTCATGGAACCGCACACTTAAAAATAGTTAAAATGGTAAAATTTATGTTACCTGAATTTTTTCCACATTTAAGAATTAATGAATTAGCTCTTAAAAAGGAGCCCCTCCCGATAAAAACAGGTAATGGCACAATAAAGGTTTGAACTTCCCAGAGGCAGAAGCTAGGAATAAGTGAAGAGGCCTTGGAAGCCCGTTCACATAGCCTCATCATAATAGATGATTGTTAATTTTTCAGGAATTTTGTGAACTAATTGTTATACAGGGCTATTATTAAAAATGATATAAGCTTAAATAAATTAATTGGTTTGAATTAAATTAATTTTATTAAAAGAATGTTAATGCATATTCAAAACTCATTACTTCCTTTTCATTTCATTACATTTTTACTATTACCTATTCTCTTGTGTTTATGATGGAAATACTGTAAAATTCTGTGCTACCTGCATTTGGTGACATCAAGTTGATAGCTTAAAATCAGCCATGACGGGAGTATACACATCCTGGAAATCAGAATTTTTCTCCCTGGAGAGCCAGTTGTTAAACTTTTCACCAACATACCCCTGGGCATAGTGCATCTCAGAGAACTGTAGATTTCTAGCAATTAGAAGTGGTGACTCCAAGAGAGTTAGCATTCGAACGTCAGCCCCACCCAGAGGGCACCATCAAATCTGCTCTTTCCAAGGAAGATCTTTTCTGTCCTTTACCTCTGGGCCCATCCTTAGCTCTATCCCTCCTCAGTGGTTAGGATATTTTAACATAATTTATCTATTTCCCTATACTGTAAATATAGAATGCTTTCAATGATTAGCTATTTTAAATAAGGATGCAATGTATATTTTCATGAACATAGTTTTTTCTCTAGTTTGGATTTTTTTAAGGAAAATTTTTAGGAATTGCCTTAGAGATTATAGATGTTTAAAAATTAACATTATTTTTGTAATAACAAATTATACATGTTTCTAAATATGTTATACAAAATTGGGTTATATTATATATTGATCTTTTATCTTTTTAGTTTAATGAAATTTGTGTTGTATTTTCTGACATCATTTCATATTTTAGGGAATATTAATACATGGTAGGGAAAGTCACTCCTCAAAATACCTTGTTTTCTTTTATCTTTCCTGAGATTTGTAAGCTATATATTTCACTTAAAAGTCTCTGAGTGGTTAACTTAAATAAAAATCATTTTTATCATCAAAATAAAACATGTGCACCATGAAAACATTTATAATACACATGGTATAAGTAAAAGGAAAAGCTTCAATGCCTATACCTCCAATGTCCCCTTCCAAAACCATCAATCACAATCATTTTTGTGTTTTTAGTTTCTCTGGTGGCCACCACCATAATTATAAATAATATTGTTCTAACTCTGTGTCTTACCTTTTCAACCTCAAAGCATTTATGCTTTTTCAATGCACTGAAACTATCCCCACAACTGTTAGTTACATAATGATTTTTGCTGTTTCTAAATGACTTCATTCATGGTGTTAAATGATGTTTAAAAGTTTTCTATCTTATTTTATAAACCAAAATAATTACATAAATATTATATTTTCACAGAACAAGGCACCTGCTGGGCCTCTATAGAAGTAATGTGATTCCATGTTTTTATACCTTTGTTGCTTGAAAAGGAATGTGTTCCAAGCATCACATTCAAGTGGAATCTTTTTATTTCTGACCACCAATTGCTCATTATTCTTCATATTTGGATTATGACTTTACTGAACAACTTTTCTTCCTGGCATTTCTAATTTCCTTTATTTTTTTTAATTGACAGAAGAAATATACGCTTTCTTCACCATCTTATAGAGATCTTCCAGCTTTTTTTTTCCATACACCATTTTGAATAAAATCTATTTTCTTCTCAAAAGAATATCCTTGTAAAGCCTTTGACATTTCCCTCTATTTGGATAGACTGCTTTTCAGTTCTGTTGTACAGCTGATATTCTGGGAATTGTTTTCATCATAGAATAGTTGCATTATTTTTTCCTTTGAGCTCCGTCTAATAGCTATTTAGTAAACACATAGCAATCTACATAATTATAAACTATAATTTCTTTCTGGAGCTCCTCTTTCTTGTTACACATTGGCACTCTGGATCGATACATATTCTGAAATACACATTCTTAAATTTCTATCCTATTTTCCATTTCCTTGTCTTTTTGTTCCACTGCAAAATCACAAAATTAGATGATAATGCTGGATCTGGCATACAGATGTTTTTGGGTTGTATGGATTTTTAAAAATTTGTTTAATTACACACCTTTAAAACAGGAGACTGCACATCAAAACCTGCAATTCTGGCTTCCTTTGAACAGTAACAGGCTTGATAGTCCACACACAAGATTTGGACACTAATAGTTAAGCTGGAGGCTATAGTGGCTGCCACGGATTTCCTCTTCATGAGTATAGGTGAATTGGGCTTTTCTGAGAAGAGCAGAGCTGAATCTGAGGTCTATGTATATGCCTGGGGTCTGTGCACCTGCAGGTTTCATGTGTGGTGTGCAGGCAGGGGCACGCTGTGCTTGGACAGTGTCAAAAGCAGGCATTTATTTCAGGATTATCAAAACGCACATCCAGCTTACCTTTCCCCAGGCAGGTTTTTCCACTTCTTTTACCACATGGATCTCAAGGGCAAACCCTGCCCCAGCCAGTCTGAACTTCAGAAGACAGGAAGAGACATGTGCCTAGTTATTTGGCATTGGTTTCTCCTGTCACCTGGGTCCCCTCCTCAAGTCCTGTTAGCCCAGAGAGGCTTTTGAGATGATGTGACTGCTCCCTTGTTTTGATGGATTTTTTTTTTAAAGACCTGTTAATTTTGTTTGTTTGTTTGCTGTTTGATGCTTTTTCTTTCTTAAGTGGGAAGGAATGAATCCCAACAGTGTTTATCCCAGGCCCATTTTGTATCTGGGTGCTCATTAAATCTCCTTGTCATAATGTTAGCCGGAGGGCAGTTTGATATACTCTGCTCCTAGACCAATTTCCAGCATCAGCACGCATTTGTCCTGTGGATGCTATAGCACTGAGGTATAATTTTCTCCTATCCCCATTACCTGGATATCTTACTCTGATGCAATGGAGTTTATGAGAAACTACAGTCCTGGGGATGCCCTAGTACCTGGGCTCCCTCCTATTGCCATTAGGTTTCTAGTGACTTATTCACTTGGGATGAGGCCTCTAAACATGGAACCCTTGTTCTGACCACTGCTCTCAACCCTATCATTTTGTAGGAATTATCATCTCCCAATAGATGTGGGAAGAAAATTTCCAAAAGGGAAAGGTAACAATACGCAGATCTCAAATAGTAGTAGAGGGCAGCCAGGTTTTATTACTACGAACAACGAGTGTCTGGGGTAGAGGTTGGGTTGGGGCATCTCAGAAAAGGAAAGATACTAGATTTCATCATCTGCCTTTAAACTGTATTTCTTTTGAGGTGGAATATTATAAATGAGTCCATTGAGTTTTATTCTAAAATTATGTGGATATATAATTCATAAGAATCTTTCCTGGTCGTGTCTACCAGTTGACTGGCAGTAGTTTTTGCTTTCTGTTTCCTGTTTTTTGTTTTTATGGTTCTCCCCTGTATATTTTTTAGTTATGAGATGAGAGACTGAGCTAAGTGCTGTTTTTTAACACATATCAGTTGAAATCTATTGTGGACACAGTTATGAATTTTGAACAAAATCAAGTAGTTTCCTATGGCAATGTTAGATTTCACGATGCCCACAAAGAAGAAATGATTATTTTTACTTCTGTTGATTTAATGGATGAAGGGTATTTTATTCTTTAAAAAACATCCGGTAAGTAAGCTTCTTACAAAATAAAGATACTAAATTTCCCCCATCTTTTCTGCTGTATAAATATATATTTTTAGTGGGTTTCCTTGGCTTTGTTACATCAGAAGTCATTAAGATGTAAAATATTTCTGTACAGTGTAGTAGTTAAGTGCACAGGTTTGGAACCAGCAGGGGTAAATATGGGCTCTGATATCAACTAGGTAACCTTGGACCTATTACTTAATCTTTCATAGCATTTGTTATCTCATCTGTAAAATGGGCTTAATAATACTAATTTTGTCACAGGAGATGTGGATATCAAATGAGGTAACAGAGAAGTTCTTAGGACCAAAATAAATGCCAATACATGCCAAGTTTTGACATTATTATTATTTTTTTACTTTCTAATTTCTTCAGTATATTTTAGTTTGGAATAAACTTTTCAGCAGTTTCATAAATATTTCACTGCTTCCTTCAGCCTTTTCGATAATACGATTTTTTTCCTACTTAATTATTTAATATATGTAGGGTTTATTTTAGGATGAGGTTAGAAACTTTAATACATCCCCTCCTCAATCTTCTAAGTATGTAGCTTTTAAATACTTTATAGAATATTATTCTTCATTTTGATGTATTATGTTAATTTCATTAAGTATTAAATTCTTACAAAAATAGTATCATCTGTGTGGTCTAATTATTCTGAACTGTTGAAATGTCTATTCTTACCTCAGGGTCAAAATTTTCAATTATGGTAGCTTTATAATATGTTTGATTACTTAATAAGACAAATTCCATTCAATGTCACTTATAAAGTCCTAAATTCTGTGTCCAACCTAGGGTGTCCTATTTTTAGTTGCATAGCATGGAATAAGCAACAATTAATCCAAGAAGCCTCATCTTGGGTAGACACTTTAAAAAAGAGAGAGAGAGAGAGAGAAAGACAAAACAAGATAAGCTATTCAAGTTTGGCATAAACCCATGGGGTTAGGTGGAGAAAAGCAGTTAAATCAATAAGAAAGAGAGAGGAGTCAAGGCTAAAAATCAGAGGTATATCCAGGATATATTATGAGCATCAAAAAGAGTAGCTTAACACACTTTTCATAGCCTAATATTAGAGAGTAAAGAGTGGTTAAAAGTGCCAATAAAACTGGACATTGCCCTTCTCCCATGCTGCTTCTTTTTAGGAAGTTCAGTTTTACTTGTACCTGTTCATTATTCCAAGTGAACATTAGAATCTCAGATTTTCCATTTGTTGGCTGAATGGCATTCCCAGTCACCTACCTCCCTAACTGTATTTTCGTCTACAAGGTAGAGACAATGAAATCCACCTATAGGGATGCTTCAATGTTAACAACATACAGCCTGGGCAGTGGACATTAAAAAGCACAACAAAATAACAACTTCAACACAATAGTTCATCTTTTTGCTTTTATCACTTTTATTTTTGTATCCAGATAAATGGACCTGAATCTCAAACCAAATGACATAAATAACCTGATTGATGAAAAAGAGGGAAATGGGAATTTTTTTTTTTCTTCCTCAATCTGCTCTTTGGGATTGCAAATTCTTTGCTCTCTCCAATGCGCAGCTCTTACTGCCAGTTCATATTTCAGATAAAAGTGGCCAAATCCAGACCTACTCTGCAGCCCGTCATTGATGGTTGCTCATTGTTTGCTAGACCTGGGAAGAGCAATGGTTTCACATGCTTGGACTTCTCAATGAATAATTGGCTAAGGGCTTTCTGACTAAAAGTTTTTCAGGAATGTCAAACTATGAAAGTGAGCTTCTGAAATTGCCAGAGTTGTCAGAGTTGGGACCCCCTAAGTCCTAACCACTTTATCATCAGATCATCAGCCTCTGGGTCCCTTCTATTGGCTTCTTTCCATGGGTCAGAGGCAGGACCTACCCAGTACCAGTCAGCGTAGCAAGAAGAGGCACATGCTCAGAACCTAGTTTGTCCAGTATTCATAGTATTCCGTTTTTAACAACATCACTTTGGTTAAAAATAACCAAACAGTAATTTTAAATTTGCTTTCAGCCAAGCTATAAGAAGAAACATCTACCTGCATAATTTATAAGGGAATGGATAGATCAATTGGGCTGTGAACAGCTGCCGGATCTCACAATATTAGTGTGATGAGACACTGGTTTGTCCTGTTGTTTGTGGCGATGGCATTGCACTTACTGAATGTGGATGGCAAGATTTTATTGAAATTTACTGTATTTATTGGTTACAATGAATAATCACTAAACCCTCGAGTGGGTCCTGGCCAGTGTGGAGATTGAACTGCAAAGCACAAGTGCTTGGCTGTAGAGTTCATCATTGTAAATTCTGGGCTTGCTTCAGACCATGTTCTTGTCATTTAAAGTCTGATGGAAAAGACAAGCCAAAGATCCACTTTTCTCTGTTTAGAAAACAATGCCTCATAGCATATTTTATAAATAGATTAGAATGGTTACCAATATGCAACAAATGCTGTTCTTCGTGTGTTCATGATTTTTCTAATACAAGCTTAGAACAGTGCCAGATCAACACACCAAATGTTTTACCAACTGCTCAAAGGGAGTGATGCTGTCTCATTCTGGATCACTTAGTTTGGAACACTTATCTTAACTTTACCTTTTAAAGTAACATCTCGGGGTACTATGATTCTATTTTCTTATCCAAGAGTCAGTGAACATGATCTGGTAAGAACTTGTATAAATTAGAGAACAAAATGATACATTTTTATTGATGTGGACTATTCCTATAAGTGACAACTGTGTTGTCATTTTTACTCTGTGTCTAAGTATCTCCACGCATAATACGAAAACTATAATGCCATTCTCATTACCTTAATGAAGTATTTACCAGATTAGCCAGTTTATTACTAATAATGAATGAGAAATCACTTTATAGGAAAAATTGAAAGAAATGACTAACAGTGAAGAGACATGGAGAAACATACAATCAAAATAATCTAACAGTTTAGAAAAAACACTGAAAATCTATTGATTTGATTATTGATTGCATTGTTCATATTGTTGAAGTTTATCAGTATGATTATACACTGAGGACTGAATCATCAGATCATGTTGTGACACGCATGCATTTTTTTGACAGTTAAGTTTTGTATTAACAAACATTGGGGTTTTTTTGAAATTCACTTTTCTTTCTATGAAGGGTACGCTGTACACTGATATCCTTCTACAGCAAGGGTATTGAGCTTGAACAGAGAAAAGGTCCAAGTAAAATAATAGTATATAGAAAATTTTATGAGATTATGTGTTCTTTAAACATCTGTGTAAACTATCGTCATGGTTGTTGGATATTGTTTTGCTACCTCTTCATATAGAAACTATTTTTTCCAAATTTAAACACTGTAATGTTAATTGAGTACCTACTATGTGGTACTCAGCATGATAAATGCTTTCACTTACTCCATTTGATTTGAATGAACAATAGGACATGTTTACAAGTGAAAAGACATGGACAAATGTGTCTAATTGTGCCTTTTCAAAGATGTGATGGGGCAGTAATATATTTGAGTTCTGAACTAATCAATCACCTTAGAACACAAGGAGAATTTTGATGAGTCTCTTGCTTAGAAGCCTCTTTCAAAATTTGCAAGCTTTACTATATATTGGAATTCCAAATATCATGCTGTTCTTCCTACCTTTGTTCTTCTGCACTGATAGTTTTTAAAATGAAAGCCCTAATCTGTATTATATAGGATCATTAATTTCTGCATTTTACACTTGAGCAACAGCACTCTGATTATCTGCTGCAATGAAAAGTAAGCAGCCCTGCTTTTGCAGACTTAATTACCTACTGCAGGGCCTTTCTTTTACCCGTTACCACAAACAGTCTGGAAATGGGGTCAAAAGCATGATTAGAAACCAAATTAGCCACTGAATCCAGAAAACAAACAGGGAAACAGATCCAATAAGCCACTCTGATACAGAAATCAGTTTCCTATCACACCTGGGTTTATCCAGAGAGTCTCTTAATTTCATGTTCTTTACAAGAACAAAGCCACATAACAAAGGCTGTCCAATGACTTTTATGTTTGAGAAAATAAAATGAACTTAATAATAAGCAAGGGATCAGTATTATGGGGGAATGGAGTCATTCCAGGTAATTTGATTTATAGGTTATATAAATGCCTCAAAAATGCCCACATAGTTTATAAAAATTGATCCTTAGATTTTACCTTAAAAAAGTCATAAAATAGGCAATTTGTTGGTTGATAAACTAGTTGTATAGTAGCTTAAAAATAATTAACATTGGTCCTGATTTTTTTTTGTATATCTAGCCTTTATTTGAAAATGTCATTATATACATTTATATGGGTGTTTTCTAAAGCCTTGTCAATTAATATGGCAAATCCTATCCATTTAGTGTTTTCCTTTAATCACACCCAGGTTCTAAGCACAACACTAAAGTGCCAAGAGAATTTGAAGGTATTTCCTAGCTACATGGAAAAGAAAGATGTTTCATAGATTAAGGTCTTCCTTTTCAGAGAATTTAATGGACAGTAATAGAATTTTATAGCATAAATGAAATGCTGATCAATTTATATTAACAGAGATAATAGTGTTTACTTTATATTGATAGGTACAGTAACATGATGATCTAATTTAAAAGATTGTGGAGCAAGAGGACTATTGTTTGAAAATATGCATAAAAAGCAGCAGGAAACAAAATGATAAACTATTTAAGGAACATACAGGGAAATGAGTCACTAAAAGACATAGTTAATATTAAGAGATCATTCAGTTCCATTTGGAATTTGCTTACTTGAATATACTGTAAACAATTAAATGCAACTAGCCACGGTAGCTAAAGCTTAAAATGTCAAGGCTAATCTTGTTTTATTTATAGGATGGATGTTCAGAAAAGCAATAGTTTAACAAGATTGACTTATCAGTAAAAAGTCTTGACTAAAAATTGGTCATATTTGGAAGTCATTGTTTATATATTTCAGGTGGCTACCTACCTGGTAACACACAAATAAGAGTTCACATAGTCACTTACAACTTTATAACAGTTATATATAAATCCCAATGTCCCTTGCAATAATGAAGAAAATACATAGTTTTCCTTAGGATAGCTATTCCTTCTCTGAATCTATGCCCATTTCACTTGTATTTTTGTGTAATGTCTTTAACTCAGTCACAGCCAGAGATGAAAAAACTTACACTTCATATTGAAGATATCACATTTCCTTCACCAAAGTAAAGGAAAAGTTTGAATAGTTGTATCGTGAATATATGAGAAATATACTGAATAGAAGCAATGAACTAGGTCACAAATCTTTTCCTTTAATCAAGTTCTTTTATTCACTTTTTCTAGGGAGTGTGTATAGGGTTAGGGAAAGGTTCTTTCAGTCTGCATTGTCTAATAATTTGATGGATGCTTCCATTTTGTGACAGCAGCCTTGACTAAAGTGAAGACTGAAAGCTCACTGAATTAGTTTTGAAACAACCTTAGAGATGGTCTACTATTTCCTGACTTTTCAGAAGATATCAGTAAAATATAATGTCCAGGCATTATTGAACTCGGGACATTTTTCAAGGAGAAAATGATCTCATTGTTACTAACTCATTTTTCTAGAGCTATTTTCTCTCATCAGGGAACCATTGTCCGGTGAATATAATTTTGGAGCAAAAGAGCCTTACAGCCTATCCATGTTGAAAACACCTCTACTACCTGCCTATTCTTATTTTGAGTAGTTCTGTCACAAAAATTCAACCAATTGATCAATATTTATTGTCTGCAGAGGCAATTTGTGCTTGAATGATACAAAAGAACTAAAAGACCTCAAAAAGCTTACAGTCCAGTTGAAAAGATGTAAAAATAACAACATTCATAACATAAAACACATTCTATAGAAGTGAGCTATGGCACCTCAGAGAGTATAAGCTTTGGAGGTAAGCAGATGTGAACTAGATTCACTCTTGCTTCAGATGAGACCTGAGATCTTACACAAATGAGAGGTTTTTGAGACTCAGTCTTTTCACCTATGAAATGAGAATAGAATTATCCAATTATCCAATTCAAAGAGATTTTGTGAATATTAGAAATACTACATTTTTAGCACCTGGCATATAATATGTGCCAAGTACATAGTTGTTAATTATGACTTGATTGATTACTCCCAGGAATTCTGTGTATAAACACATTATATACACATGCATGTGTCCTAGCAGCTATGTATAAGGTGGTGAGGGAGGAAAGAGACTGAGGCAAAAAACACACAGAAACTGCAGAAACCTAAACAAATGGTGATAAAGAAGTGAACTGGAAATTCACAGAATTGAAAAACAGGCTGATTTGGAAACAGAATTGAAAAGCAGGATTTAGTAGACAATATAAAGAAAGAAACAGAGAAATACAGTATATATAGTAAATATAGTAGACAATATAAAGAAAGAAACCTTCGTGGTAATTTAGATACAGGTATACTATGTGTATGTGTGTGTATATATATATATAGGTGTGTGTATACATATATATATTATATATACTATATATATAGTATACAGGTATATATATATAGTATATAGTATATATAGTATGCAGGCATATATATATATATATATATATATAGTCTGTGTGTGTGTGTGTGTGTGTATATATATATATATACTATACAGGTATACTATATATATAGAAAATATAGTAGACAATATAAAGAAAGAAATGAATGATGGAACACTACATCAAAAACTAATGGTGTACTGTATGGTGACTAACATAACATAATAAAATTAAATTAAATTAAAAAAGAATAAGAAAGAAATCTTCATGATAATTTAGATACAGGTACAAGGAGCAAAATACGCAACAATGTAAAATTAAAATACAAAATAGGCAACAATGTAAAATTCGCAGTGCTTGTCCTTCAAGCCAAGATTACCAGGCATACAAAGAAGTAAGAAAACATAGTACATAATAAGGAAAATAATCAATTGAAACCTCCCCAGAACTGACATTTGTTATAATTAGAAAGATTTTAGATGTTATTCAGATTGAAAAATAAATTGCATTTCTAAATACAATGAGATTATTAGGGGAAAAATTAAGAGACAATATCACTTAAATATCAGTATTTTTTTATTTTTATTTTTTTAAGATTTTATTTATCTATTTGACAGAGAGAGAGACAACGAGAGAGGGAACGCAAGCAGGGGGAGTGTGAGAGGGAGAAGCAGGCTTCCTGCCGAGCAGGGAGCCCGATGTGGGACTCCATCTCAGGACTCTGGGATCATGACCTGAGCTGAAGGCAGATGCTTAACTGACTGAGCCACTCAGGTGCCCAAAATATCAGTATTTTAAATACATTGGAATAAGTCTAATCTATTGAAGGTAGCACTAAGATAGTACTGTCATGTAATGGAATAATCTGATTACACTGGGCCAATTAGATTTCCATATGGAATAAGAACTAATTCTGATCCTATCTTACACCACATACAAAAATTAATTGCAACTGAAATATAGATCTATACATGAAAGTCAAAATAATTAAGCTTCTTTTTTAAAATTTTTTATTGTTATGTTAATCACCATACATTACATCATTAGTTCTTCATGTAAAATAATTAAGCTTCTTAAATATAACATACCTCATAATCTAGAGTAGGAAAATATTCCTCAGAACACTTTTCTTTTATTTATAAAAGAAAAAAACTTGAAAAATCAGATTAAATTGAAATCAAGAACGTTTTTCAAAAGAGAATGAAAAAGCAAATCACAAAGTAAAAAATATTTTCCCACATATAACTCCTAAGAGATTCATAACCAAGATATATAAAGAATTTCTTTCAAGTTATTAATAAAATATCATGATATAGAATCATATGCAAAAAACTTAAACTCATATGTCACAAAAGAGGCTATCCAAATAATTAATTAATGCATAAAAAGTTTTGAACCACATTAGTCATCAGGGAAATAAAATTAATACTAAAATGAGATATCACTATATACCTATCAAAATAGCTCAAATTAGAAAGATGACACTAGAAAGAGTGTTTGAAGAAGTAGAGCAATAGCTGCTCTTGTACACTGGTAGAGGGAACTATGAACTGGTACAATAACTTTGGAAGACCTTTTGAAATTATCTGTTAAAGTTTAACATATGCATAACTTAGTACTCAGCAAGTATATATGCAACAGAAATGTGTGAAATTTTTATCAAGAGATATGCACAAGAATATTCATAGCAGTGTAATTGGTAATAGAAAACTGGAAAAACCAAATATCCCTCCAAAGTAGGATAGATAAATAAATTATAGTATATTTATATATGGAATATGACAAAGTAATGAAATAGATGAACTGTTGTCATATGGAACAACATGGATGAATCTCACAAACATAATATCAAGTAAAGGAAGCCAGGCAGAAAAAAAATATATATCATATCATATCATATCATATCATATCATATCAATTATATGATGTCCAAAACATATAGAAACAAACTATATTGTGTGTAAAGAAACTATTACTCAAGGCCAGGGAAAGCATCATCTGAACAGTACTCAAAACTCACAGAAGGCTGGTGTCCATTCACGCCAGTCAGACTGGAGAAACTCATAATTCATAGAGAATTTGGTAGAGTACTAGAAGGATTATGCCTAAGTGTTTGGGAATAATTACCTTGTACTGAATACTGCTCTGGATGTGCCTTCTCAATCAGAAAAGCAAAACTGAAAGGATAAAACTGTTTCCAAGTAACATAACTATATCCCAGAAAAAAAAAATCCTTAAGAAAATTTAAAAGATATACAAAAATCCCAACACTCAACAATGTAAAATTCACAATGTCTGGTATCCAATTAAAGATTATCAGGCATGTTAAAAGTAGGAAAACAGAACCAATAATAAGGAGAATGATCAATGAATCAAAACTGCCCCAGAACTGACACAGATGTTCAAATTACCAGACGATATATTAGAAGAGTTATTTTAACTGCACTCCATATGTTCAAAAAGTTATGTAGCAACATGAATCTATAAGAAATATTTTAAAGAAAGTGATCATGTCTAAGATGCAATCAACACTGGGAGGAATTAATTGCAGAGTAGACATTGCAGAAGGAATGATTAGTGAACTTGAAAACATAGCAGTAAGAAACTCTCCAAATGAAACACCAAATGATAAAATAATTTTTAAATAAGACACAGAACACCAGTAAGCTGTGGGATAACTTCAAAGAGACTAATAGATGTATGGGTGGGGTCACTGAAGAAGAGAAGAAATGAGGACAGAAAAAAAATATTTGAAGGGTAAATGGCTGAAAATCTTCCAAACTTGACCAAAACTATAAACCCACTATACATATATATAATCTCTCATCTGTGGGTTGTCTTTTTACTTGTTGGATAGTGTCCCTTGATGCACAAAATTTTTTAATTTTTATGGATTCCAATTTATCTACATTCTCCTTTTGTTGATTGGGCTTCAATCTAAAATTCTTTACTCAGTGAAAATAACTTAAAATTAAGATAAAATGAAAATGTTTTCAGATAAAATGTTGAAAGCATTTATCATCATTAGACCTGCCCTCCAAAAATTTAAAGGAAATCCTTCAGGCAGAAGAAAAATGACATCCAATGGAAATATAGTTCTGACAGAGGAAAAAAAAATGTCAGAAATGGTCCCTGCATATATAAATATAACAAGATTTTTTCCAATAATTTAAAGTTCTGTAAAATTAATTGACTGTAAATAATAGTGATAACAATGTATTGTGAGACTTAACATACGAATAAGTAACATGTATGAAAACAGTGGGATAAAGACCAGTAGGGGAAAAATAGAGGTATAATATATAAATAAGGTGGCATAATATCACTTGAAGTTAGACTCTGATAAATTAAAAATATGTACCATGATCCTAAAGTTAAGTAGTATAAAAAAAAAGATGTATAGTGATTGACAACCAAAGATAATAAAATTGAATCATAAGAAATAAACAATTGAAAAAAACAGAAGAAAAGAAATAAAAAAGATGGGACGAATAAAAAAATATGAAGTTGATATACTTGATCAAGCCATATGAGTAATCACTTTAAATGTAAATGGTCTAAACTCTCTAATTAAAGTCAGAGATTGTCAGCTTGGATTATCAGACTGACAAGTATGTGCTGCTACCTATAAGAAATAAATATTAAGTATAAAGACACATAGGTTAAAAGTACAAGGATAGAAAAGATATACAGTGTTAGTGTTATTCAAAAGAAAGGTTTAGTGGCTATTAGTATCTTAAAAAAGTAGACATCAGAGCAAAGAATACTGTTAGGGATAAAAAATGCCTTATGACGCTATTTTAAAAGAGGTCAAATCATCAAAAGTACATAAAAATCTAAATACTTATGTTACTAAGAATAGTTTTAAAATACATGAAACCAAAATTGACAGAATTGAGAGAAGAAATAGACAAATCCACAATTATTACCAAATATTTAAATACCCCTCTCCTAATAATTGAAAGCACAAGTAAATAGAAAATTCATAAGGATACAGAAGATTTTAATGACACTGTCAACCAATTTAACCTAATAGACATTTATATAACAATCCACACAGCAATAACAGAAAATACATTATTTTCAAGCACATATAGAGTACTCACCAAGAAGAAAAATTTCTGTACCATAAAATGTTTCTATTAATTTAAAAAGTTACAGTCACACAAAGTGTGTTCTCCACAGTGAAATTATACTAGAAATGAATGACAAAAGGAAATTTGAGAGGTTCATAAATTTATGGAAATTAAATAACATATTCCTAAATAACCTATAATATAAGAAAAAAAACAAAATGGTAATTAGAAACTTTTTTGAACTGAATGAAAAGGAAAACACACCATATCAGAATTTATGGGATTCCACTAAAGAAGTAATTAGAAAGAAATATATAGCAATACATGCCCATGTTATAAAACAAGAATAATCAAATCGATCACAGTACTGATCTTGAGAAACTGGAAAACAAAGAACACAAATCATCTTAACAGTGAAAAGGAAATATTAAGATCAGAGTGAAAATTAATGAATTAAAAAGCAGGAAAACAAGAGAAAATAAATGAAACCAAAATGGTTCTTTGAGAAGATCAATAAAATTGATCAATCTTTATAAGCCAAGTGGGGAGGAGAGGGAGAAGCAGGCTTCCTGCTGAACAGGAAGCCCAGGGCAGGGCTCCATGCAGGGCTTGATGCTGGGCTCGATACAAGGACCTTTAGATCATGACCTGAGCCCAAGACAGTTGCTTAACCAACTGAGCCACCCAAGCGCCCCTATGATTTCTTATTTAAATGTGATGAATAATTTACTAGTAAAGCTCTCAACCTCTAGTTTTCTTTGTGCCAAGGTTTTAAACAATAGATTTGATTTCTTTAATAGATATATCTATTATATCTGTCACTATCTCTGTCTTTCTCTCTCAAACAAATAAATAAAATCTTTATAAATAAATAAATAAATAAATAAATAAATAATAAGACATCCTATCAATTCTACCAGAATCTCTTCTAGAAAATTGAAGAGGAGGAAATACTTTACAACTCACTCTAAGAGGCCAACATTCTCCTGATTCTAAAACCAGAAAAGACATTACAAGAAAAGATAAATAAAGACCAATATTCCTCAGGTACATATATGAAAAAAATCGAATGAAATTTTAGTAAATCAAATACAATAATAGATCAAAAAGATTATACATCATGATAAACTAGCATTTATCCTTGGAATGCAAGCTTGGATTTACATTTGCAAATCAGTCAATGTAATCTACCATGTTAAAAATAAAAAAAGATAAAAATATAATCCAATATATGTAGAAAAATCATTTAAAAAAATCTAACATCTCTTTCTAATGAAAGTCCTTAGAAATAGAGGTAAATTTCTTAAACTGGTAAAACATCCTACAGCTAACCTTATACTTAATGGTGAATTACTGAATGATTTGCCCTTGCGATAAAGAACAAGATAAAGATGTCTAGTCTCACCACTTCTGTTCAACATTGTACAACTGTTCTAGCCAGTACAGTCAAGAAAAGAAAATAAATTCATCTCAACTGCAGCAATAGAAGTAAAACAGCCTTTACTGGCAGACATTACTGCCTATGTAAAAAATCCAACAATATTACCAAAACGTTACCAAATCAAATAAGTGAGTATAGCAGATTTGCAGGATATAAAATCAATATGTAAATATCAATTGTATTTTATGTACTAGTAATAAAAATAGAAATTAAATTTTAAAAATAACATTTCAAATAATTTGAAAAATATGATTGGAGATAAATCTAACAAAAGCTCTGCAAGATGAATACACTGGACATCATTGCTGAGAGGAGCTAAAGATATACCTGTGTGATCATTGATCATAAGACTCAGTATTGTTAAGATGTCATTTCTCCACAAATGGATCTTTAAACTCAACGCAGACCCAATCAAAATCCCTGCCGGTTCCTTGGTAGACAGAAAAATCTTATTTTAAAATTCATATGGAAATGCAAGGCATCTAAAATAGCCAAAACAACTTTCAAAAAGAAGAACAAGCTGGAGGGCTCACACTACCAGATTTTAAACTTATAAAGCCACAGTGTGGTATTGGCACAAAGACTGACAAATACATCAGTGAAACCAAACAGAGTCCAGGAATATATCCACCTATATATGTACAAATAAGTTTTAACAAAGTTGCAAAGCCAATTCAGTGGAGAATGGATCTTTTCAACAAATGTTGTTGGAATGATTGGAGGTTCATATGCAGAAGAATACAGACTTTATCCATACCTCACACTATATGCAACAATTAATACAAAATGAATCTAAATATAAAACCTAAACATATAAGAACATGGGCAAAAATAGGAGAAAATTTTTGTGATCTTGGGTTGGGCAAAGCTTTCTCAGATATGACGCCAAAATTACAATCCTGAATATAAGAAATTGACAAATTGAACTTGACCAAAATTAAAAACTTATGTTCTTTGAAGGACAGTTATAGAGATAATATACAAGTGGCTGACTGGGATAATATATGTAGACATATCTGATAAAGAATTATGTCAGGAATTTATTAAAAAAACCTCTCAAAACTCAAGAAAAAAATTAAAAATAAGCAAAAACATTACCAAAAGAAAATACATGGCAAAGAATACATGGACAATGCTCAACATAATTAGTCATTAGGGAAATTCAACACAATCGGATACCACTATACATCTATCAGTATGACTAAAATTAAAAAGCCCGACCATCCCAAGTGTTAATGAGAATATGGAATGACTGGAGCTCTCATACAATGCTGATGGGAATGCTAAATTGTACAACTATTTTGGAAAATAGTTTAGCCATTTCTAAAAGTAAACATACACTTACTATATGATCTAACCATTCCATTCCTAGACATTTACACAAGAGAAATGAAAGCATATATACATGAAAATATTTGCACATAAATGTTCTTATCAGCTTTATCCCAAACCTACAAACAACCTAAATGTCAAATTACATGAGAACAGGTATACAAATAAAAAAGATGGGATTATTTATGAATGCTGCAAACCTAGTAATTTCAAAATAATTGTTCTAGATGAAAGAAGTCAGACAAAAATGAGTACATATTATATGAATTCATTTTTACAAAATTCTAGAAATACAGACTAATTAGAGTAACAGAAAGCAGATCATTGGTTGCCCGAGAACAGGGGACAGGAAGAGGCATAAGTGAGGAATCATTAAGTGTCATGAAGAACCTTTTGGGGACAGTGGATTTGCTTATTCCTTGATTTTGGTTATTGTTTGACAAATGTATACCTATGTGAAAACATCAAATTGTACATTTAAACATGTGCAGTTTGTTGTAGATCAAGACTACCTCAATAACGGTTAAAAAAATGACTGAGTTTACAAGCTGGGTGGAGAAATGGAACAGTATAAAAGATGTGAGACAATTCTAAAAGAAAGCAAATTTAAAAGTTTGAAAGTATAAAACTGTAATTTTATGTCAAATACATATAATTACATAAAAACATTTAATTTAATATAAAAAGAGGAACTCAAAGGCAATATGTGGTTATAGTTCAATAAATTAAAGGCATTGTATGGGACTGAATGATTACTTAAAACTTTAAAATACCTGATTCACAATAAAATATGACTTTCATAACACTGTGTCAAAACGTTTAACATTAAATAAATGAAGCTGCATTTGTTAGAAATGCAAGGAGAAGTGAATGATAATCACAATAGTAGACGTTTATACTCATTTTGCAGTCATTGACAGTTTAATTAAATTATAGCAAACACAAAATAGGGAATCTAAAGTAAGTAATTGATAATGCTGATCTAATAAGCATATATGCAATTCTGTAATCTGCTAAAAAATGTGCCTTCTATTTAAGTGCTATATAACTTGATTACGTATTATGCCCAAGAAAATTTCAATAAATTACAAAATAAATTACAAAAACTAGACAAAATATAAACTATATTTTCCAGTGACAATTTAGCAAAGCTAATACTGGTTTGTGAGAACCAACGGTTAAATTTTCAGGAATTTTACACCCATTTGAAATCAAGTCGACAGCCTGAAATAAGCCACAGTGGGAATATTTACACCACGGAAATCAGCACACACTACATATCAAGCCTTTCCCCATCTTGAAAGCCACTTATTTGAAATAAGTAAATTAATAAATAAACAAATAAATAAAGGAACTTAGAAGAAATAGGGATGATACTAGGAGAAAAAGAAAACTTCTCAAAATCTTTTGTGAAAATTCTCAAAGACAAAAGTGAAGAGATGTCCAGAAAAACCATAAGAGTAAGAAAAGCATTAAAGAACACTCAGAAAGCAAGAAGGGGCTTTTGGAAATATGCTAGTTGAAATAAAGAACAGTCAATGGAAGAGTTGTTAGATACAGTTAAAGAAGTTTCCCAGGAAGTACATCTAAATGACAGAGGTAATTAAACCATTACTCCAGGTATGTATCATGTGACTTACTGAGAGAATAGAGCAAATGCGAAAATATCAAGAAGTGACACAAGAAAAGTTCTCAGAATAGTAGAATATGACTTTTCATTGAAAGAGTTTTCCCAGTGTTCAAAACAATAAATGAAATACATACACATACACGCATGCTTAGGCATAGCACAAAAACATTCAGTATAATTGAAAGTAAACAAAGAAAACCCTTCAAGTTTGAGGAGTAGGGGGGGGATAGGTCATAGGAAACATGAAGAAATGAAATGGCATTGCAATTCTTAATTACAACACTGGAAATTAGAAGAGTTAAGTGATGCCATCACAACTCTAAAGGAAATTTGTGTTTTATGTTATTCTGGACTCAGCTAAACTACTAGATGTGATCAGAGAACAATTAAAACATTTTTGATAGACGTCTAAGAAGAATATTTCTACACTCTCAGGGAGATTCTACAGCAATGAGCTAAAACTTGAGAGAGCAAACCAAGGACAAGGGAGACACCAGATCCAGGAAAGAAAGGATCCCACCCAGGAGAGAATGGAAGGGAACTCCCTAGAATTCGTGCTATACAGACAGAGCAGCTAATCCCAAATAAAAAAGAGGACAGAAACTTCCAGCAGGGATGAAGTCAAAATTTGTTAAGTCAACAAATAAAGTTATAAATGATATTATTCACAAATAAAAGTATACTATTATAAATAGCTACATTACTTATAAATAATGTTATATTATTTAAAATTATGGAGGTAAATACCAGAAGATAGGCCTAAAAGGGTGGAAAATGATTGCTTCTGTTATGTGACAGTGGGGCAAAGTGGAGGAGAAGATGCTATTTTTTATTATAACACTTCAGTATTTTATGGTATTTTAAAATAGATATAAGCACTAGTTTCAAAACCAAAAAAAGTTAATGTCAAAACCCACATAGCCATTTCTAATTAGTAAAACCTATATTCCATTAATGGCATATGTGTTAACAGGGAAATATCAAAAACACAGTACTGGGTGCCTGGGTGGCTCAGTTGGTTAAGCGACTGCCTGCGGCTCGGGTCATGATCCTGGAGTCCCGGGATCGAGTCCGCATCGGGCTCCCTGCTGAGCAGGGAGTCTGCTTCTCCCTCTGACCCTCCCCTGTCTCATGCTCTCTCTCTCTATCTCATTCTCTCTTTCAAATAAATAAATAAAATCTTAAAAAAAAAGACACAATACTGTGTTAACTGAAACTTGTGCATATCTGAGTCTTGTCCTTGTTCAGCGCTTCAGTTGCCATGGAGTCAAGCAAAGCAAGTACACAGCTCCAACAAACGAGTTTTCATTAACGTGGTACCATGCAAATCAGACTCCCAGTACCTGTTTTAATAAGTCCCATTTGGAAATTGATCCTTTATTACTATTTAACTAGTATCCTAGAAAGATTTGTTTTCTCCCCAGTCCATTTAAACAACAATTTTAGAAATTTCATTTGGAAAATAATTCCTTTAAGAATACATAGGGTCTTAGAAAAAAAAAGTCATATATATTTTGGAAGATATTTCTAGAAGATTCCTGCCTTGTCACAGGTAGTGTAGTATCTTTCCTTGAGGAATCTTCTGCTTACAGTCCTCAGTGAAAATAGGGTACTTAGAAGTGCACTGATGTGTGAAAATCAATTAAAAACACAACTGAAGTTTTAGGATTTTGTTTAATTTAGTTTTAGTTTTAGATTAGGGTTCAGGTCAGTTCTTACTTTATCCCTATCAATTCATCCATCAGAAATTATAATTACCTTTTTTCTAGTCCTTAATTACTTTTACCAAAAATTTGTATAATATTCAAGATGGTTTAAATTGTATTATCCAAAAGAAAATGTTTAATTCAGAATGATTAGTCTGTACAGTTGATAACTACATTGTTTTCCCTACAGAGAAGGGGCATTTGTTCAGGTTAAAGAGTTTTAGCACAAGCAACAAAGTAAATCCATCCTACATGATATGAAAGTGTGAAAAAAATTCAAATCTCATTAAATAGAGTATATATATATATTGAATATATATACTTATACATATATGTGAATATCTATATATGAATGTAAAAAAATTGATACACTGAAGAGTTTAGATATGTTTAAAAATTATATTCTTATATAATATCATGTTTTATAAATGCAGTTGTAAGTTTCTATGGTTCCTTGCTGCTTTTTAAATATAACTTTAATGTAGTATTATATAAGAATAGAGATAAAAGTGTTTGGGCACACGTATACAGCTCTGGAAACACCACCACAATTGAGATGTGGACTACTTTTTATCCCCATAATTTATCTTATACAAATCTGCAGTCAATCACACTTGCTCCCACCCCAAGCAACCACTGTTCTACTTCCTGTTACTGTAGATTAGTTTGCCTGATCTAGAATTTCATATAAATGGAATCATACAAAATGTATTCTATTTAACTCCATTCACTCAGCATGATGATTTTGAGACTCAACCATATGGTTGCATACATCTAGTTTGCTCCCCTTTTTTTGGAATATTGCTGAGCAGTATTCCATTGTTGATGGACATTTGAGTTCTTTTGAATTTGGTCTATTACAAATAAAATTCCAATAGACATCTGGGTATGTCTTTGTGTGGACAAATATCTCTATTTCTTTTAGATACCTAGGAATAGTATTACCAGGTTATATGCTAACTGGGTATTTAACTAAGAAACTCCTAATCTGTCTTCCAAAGCATGTGTACTGTTTTATACTCCCACCAATAATGCATGGGAGTTCTAGTAGTTTCCTATCCTTGTCAGTACTTGTTATTATCCGTCTCTTTAATTTTAGCCTTTAGTGTGTCTAGTGGTAAATCACTGAGATGTTGATTTCCTTAATGACTACTAATGATATTATATTCAGCATCATGTTATGTGCTTATTGGCCATTTACATATCCTTTCTTTGTAGAGTCTGGCCAAATCTTTTGCACATTTAAGAACTTGAGTTGTTTATGTTCTTACTGAGTTGTAAGACTGCTTCACAGGTTTTCTGGATACAAATCTTTTGTCAGATATCAATGTTGTTAACAGTTTCTTCTTGTCTGAAACATACCTTTTTATTTCCATAAAGCTGATTTTTTAAAGAGATGATTTTAATTTTAAGAAGTCAATTAATATAGCCACATTTTTCCTTTATGGTTAATGCTTTCTATGTCCTCCTAGGTAATCTGCCTGCCCCAAGGTAGCAAAGATTTTATCTTATGTTTTTTCACTTATCAGTTTTATAGTTATAGTTTTTAAGCTCTTTTCTCTGTAGGTTTTTCCTTGACATCTTCCAGTTTCATGCTATGTACAGGCAGCTTACCATTCAGCTAGAGATGCACTTAGAGCCCCCTGTGCCGATGTCTGGAGCTCTTTTTCTGTGTTTCTCCATGCTCTCAGCACTCTACTGCCCAGGGTCCCACCACCTCTGGCTCCTTGAACTTCAGTCTGTCTCTTCAACTTAACATTCTTGTGTTTGCCCTCCCTGTGCCACAGTCTTTAAGGTTCCCAAAGGCAGAAAGCTCAGGGCTTAGCTCTTGTTATTCTCTTTTCTTTGAGATCACAGTCTGAAAACTGTTGTTTAGGATATTTTGTCCAGTTTTTTTAATTGTCCACAGTGGGAAGTCAGGTCTGCTTTCAGTAACTCAGTCACTAGCCACAAATGGAAGCCCTATTACAATTTTTCACCAGCCAGGCAGGTGGGCTCATAAATAAAAACATATAAAACATACAGGAGGATGAACAATAATCAAAATCACTGATATTCTTCAATTTTTACATTCCTTAATGATAACTAGCATCAGAAGGAAACAATATTAATACAGTGATGATTTCAGGATGTTTTCTAAGTAAATAAGAATATTAAAAGATAAGACATTCATATTTCAAAAGAGATATGAGGCCATTATGTTAAAAATAATAAAGCCCTGGGAATTATAATATGTGCAATAATATCAAGGTCCAATTTATTTATTCCCCAGATAATATTAATATTTTTTATAAACTTTCATCAGTCAACATTGTGATAATAAGTATATTAGGGCTGAAGGTGGACTATTAGTTTTCCTCTCCATAAAGAAGGCACCCCATGGTTACCATAAGATTTGAGGTGGATAGTTGCTTCTGATTAAAAGAAATAAAGAAGTTTGAAAAGCAGAGAATTGATGTTAGTGAGGGGAAAAAAGAGAATATTGTAATATTTTTCACGTATGTACTTGTGGCTGCCTGCTTATTCAAGTGACTTGGATGGATTAATCAGTTTCTTTAAATTTACCAGCCAATTTAATCTAACATCTGTTTTGACTACCTTTTTTATCACTAAAATTTGATTGTGAGCATCCGAGTATATTTTTTAACATTATGCAGAAATGGTTGGATGTCTTTTCAACCTTAGATAGCATATAATCTATTTCTCTGTTGCATTTGCATTCCCCAATCCACTCAGTTAATTTAGTCTCTTTGCAAGCATGTGAACTTTTTCAGGCCATTATTATACCATGGAATAACAGTGATGAAATATTTAGCAAATTCTCTACTAAACATTCATTTTTCTATCTAAGTTCGATGACATGAAAAAGAATTACTATTAATTATAATGACCTTCAATAGCAAACAATCAGTATTCTGAGATCATAGCAACAAGGAGTTCATATCGGACATCTGTTAATCCTGTACGCTTTGCCTATGTCTTCTGTCTTGTGTTAATTCATTATTTCACATTTATGGCTGAGTACCTGGAGCTCAGAAAAGTTAAATAACTTATCCCAGGCTTCACATCTCATGAGTGACTGAAGCCAGGATCCATACCTAGATTTATATGACTTCAAAACCAATGGTTTTTGTTTGTTTGTTTTTAATGCCACATTGTTATTTTATCTGAGTTCTTGAGGGTATAAGTTGATTTTAATGAATCATCTTAAAGGTCATAAGAGGTTCACATGAGGAAAGCTTTCAAACATTGATATTTTCTAGGAAATTTCCTCAAGGCTTGAAGTGGAAGGCCTTAGGAATATAGAGATGCCTCTTCATCTTATCCAGGAAAGGAGAAAGTATGGCACAGCCCCACTGCAAACACTCTGCTGTATCTCACCCTTGGCCCCCAGTTTTTCCCACACTCTACGTACTTGCCAGGAGTATCTATTCCCAATTACGTACTGAAATTGCCAGGTGGTAAATCTTACATATACATCACTAAGAGTTTATTCTACCTCACTAAAATATACCATATTATTTACTGTGACTTGTGCCTAAGATACAAGGTTACTTTAATGCCATCTCCCTATCTGAAAATAGAAGAAACATCAGGGTATTAACAAAACCTATTTCACTGCCAGATTGGCTACCCTGATTTTGGACAAGTCCCTGAATATTCTATTTCAATTCCTACATTTTGAATATGAAAATAATAATTATCTTCCAGTCAAATGATACAGCTGAGTAAATGTGATCCTCAGGACCAGGGATGCCTTCAACAGAGCTTTGAAGAATCCTAAAACGTGCAGGATCTGGGGCCCTGCCTATTAAACAGTTTGAATCAAAAAATGTATTACAAAATTGGCGGGCCCATGAGAGATATGATAGTTTATGGAGGAAGATTTAGAATAACAGGTAGGGAAGTGGGACATAACTATTTTACCGTCCATTCAGTGCACATGAAGATTCTTGGGGATACACATGCATCATTTTTTTCATGTTCTTTCCTATCACAGACACAGTCTCTGGCTCATTTCCTATTTCTCACATGGAAAAAAGGTCGAAACACTGCTGTTATCTGAAATGCTATGTCTTTGGAACTTTTTTTTTTTTTTTTATTGAAACAGTGTAGGTCTTCTTATCTCTGTAGTTTCCTGGTTCCATGGATTCAGTACTGGTAACATCAGTACTCATGATGGTTCTGCAGCCTTGAACAGAGGCTTCCAGTGATGCTTTCAAAAGGTTGTTACAGTTACCACAGATACAGGGAAATAGAAATGGTACTTTCTTGTCTGGTCATTTTAAATTTACCACTCAGGATTTTATAACATGAAGTTAAATCTTTTGTTTTAGGTATCTCTTTTTGACAAAATATGGCTGTTTTTTACATAGTTGAATAATCTTTTGTCTTTCAGCTGAAGCTTTTAGGCCACTTATATCAATAGTGGTTACTGACACATTTGGATGCATTTCCATTTTATAATTTGGTGATTTTATTTTTTTTATCACTTTCCCTTACTGTCTTTATTTTTTTTTTCCTTCCTTCTTTGCTTCTTTTGGATTGACTTAGTCAGTTTGTTTTTATTTATTAATTTATTTGTTTTTCTCTCCATTCTAGTTTTTTATTCCTGCTAGATGGAAAGTTATGTATTTTTCGTATTTTTATGTGAACACCCTCCAAATTTCTACAGGCACATTTAACCCTCCAAATTTCTACAGGCACATTTACCTCAACAAGATCTAAATTTCATTACTATCTTTTCTCTTCTTCCAAATAATACTTAGAATGCCAGAACTCCAATTATTCCTCTACTGACTCACATGCCATCATTATCTAGGATTTTAGTTCTATATTACTATGGTTTTGTATACAAATTTTTGATTTAACTCTCATTTCTTCTCACATCTCAGATAATCTGTCATTGTTTTCTTCATTCTATATTACATAATTTAGACAAAATTTCGCAGTTGTTTTGGGTTACATTGTGCTCCCCAAGGAGATATGTTCAAGACCTAACCATGGAACCTCGGAATGTGATCTTACTTAGAAATAACATCATTGCAGACGTAATTAATTAAAACAAGGTCATACTGGAGTAAGCCTTTAATCCCTCATAAGAAAAGGAGACACTTACAGACACGGGGGAGGAAAACACCATGAGAAGATGGAGGCAGAGATGGAAGTTCTGAAGCTAACAAGACAAAAAATGGTGAGGATTGCCAGCAAGCCATCAGATGCTAGGAGAAGGCAAGGAGGTCTTCTCTCCTACAGGTTTCAGAGGGAGCATGGTCCTGTCGACACTCCAATTTTGGACTTGCTAGTCTTTAAAACTGTAAGACAATGCATGTCATTGTATCTTACCTTATAGTATCTTATCTTCTCTTATTTTATCTTGAGAAGGAGAGAGGAGGGGCAGGGGGAGAGGGAGAGAGAGAATCCCAGGCCGACTCCATGCTCAGCATGAAGCCCGACACCGGGCTTGATCCCACAACCCTGAGATCATGACCTGAGCTGAAATCAAGAGTCAGATGCCCAACCGACTGAGCCACCCAGGCACCCCTACCTGTCTGTTATTTTAAACTACCAGTCTGTGGAACTTTTTTATACTAATGGTGAGAAACTAGTACAGTAGTCAACTATCTCAGTTACTATATGTCTGAAACATCATGTTAATCTTTAACAAAAAAATATCTTTAGTATTGGTGAAAGAATAGACAAATAGATCAATGAAGCAGAAGAAAGCCCAGAAATAGATGCACATAAGTATAGTCAGTTGATTTCTGTTTAGGTTTTTATTTTAATTTCAGTTAGTTAACATACAGTGTTTTACTAGTTTCAGGTGTAAAATAATTCAACAATTCCATACATCATCCAAGGTTCATCACAAGTGCACTCCTTAATCCTTTATTTCATCCATTTCCTGCTCCTGTAACCATCAATTTGTTCTCCATAATTAAGGCTGTTTCTTGATTTGTGGCTCTTTCTTCCCCCTTTGTTCATGTTATTTCTCCTCTCTCACTTGTGATTTTATTTATTTGAGTTTTTTCTTTTTTTTTTGATAAGTCTGGCTAGAGGTTTATCAATTTTATTGTTTTATTTAAAAGAATCTGCTCCTGGTTTCATTGATCTGTTGTATTGGGATTTTTTGTTTGCTTGTTTATTTATTTGTTTTGAGTTTCTGTATCATTTATTTCTGTTCTAATCTTTATTATTTCCTTCCTTCTGCTGGTTTTGGTTTTGTTTGTTGTTCTTTTTCTGTCTCCTTTAGGTGTAAGGTTAAGTTATTTGAAATTTTTCTTGCTTCTTAAGGTAGGCTTGTATTGCTATAAACTTCCCTCTTAGAACCACTTTTCCTGTATCCCAAAAGTTTTGAACTGTTGTGTTTCCATTTTCCTTTGTCTCCATGTAATTTTTATTTCTTATTTTATTTCCTGGTTGACCCATTCATTGTTTAGTAGCATGTTATTTAACCTCCATGTATTGTCTTTCCAGACTTTTTCTTGTGGTTGACTTCTGGTTTCAGAGCATTGTAGTCAAGAAAGATACATGGTATGACTTAGATCTTGAATTTGTTGAGGCTTGTTTTGTGGGCTAATATGTGGTCTATTCTGGAGAATGTTCCATGTGCACTTGAAAAGAATGTGTATTTTGCTGTTTTAAGATGGAATATTCTGAATACATTTGTTAAATCCATCTGTTCCAGTGTGTCATCCAAAGCCATTTTTTCCTTATTGATTTTCTCTTTAAATGATCTGTCCTTTGATGTAAGTGGGGTGTTAAATTCCCCTACTATTATTGTATTATTATCGAATAGTTCCTTTATGTTTGTTATTAACTGTTTTATGTATTTGGGTGCTCCCTTGTTGGGTCCATAAATATTTACAATTTTTATATTTTCTTGTTGGATTGTCCCTTTTATTATTATATAGTGTTTTTCTTTTTCTCTTGTTACAGTGTTTATTTCAAAGTCTAGTTTGTCCGATACAGGTATTGCTACTCCAGCTTTCTTTTGACTTCCATTTGCATGATAGATGTTTCTCAATCCCCTCACTTTCAGTCTTCAGGTATCTTTAGGTGTAAAATGAGTCTCTAGTAGGTAACATATAGATGGGTCTTGTCTTTTTATCCATTCTGTCACCCTGTGTCTTTTGATTGGTGCACTTAGTCCATTTACATTCAAAGTAATCATTGATAGATATGTATTTATTGTCATTTTATTATTTGTTTCATGCTTGTTTCTGAAGATTTTCTCTGATCCTTTCTTGTCTTTCTCTCTTTCATGATTTGCTGATTTTCTTTAGTGATGTATTTGGATTTTTTCTCTTTATTCTTTGCATATTTATTAGTTGTTTTGATATATGGTTATCATTGTTTGTATATAACCTCTTCTGCATATAGCAGTTTCAGCATGTAATGACCTTGATGGTCATTTAAATTTGAGCCCATTCTTACTCCTCTCCTCCCCATGTTTTAGGTATATGTTGTATTTTACATCCTTTTATTTTGTGTGTTCCTTGACTGATTTTTTTTTTTTACAGAAATACTCATTTTTACTGCTTTTGTTTCCTAATTTTACACTGTTACTTTTGGTCCTTCCTTTCCACTCAAAGAGTCCCCTTTAATATGTCTTCCTAGACTGATTTAGTGGTCATGTACTCCTTTAGTTTTTGTTCATCTGGGAAACTTTATCTCTCCTTCTATTCTTAATGATAGCCTTGCTGGGTAGAATGTTCTTGGTTGCAGATTTTTGTCAGTTAGCACTTTGAATATATTAAGGCACTGCCTTCTGGCTTGGAAAGTTTCTGTTGAAAAATCTCCTGCTAGCTTTATGGGTTTTCCCTTGTAAATTACTGTCTTGTTTTGTCTTGCTACTTTAAAATTTTTTTCTTTATCAGTATATTTAGCCAATTTAATTACATATGTCTTGGTATGGATCTGCTTTTGTTGATTTTGATGGGAGTTCCATGTGCCTCCTGGATCTAGATATCTGTTTCCTTCCCCAGATTAAGAATTATTATTTTAACTATTATTTCTTCAAATAAATTTATTATTCCTTCAAATAAATTTCTGGCCTCTTTTTCTCTGTCTTTTTCTTCTAGGGCTCCTATAATATGAATGTTATTACATTTGATGGAGTCACTGTGCTTTCAGATTGCTCTTTCCATGCTGTATGTCTGTGGGTTGTTAGCCTGTCTTCTCTCCAAGAGTAGCCCCAGTATCCTCTGAGCTCTCCCAGAGCCAAGGCTGATGACCTTTAAAACTCTAGGCTTTAAGCCCTGCTGGTTGCAAGAACTAATCAAAGTCAGCTTCTCTTGCTTTCCAAACCAATTACTATGGGGATTCATTTTCCCTGTGTTTCTCCTGTGTGCTAGTCTGTCCATTGCCCTTTTCTGTGACCAAGGCTCCCTCCCCACCATGGTGACCACAGTCCCTTTCTCTCCTATGCTGCATTTCTGCATGTCCTACCCTCTTCAATGTGGCCTCTTCTCTACCTTTTGGAATTTGTTCTGTCAGTCTTCAGGTCAATTCTTGGGATATTTAACATGGTTTGATAGTTATCTACTATTCTTGGGACAAGGTGAGCCTAGGGTCCTCCTACTTTGCCTCCATCTTTCAACCTCTAGTCAAATGACTTTTGACAAAGAACAAAGGAAGTACAATGAAGCCAAGATAGTCTTTTCAACAAATGGTGCTGAAATACTGGACATTTACATGCAAAAACACGAATCTAAACATGGACCTCATACCTTCCCCCCAAATTAACTCAAAATGGATCACACACCTATATGTAAAAAGCAAAATTATAAAACTCCTAGGAAAAAAACACAAGAGAAAATCTAGATAACTTGAATATGGTGATAACTTTATAGATACAATACCAAAGACACAATTCATGAAAGAAAGAATAAATAAGCTGAACTTCATTAAAATTAAAATTTTCTGCTCAGGAGATGATTCAGAGTAAAATTTGAGGCTTGTTCCTTTTGAGATTTTTACTAGGCCAAGGGCAGAGAACATATCTAAAAGTAGAGAGTGATAAACTATCAAATATCAAGAGAATGAAAAACAAATCGCAGTTCATAGTTGCCAAATCTTACAACCAACCAGGTATCATTCCATAAGTGAATAAATAAATATACTATGGTACCTTGAGACAATCTAATATATAATTCAGCACTAATGAAAAGATATGGACAACAAAAGATATTATTATTCAAGCTATGAAAATACGTGGAAGAATCTTAAATGCATATTACTAATTGAAGAGGCCAATCTGGAAAGGCTACATAATCTGTGGTTCCAACTATATGACATTCTGGAAAAGACAAAAATGGAGATGGTAAAAAGATTAATGGTTATCAGGGGTTGTGGGGGGTGGGGAGATGGATAAATGGGCACAGCACATAGGATTTTTAGGGCAGTAGAAATACACTGTATGATACTATAATAATGGATACATGTCATTATAAATTTGCCCAAACCCATAGAATGTACAAAACCAAGAGTGAATCCTAATGTAAATGATGGACTTTGGATAAAGTGATGTGCCAATGTAGGTTCATCAGATATAACAAATGTACCACTCTGGTGGACAATATTGATAATAGAAGAGGTTATGCATGTGTGGAGGTGGGAGGTATGTGCCAAATCTCCGCACATTCTGCTCAGTATTGCTGTGAACCTAAAACTGCTCTAAAAAACAGTTTATTGGGACACCTGGGTGGCTTGGTCAGTTAAGCGTCCAACTCTTGACTTTGGCTCAGGTCATGATCTCAGAGTTAGGAGATCAAGCCCTGTGTCGGGCTTCATTCTGGATATGGAGCCTGCTTAAGATTCTCTCTCTTCCTCTCCCTCTGCCCTTTGCCCCACACTTGCACTCTCTCTCTAAAAACAAAAAGCAAACAACCAAACCACACCAAAAACCACACAACAAACCAAAGTTTATTTAAAAAAATGTCTTATAAGTGATGTGTAGATAGTCACCTAATGAGGAACTGAGGAACAGGAATGGAACCAGGAAGACACATTAGGAGTCTTAATAGTAATGGAAGTAAGAATTAATAGTATCTTGACATTGGCAATAGTAAGAAGTCTTTGGATCCTGGTATTTGTGGACTAATAGATACAGGCTCAGACAGAGCAAGAAGAATAAAAGATAATTCCAAGATTTTGCGTCTGAGCCACTGGAAGAATGGTGAGAAGGTTGAGAGAAGACTGTAGTTGGAGCACAGTTAGTGGGGAGGGAGGTAAATGATTTGGAGTAAATTTTGAGGCCTGTTCCTTTTGAGATTTTTACTAAGCCAATTGCAGAGAACATATCTAAAAGTAGAGAGTGATAAACTATCAAATGTCAGTATTTAGAAAGAAAAAGATTTTTCACTGGATTTTATGATGCAGTGCTCACTGGGGACTTAACAAGACTGTTTTGCATGGAATAGCTGAAGACAACCTGATTGAAACAGATATAAAAGAGAATTGGAGGTGTGTGTGTGTGTGTTTGAAGAGTGAGGAAAGCAACTAGAATGGACAATTCATTAGAAGAGTTTTTTTCTGTAAAGGGGGCAGAGAAATGGAGCAGTGCCTAGCAAGAAAAATGGGGTCAAGAGAAGTTAATTTTTGTTATATTTTTAATATGGGATAAATGAGAGCATCTTAGTTATGCTAAATAGGGAAAGAGTAGAAAGGAAGCTGTGGGGGTAGGAGGGAGGAGAATTGCAGGAGCCCTGTCTTTGTATGGGCAAGAAGAGAAGGGAGTTAGCATTCTATTGCAACAGAGGGTAGGAGCAACTTTAACTACAAGCAAGATTAGTTCACCTAAGACAGAGATATCTATGCAGGTACAGTTGTGTGACAGCATGTGGCTGTGCGCATTTGGAAAAGTTCTCTTGTGATTGCAACATTTTTTAAAAACTGGGAGATATATATATACACGTATAAAGTATATAGTCTGATAAAATGAAATTTAAGGAGTTAAAAATCCCGATTGAGAAGCAGCAATGAGGAGTAAAAGGGAGCACCTTCACTCCCTCTAGGCTACAAAGATTATTGAGGAGAGAAAAACAAACAAAAACAACCACATGAGAGGACTCTGGGGAAGGAGTATCTTCAAGAGTATTTCTGTCAGAGCAAGATTTTGGAGAGAAAGGTCAAGGAAGTGTTGATGACAGAGCAGATTTTGTTAATGATGGGTTGTGCTTTGCAAAAGGTACAGAATTGAAGCTGGATGGTGAGGAGGGCAGCACAGGGGATGCACAGAGCCTCTTAGAGGTTACAGTGGGGACCAGGGAGCTGGAGAGTCTGGGGCTTCTTGAGATGCCTGAGATGACTTGAGATGACAGGTTAGTTCTGGTGCAGTTAAGGCATGCTATGGTAGCATGACTCCGCACCCTGGCAGGAATGACAGGTGTGTTTTGGGGGCCTCCCTCCCGACTCCTGTTAATGTAGCCCAGGGAAGCCAGGTATCGCTGGAGAGTATGGGTGGGGGAGGTGCTCTTGACCCCTCTGGAAAGCAGCTCAAAGGTCTAGGAAGCTCTTTCTTGACCCTGGTTGTCAGGAAGAGTTTAATTTCTTCATCTGTTACAGCGACTTTTAAATATAGGGTCATGTTACTTGGGAGTTTTCTTTGTAGGGTTATTTGAGGACTTTATTTAAATTTCATTTCTCTAGATATGATACAAACAGCTTGGAAACAACATTATTTAAAACATTGGATTATGGTCATTGGGACCCACACTTATTATGAATTCATACCACAAATCCTCATGAGTCAAGATTTGTGGTTAGAAAACCTCAAGGAATTTTTTCCTTTTGTTTTCCTGTTCTTTATTGGCCAAGCCTGGTAAAAGGAATGATGCATACTCTCACTCTTTGTTGGATAGTTTTCTCTTGATTCTCCCCTGAGTGTTGCCCTTCAGGGATTTTCCTTTTGTGCAGTGATGGGCAGTCCACCCTCTCATGCTGCCCAGACCCCAGGCTCTGTTTCCTGCCCATCTGTGGCCTTTTTGCACGCAAAGTCTGGTCTTACCTGAGTGAATCTGCAGATACCACCCAGGTAAATACTAGCTCCACCTCTCTTTTGCCTCTGTGGGTTCATGACTTCTTTCTGTTTCTGATCTCTAAGGAAATTTCTTTCCTTTATACCGGCTCAGCTATAAATTTAATATATAATATATGATATTATTCCTTCAGTGCTTTTGTGTGCTATACCTAAAAGTGTTGCCTAGACATGTATTTTAGCATGTTGCCAGTAACATAGATCCCATTTTCTTTGTTACAATAAATATTTTAAACATTTAAAAAAGTGGTATAATCAACGAAAATGCTGACTCATGGACTGACCTCACTGTTTAAGATTAGGATGTATTACGAATACAGATGGTATTCTCTGATTCCATTTCTTCCCATTTCCTTTTCATAGCTAACTCCTATCCTGAATATGTTTTTAATTTCCATGAATGTTTTCCCACTTTTATGCTGTGTGTATGTTCCCATAAATAATATATTAATTTTATACATTAAAAGTTATATAAGAATTTACATGCATGCTATGGTAAGTAGCCTTACACAACCCTTTTGTTTCACTCGGTGTTGTGTTTTTACAATATATCTCCAGTTCTTTCATTTTCAGAGGTAGGTAGTATTCCACCATAGGTTGATTCCACAATTTGCATATCCATTCTTCTGTTAATGGACATTTAAGCTGTTTCCAATTTCTTGCTATTACCAACAGTACCACCACAGTTTCTTGTATGTTCACTGTATTAGTCAGAGTTCTCCAGTGAAACAACAGTCAATAGTAGGTGTGTATATATAAATACATATATAGTGTGTGTGTATATATATGTGATAAATGTATATATATGTATACATAAATACATAAATATATATAGTATGTGTAGATATATATATGCACATACTATTCGCTCTGTTTGGCAAAATATATATATATGTGTGTGTATATATATATAATTTTATATTTATATACACACAACAGGATGTATATATACATCTCTCTATCTATGGGAGGGGAAGAGGAAGAAAGAGAAAGAAATTTATTGTAAGGAATTGGCTCCTGAAATTATGGAGGCTGAGCAGGTCCAAGATCTCCTGTCAGCAAGCTAGAGACCCAGGAGAGCCAAGGGTATACTTCATTCTGAAACCCAAGGCCCAAAAATCAGAAGAGTTGATGGTGCATGTTGCCTTCTGAAAGCCATCAGGCTCAAAACTCAGGAAAAGCTGATGCTTCAGTTTGCGTCTAAATGCAAGAAAAGACTTATGCCACAGCTCATACAGTTAGGCAAAAAGAGTCCCCCCACCCCCACCCATTACTTGTAGAAAGGTCAGCCTTTTTGTTTTATTCAGGCTTTAACCTGATTAGATAAGGGCCACCTACATGAGGAAAAATTATATGTTTTGCTCAATCTACCAGTTTAAATATTAATCTCCTACAAAAACACCCTCACAGACACACCCACAATAATGTTTGATCAAATATCTGAGCACCCTGTGGCCCACTCACGTTGACACATAAAATTAACCATCACACTCTCTTTGGTGATTTGGTTCAAATTTCTCTGGTATATACATAAAAATGAAATTGTATGTGCACACTCAACTTTACTAGATATTGTCAAATTGCTCTCTAAAGGGATTTTCCTATTTATATTCCCAGCACTTTTTCACAAGTTTATTTGATAGGCTTCCCCTTTGTGAAGTGCTGTTTAAATTTTAATTTTCAAGTTTTTATTGGATTGGACATGTGCATTTTACATTTTAATAAGAATTGTCTAAATTCTTGGGAAAGGTGTAGCAATTCACATTCTGATCATCAGTGCATGATAAAACTGCTTCTATGCATCCTTATGAGCAATTGATATTGTCCCTTTTTAAAATTTTTCCTAACCTAGTGAGTAAAAAGTGGTTTCTCATTGTTGCATTATTCTCATGTTTTTATTCTTAGAGAAGGTTATCATTCTTTTGTATTTATTAGACAGATTGATTTTTTTTTCTCTTGGGAATGAGCTGTTCATATGTAACAGATAAATACCAATTTCATTTATTTAAATATTAATACTCAGAGAATACACACCAAGTTATTAGAAATAGCAAACTACTATAAAAAATGAGCTAGAGATATAAATAGGCTAAATCCAAAAAATGAAGACTGAACCATCCTTGAATTTCCATTTGATCATGTTAAATTAGCTTTTCAATTCATCGCTTGGTTTGTTTCGTTTGGAGATATATATATATATATATCTCATACATATAAGATATATCTATATTATATATAGATATAAGATATATGAAATATAAGATATATATATTTATAAAGATATATAAAAATATAGTATAAAAATATATATGTGTATATATTTTTAACAGTTTTTTGATTTCCAACAGTTTTTTGATTTCCAGTTGAAATCCACTGAACCTGATAGTTCAGAGTTGGCAATATTATAAGGAGATTTTTCTTAAGTATTAGAACTAAATATTCATTGGGATTTATTTTTAGTACAAATAAGAATTCTAAACATCAATTTGAACTGGAATTAATCTGATCTGAATGAAAATAATCTCCATAATATTCTGAAATCTAAGGTTAATTTAAAATATATTTTTTCCTGAACTTTGTAACTTTCTAATATAGTTTTGAAGAACTACACAAAGGGATTTTTTTTAATGTTTGGATTAACAAAAAGGATTTATTTGTAGTTTTAGGCTAACAGTGAAAACTACTCTCTGTCATTATTGACATACATTTGTAGCTCTAAGTAATTAGCCTTTACATATTGCTTAAATCCCTTTTGATTTAAATATCAAATTAAAAAGAGGATGAATATGTTGGTATATATAGTTCTTCCATAGTCAATATTGTGCCGGGTATCTCACTATCCCTGATCAGAGATTAGAGCTCATTTCTAAAGGTTAATTATAAATTTCACATCTATAGTTAAAGTGTCAAAATCTGCCTTTTTCAGTATTGAAGAAAATGAGTCTCTTCCCCAAGGGTACATTGGTCAGCTTTGTCACTACAAAGACTTCTCTTCCTTCCACGTCCTGTAAGAGTTGAAGAAAACCCCAAAATGGATAATTAAAAATGAACTACGAAGTTTCTGTATACCTATGTCTCTCTTCATCATTTCAAGTTTCCTTTGCTGTGATACAGAAATTTTGATGACAGCCATAGAAGAAGATGTGAGTTCATAGAGAAAATATTCAAGGAGGCAAGATCAATAAACACATCTAAGGCTGCCATTTCCAGTTTAGGCAATTCTGTCTAGTTATGGTAAACTGGTAGGCAAGAGTGAAAAAAAATAATAAGCTTTAGGAAAAGACATTTTGTAAATGAAGAAGGGAATACATTCAAGAAAAAATGTTTCAAAGGTAATACCAAAAATATATTTTTTAAATATCAGTGAGTTGCAATCTAAACATATTGTGAAGAAGAACGGACTTACTGATAGATAAACAAAATGGTTGCATTATCTCCATGCATTTTCAAAGAATCTCTCTTGGGAGACTATGCCTTTAAAACCATATTAAAAATTATATCCAATATGTATCAGTACATAATTTTTCTAAAGGTAGGATTTTGTTTCTACTTGAGAATGCGTTGATCTTCAGGAAAAAAAAGTCCTAGAATACCATGGCTTTTTCTATTCTCGGTGCCTACTTTCAAATTTTATTCTTGAAAAATATTCACTTCCTAAGTAAGGTATAAGCTGATATTTTGGCAAGGTAAAACTAGATTAATTTATATAATTTATATTAGAGGAATTACAGGTATTTGTTTTCATTTGTTTTTAATTTTTTATTGTTATGTTAATCACCATATATTACATAATTTGTTTTGGTGTAGTGTTCCATGATTCATTGTTTGTTCATAACACCCAGTGCTCCATGCAGAATGTGCCCTCCTCAATACCCATCACCAGGCTAACCCATCCCCCCCACCCTCCTCCCCTCCAGAAACCTCAGTTTGTTTTTCAGAGTCCATCATCTCTCCTGGTTCGTCTCCCCCTCTGACTTACTCCCCTTCATTCTTCCTCTCCTGCTATCTTCTTCTTTTTCTTTTTTCTTAAAATATGTTGCGTTATTTGTTTCAGAAGTACAGATCTGTGATTCATCAGTCTTAAATGATTCACCATAGCACATACCCTCCGCAATGTCTATCACCCAGCCACCCCATCCCTCCTACTGCCCACCACTCCAGCAACCCTCAGTTTGTTTCCTGAGATTAAGAATTCTTCATATCACTGAGATCATATGATACATGTCTTTCTCTGATTGACTTATTTCGCTTAACACAATACCCTCTAGTTCCACCCACGTCACTGCAAATGGCAATATTTCGGGGGTTTTTTATGGCTGCATAATGTTCCATTGTATATATATATATATATATATACCACATCTTCTTTACCCATTCCTCTGTCAATGGACTTCAGGGCTCTTTCCATAGTTTGGCTACTGTGGACATTGCTGCTATAAACATTGGGGTGCACGTACCCCTTTGGATCACTACATTTGTATCTTTGGGGTAAATAGCCAGTAGTGCAATTGCTGGGTTGTAGGGTAGCTCTATTTCAACTTTTTGAGGAACCTCCATACTGTTTTCCAGAGTAGCTACACCAGCTTGCACTCCCACCAACAGTGTAGGAAGGTTCCCCTTTCTCCGTATCCTTGCCAACATCTGTTGTTTCCTGACTTGTTAGTTTTAGCCATTCTGACTGGTGTGAGGTGATATCTCATTGAGGTTTTGATTTGGATTTCCCTGATGCCGAGCGATGTTGAGCACTTTTTCATGTGTCTGTTGGCCATTTGGATGTCTTCTTTGGAAAAATATCTGTTCATGTCTTCTGCCCATTTCTTTATTGGATTATTTGTTCTTTGGGTGTTGAGATTAATAAGTTCTTTACTATATGGTTAAGATCTTTAAAAATGTTCCCATAAAAGTGTATTAAGAACTGAAATAGCCTACTAGCTGTAATCATTAACATTTTATGAATTTAAAAAAATTAATTAGAAAAAATAGGAAAGAGAATCTGAAGCTGAAGGAAACCTTGAAATGTATAGACTTTGCTCTGTTAAAAAAAGCTCACCCTCTTGGTAATTTTCACATTTTCAGGAGACCAGTCAGAACTTTGTCAAGAACTGGTTCCATGCCAGGCCTGACATTTAGCATCAGTGGTTTCCCTCTTCTTCTAGTCCAGCTCTTTACTAATGAATCTTATCGTGGCTCTGTGCTGGGGAGTCTCCGGGAATGCTCTCCCTCTCTGCCTCTTTGCTAGTGTCCAGCACCCAGGTCTTGAACTCCAGTTGTATCAAAATGGTTAGTATTGTTTTCTCCAGCTGAGGATACCCTGGGAGCCCACTAAAGGCACAGAATTATTCTGCTTCAGGAGTGTATGCAGAAGGGCTGTGGTACTTGCAGTGAGGAAGTCAGGCTGCCCCTGCTGAGAGCCCAGATGTGTTAGCCGTCTATGAAGTTTGAGGGTCCTCAGTGTTCTGTTCCTCACTAGGCCCTTTCAGGGCGGAGAGAAATCCTTTTTTCATCCTTGTGTTGTTCTCCTGAACATTGGTCACAAAGTAGTTCTCTGAATCCCCAGTACTTAAAGCGTGTGTGTGTGTGTGTGTGTGTGTGTGTGTGTGTGTGTGTGTGTGTGTGAGAGACAGTCCTTTAAATTTTGTTTGTTTTTCAGAGTCTCATTCCCTAGTAATTGGATACAGATTCTTACATTCTAGTCTATAAAACAAATCTGAATCGCAAAAATAATGTCTATTCTGACGAAGGCATTAGTAATTTGTGTAATAGTTGCAGGCTTTCTATTGTGTATCTTATTAAGACAGGTTTTTTTCCAAGTTCTTTCTCAGTTAATTCGTTGGCATAATCACCTCACCATTTCTCCAGAAATGCATATCTATTTCTGGATGCAAAAAGCCCTGATTCATTATGTATATTGAGGCAGTCCCCACAAAAGAGAGTTCGTAAATCAACTTCTATGTATCATTGTCAATCAGTGGCCAAACTCCTGCTTCACAATAGAAATTATTATTGTGAACCTTAGGATTTGCTATGAAAACATTGTACATGTGTGGATATTTTTCAATACTAAGCCAACATCAAGGAGTATGGTAGGGATTATGAAGCCCACCAAGATGTGTGGTAGGCACTGTGGGAGAGAAGTCCTTATGGGAGCTCATTATAACAAATGTCAAAATCAGAGTGTTTGTTAAAACGAGGATCTTTGGAAAAATAAGATGGTTTCTCTATCTGTAGGAAGCATTATATACACTGAATTAAGAGTAGAATTTCTATACTCAGATAATCTCTAAAGATAAATTAAAATCCCAGCTCTATCATTTACTGCGTAGAAATTCCAGTTTATCATATACTTATTCTATAAACCTTTAACACATTACTTAGTGTTCATTTCTCACCTGTAAAATAAGGACAGGATCATTTCCTTCTCTACAGCTTTGTAAGGAGGATTAAATGCCTTAGTTTGGAAAAGATGTTGGGGCAAAAATTGAAAACACAAGTCCTGCTTGTTACCAAGGTCCTACCATTCAGGTCCCAGTCTGTGTGGAACTGTCAAAGCTGAACGGCCCCTGAAATTAGTAATGGGATCCGCTACTGTCATATCTATGTTTTTCCCCCTGAGGGAAAAAATAAAAAGTATGCCAATTTCAATAGATAGATGCCCTGTTGAGTTGATTCTTTTTTTTTCACAAATATCTCCAATATGTTCTGACTCCATTTTCCTTAAACTTTCCGTTTCATCAAATGAACATTTCTTTCTTGCATATCCACATATAGTGAATGTGTTAAGAATTTAGATAATACTGAAGAAAATCACAGTGTCAATCAGAGATTTTTGTATTTCAAGTATACATCAATTTGACCATATGCAAACATGATTTAATTTTTGGCAGTAAGTACCATATTTCTTTTTTTTTTAATTTTAGTTACTTAACACACAGTGCTATGTTGGTTTCAGGAGTAGAATTCAGTGATTCATCACTTACATACAATACTCAGCACTCATTGTAACAAGTGCCCTCTTTAATACCATCCCTGATCTAACCCATCCACCACCACTTCCTTCCATCAACCCTCTGTTTGTTCTCTATCATTAAGAGTCTCTTATGATTTGTTTCCCTCTTTCCTTTTTTCCCCTTCCCATATGTTCATCTGTTTTGTTTCTTAAATTCTACATATGAGTGAGATCATATGGTATTTGTTTTTCTCTAACTTACTTCACTTAGCATAATACAATCTAGCTCCATCCGCATCATTAAAAATGGCAACATTTCATTCTTTTTCATAGCTGAGCAATATACCACGTTTTCTTTATCCATTCATCAGTTGATGGACATTTGGGCTCTTTCCATAGTTTGGCTATTGTTGATAGTGCTGCTATAAACATCGAGTGCATTTACCCCTTTGAATCTGTATCTTTTTTTTTTTAAAGATTTTATTTTTATTTATTCGAGAGAGAGAGAGAATGAAAGATAGAGAGCACGAGAGGGAAGAGGGTCAGAGGGAGAAGCAGACACCCTGCTGAGCAGGGAGCCTGATGTGGGACTCAATCCCGGGACTCCAGGATCATGACCTGAGCCGAAGGCAGTCGCTTAACCAACTGAGCCACCCAGGCGCCCTGAATCTGTATCTTTGTATCCTCTGGATAAATACCTAGTAGTGCAATTGCTAGATTGTAGGGTAGCTCTATTTGTAACTTTTTGAGGAACCTCCATACTTTTCTCCAAGATGGCTGCACCAGTTTGCGTTGCCACCAACAGTGCAAGATGGGAGTGTATGCAGAAGGGCTTTCTCCACATCCTTGGCAACACCTGTTGTATTTTGTGTTGGTAATTTTAACCATTCTGACAGGTGTGAGGTGGTATCTCATCATGATTTTGATTTCTATTTCCCTGATGATAAGTGATGTTGAGTATTTTTCATGTGTCTATTAGCCATCTGGATGTAGTCTTTGGAAAAGTGTCTGTTTATGTCTTCTGCCCGTTTATTTATTTATTTTTTGTATTTTATTTTTTTAAAATTTTTATTGTTATGTTAATCACCATATATTACATCATTAGTTTTTGATGTAGTGTTCCATGATTCATTGTTTGTGCATAACACCTAGTGCTCCATGCAGAATGTGCCCTCTTTAATACCCATCACCAGGCTAACCCATCCCCCTACCCTCCTCCCCTCTAGAACCCTCAGTTTGTTTTTCAGAGTCCATTGTCTCTCATGGTTCGTCTCCCCCTCTGACTTACTCCCCTTCATTCTTCCCCTCCTGCTATCTTCTTCTTTTTCTTTTTTCTTAACATATGTTGCATTATTTGTTTCAGAAGTACAGATCTGTGATTCGACAGTCTTGCACAATTCACAGCACTCACCATAGCACATACCCTCCCCAATGTCTATCACCAGCCACCCCATCCCTTCCACCCCCCACCACTCCAGCAACACTCAGTTTGTTTCCTGAGATTAAGAATTCCTCATATCAGTGAGGTCATATGATACATGTCTTTCTCTGATTGACTTATTTCACTCAGCATAACACCCTCCAGTTCCATCCATGTCGTTGCAAATGGCAAGATCTCATTCCTTTTGATGGCTGCATAATATTCCATTGTGTATATATACCAAATCCTCTTTATCCATTCATCTGTCGATGGACATCTTGGGTATTTCCACAGTTTGGCTATTGTGGACATTGCTGCTATAAACATTGGGGTGCACGTACCCCTTCGGATCCCTACATTTGTATCTTTGTGGTAAATACCCAGTAGTGCAATTGCTGGATCATATGGTAGCTCTATTTTCAACTGTTTGAGGAACCTCCATACTGTTTTCCAGAGGGGTTGCACCAGCTTGCATTCCCACCAACAGTGTAGGAGGGTTCCCCTTTCTCCACATCCCCGCCAACATCTGTCATTTCCTGACTTGTTAATTTTAGCCATTCTGACTGGTGTGAGGTGGTATCTCATTGAGGTTTTGATTTGGATTTCCCTGATGCCGAGCGATGTTGAGCACCTTTTCATGTGTCTGTTGGCCATTTGGATGTCTTCTTTGGAAAACTGTCTGCTCATGTCTTCTGCCCATTTCTCGATTGCATTATTTGTTCTTTGGGTGTTGAGTTTGATAAGTTCTTTATAGATTTGGGATACTAGCCCTTTATCTGATATGTCATTTCCAAATATTTTCTCTCATTCTGTCAGTTTTCTTTTGGTTTTGTGGACTGTTTCTTTTGCTGTGCAAAAGCTTTTTATCTTGATGAAATTCCAATAGTTCATTTTTGCCCTTGCTTCCCTTGCCTTTGGTGATGTTTCTAGGAAGAAGTTGCTGCAGCTGAGGTCGAAGAGGTTGCTGCCTGTGTTCTCCTTTAGGATTTTGATGGACTCCTGTCTCACGTTTAGGTCTTTCAACCATTTGGAGTCTATTTTTGTGTGTGGTGTAAGGAAATGGTCCAGTTTCATTCTTCTGCATGTGGCTGTCCAATTTTGCCAACACCATTTGTTGAAGAGACTGTCTTTTTGCCATTGGACATTCTTTCCTGCTTTGTCGAAGATTAGTTGACCATAGAGTTGAGGGTCCATTTCTGGGCTCCCTATTCTGTTCCATTGATCTATGTGTCTGTTTTTGAGCTGATACCATACTGTCTTGATGATGACAGCTTTGTAATAGAGCTGAAAGTCCGGAATTGTGATGCTGCCAGCTTTGCTTTTCTTTTTCAACATTCCTCTGGCTATTCGGGGTCTCTTCTGGTTCCATACAAATTTTAGGATTATTTGTTCCATTTCTTTGAAAAAAGTGGATGGTATTTTGATGGGGATTGCATTGAATGTGTAGATTGCTCTAGGTAGCATTGACATCTTCTCAATGTTGGTTCTCCCAATCCATGAGCATGCAACGTTTTTCCATTTCTTTGTGTCTTCTTCAGTTTCTTTCATGAGTATTTTATAGTTTTCTGAGTACAGATCCTTTGCCTCTAGGGTTAAATTTATTCCTAGGTATCTTATGGTTTTGGGTGCAATTGTAAATGGGATCGATTCCTTGATTTGTCTCTCTTCTGTCTTGTTGTTGGTGTATAGGAATGCCACTGATTTCTGTGCATTGATTTTATATCCTGCTACTTTACTGAATTCCAGTATGAGTTCTAGCAGTTTTGGGGTGGAGTCGTTTGGGTTTTCCACATACAGTATCATATCATCTGCAAAGAGTGAGAGTTTGACTTCCTCTTTGCCGATTTGGATGCCTTTGATTTCTTTTTGTTCTTTGATTGCTGTGGCTAGGACTTCTAATACTATGTTGAATAGCAGTGGTGATAGTAGACATCCCTGCCACGTTCCTGAACTTAGGGGAAAAGCTCTCAGCTTTTCCCCATTGAGAATGATTTTTGCAGTAGGTTTTTCATAGATGGCTTTTGTGATATTGAGGTATGTACCCTCTATCCTTATACTCTGAAGAGTTTTGAACAAGAAAGGATGCTGTACTTTGTCAAATGCTTTTTCTGCATCTACTGAGAGGATCATATGATTCTTGTTCTTCTTTTCTTAATGTATTGTATCACGTTGATCGATTTGCAGATGTTGAACCAGCCTTGCAGCCCAGGGATAAATCCCACTTGGTCGTGGTGAATAATCCTTTTAATGTAATGTTGGATCCTATTGGGTAGTATTTTGGTGAGAATTTTTGCATCCATGTTCATCAAGGATATTGGTCTGTAATTCTCCTTTTTGATGGGGTCTTTGTCTGGTTTTGGGATCAAGGTAATGGTGGCCTCATAAAATGAGTTTGGAAGTTTTCCTTCCATTTCTATTTTTTGGAACAGTTTCAGGAGAATAGGTATTAATTCTTCTTTAAATGTCTGATAGAATTCCCCTGGGAAGCCATCTGGCCCTGGGCTTTTGTTTCTTGGGAGATTTTTGATGACAGCTTCAATTTTCTTAGTGGCTATAGGTCTGTTCAGGTTTTCTATTTCTTCCTGGTTCAATTTTGGTAGTTGATACATCTCTAGGAATGCACCCATTTCTTGCAGGTTATCTAATTTGCTGGCATAGAGTTGCTCATAATATGTTCTTATAATTGTATTTCTTTGGTGTTGGTTGTGATCTCTCCTCTTTCATTCATGATTTTGTTGATTTGGGTCATTTCTCTTTTCTTTTTGATAAGTCTGGCAAGGGGTTTATCAATCTTGTTAATTCTTTCAGAGAACCAGCTCCTAGTCTACTGTTCTTTTGGTTTCTATTTCATTGATTTCTGCTCTGATCTTTATTATTTCTCTTCTCCTGCTGAGTTTTGGCTTCATTTGCTGTTCTTTCTCCAGCTCCTTTAGGTGTAGGGTTAGGTTGTGTATTTGAGACCTTTCTTGTTTCTTCAGAAATGCTTGTATTGCTATATACTTTACTCTCAGGACTGCTTTTGCTGTATCCCAAAGATTTTGAACAGTTGTGTTTTCATTTTCATTTGTTTCCATGAATTTTTTTAATTCTTCTTTAATTTCCTGGTTGACCCATTCATTCTTTAGTAGGATGCTCTTTAGCCTCCATGTATTTGAGTTCTTTCCGACTTTCCTCTTGTGACTGAGTTCTAGTTTCAAAGCATTGTGGTCTGAAAATATGCAGGGAACGATCCCAATCTTTTGGTAGTGGTTGAGACCTGATTTGTGACCTAGGATGTAATCAATTCTGGAGAATGTGCCATGAGCACTAGAGAAGAATGTGTATTCCGTTGCTTTGGGATGGAATGTTCTGAATATGTCTGTGAAGTCCATTTGGTCTAGTGTGTCATTTAAAGTCTTTATTTCCTTGTTGATCTTTTGCTTAGATGATCTGTCCATTTCAGTCAGGGGGGTGTTAAAGTCCCCCACTATTATTGTATTGCTGTCAATGTGTTTCTTTGCTTTTGTTATTAATTGCCTTATATAATTGGCTGCTCCCATGTTCGGGGCATAGATATTTACAATTGTTAGATCTTCTTGGTGGATAGACCCTTTAAGTAGGATGTAGTGTCCTTCCTCATCTCTTATTACAGTCTTTGGTTTAAAATCTAATTTGTCTGATATAAGGATTGCCACCCCAGCTTTCTTTTGGTGTCCATTAGCATGGTAAATGGTTTTCTACCCCCTCGCTTTCAATCTGGGGGTGTCTTTGGGTCTAAAATGAGTCTCTTGTGGACAGCATATTGATGGGTCTTGTTTTTTAATCCAATCTGATAGCCTGTGTCTTTTGATTGGGGCATTGAGCCCATTTACATTCAGGGTAACTATTGAAAGGTATGAATTTAGTGCCATTGTATTGCCTGTAAGGTGACTATTACTGTATGTTGTCTGTGTTCCTTTCTGATCTGTGCTGCTTTTAGGCTCTCTCTTTGCTTAGAGAACCCCTTTCAATATTTCTTGGAGGGCTGGTTTCGTGTTTGCAAGTTCCTTTAGTTTTTGTTTGTTCTGGAAGCTTTCTATCTCTCCTTCTATTTTCAATGAGAGCCTAGGTGGATATAGTATTCTTGGCTGCATATTTTTCTCTTTTAGTGCTCTGAAGATATTTTGCCAGTCCTTTCTGGCCTGCCAGGTCTCTCTGGATAGGTCTGTTGCCAATCTAATATTTCTACCATTGTAGGTTATATATCTCTTCTCCCGAGCTGCTTTCAGGATTTTCTCTTTGTCTCTGAGACTCGTAAGTTTTACTATTAGATGTTGGGGTGTTGACCTATTATTATTGATTTTGAGAGGGGTTCTCTGTGCCTCCTGGATTTTGATGCCTGTTTCCTTCCTCACATTAGGGAAGTTCTCTGCTATTATTTGCTCCAATATACCTTCTGCCCCCCTCTCTCTCTCTTCTTCTTCTGGGATCCCAATTATTCTAATGTTGTTTTGTCTTATTGTATCACTTATCTCTCGAATTCTGCCCTCGTGATCCTGTAGTTGTTTATCTCTCTTTTTCTCAGCCTCTTTATTTTCCATCATTTGGTCTTCTATATCACTGATTCTCTCTTCTCATTTAGCCTAGCAGTTAGTGCCCCCATTTTTTATTGCACCTCATCAATAGCCTTTTGATTTCAACTTGGTTAGATTTTAGTTCTTTTATTTCTCCAGAAAGCGTTTCTCTAATAACTTCCACGCTTTTTTCAAGCCCAGCTAGTATCTTTAAAGTCATGATTCTGAACTCTAGGTCCAACATCGTACTAATGTCCGTATTGAGTAGGTCCCTGGCAGACGGTACTACCTCTTGTTCTTTTTGCTGAGGTGATTTTTTTTTGTCTTGTCATTTTGTCCAGAGGAGAACAAATGAATGAGAGAACAAAATGCTAACAGGTTAACAATGTCCCCAGCAAATATACCGTATACAAATCAGAAAAGACCTGAAACCAGGGGAAAAGAAAGGGAAAGAAAGAAAAAAGAAAGAGGAAAAAAAAGATAAAAACAAAAACAGAACAATACAAAAAAAGCAGAATATGATCAAATATGATCAGGCTAGTGCATAGATCATTGCCACACACTAGATTTTGTGCGTATTTTGGTATGTTAGAAATACATGCCTCCTAAAATTTTAAAGGAAGAAAGACATATATGTACAAAATAAGGGTTGATACAATGAAGGGATGGAAGATGACTGTAAAGATGAAAATTATAAAAGATTTTATAAGAGGAATTGATAAGTTGTTTGAAAAAAGAAAGAAGAAGATTAAAAAAAAAAGAAAAAAGGGAGAGAATGTGATCTGGCAGGAGACTAGAACAAAGCCATACACTAGAGATTTAGGGTATATTTTGATCTGTTAGAAGAAACTGTATCTCAAAATTTTAAGGAGAGAACAACTTATATATATATGCCAAAAATAAGGGTAACTACTATGAAGGGATAAAATATGGCTCTAAAAATGAAAAATAAAAAATGTTTTTTTTTAAAAAAAGGATTGATAAGATGTTGATTGAAAAAGGGAAAAAGAAAAATTAAAAAAAAAACAGTTAAAAAAATTAACTTTGATGACTAATGAATCATGGTAAAAAAAAAAGCCATGAATTCTATGTGCTGTTTTCCCCTAGCCTTGGAGTTCTCCCGTTTTCCTTGATCGGTAAACTTGGTTTTGGCTTGCTGGCTCTTCGAGCTGATCATCTGGGGGAGGGGCCTGTTGTCGTGGTTCCCAAATGTCTTTGCTGGAGGCAGAATTGCCCCGCCCTTGTCGGTCCAGGCTAAGCAAGCTGCTCGGGTTTGCTCTCAGGAGCTTTTGTTCCCTGCAAGCTCTCGGTATAGCTTTGGAGGACCAGGGTGAAAATGGTGGCCTCCCAATCTCCACCCGGAGGAGCTGAGAACTCGGGGCCCCGCTCCTCAGTGAGCCCCCAGAGAAAAGCAGTCACTCCCATCTCCCCGGTCTCCGGCCGCACTCCGTGCTCACCCGGCCTGTGACCGAGCGTTTCTATCTCTGGCACCCGGCCCCGTGTGGAGTCTCCAAACCCAGTAGATCCCTGCGGTGCGCTCCCGCGCTGCTCCTTCCAGGGGAGGAAGGGGAGTCTCCCCGGCTCTGCTGCTTGTTGGGGCCCTGCTGGAGGAACAGTGGCCCGACTGGGCCGCGGATCACAGTTTATGGCAATCCCGAGCTGAGAGCCCGCGCCTTGGCTCTGTCTCTGCAGCTGGCTTCCCCGCTCCGATACCTGGGAGCTCTGCCGCACTCAGGCACCCCCGGTCTTTCTGTGACCGCAAGGGTCCTGAGACCACACTGTCCCGGGAGGATTCCACCCCCCGCTTAGCCACTGCAGTGATGTCCCTCAGCGGAGCCAACTTCTAAAAGGTCCAATTTTGTGCTCTGCGGCTCTGTCACTTGCCAGAAGCGGCGTACAGAGGCCCCCTCCCCCGCCGTCTATCCTCTCGAATATTGCCTCGGATTCACTTCTCCGCACGTCCTACCTTCCAGTAAGTGGTCGCTTCTCTGTTCAGAGAGTTGTTGCTACTCTCCTCTTCGATCTCCTGTTGAGTTCGTAGGTGTTCAGAATGGTTTGATCCCTATTCAGCTGAATTCCTGAGACCAGACGAAATCCAGGTCTCCTACTCCTCCGCCATCTTGCCCTTCTGCCCGTTTCTTAACTAGATTATTTGTTTTGGGGGTGTTGAGTCTGAAGAGTTCTTTACAGATTTTGTATACTAACCCTTTATCAGATATGTCATTTGAAAATATCTTTCCCCATTCCATAGGCTGCCTTTTAGTTTTATTGATTATTTCCTTCTCTGTGCAGAAGCTTTTTACCTTGATGAAGTCCCAATAGTTCATTTTTGCTTTTGTTTCCCTTGCTTGCAGAGACATGTCTAGTAAGAAGTTGCTATGGCTGAGGTCACAGAGGTTGCACCTGTGTTCTCCTCTAAGATTTTGATGGTTTCCTGTCTCATATTTAGGTCTTTCATCCATTTTGAATTTATTTTTGTGTATGGTGTAAGAAAGTGGTCCAGTTTCATTCTTCTGCTTATTGCTGTCCAGTTTTCCCAAAACCATTTGTTGAAGATAATGGAGGATAGTCAGCAGAAAGGCAGGCAAGGGCAAGGAGTCCCCTGTCCTAAGAGGAAACTACCCTTAAAAGGAAAAAAAGATTCTACACCACCCTAGAAGGTGTCCTCCACCCTTTCCTGCATGAACAACTATCTGATAGGTAGATGAGCACGTGGACAAAAACCTGATTGGGTTACAGGTGCATGAAATGCCAACTGCAACCCTCTCAGGTCTCTTCCCCCTTTGGGAGCTTTGTACTATCACCCAATAAACTTTGCTTTGCTGCCCACCACCCTTCATCTGGTCTACCTCTTCATTCTTCAAAGTGGTGTGACCAAGAGCCATGGGCTCTAAAGGAAAAGAAATCCTGAAACAAAGGGACTGCCTTTTTTGCGTGGGATATTCTTTCCTGCTTTGTTGATGATTAGTTGACCTAAGGACCATATTTCAAAATTTACACTGAGCATTGAAGTTTTCATAAAAACTGAGGTTGCCCAAAAAATTGGGCACTACTTGAATTACTGGGAAGGTGTCTATTAATTTCTGGTTTAAGTTTGTCTCTATAACATTGTAAGGAAGTTGGTTGGTCATAGTAACATCTCTGTTTATATCTAATTGATGTTTTTGAATAATATAATATTAGCATTACCTTCTCAAAAGCCATAAAGAATTAGTAAGAGAGAAACTGCCGGATTTCTTTAGGACACACACATGAATTAGAATTCCAGTTCTTCAATCCGTCAACATATCCATAGCAAAGGCCACAGTGTGGCTATTTCTTATTAACCTGTCTTCCCACATACTTCTCAGACATTCAATTTTATGACTTTAAGCAATTGGATTCTATGTGTCTCTTCTTACTCTACCAGGTAAAACTAGAAGCCACTAGGAGATACTAGTTGTACTTAGACCTGAGTTACTCTGAATCCCTCAGCTTATTTGAGTTCTTATAAACACCCATCTATGCTTCTATCTGATTTTATACTTATGTTTTAAAAAAAATGGATTTCATTTTGGATGTTAATACTTTGTATCTAAAATATGTTATTTGTCTGTATGTCAAACCCACTGCATTCTTCTTGACCTGTTACCAATAAAGAAGATCTTTTTTAAAAACAATATTCTATTTCACTTATGGAATGGTCCCCTCATAAATTGAGATAGTCAATTATCATTTTAAGCTGCCTAAAAACTTTTATTCTGACATTTGCTGAGTTGTATGCTAGGAAATGAAGAAAGAAATATTTTGACCAAAAGCCTAACTAGAAACTCCATACTCTGTACTTTTCAGTTCCAGACCACATGGGAAAATACTTGATTGCATTTCTCACATTAAGGCTAAAACTTTGTTATGTATAAAATCCCTTGATGTTATACCAATTCAAGCCTCTGATTTTGGATAATTGAGAAATTGATAATAACTGGGAATTGAAGATTTCCTGTGAGATTCTTTACTTCTCCTAGAAAAAAGAAGTGGGGGGAGGCACAAACTAAAATTCACAAAGTTTTGCCTTTCCTACTTCAACAATTCTACTTCTTGTAGAGGTCTATGGTAGAAAATACATAAAGATTGCTTTGGAATTGCAAAGTGATGGTTACCACAAAGCGGTGATTTCCACTTCATGTTATCAGCCATGCCCACCCTCCCATTGACGTAAGTGACATCTCTACCCTCCAACTAACAGAGTTTTGCAATAGAAGCATCACTGATTCTGTTCTGTTTCTTCCACTGATTCTACAGATGACCTTCAGGAGAACCTTTGTACCAACTCAGTCTTAAGCAATTTGGTGCCTCTTTTTTTTCCAAAATGAGGAAGGTAGAGCTTCCTTAGAAGCTAAGTAGGGATTAATGAGACCTTCGTAGTAAAGTACTTCAAGGCTAAAGATAAAAGATCTCCTCTGAGGGCAAATCTTATCTTCCCAAACTAAGCTACCCATCATGTGAAAGCCTCCACATTTATCAGTTGATTCAGATCTATCTAAATTAAAAAGGTCATCTGAAGAGGAAGGGTTTTCATTTTTTAATTTCTTGATGGTAAAGAAAGAAATGAGAAGTTTAAGTCCTTTAAGTACATAGCCATTTATCTCAGTATAAATTAAATGGTTCCCATTGGAAGTAAATGAAAGAGTAAGATTTTTATCACAACTGTTTTAAAACAGGATGATATTTTTGTCAGGGAAAGTAGCAAAGAGATCTTAAACTCCTTGCCCTTCGTGAAGAAATGTGAAGTTGCTTTCATTTCTATTGGCATTTTACTGAGCAGACTCTCTCTTCATTCTAAACTGGAGGTCACAATTTGTTTTGAATTTGAGTTGGAAATAAGATAACAAATATTGCCTAGGGCTTTATGGGATGCCTTTTATCTCTGAATTATACAGTCAGAAACTATTGCAAATCCTTTATTATTTTGTTTTTAAGCCCTAAAAACCAAAAGCCATGCATGCAGGCAAAGTATATTTAAAAAGTTAGCATTATACCACAAGAGCTACATAGATATATTTTCTTATACTACTCAATTTATATGGGGAATAAACAGAAATCACCCTATTAAACGTTAATTTTTAAAAATCATAAGTTTGTGCTGTCATGGGTTATATTTAGTGCAGGGCGAGTAGGGTTGTAAACTTAGTGTTACTAGAGGAAAATAAGTTGTTTTTTCTTTTCATTGGAAAAATTCATGTTAATTATTCCTCTGCACCTGCCTAATGGGGCTGAAGTAATTCGATTGTCATATTGTTGTAGATTGTTGCTTTGTGTAATGTATCACCCCTGCTGTTCCATTAAAAAAATTCTATACTCTTCCATTATTCAGCAAGGCCTAATGATTATTCCAGCATTTGTACATGCTGCACTGTTATTTTAATTTTAATTGACTTCACTTTTTAAATTAAGCACATTGGTTTTAACACTGTTGTTGACAAGCTTGGTTTTGCTTTTTCAGCTTTTGCTCCCATATACATTCCATACCTATTGACACTATAAATGATAAGAGCAATATATACTTTGAAGTTTGTCATTAACTCTAACATTAATTCATGTCACATATTATTGGTATATAATGGTGTGCAGATATTTTAAAGGACCAGTTATTCTGTTTAAAGTGTCTTTTAAAATTAAATTATTAAATCTTTACTTTGCAAATTAGGAAAAAAAAAGATTTGATTTGATTGTTTTTGCATGTGTAAAAATCTGTTAATGAAAAGGACACGTTTTACCCAATCAGTTAAATATAATCACGTGTAACAAACACACATGGTGATACAATGTTGTTGTCTATGTTTAGTGAGACATATCAAATCACGGTTTGTATACATTTTAAGATTATCTATTTATGGTAATCTTTTTTTAGAGGATAATTGTTTTATTTTTAAAATTATTTACAGATTTATTTTAAAAATTCTTTAAAAATATTAACTTATTATAGATAATATGTTCCTTTAAGCATAGCACGTAACCTGAAAGAAAGTAATACCCCTGCAAACCCATTGAAATGTCTCCTTTTTGAATGCTATCTCAGTTATTTATCACAACACAAGATAATGAAAAATGGGTCATAGACAAAATGAGTCAACCTTTGTGTTCTGAGATGTTGGAAATTGCTGAACTGAAAGGAGGAACTGGAAAGAGTACAAAATAATGACAAATTTTAATATGAATAACTGTTCAAGTGTTTTTTTTTTAAACTATATGATAATGTTTCATGGTTTTCACATTTCTCTGAACACAAATCTGGCACAAATCTGGTTTGTAAAACTGTATAAATGGAATAGACCTAGCTTATTTTGGGAAGAGTTGACATGAGAGCGCTTGTTTCCACTTTGCCATTTTTGTTTTGTTAGTGGACGTAAATGAATGAATGAATGGGAGGGTGAATGAATAGGTCACATGGGATTTGCCTGCCATTTGGTCATCTGAAGGACAGAGGACAAAGATTTCAAAGTGGGCCCTTCTGCCCTTGTTTGGTGCAGCTTCATTGCAGCAGTCCTGACTGTTGATGAGCCTGCTGCCTGGGATTTATGTTCAACCTCTCCTTATGCCTTGGTGTGCCTGACCCAGCTCTATTAGCATAACTTCCATTCCCAGTGACAACATGAATAAAAGATGACTTGTGTGACCTCAAAAAGTGCCAAGATAGTATTGATGTAATGAGCCCAATATCCACTGTTTTATGCATTGCCATACAATAGCAATCTTAATAAAAGCTTAAACAGCATTATAATATGTGTTTCTTTGATGTCTCTCTGACTCACTGACTTCACTTTTTCATTCACTGTTGTTTCTTTGAGGACCATCAATAATCCCAAAATTGTTTTTCCTTTATTTTGGTGAGCTTGAAACAAAATAAGACAAACAAGAAAAGTTTTGCTTTCAGAGTCTTCTCCATTTCAGAAAAAAATAGTTTTTCCTTTGCTTAGCATTGGTTTCTGCTCAACAGCAACTATTATTGTTTCTAGCCTAGAGATATTACTGCATACATTCTGACTTCAACATCTTATTTTCATCTTCAGAATTCTATACTACCACTTCATCTTCTTGGCTTTCCACACTTTTTTTTTTGATTGTGAAAAATCTAAAATACAGTCTTATTACTGGAATAGCAGCCTTGTATTGTATTTTCTTCTCTGCACCTTGATCTATTTAAAGACCTGTTAAGTATGAAATTCTTAAATGCAGATACTCTGATTACCTTGCCTTGAAAAACCCCATGAAAAGAAATGCAAATGTGCATAGGAACAGATCAAGGAATTCCCTCTTTCTGGAGCTTCTTGACCAAAAACAACACCAGTCAGTTAAAGTTTTCATCATCCTTCTTCTTAGCCGTGTAAATAGGCAGGGAGTAAAGGGAAGATGAAAACATAGCAGGCACACGTCTAAAGTAATATCACGCCTTGCCAACAGCATCCTTTATTATATTTTTCTTTAAAAGCAAAAGCACAACACACTAATATTCACCCTTTTAACAACAAAGAGAAAATGGTGTGCTTTTTAAAACTTCTTTTATATAGCAAATCACAGGTGCTCTTGTAATATTATTCTCTGCTTTCTTGCAAGGTCCTTTACTTAGATGATCTGGAAATATGACAGTATGTTAACAGCTAACACTCTGCATCTTTGAGCCTTATACGTAGATTAAAAATCATTTAGAAACAAGCAATGGCTGAAATATCCTACCACTTCAAACCTCAGATCTACTGCTTGACACATTGGTTGTGTCATTCTGCATTTTGAAATGGTGGTGGTAAAGCAACAAACAGGATACAAATTGTTCAAATATCGACCATGTTGCCTTGATCATATCATGTCTTTTTGGAGCATTGCATATCTAACATAGCAGAAAGTGATCAGATATGATGTGACATGACATTATGCAGGTAGGCACTACTGTCAAGAATGTGAAACAGCAGTTTGGGTATATCAAGATGTAAAGTTAATTAGATCACATTCAGTGGGGCTTTGTCTTGGAAGAAAACAAACCACTCTTATATCTAGAGCCTCATTAGGATACTTGAATAATGAGAAAATCATGTAGTATTCCTATATCTACTGAAGACTCATGGATAATTTATTTATTTAAGAAAATTTTAACAATACTTTTTCATTTGTCTCCCTTTTAATTTGATAGTGACTCCAGCAAATGATAGTGTGTGCAGTTTTTTTGTATGGAGAAAAGTTGTAGGAAAATGGATATTCTCCTAATCACACTTAAAGTGGCATTTGATGTTAGAAATGAGTTAGAAAGGGGATTTTATAGCAATGGTGCGATGTGAATTATTACACTACTTAAAGAGGGATACTTGATGAGGACCAAGTAGATAGGTACACAGCCCTACAAAACTCAACCTTGAGATTGCCAGGAAATTAAAACAAAAACAAAAACAACAACAACAAAAAAAACTGGCTGCTCAAAAAATTGAAGCAGATGTCAGATGCAAGCAGCTGTGGCCTGGGAAATTCAACAAAATTCCAATATTTAAATTGCTTCTCTGGATAAAAATTGCTTGATAGCACAGTTTCAGATGTGATCTGGGTTGCCAGTGAACCATCTGCGTAAAATGAAAGTAATCTGCTGACACTGTCGATACAGGTAGGCATCAGCATCATTTGGTTGGAAAAAGAACACTGCTAAGATGTTTTCTGGTGAGTTTGTCAGGAAAGTATGATAATAGTGAAGCTCAGTTTTTAGAATAGTGGATACACCAGGGTAAAGATTAAAAGTGTGTTTGTCTCACTGTTCAGGGACTATTTGCAGAACAAAACAAAACCAAACCAACAACCTTCACTCTATTTTGAGGCTCAAAATGGAATGTTCTGGTCGGGACTGAGATTGGGTGAGACTATTGGGAAAATCACACTCAGCACCAAGGGGAAGTGATGGTCAATCTGTTAAATCTAACCTTGTGAGAATGATAGAAATGTACAGTGGGTTAAAAAGAAAATAGGCAAATTGTGAGCTTTAAAAATTCAGTATCACAGGCAAAGGAATAACTCCCTAGAGGGTTAGAGAATACACTTTTTCTTCTACCCAGCTATGTGTTGGATAAAGTAAACATATGTAGATGCTGAAAGGTTGCTCACAAATAGGTCAGCTTGTGGCGGAAGTCTTTCATAATTCAAGATACATCAGCTTTAACGGTAGCTGAGAATAAGAGCGAGTAATCAAAAGTGACCCAAACAATGACACCAGAGTTTCCAGATGGTATAGAAAAAAGTCCATGATTTATGATTGCCGGTGCAGTAAATAAATCTAAAACAATAGGCGTGGATGGGGAAGCAGTCACAGCTGACCAAAAGAGCAGTTGTAATGCAACCCACAGAAAGCTTGGTGCCAGAAGTAATTGACATAGTCGTCAAATCAATTTCCTAGGGTGCAGACACTCAAGCACTCAATCTGATTCTGTATGCTGCACGACACTTGGATTATACAGCTGCCTCTAATTCAGATAGCCTTAGCTCAATATGAATCCAATTCAAGGAACTGTCTGGAAGTGAGCAATAATTATTTAGGCTTCCTTTCTGCAGGTTTACTCTTTTCTAGTCAAATTACTCTATTTCAGAATTACATACATTTCATATTAATTATTTAACATTTATCTATTTTTTTTTTCCTCCTATATCACCAGCAGGGTGATATCTCTGAAATCCATGGTGTTTCCTTCTAGGGCACCAGTGGGATGGTTTTTCAGGACAAGAAAAGCCTATACACAGTCTGATGTTCTTTATGTTGACTATAGAATCAGCCACTTGATTGCAAATGTGCAATACCCATGTGGAGGAGGATCTATCTATTTATTTATTTATCTTTCTGTATTTCAATTTAATGCAATTCAAAGATAAGATTAAATAATCTTTTGCTGCAAATAATTTTATTGGCATCAATTCATTTTTCACTCATCCAGTGTTTTTAGAATGTTTACAGCACATCAGATACTTAATTAGACACTGGGGCATCGAGATAAGAGACAAAGACTCTGCCTTCAAAGAACTCACAGCTCAGTGAACTGATGAAACAGGTAAAGAATCATGGGGGAAGAATTATAGAGAAGATACAAAGGGCAGGAGGGAGGCACGGAGGGAATCTCTAACCCAGCTGTGGTAGAGTGAGAGAGTGGGAGGGGAGTAGAGGAAGGATTTTAGAGATGCCAACATTTCCGTTGAAATGTGAAGGATGAGGAAAACGTTGCCAGGTTGAAAGAGGATTGATAATATTCCAACAAGCCCAAGAGCAAAAAGCGCATGGCATTTTCAGGTAGTCACATACTCTTCAGTGGGGCAGCTGCAACATAGGGCTTGGCAGCAAAGAGAGTGGGCGGTGTGCTGAAGAAAGCAGAAGGGGTAGGTATGAATCAGATGGCAGAAGGCAAGGCTGGGGAGTACCTTGGAGCTTACAGAGCACTTATCTTTCACTCGATGCCCACAGCAGCTCGTGAGAACATGACTGTCCCTATTTGAAAATAAGCAATGGTCAAGGTTGAGAGAAGTTTGGTTGTCTACCACATAGCTGGGAATTAGGTCCAGGTCTGTCTGCTTTAAAGACCACATTCCAAACACAGCATTCATTATTTGGCTAAGGGGTTCCTTTAGCCTCCTGCTCAACTACTTACCACAATTTTCAAAGTTTTGGACAACTCATCACCCCAAGAAGGGTGAGATGATGGGGCTAACGGCGGTAAGCAAGAGAGTGAAGGAGAAAGAGGAAGCAAAATAGAAAGTAGGAGAAAAGGAGGAAAAGGAAAAAATGTATATTAATTTTAAAACTCACTAGAGACAAAACAAGCTGGCCAATGCCCTCTGGGGTGTGTGTAAGGAAGGCAATCCCACAGGGGCTACAGAGTCCACAGAATTTCTATTGTTGCAAGAGATCTTTGAGAGAGAAGATTAGAAGATGATAAATCACATCATTAACAAGCTATTTGTTTGCTATTAATTTAATATTCTATCTTTAGAAATAGGGGAGTCTGAAGGGTCAGGAAAAAGAGATAGCAAGTTGATTATGGTGCAAACTAGCTGAGCCATCATCAAGTGCAAAGATGAAACGAAGAATCAGGCCCTGGCAAAAGGTACTAGCATTAGAGGAGCAAGCAGGGAAGACAAAAGGCAATAACAGGGATGAAGATCCAGAAAAAATTCTGAGAAGCAAATGAAGGAAAGGAAGGAAGGAAGAAAGGAGGGAAGGAAGAAAGGAAAGAAGGAAGGAAGGGAGGGAGGGAGGAAGGAAGGAAGGAAGGAAGGAAGGAAGGAAGGAAGGAAGGAAGGAAGGAAGGAAGGAAAGAAGAAAGGAAGGAAGCATCGCTTACAAAAGCAGAAGGATCAAACCAGGAAAAAATTTACATTAAGAAATTTAAAGTGAAAAATAAAGCAACTAAAGAAGTAAACCTAGATTTTTTAAATAAAAAAATTTTGCGTATATATCTCTATCAAATAATAATGCCAATCATAGAAAAATTTGGTAAGAATAATAGTACGAAAGACAAAATACTTCTATTTCGCTAATCTAAGTGTTCATGGTTTGTATTTTGATATCCTTCCTTTGAGTCATTTTTCTCCACTTGTACATAATTGCGATCATAATGAAGGAAATTTGTTTCCTTTTCCTTTTCCTTTTTTTAAATTTTTTATTGTTATATTAATCACCATACATTACATCATTAGTTTTTGATGTGGTGTTCCATGATTCATTGTTTGTGCATAAAACCCAGTGCTCCACACAGAACTTGCCCTCTTTAATACCCATCACCAGGCTAACCCATCCCCCCACCCCCCTCCTCTCTAGAACCCTCAGTTTGTTTTTCAGATTACATCGTCTCTCATGGTTCGTCTCCCTCTCCGATTTACTCCCCTTCATTCTTCCCCTCCTGCTATCTTCCTCTTCTTCTTTTTTTTCTTAACATATATTGCATTATTTGTTTCAGAGGTACAGATCTGTGATTCAACAGTCTTGCACAATTCACAGCGCTCACCATAGCACATACCGTCCCCAATGTCTGTCACCCAGCCACCCCATCCCTCCCACACCCCCACCACTCCAGCAACCCTGTTTGTTTCCTGAGATTAAGAATTCCTCATATCAGTGAGGTCATACGATACATGTATTTCTCTGATTGACTTATTTCACTCAGCATAACACCCTCCAGTTCAATCCATGTCGTTGCAAATGGCAAGATCTCATTCCTTTTGATGGCTGCATAATATTCCATTGTGTATATATACCACATCTTCATTACCCATTCATTTGTCGATGGACATCTTGGGTCTTTCCACAGTTTGGCTATTGTGGACATTGCTGCTATAAACATTGGGTGCACATACCCCTTCGGATCCCTACATTTGTATCTTTGTGGTAAATACCCAGTAGTGCAATTGCTGGATCGTACGGTAGCTCTATTTTCAACTGTTTGAGGAACCTCCATACTGTTTTCCAGAGTGGCTACACCAGGCTGCATTCCCACCAACAGTGTAGGAGGGTTCCCCTTTCTCCACATCCCCGCCAACATCTGTCGTTTCCTGACTTGTTAATTTTAGCCAATCTGACTGGTGTGAGGTGGTATCTCATTGAGGTTTTGATTTGGATTTCCCTGATGCCGAGCGATGTTGAGCACTTTTTCATGTGTCTGTTGGTCATTTGGATGTCTTCTTTGGAAAAATGTCTGTTCATGTCTTCTGCCCATTTCTTGATTGGATTATTTGCTCTTTGGGTGTTGAGTTTGATAAGTTCTTTATAGATTTGGGATACTAGCCCTTTATCTGATATGTCATTTCCAAATATTTTCTCTCATTCTGTCGGTTGTCTTTTGGTTTTGTGGATTGTTTCTTTTGCCGTGCAAAAGCTTTTTATCTTCATGAAATCCCAACAGTTCATGTTTGCCCTTGCTTCCCTTGCCTTTGGCGATGTTTCTAGGAAGAAGTTGCTGCGGCTGAGGTCGGAGAGGTTGCTGCCTGTGTTCTCCTTTAGGATTTTGATGGACTCCTCTCTCACGTTTAGGTCTTTCAACCATTTGGAGTCTATTTTTGTGTGTGATGTAAGGAAATGGTCCAGTTTCATTCTTCTGCATGTGGCTGTCCAATTTTCCCAACACCATTTGTTGAAGAGACTGTCTTTTCCACTGGACATTCTTTCCTGCTTTGTCGAAGATTAGTTGACCATAGAGTTGAGGGTCCATTTCTGGGGTCTCTATTCTGTTCCATTGATCTATGTGTCTGTTTTTGTGCCAGCACCATACTGTCTTGATGATGACAGCTTTGTAATGAGCTGGAAGTCCGGAATTGTGATGCCGCCAGCTTTGCTTTTCTTTTTCAACATTCCTCTGGCTATTCGGGGTCCCTTCTGGTTCCATAAAAATTTTAGGATTATTTGTTCCATTTCTTTGAAAAAAGTGGTTGGTATTTTGATGGGGATTGTACTGAATGTGTAGATTGCTCTAGGTAGCATTGGCCTCTTCACAATGTTTGTTCTTCCAAACCATGAGCATGGAACGTTTTTCCATTTCTTTGTGTCTTCCTCAATTTCTTTCAAGAGTATTTTATAGTTTTCTGAGTACAGATCCTTTGCCTCTTTGGTTAAATTTATTCCTAGGTATCTTATGGTTTTGGGTGCAATTGTAAATGGGATCGATTCCTTGATTTGTCTCTCTTCTGTCCTGTTGTTGGTGTATAGGAATGCCACTGATTTCTGTGCATTGATTTTATATCCTGCCCCTTTACTCAATTCTTCTATGAGTTCTAGCAGTTTTGGGGCAGAGTCTTTTGGGTTTTCCACATAAAGTGTCATATCATCTGCAAAGAGTGAGAGTTTGACTTCCTTTCTGCCAATTTAGATGCCTTTGATTTCTTTTCATTGTCTGATTGCTGTGGCTAGGACTTCTAATATTATGTTGAATAGCAGTGGTGATAGTCGACATCCCTGCCGCATTCCTGACCTTAGGGGGGAAGCTCTCAGCTTTTCCCCATTGAGAATGATATTTGCAGTAGGTTTTTCATAGATGGCTTTTATGATATTGAGGTATGTACCCTCTATCCCTATACTCTGAAGAGTTTTGATCAAGAAAAGATGCTGTACTTTGTCAAATGCTTTTTCTGCATCTACTGAGAGGATCATATGATTCTTGTTCTTTCTTTTGTTAATGTATTGTATCACGTTGATCGATTTGCGGATGTTGAACCAACCTTGCAACCAGGGATATATCCCACTTGGTCATGGTGAATAATCCTTTTAATGTACTGTTGGATCCTATTGGCTAGTATTTTGGTGAGAATTTTGACATCCATTTTGATCAAGGATATTGGTCTGTAATTCTCCTTTTTGATGGGGTCTTTGTCTGGTTTTGGGATCAAGGTAAAGGTGGCCTCATAAAATGAGTTTGGAAGTTTTCCTTCCATTTCTATTTTTTGGAACAGTTTCAGGAGAATAGGTATTAATTCTTCTTTCAATGTTTGGTAGAATTCCCCTGGGAAGCCATCTGGCCCTGGGCTTTTGTTTCTTGGGAGATTTTTGGTGACTGCTTCAATTTCCTTAGTGGTTATAGGTCTGTTCAGGTTTTCTATTTCTTCCTGGTTCAGTTTTGGTAGTTGATACATCTCTACGAATGCATCCATTTCTTCCAGGTTATCTAATTTGCTGGCATAGAGTTGCTCATAATATGTTCTTATAATTGTTTGTATTTCTTTGGTGTTGGTTGTGATCTCTCCTCTTTCATTCATGATTTTGTTGATTTGGGTCATTTCTCTTTTCTTTTTGATAAGTCTGGCCAGGGGTTTATCAATCTTGTTAATTCTTTCAAAGAACCAGCTCCTAGTTTCGTTGATCTGTTCTACTGTTCTTTTGGTTTCTATTTCATTGATTTCTGCTCTGATCTTTATTATTTCTCTTCTCCTGCTGGGTTTAGGCTTTATTTGCTGATTTTTCTTTAGCTCCTTTAGGTGAAGGGTTAGGTTGTGTGTTTGAGACCTTTCTTGTTTCTTGAGAAAGGCTTGTATTGCTATATACTTTCCTCTCAGGACTGCCTTTGCTGTATCCCAAAGATTTTGAACAGTTGTGTTTTCATTTTCAATGGTTTCCATGAAATTTTTAAATTCTTCTTTAATTTCCTGGTTGACCCATTCATTCTTTAGTAGGATGCTCTTTAACTTCCATGTATTTGAGTTCTTTCCGACTTTCCTCTTGTGATTGAGTTCTAGTTTCAAAGCACTGTGGTTTGAAAATATGCAGGGAATAATCCCAATCTTTTGGTAGTGGTTGAGACCTGATTTGTGACCTAGGATGTGATCTATTCTGGAGAATGTTCCATGAGCACTAGAGAAGAATGTGTATTCCATTGCTTTGGGATGGAATGTTCTGAATATGTCTGCGAAGCCCATTTGGTCCAGTGTGTCATTTAAAGTCTTTATTTCCTTGTTGATCTTTTGCTTAGATGATCTGTCCATTTCAGTAAGGGGGGTGTTAAAGTTCCCCACTATTATTGTATTGTTGTCAATGTGTTTCTTTGCTTTTGTTATTAATTGCCTTATATAATTGGCTGCTCCCATGTTCGGGGCATAGATATTTACAATTGTTATATCTTCTTGGTGGATAGACCCTTTAAGTAGGATATAGTGTCCTTCCTCATCTCTTATTACAGTCTTTGGTTTAAAATCTAATTTGTCTGATATAAGGACTGTCACCCCAGCTTTCTTTTGGCGTCCATTAGCATGGTAAATGGTTTTCCACCCCTTCACTTTCAATGTGGGGGTCCTTTGGGTCTAAAGTGAGTCTCTTGCAGACAGCATATTGATGGGTCTTGTTTTTTAATCCAATCTGATAGCCTGTGTCTTTTGATTGGGGAATTTAGCCCATTTACATTCAGGGTAACTATTGAAAGGTATGAATTTAGTGCCATTGTATTGCCTGTAAGGTGACTGTTACTGTATGTTGTCTGTGTGCCTTTCTGGTCTATGCTGCTTTTAGGCTCTCTCTTTGCTTAGAGGACCCCTTTCAATATTTCTTGTAGGACTGGTTTCATGTTTGCAAATTCCTTTAGTTTTTGTTTGTCCAGGAAGCTTTTTACCTCTCCTTCAATTTTCAGTGACAGCCTAGGTGGATATAGTATTCTTGGCTGCATATTTTTCTCGTTTAGTGCTCTGAAGATATCATGCCAGTCCTTTCTGGCCTGCCAGGTCTCTCTGGATAGGTCTGTTGCCAATCTAATGTTTCTGCCTTTATAGGTTACATATCTCTTCCCCCGAGGTGCTTTCAAGGTTTTCTCTTTGTCTCTGAGACTCATAAGTTTTACTATTAGATGTTGGGGTGTTGACCTATTTTTATTGATTTTGAGGGGGGTTCTCTGTGCCTCCTGGATTTTGATGCCTGTTTCCTTCCCCACATTAGGGAAGTTCTCTGCTATAATTTGCTCCAATATACCTTCTGCCCCTCCCTCTCTTTCTTCTTCTTCTGGGATCCCAATTATTCTAATGTTGTTTTGTCTCATAGTATTGCTTATCTCTCAAATTCTGCCCTCGTTATCCAGTAGTTGTTTATCTCTCTTTTTCTCAGCTTCTTTATTTTCCATCATTTGGTCTTCTATATCGCTGATTCTCTCTTCTGCCTCATTTATCCTAGCAGTTAGTGCCCTCATTTTTTATTGCACCTCATTAATAGTCTTTTTGATTTCGATTTGGTTAGATTTCAGTTCTTTTATTTCTCCAGGAAGGGTGTCTCTAATAACTTCCATGCTTTTTTCAAGCCCAGGTAGTATCTTTAAAATCATGATTCTGGAACTCTAGGTCCGACATCGTACTAATGTCCGTATTGAGTAGGTCCCTGGCTGATGGTACTACCTCTTGTGCTTTCTGCTGTGTTGATTTCTTTCGTCTTGTCACTTTGTCCAGAGGAGAATAGATGAATGAGAGAACAAAATGCTAACAGATTAACATCGTCCCCAGAAAATATACTCTAAACAAATCAGAAAAGACCTGAAACCAGGAGAAAAGAAAGGGAAAGAAAGAAAAAAGACAAAGAAAAAGATAAAAACAAACAAAAACAGAACAAGAGAAAAAAAAACAGAATATGATCAAATATGATCAGGCTTGTGCATAGATCACTGCCACACAGTAGATTTTGGGTGTATTTTGGTCTGTTAGAAGATAGTGCCTCCTAAAATTGTAAGGAAAGAAAGACTTATATATGTACAAAATAAAGGTTGATACAATGAAGGGATGGAAGATGACTGTAAAGATGAAAATTATAAAAGATTGTATAAAAGGAATTGATAAGTTGTTTGAATAAAGAAAGAAGAACATTTTAAAAAAAAAGGGAGAGAATGTGATCAGGCAGGAGACTAGAACAAAGCCATACACTAGAGATTTAGGGTATATTTTGATCTGTTAGAAGAAACTGTATCTCAAAATTTTAAAGAGTGAATGACTTATATATATATATGCCAAAAATAAGGGTAACTACTATGAAGGGATAGAATATGACTCTAAAAGTGAAAAATAAAAATGTTTTTTTTTTAAAGGGACTGATAAGATGTTGGTTGAAAAAGGGAAAAAGAAAAATTCAAAAAAAAAACAGTTAAAAAAATTAACTTTGAAAAACTAATGAATCATGGTAAAAAAGCCATGAATTCTATGTGCAGTAGTCCCCTAGCGCTGGTGTTCTCCCGTTCTCCTTGATCGGTAAATTTGGTCTTGGCTTGCTGGCTGTTCCTGCTGATCTTGTGGGGGAGGGGCCTGTTGCCGTGGTTCCCAAATGTCTTTGACGGAGGCAGCATTGCCCGGCCCTTGTGAGTCCGTGCTAAGCAAGCTGCTCGGGTTTGCTCTCGGGAGCTTTTCTTCCCTGCAAGCTCTCGGTACAGCTTTGGAGGATGAGAGTGAAAATGGTGGCCTTCCAATCTCCAGCCGGAGGAGCCAAGAACTCCGGGCCCCGCTCCTCAGTGCGCCCCCAGAGAAAAGCAGTCACTCCGTCTCCCCGGTGTCCGGCCGCACTCCGTGCTCACCCGGCCTGTGCGCGAGCGTTTCTATCTCTGGCACCCGACCCCGTGTGGAGTCTCCAAACCCAGTAGATCCCTGCGGTGCGCTCCCGCACCGCTCCTCCCGGGGGAGGAAGGGGAGTCTCCCCGGCTCTGCTGCTTGTTGGGTCCCTGCTGGAGGAGCAGTGGCCCGACTGGGCCGCGGATCACAGTTTATGGCAACCCTGAGCTGAGAGCCCGTGCCTCGTCTCCGTCTCTGCAGCCGGCTTCCCCGCTCCAATACATGGGAGTTCTGCCGCACTCAGGCACCCCCAGTCTTTCTGTGACCCCGAGGGTCCTGAGACCACACTGTCCCGCGAGGGTTCCACCTCCCACTTAGCCACTGCAGCGACGTCACTCAGCGGAGCCGACCTCTAAAAGTTCCGATTTTGTGCTCCGTGGCTCTATCACTTGCCAGAAGCAGCAGAGGCCCCCTCCCCCGCCGTCTATCCTCCCGAATATTGCCTCGGATTCACTTCTCTGCACGTCCTACCTTCCAGTAAGTGGTCGCTTCTCTGTTCAGAGAGTTGTTGCTACTCTCTTCTTCGATCTCCTGTTGAGTTCGTAGGTGTTCAGAATGGTTTGATCCCCATTCAGCTGAATTCCTGAGACCAGACGAAATCCAGGTCTCCTACTCCTCTGCCACCTTGCTCCACCTCTCCCTCCTTTTTCTTCTAGTATTTTAAAATAAACATTTGCAATTCTGTATAATCAACCTTTTTTTTTCCAGTTTGATGAATGATTGACATACACGACTGTATAAGATTAAGGAGTACAATATGATGGTTTGATTTGCATATATCGTGAAATGTTTATAAAAGTTTCAGCTAACATCCATCTTCTCATATAGCTACAATAAAATGAAAAGACAGTAAGAAAGGAAAAAAGTTTCCTTGCTATGAGAACTCTTAGGATTTACTCTCTTAACAATTCTTCTATATATCCTACAGCGGTGTTAGCTGGAGTCGTCATGTGGCACCTTACCCCTAGTGCTTATTTATCTTCTAACTGGAAGTCTGCACCTTTTGATCACCTTCCTCCCATCCCCCCACCCCACCCCCACGTTCTGCCTCTGATAACCACAAGTCTGATCTCTTCTCCCGTGAGTTTGTGTTTTGTTTTTAAGATTCCACATATAAGTGGGATCATACAGTATTTATCTTTCTCTGTCTGAATTATTTCACTCAGCATAATGCCTTCATGTTCCATCCGTGTTGTTGCAAATGCTAAGAAGTCTTCATTTTTTATGGCCGAATTACTCTATTGTATAAATATACCACAACCTCTTTGCACCGATTAACATTCCCACTAGCAGTGCACAAGGGTTCCTTTTTTTCAACATCTATGCCAGCATTTGTTATCTTTTATCTTTTTGATGATGAACATTCTAAAAGGTATGAGGAGATATCTCACCGAGGTTTTAGTTTGTGTCTCCCTAATGACTAGCGATGTTGAACACTTTTTCATCCTTTGGGGACCTGTTGGCCTCTCATATATTTTCTTTGGAGAAATGCGTATTCAGGTCCCTTTCCCATTTTTTAATTTAGTTGTTCATTTGTTTGTTTTTGCTATTGAGTTGTATAAGTTCTTTACATATTTTGGATATTAACCCCATATCAGATATATGGTTGCAAATTTTTTTTCCATTCCATAGGTTGTCTTTTCATTTTGTTGATGGTTTCCTTTGCTGTGAAGAGCTTTTTAGTTTGATGTAGTCCCACTTGTTTATTTTTATTTTATTGCTTATGCTTCAGGTATCATATTCAAAAAATTATTACCAAGACCCATGTCAAGGAGCTTTGTTCCTGTGTTTTCTTTTAGGTGTTTTATGGTTTCAGGCCTTATATTTAAATTTTTAATCAATTTTGAGTTATTTTCTCTGAGTGGTATAAGATATGGGTCCAGTTTCACTCTTTTACATGTGAATATCCAATCTTGAGAGAGTTGTCATACTTCTCATGGCTCATGCCCATTGCAAATAGGAGGCATCGGCAGAAAGGGGCAGAGATGATGACCCCCTTCAGCTCCACCCTTCAAGAGGGCCACAGCTTTCTCCATGGTATTGTAGATACCAGTGGACTCCACAACATATTCAGCACCATCATTTCCCCATTTGATGTTGGTGGGATCTTGTTCCTGGAAGATGGAGATGGGCCCTCCATTGATGACAAGTTTCCCATTTTCACCCTTGACTATGCCATTTAATTTGCCATGGGTGAAATCATACTGGACCATGTAGACCACGTAGTCAAGGCCAATGAAGAGGTCATTGATGGCAACAATATCCCCTTTGCCAGAGTTAAAAACAGCCCTGGCAACCAGGTACCCAATAAGGCCAAATCCATTTACTCTGACCTTCACCATTGTGTCTCAGGGACCTGTCTGGCAATGCATAAGAAGTGTGGCTGTCTGTCAAATAAGGAGGAGCCAATAGCCTAATTCATTTATGTTTAAAGTAATTATTAAGGTTAAGAACTTAAATACTGCATTTTGTAAACTATTTCTGGTTGCATGTAGATCTGTTCTTCCTTGTTTCTTACTCTACTGTCTTTTTTGGTTTTGATGTCTTTTGGTATTAGTATGCTTTGACTTCTTTATTGCATTCTCTTTTCTAATTACTATAGGATTTCCTGGGTGGTTACTATGAGGCTTATACAAAATATCTTAAGCTTATAACACCCTATTTTAAACTGATAACTTCAATAGAATTTTTAAACTTCATGCTTTTACTTCTCCACCCTACATTTTTGTCTATTGCTATTTCAACTCACATGTTTTTTATATTGTGAAACTAATCACAGATTATTGTAGCTATGGTATTTTTACTAGGTTCTTTTGTTTTTGTTTTTTTATATTTTTAAGTTAGTTGTAAATGAAATATGCACCACTATAACCATATCACAGAACCTATGACTACATATTTACCATTACCACTGGGATTTATGTCACCTTTTTATGTTTTTGTAATGTTAATTAGTATTCACTTCCGTTGAAAGAAATCCCCTTTACTACCCCCTTAAAGGTGGTAATAAATTCCCTCAGCTTTTGTTTGTTTGGGACTGTTTTATCCCTCCTTTGGCTCTGAAGAACAACTTTGCTGGGTATAGAATTCTTGTTTACAGTTATATTCTTTCAATATTTTGAATATATAATGCCATTCTATCCTGAAAAGTTTCTGTTGAAAAATCTGCTGATAGTCTTATAGGGTGTGTGTGGGCGGGGAAATCCCTCTTATGTAACTTCTCTCTCTTCTCTAGCTGTTCTTAAAATTTTTTGTCTTTGTTCACAACTTAAATAAAATGTGTTTTGGTTAACCTTATTGGGGTCAACCTATTTGGGATCTTATGGCCTCATGAATCTGGATGTATAATTAATCTTTTAATATAAATATGTCCTTTCAAGCAGGATTTAATGACATTGGAAAATAATATACTGTTATTTCTTTGAGAATAAATATTTTAGTTAATGGGTAATTTCCATAGCATAAGATTACCTGCTTTTTGTATTTTAATTTAAGTTTTTTATGGCTACAGAAACGACTCCATCTCAAAGTTAAGAAATATTTAAACATAATATCAGAAATTTTAATGAATAAAGGAAATAAACATGAACGGTATCTTCTGTTTTGCCAAGTAATTCAAATAATAAAAGAAATCTATTTTTTCTACTCTTTTTCAATTTTATGAAGATAATTCAGGAAGGTTAGAACACATGGCCCATGTTATTTATACATATGATTTATCCTTGACATCAAGCTGCCTAGAAAGTGAAAAAGATGTGTCCCAGGGGAATTCATGGACTTATTAATACAGAAATTCAAGAACACACAAGGCAGATAGTGTTTAAAGCACTTAATTCACTATTCTGTCTAATAAAATATCTAGGATTACTATAACCCTTTGGCTTATCTCAGTGGCTATCAGATTCAAATATACTGACACTCTGGTTGCACAGGAATTTGTGAATCTATGGTAGATGCATTCAACCAAATTAATTTTTTTTTATCCTTAAATAAGTTTCACTTGTTATGATTATAATAACCCATTGCCAAATTTAACTAAGTGTTACCTTACAGTCTCTATATCAATTAAATTATTATTTCAAGTTAAGTTTCAAAGCAATATTATCAGATTCTTTTTTATCTAGCATAAACAAAATAATTTAACAGAGGAAAATGACAACACTAGCATTTTTAAAAAGTATAGATGAGATGATCTTCTGAAATCCCCCAAAGGAGACAACTTATTAGTGATAATCCATTCATGGTGTTTGCATTGAAATACGCCACAAAGAATAAGGCTATTCACCATAGTGGTATACATTTTAAGAAACAACCAGTAGAAAAGAAATATGGAACTATTTGGATTATTTGGATCACTAGATTTAAGGTTTGTGGTGAAAAGTCTCATTTGAAAATGCTTTTTTTTAAAAAGATTTTATTAATTTATTTGACAGAGAGATAGAGAGAGAGCACAAGTAGGCAGAGTGTCAGGCAGAGGAAGAGGGAGAAGAAGGCTTCCCACTGAGCAGGGAGCCTGATGAGGGACTCAATCCCAGGACCCTGAGCCGAAGGCAGATACTTAATCGACTGAGCCACCCAGGCACCCGAAAAAGGATGCCTTTAAAATATATCTGTGTGGGCTGCCTGGTGGTTCAGTAGGTTAAGCTTGTCTGCCTTCAGCTCAGGTCATGATCCCAACGTTCTGGGGTGGAGCCTGCTGGACTCCCTGCTCAGTGGAGAGTCTGCTTCTCCCTCAGCCTTTCCCCCTGGCTTGTGTTCTCTCTCTTGCTCACTCTCTCTCTCTCAAATAAATAAATAAAATCTTAAAAAAAAAGATTAAATAAATAAGTAAATAAATAAAATGTACCTGCGTCTCAGTAGAATTCCATTGCCACAAAATGGCCACTACAGTACTTCATTTAACAAAATTTGTTGCCATTACATGTCAACCACTGAGAAAACAAAAGTGAAGAAAATAAATGTAGTCTCTGCTCTTGTGGTGCTTTCATGTGATAAATTTTCAAAAATTTTTTAGAATGGCAAAAAGTCAAATTCAATTTATCATATGCTAAGAAAGTGCATGAGCTACAATTTTCTGACACATGTATATGTATAACAAGTTGCTGGATTGGTTATAAAAAGAGTGAGGACTATCAATATTTAAAGTTTTATGTGAGAATAATGACAAACAAGAACCCCAAACCTGAAAATATTTCAATCTTTCAGATTACACTTTTTAATTACCCTAATTGTATTTTTTGATATTGAAAAGCATTGGACAATCTTTGAAGGGAGGATTTTTCTTCCACCTATAGCATTTCCTATAATATTTGGTAGTTCTATTTTATATCCATTTCCTCTTTTTCATTTTCAATATATCGATTCAACTCAAAGAATACATTTTTAAACTAGTGAACCTACATAAAGATGTTTGAAAACATCATTTTATTAATTTTAATTCATATTACCTATTCCTCTCAAATGAGTATCTTAAATTCTAAAGCCCTAGGAGCAATGAAATATCCTTGATGTAAATGAGAATAATCTAATAATTAACCCTAGATTTTTTCAGCACTAAATGTAAAAGGAAAATGAATCAGTGTTAATGATGAAGGAAATTTCAGACCTAATGGCCCTAAGGTACCAAGTTTTTTTATTAGTCAAGAAATGTATCAATTATATTTAGTTTTTCAATGAGGTTTGTTTTGAAGGAGACTCTCAAATAGTTTTCCATGAGCAATGATTATGATGGTGTTATTTTCAGAGCTTATGCTGAGAAATTATTTTTTGTAATTTTTTTTTCTGTCCAACTGACATACCACATTTATTTATGTGAGGTAGAAAACTAACCTCTAACTCCCACTGCCAGTATCTGGTTTCAGAGAGCATTGCTCACCATGGAGTAGTTATTAAACACTTTCTATTGATGCAACTACTGGGTCTAATTGTCAAACCAGTTCATAATCCTCTTGTTGCTAATGGAGTGTGCTACAAAATAAAGATGTGGGAAACAGTGCTTCATCTATCTTACTCCCTTTGTTTACTCCCTATGGGGTACCTCAAGATGTCACCACCATTCAGTAATTCAATTTCATTAAACATAGAATTGATTCAATTGTACAATTATTCAAATATAAAATTCAAAAAAAGGATAACATTTGTCTTTCTTATGAGACAAATAAACATAGATGTGTCATTGGTACTTTAAAAGCATTTTTCTACCATGATTATGAAATTAACATATTGTCCAGGAGAAAATGTATTTTTTGTAATAACCCAAGTGATATATTAGTGAGCATGCTTATATATAGATGTATAATACATGCTTAATGAGACGATTTCTTTGAAATGAGAAGTCTACCATGTATTTCCCTACCGTCCAGGGAACAAGAGGTTATACAATGAATCTAAAAGAAGCTAAGTGATTAGCTAAAATATCAGTGAAATCAGGAAAAGATTAATACGTTAATAAAGTCCCAGATTTTATGAAAATGGCAGGCTAACTTCCTAGGTACAGATAAGATAAAATTTCTGACCTTCCACAGTCTTGACACTTCCCTGCAGAATTTTTTTTTATGGCTTATGCAAGTATAATTTTTCACTCTCCTACCGAAACAGTTTACTTATATTGTCTTAGCATTTTGAATGTGTCCCCATTCTTTTTCTCTTCCTCCTTTTCATTCTCTCTCTTCTGTACTTTGCAGTTTCCACATCTGATTGATAGCATTTTCTGTACCATCCATATTACTCTTAAAGCTCATTAAGTTCTTTGCTGACAGCAACACTAGACCAACATGTGCTTTTACAATGTGCATTCTGCCTGCGCTCTCACAACACCAATTGTAAGGAACTCAATTGGATTAGAATAATTTCCCTCATGAATAGATACAGGCTGGCTCCATGCTCTCTGAACATGCTTTGCAGGGCCCCCATCAAAACCCAAGCAGTAAAGACAGGAAGAAAAACCTCTATCTTTAGGTGGGATTATATCTGTTCAAACAGGTAGTGCATTGCCACAGATAGGCCATGTGTCTCTCTGAATGCTAGGGCTAATTTATTTCCTTTTAATATAATGACCAAGAACAACTAAATGTTGTGTAGCATACAAATACATGGTATCAGATATTAGAAGAAAAGTCACTTATGATAGAAAATCTCTGCATAGGTTGTACAGCTAACCGTAAGAGCCACATGTCAAGCCACACTGGAAGGATTTCGAGCTCCAAAGAACATTAAGATGCCATCCCAAGTTAACCGACATGTGATTCTATGTACAAAAAAAATATTTTTCTAATTTTCTAAAAGTGACTATAAAAGTACAAGAACTAAGTTTCAGCTCAGAAACACACTGGCCCCTTAGTCTTTTAGTCCTGCACAGATGCCATAGAGGAGTTTGAGACATTGTGCTTCTCAGTGTGGCATGTTACATTTAGTCAATGTGTGAAATTTCTGCAGAAAATAGGTGGGAGAGAGAATGCATTTGTATACTGCCAAATAATGTTTTGAGCCATGGAAATAAGCACTAGTCATGTGTCTGAATAAAACCGGGGTGATACTGATCAGAACATCGCATGAAAAAATTTTATATGCTTTCGCAATTTTTTCGGCTTTCTTCTGGTTTTACTTTCTGGAGGCTCTGTTGGATTTCCCACAACAAGTTTTGTATGCTCTTAGCTTATTGATTCAAGAAGACAAAAGGAAGGTGAAATGACTATAGGAGGATATAGAAGCACATCAGGGTCTTTCTGCAATATTGTTCTTGGAGTCTATATCCTAAGACTAAAGAGGCTTTATATAAGGTTATTCAGATAGTTGCTAAACTGATGTCCAATGGATAGGTTTTCATTTGATTATTTTACATTCCATTCTAGAGCAAAAGATCATCACATTAATAAGTTCCAAGATGTTTAAAAATGGAAGCAGGGTTAGTAAAAATTAAAAAAATAAACAAATATGAAGGAAGGAAGGATGGAAGGAAGGAAGGAAAGAAAAGAAAGAAAAGAAAAGAGAAAAGGAAGGAAAGAAGGAAGGAAGGAAGGAAGGAAGGAAGGAAGGAAGAAAGAAAGAAAGAAAGAAAGAAAGAAAGAAAGAAAGAAAGAAAGAAAGAAAGAAAGAAAGAAAGAAAGAAAGAAAAAGGAAGAAAGAAAGAAAGAAAGAAAAGAAAGAAAGAAAGAAAGAAAGAAAGAAAGAAAGAAAGAAAGAAAGAAAGAAAGAAAGAAAGAAAGAAAGAAAGAAAAAAGAAAGAAAGAAAGAAAAGAAGAGGAAGGAAGAAAGAAGAAGGAAGAAAGGAGGGAAGGAAGAGAACTTAAGCAAGTTCAATAATTTTCTTAACTTTTTTCAAGGTCAGATTAATTGAGATCTTTTTACGAATGCACCTTCCCCTTATCCAATGCAGGTATCCCCCAATATATGATCCTAGCATAGGAGCAATGAGTTTTGACCACAGCACAAAGAATGACTTCAGGGTTCCCTCTCAATTTAGGCTGAGAACTCTAAGAACTTACCCACAGAACAGAGAATGCCCTTCTTGAATTAGATGTACTATGTGTTGGATGTGACCCTGAAGAATTTCACATCTATAATTTCCCCTTCAAAAATAACAGTTATAATCAAGGTCATGACATTCCCTCCCAACAACGCACAATTGATTCCTCACTTCTGTTTTGTTTTGAAAATGCAAAACAGGCATTCAGGGGCTAAATATCAATACCATGACAAATGGAAAGATGTCAGAAAGAAGAATTTGCAGCCGACCATGTGCCTGCTCTGAGAGCTGGTTACACAACTCAGGAAATACATGGCATGCGCTTGTCCAGAGGAAGATGGACTGCAAATAAATTATTCAGCTTTTCCTACTGGCGGATAAGACATTTTCACATAGACTGCAATGCGTGTCATCACATACGACAAAAGGATAAACAGGCATAGACCAGCTTGAAGAAAATTGATAGTGACTTGTACATCCTTATTCATAACCACTTTTGTCCAGATTAAGAAAGCTTCAAACAGCAATTTCTATATTAATCCTATAGTACTCTTTACTGATCTCCAAAATCTCCCTCTCTCTCTCTCCCTCTCTCTCTCACACACACACATAAACAAACCCAAAACACCAAAAACAAAAACAAAACATTGATTAAAAACTGAGAATTTTAATTTGCTGGGTCAGATTTGCTGAGAAGTCAAACTAGATTGTATTTTAAGGGTGGTGAGTGAGGCAGAGCATATAGTTGGCTGGAAGGTTAAAGATGAAAACTTATTTTCTTACTACTCTATGCTGGGAACATCTGAATGGCTCCTTTCATTCTTATGAGCAATTCTGTTTCCCTCTCAGTCACAGATGTCTATTTGCCTCTGCCTACATTAATAAAAGAGGGTTATTTGAGGCAATAGGTGATCGACAACTTTAATTTAGAACAAGGAAGCCAGAGAGGCTAGCATAGAAATGAGACCTAAGCAAATGTATATATTTTTTTCTATTTCAAAGAAACAGAATAAAAACTGTTAAGAGATAGGTCCAGGAGCCAACAAGCAAACAAACAACCACGGGATTTCAGTGTGAAAAATGTGTCAGGGGATTAGAAGTGGTGGGATATAAAGCAATAAAATGTTAGGAGTCCATCCTTCTGATGAACAGCAGGGAAAACCAGAGAGAAAAATTTTGGGGGCAATCTAAGCCTCAACTCAAAGCAGGACCACTTGTTCCAGAACCTGGACAGGATCGCTGGATGGAAGAACCAAGTGGCACCTGGAGATCTTGGAGGATAGGTGGTTTATTTACCGCCAGCAGCCTCGGAGGAGAGTGGTCTCCAAAGGTCTGAGCCCCGAGCACAAACAAAGGGGCTAATTTATACACTTCTACTTCCACACATTTGGCACTTTTGGCGCGAGCGCGAAGCGGGGCAGGGAGAAGAATCCGGAAGAGCCCCGGGGCAAGGACTGGGACTCCTTTGCTGGCTCATCCGCCATCTTAAGACATAGATTTCCTTTATCACACTGAGTTGAATTTATGCCCTACCCTCTGCATTCTCATTTCAGTAAGGGAGCCTGTGGTAAGAAAAAACTTTTGTAGAGTATCTTGTCTATAGTGTTATCCAACAGATCTTACTGGAATCTGTATACACATGAGGAATTAAGAAGTTTTTGTTGTTTGTTCTTTAATTCTTGCCAAAGATGAAGACCTGCCTTCAGTTTGAATTGTGTATTTATACAAAGCAATGGATCCTATTGAATTTAACATTTCAAGGGATGGGAAGAGCAGTACATATACCTTTGCAGGTGTAGAATCTAGAATCTAGAAAACCAAGATGAATCCTAAACTGACTAAATTTCTCAATGTGACCTCACCATGTCCACTTGCCAATTAGACAAATACATTAAGGAAGTGACAGGAGATTGTGCTTAGAGAACTTTCTACCCTCGCTAGCACCTAATTCTGTAGTTTCTTTATATGAACTCATAACCCTTGGGGCCCATTTCCTCCTTTCTCAGTAGCTCAGCCAAAAGCTGGTTCAGTGGATGTGACTTAGTTCAGTGTGGAACTGCTGACACTAGAGACTGAGCTTCTGAAGCTTCCAGTTCTAAGGCTATTTCTTAGAGGAGGATGCTTCCGCTCTGTTCTCTGCCCCTCTGGAAGCTGGGTTCCTCTTCTGGAACCCTGGTATAGTATGTTCTGTCCAGCTCTCTCTCTGACCGGCTTATGCATTCTGAGATAATCAGAGCTACATGACCTTGTGTGTTTTTCTGCGTCTCAGCCAATACATTTGCTCCCTAAACCCCACATTATATTCACACCTTGTAATATTGGTGGGGGTGGTGTGTGTGTGTGTGTGTGTGTGTGTGTGTGTGTGTGTGTGTGTGTATGTCTGGTTCCCTTTGGAACAGCAACTGTAAGACGAAGTTGGTGAAAACTAAGCCAATCAATACCTGAATTCTCTTCCTCAGAAGTTCAGTGGCTGTCCCAGACACTAAATTCTGGTCTTGAATTAAACTTGGCTGTGATCTCTTTTTTCTAGAATGTCCCAATATTCTGAGTCCTGTTGGCTCTGCTTTATTACAGATACCTGACGTGTCTGTGTCTTTGTGTGTTTTACTTTTATTCTTTTGATGAGAAAACAATAATAAATAAAGCACTTTTCTTTTTTTTTAATTTTACTTGTTTATTTGAGAGAAAGAGAGTGAACAAGAGAGAGAATACAAGCCCGCGGGGGGAGGGGCAGAGGGAGAAGCAGACTCCCTGCTGAGCAGGAAGTCCAACTTGGGGCTCAATCCCAGGACTCTGGGATCATGACCTGAGCCAAAGGCAGACGCTTAACTGACTGAGCCACCCAGGTGCCCCAATAAAGCACTTTTCTATGTCAAGTATTCTAATTGTCATACATGTATTAATTAGTTTAGTCCTCGTAACAGATTTATAGGGGTACATGGGATTATTATACACATTTTAAAGATGAGGAAAAATAGGTCACATAGAGTTTAAATACTTTGTCCAAAGTCACCCAACCAGGAAGTGGCAATTTGGCTTGGCTCCAGGTGGTCTGGCTCCTAATTTCCAGTTCATGTTATCTCTACTATGCTGTGCTGCTCCTATCCCCATTCTTCACTTTCTTAAAAACCAACCAACCAACCAACCAACCAACCCATGGTCTAAAATTCAAAATGTATATGAAAGGAAATTCTTCCATAACCCTACCTCCCAGCTTTCATGTTTCTTTCTCCAGGACTGACCTCTGCTGTTGTATCCTTGAGTGTTCTTTCAGAAATATTCTGTGTAAATATGAGTAAATACAGCATATGTACATTTCTTCCTTGTTTTAATGCAAATTTCAGCTTACTAAATATATCATTTAATATTGAGGGTTTTTTCCACTTAATTTTGCAGCTTTTTAAATATCAGTTTATAAATACTGCTTCATTCTTCCTAAATGGCTGAACATTTTTCTAATATATGGATGTAGCAAATTTATTTGACCAATCTTCTTCAAGTTGTACAATTAAGTGATACAAGTCATTTGCCATGCAAAACATCTTACATGTCAAGTTGCAAATCTGTGAATTTTCAACTGGGTAAGTTTTTAGAAATGGAATGCCTGAATTTAAAAATATCTGTCATTTAAAAAAAATTTTTTTTAATTTATTTATTTTTGAGAGGGGGGAGGGGCAGAGAGAGAGAATTCAAGCGGACTCCGCACTGAGTGTAGAGCCCCACACACGGGACCAAGATCATGACCTGAGCCAAAACCAAGAGTTGGATGCTTAACTGATTGTGCCACCCAGTGCCCTGTAAAATATCTGTCATTTTAATTGTTACCATCAAATTGCCCATTATAGAGGGTTGTCTTAATTTACATTCCCACCAGCAACCTGTGAGAATGTCTATTTCCTCCATACCCTTGCTAACACAGAACATCATCAGAATTTGCCGACATATATTTGGGTCTTTGCCAGTCTAAGAGGTGAAAACACTGCTTCATTGTAGTTTCAGTCTGAATTTTTATTTGTTTTCCTTTTCCATGAAGTGTTTTTTCATATCTCTTTGCACATTTTTCTATTGTATTGCCAGTCTTTTACTTATGGATTTGTAGGAAACTTTTTCATGTTAAAGTCTGGCCCTTTGATAGTCTATAAATTGTAATTATTCTTTCTCAGATTAGCACTTGTCTTCTGACATTATTTATTTTGAATCATGAAGGAATTATTTTTATGCGATTGATTTAATTAGTTATTTCTTTTAATGACTTTGGAGATTTACTTCATACTTAGAAAAGACTTTTCTGGAGTAAAAAAACAGTCCATTTTTTCTAATAAGTTATGATTACATTTTTATTTTTACATTTATATCTTTGACTTATCTGGAATTCATTTGGAATAAAAAGTAGTTTTAAGATAAAGCATTTTTGGTTGTTTTCTCAAACAACTATCCTGTTCTGTTACCTTACAGGTATTTTTAAAATAATATTACCTTCCTATACTGAAATATTGGTAGTATCCATTTTTTATATATTTGTGTACTGTGGTGTGTTTTTTATTCTGTTTTGTTTATTTGTATATTCACGTGCTAGTGCAAAACTATTTTGTTATCACTTTATAATGTATTTTGATATCTGGTAGGGCAAGTCACTTCTCATGACTCTTCAGAGTATTTTGGTTACTATTGCTAGTTTATGTTTCCTGTATGAATTTATGAACTAGATCATCTCATTAAATTTCTTGGGAGGGAGTCACATTAATTTAATATATTAATTTAGGCAGAATTGACATCTATATGTCAATGAGAGTATGAGCTATGATAGTGAGTATATTTCAAAAAATAGGACTTTCCATTTTTTAAGTCACCTTTTGGGTCTTACAGTAACATTTTATGGATTATTTTTTTTACAGATCATGAATATTTCTTTTTACATTTTGTCCTAAATATTTCATACATGTTGTTACCACTGAAATTGTGGACTTTTCATCCATCACATCTTCAAAGTGGCCTCTTTGGAGTATGAAGACTATTGATTTCTGTATTAATTTTTCTTTTACTTCTTTCCTAACCTGTACTAATGAATAAGTTTCTTATTCCTAGGAAAATGTTTGATCACAATTTTCTTAAGTTTTATGGCAAGATTTTTTTTTCTGTTAAATACACGTAATTTGTTTTTTCTTCCTTACCTCTCTTGCTTTCTATAAATTCTATTATTTTTTACAATATTGCTTTCTATAAATTCTATTTATATCTTCCTATATGTTCTATTATGTGTAGCATTCTATAAATTCTATTATTTTTTTACAATATTGCTAATTATTGAGAGATATAATTTCTTCCTGATGAGCTATCTTAAGATTTGTGTCAGAGAAGGGCAGGATCATATCTCAACCTAGCAGAGATTCTTCTTATGACAGAGAATGATGGTGTAATAATTTGTCTTTCAGTTTTTACACGATGGTAGCCCCAAATTTGGCATGATTAGGCTGGTCACAATGTGGATATTCTGCAACCCAGACTCTTTGGCTGACAGTTGTTTTGCAAATATGACCCGTCTCTCAATGCTGAATTTCTCTCCTCAGGACCCAACCGAATTCAGATACGCTTACCAGCTCCTGCAGGCCATTTCTCTTCTCATAATGAGACTTTTGGGTTTGAGCATCATCCTGGGGAAGTATGCTGTGCCAACTCTTCTGTGATCTGCTACACTGGGTATCTTCCTTCTGTACGTTCTTCAACCTTTATGTAATTTGCAGTGCTTTTTATTTGCAGGAATCCTTAGTCTGATTTTATGGTTCAAATGCTAGCTGTCTCCTAGTTTCATTGGAGATCATACTTGCATTTCTGTCTCATGTTTTCTTTGAAACTTTATTTTCCCTGAGGAGAGATGAATGCTAAATTTATTCTGCCCCATCCAACATCTTTTTATTGATTGGAAGTTTAGGACATTTTGTGAAATGACACAAAACTCAAAACAACAACACATATCTTGTTGAGGGATAAATAATACCATTTCGTCTAAGAGACAATATTCTCTTTATTACTAAAATATATTATCAGGCTTAAATATGGGAATAACTATTTACAAAATGGAATTGCAATTTCTTTTTTAAGCATCATTCAATTCATTCAACAGTAGTAATAAAATGTCTACTATGTTCCAAAGACTAGAAAAGACAGAAGAAAAACAAAAATTATTAGTTTTCTTGAAGCTCTTACAAGTTATTGGAAAGAGAGACAAAAGCTCATTCAAGTGTACAGAAGAGAACCACTTAACTCAGTCTGAATAATAAAGCAAGACCTCCTGGAGGAGGTGAAAGTTGAACTGTTGAACTGAGTCCTGAATAAGAAATAACAGTTAACCAGGCAAAGAATTGAGGGAAACACTTTCTTGTCAAAATAAGTCTATGAAAAAAGGCACAGAAGCAAGAAACATTATATGGAGTGGTAAATAGTAGTTTTATGTCTGCAGTGATACCAATTTGAAAATCCCAGACATTTGCCTTAGAAATAGTATAACATATTAGCATCTCTAAAACCTTTTTTTTTTCCTCATTTAAATTTAAGATCTTCACGGTATAGAGATTTCTTACTGCTACTTTGTCCCCATCCCTACTGACCAATAAATAAATAAATAAATAAATAAAAAATAAAATAATAATACTTATGTGACTTTAATCTGAATTCAGTTTATTTCAATTAGCCTTTACTGAAAAGCCATTATTTATCTGACAATGTGCAAAATTTGTGGAGGATTTTGTGAATAGCAAGACTTTGTATCCTTAAAAGATTAGGATGTTTATACTTGGAGTAAATATTAGGAAAAGGAACCTCTCCTGTTGTCACTGTCAAAGACCACAATTCATCTCCTCACACTGTTTATCATGTCATTTTTATTGGTGAAAAAATAATTTGTACAAATACTCCTTGTGTATTTATAGCACTTACGGTTGACTTTCCACATGGCAAGGTATTTTTTGATATAAGTATTAACGTGCATTTCTTAATGCTCTTTTATCCATGACCTAATTTGCTTTGGTATTTTACTTAACAAACTTGCAAAATTTGAAAACGCTTCATGTGCATTATTTTAATGTTTATTCTGCTTATTTATCTAAGGAAATCAAAGTAATTCTTTAACTTTAACCCAATCAGCTAATGATCTTTCTGAATTTCTCCCATTTATTCTTAACTTTTTCAGTCATTAAGGAAAATCAAGCTTAACTACATCATCCTTAAAAATTTCTGTTGTTTGGTACAGAAAAATATAAAATTATAGATTTGTCTTCCTATGTTTTTCCTTATAACCCAAATAAATTTCTTTTAATATGTACTTTTGCCACAAGCAAGATTTAAAATGCAAAGTAAACTAGAGAAAAACTCATGTTAGAGTTAGGATCTATCTGATTTCTTTTTCTTTTTAAGATTTTATTTATTTATTTGTCAGAGAGAAAGAGAGAAAGCAGGAGCGAGCACAAGCAGAGGGAGAAGCAGACTCCCCACTGAGCGGGGAGCCCCACGTGGGGCTCGATCCCACAGTCCTGGGATCATGACCCAAGCCGAAGGCAGACGCTTAACCAACTGAGCCACCCAGGCATCCCAGGATCTGTCTGATTTCTGAATCCAGTCTTATTTTAGGAGTCTCTTTGGCATACTAAACCTGAGACAATCACCTGTCTGACATGTGGATCAGAACCAAGCTGCCTCTCTAAGTGTATGCCATACTACAAATTGTAGTAGTTCAGAGCAAATATGAGTGAATAGAGTAACTATATTGAGTCCATGTTGATCCCAGGTCTCCACATGGAAGATAGTCCCCAAAAACTATTCTTATGAATTAGGATAATGTGGTGGAGGTCTGAAGGGGAGAAAGAAGAACATTTTAACCCAAATGTAGATGCTAGTTACTTATAGATCATCCAAAAATGTCTAATTTCCCTGAGAGGAGATGAACTGACAATGATTTCAGTTAGCTGTGAATTTCTGAGGGTTGAAACAGTTAATTGATACTACAGCATTCCTGAACATGCTAGGCAGAAATATAATTGTTTAGCAGATCGAATGCCATGCTTTCAAGAAATTAACTAGCTATTCATTCAGTCTTTGAGCATTATTGGAACAAGAATTACATTTGAATTTTTAAAATGATTATGAACTGGATAAAGGCTAAGAATAAACCAGCATTTTTCTACCACTGCCGTGGGAAAAGGAAACTCTTAATTACAATGCTTGTCTTTGAATAATATTTCAGTTGTAACAGCACATTTTTTCCAATTTTGCATGATAAGTGCATTAATATTTATTCATAGTCTATGACCTTTACATAATTCTCCTGGGCACTATTTTCCAAACTACGATGTTTGCTCTTTTTTTCTCTCTTTAATACTTACCGTTTATGCACTTCTTATTACTCACATTTTATGAGCATGTTAGGATTATTATGGAATGTGTTGGAATGAGACCTGACTCTAACTCTTTTTCATCACATTTATCTTATAGTGGTGGGTACACAAATTTATACACTTGTCAAAAATGATCGAATTGAGTGATGTCAACAAAAATGGCAGAGGGGGGAATTCAAAAAAAGTCCATCCCTCTGCAAAAGCAATGAATAAACTAACAAAAACTATCAAAATCAACATTTTTGGAACTCTGGAAATTAACCAAAAGCATGAAGCAACCAGGGAAACACTTTCAACAAGGAAGCTGAATCTTGGTAGACAGCTTTCTGGCATTTTAACTTAACCTGGTCACATCCCTTGCCCCATTGCTTGGCAGTGGCCTTGAACAACAGCCCAGAGCCAGCACAGGTGCTTATGCCAGAGAATAGTAGAATGAGCTGTATTCTCAAAGAACTGTGAGAGTTTGTTCTGATCTGTGGTGGTTCTGTGGAAGACTGGCTCAAAGGGTTTGCTTTATCTCACCTAACTCTGAAGTCTCCCAGTGCTGAGGTATGGCATTTGTCAAAAACATTTAAAGAGAAATGTATTTCTTTCTGCTGCCTTGGGCAATGGATGTGAGTAGAGATGAACAATGGAGTAGCCAGATGCCCAGGAAGAAAGGTTGGATGATGAGAAGCTTAGAGAAAAAGGGATGTGAAAAACTCTGACATATTCCTAAAAACCTAGAACGCCATGTGCATGCCCAGAAAAGATGTGAGAAGGCCCTAACTTTCATGTCTGGCTGACCTTGAGGTTGCGTGAAAGCAGAAAGTAGGGCTATGGTACAGTTGTAAACTGTCTACCTGAGTATTGAAGGTGAGCCCCCAACACACACACACAAAGCTCATCTGCAAAGACTGAATCCTTTTCCTTTTGTTTCTTACACAGGTGTTAAAATCTATGTCCAATTACTAGCTGCCCACTAAGCTAATAAAATACAGACTTCAGTGGACATACATAACAAAGAATATAGACTTTACCAAATTAGACCAGGATGATCCTTAAACAAATATACAACAACAAAGATAACAAACAGAAACAAGAAAACCTTGCAAGGGGAAAATCTGACTTTCAGAGTTGCCACATTAGAACATTGGAAGTGTACAGTTTTCAAGACCAAAAATATGAGGCATACAAAGAAACAAAAAAGTATGATCAACTCACAGGAAATAGACATTAACAGAAATGGTCCTTGAGGGAGCCCAGAGATTGGACTTAATAGACAAAGATATTAATTCAACTGTCTTAAATTTACTTGAAGAGCTGAATGAATCCAAATCTTATGGGAAGCAATGAGAGCAGTGCTCAGAGAGAAACTTACACCTATAAATGTCTACATTAGAAAAGAAGAGAGATCTCAAATCAATAACTCAAACTTCCACCTTAAGGACATGGAAGAAGGAAAGCTAAACCCAAAGCAAGCCAACAAAAAGAAATAATAAAGATTAGAGCAGAGGTAAATTAAATTGAAATAGAAAAGCAATTGAAACAAATGGATGAAACCAAAGATTGGTTCTTTGAAAGGATCAACAAAATTGACAAACCTTTAGTGAGACTTACTGAGAAAAAAGAGAGAAAATCTGAATGGACCTATAAAAAGTAAATAGATCTAACTAATATACGAAAACCTTCCAATAATAAAAAAATTTAGGACCAGATGGCTTCACTGGTGAATTCTTTCAAACATTTAAAAAATTAAAATCAGGGGTACCTGGGTGGTTCAGTCAGTTAAGTGGCTGCCTTCAGCTCAGGTCATGATCTCGGGGTCCTGGGATCGAGCCCCGCATCAGGCTCCTTGCTCAGTGGGGAGCCTGCTTCTTCAACTCCCTCTGTTGCTCCCCCTGCTTGTGCTTGCTTGCTCTCTCTCTCAAATAAATAAATAAAAACTTTAAAAAAATTAAAATCAATCTTTCTCAAACTCTTCCCCAAAATAAACAAAAAGTAAAACTTACCAACTCAATGTTGGTAAGACATTACAAGAAAAGAAAACTATAGAACACTATCCCTTTTGAATATGGATGCAAAAATCCCTAATAAAATATTAGCAAACTGAGTCCAGCAGCACATTAAAAGGATTATACATCATGATTAAGTTCTATTTATAGTCCATTAAAAAAATGTACCTAGGAATAAATTTAATCAAAAAAGTGCAAGGCATGTGCCTTGAAAACTACAAAATATTTTGGAAAGAAATTAAAGAAGACCCAAATAAGTGGAAAGACATCCTGTGTTCATGAATGAAAGGCTTAATTTTGTTAAGATGGTAATACCCTCAAAACTGATCTATGGATTCAGTGCAGTCTATCAAAATTCCAACTGCCATTCGGCAGAAATGGACAAGCTGATTCTAAAATTCATACTCTAAATTGCAAGATATCCTAAGTAATAATTTTTTAAAAATGAAAAATCAGAAAAAAATAGAAGAACTCACACTTCCTGACTTCAAAACTTACAGCAAAGTTACCATAGTCAAAACAGTGTGGTATTGATGTAGAGATGGATACATAGATCAATGGAATTGAATTGAGAGTCCACAAAAAAATCCATATATCTTTGGTCAATTGTTGTTTGACAAAGGTGCCAAGGCTATTCAATGAGAAAAAAAAGTTGTCATTTCAGCAAATGGTCCTGAGATAATTTCATATCACAATCCAAAAAAAATAAATTTGGACACCTACCTTACACCATATACAAAAAGCTAATTCAATGTATTAAAGATATTAATGTAAGATCCAAAATTACAAAACTCTTAGAAGAAAATGTAGGTGAAAATCCTCAAAATTTTGGGTTAGGAAACAGTTTTTTATTTTATTTTAAAGATTTTATTTATTTATTTGTCAGAGAGAGAGAGCACAAACAGGGGGAGTGGCAGGCGGAGAGGGAGAAGCAGATTCCCCATTGAGCAGAGAGATGGACCTTGGGCTCAATCCCAGGGTCCTGGGATCATGACCTGAGCCAAAGGCAGATGCTTAACTGACTGAGCTACCCAGGCGCCCCTATGTGATTCCATTTATATGAAATGCCCAGAATGGGTAAATTCATAGAGAACAGGATGTAGATTAGTAGTTGCCAGGGACTGGAGGAAAGGTGAATGGGGACCAACTGTTTAATCAGTATAGTTTCTTTTTGGTGATAAAAATGTTCTGGAATTAGATAGAGGTGATGGTTGTATAATATTGTGAACTAATAAAAAAAACACTGGTTTTCAAACATTAAAATGAGTAAATTGATATAGTTTAAGTTATGTGAATTTTATCTCAAGTAAAAATCAACAAATTGTGGACTTAAAATTATTGATTTTTTTTTACTTTTAAATTATACTTCAATGAAGTTAATGAAGTTGTGCTATAAACTAAAAGTAAGTACATAAATAAAATGCCTAAAATTGCATGTTAACAAGAAATAGCTGTTATTTCAAATATAAAATAAGGTTTTCCTTATCTATTTAGTATAGTTATTTTATAGTAGAAAATGTAAGATATATAAGAATTTCTTCAGAAGAGATGGCCTCATTCTCTTATTTCAAAAAAATTTAATCCATTATTTTTAAGAAAATTAATAATTTAACTTTTTATGCCATAAAATTAACTTTTGTCTACTTTCCACTTACTGTTTATAAAAGCTTTCTATTAAACAGCAATAAAGGGTGTTTCAGACCCCCAGTCTGATATGTTGTACCTGGAATTTACCATCTACTTTTTTTTTTTATGTTCTAGTTAGAATTTTTGACCTGGAAAAGACCTAGAGTTTACCCATTGCAACCAGAAAAAAAATAGGAGACCAGATATACCAAAGTGCTTTCCATAGGTGATATGGCTTAAATCAGAAGGCTGGCCTCACTGTATTTTCTTAAATCAGTTGTTTACAATATAGTCTGGATTTTTTTTTTTAAGTTAATTTCCTACTTGTTCACAAATTTCTCATGCAAGACTAATGTATGGCAGAAAGTATGGTAACCTATATAAACACTAAGAGAAAATCCAACAAGAAACCATACCACAAGGGTTGATACAGAACAATCTGAGAGCAAAGAAGGCCTTAGACGACTTTCTAGTTCTAATAGAATCTGGTTACTTTGAAAAGCAAGAAATAATTAGATTGCTAAATTCAGTGAGATTATTAATTTATGATTTAAAAAATAACTGAATTTTATTTTTGCAATATTAAATATCAGGAATCTGATTATAAAACAATAACAAAAATGTTGAGAATGAGATGTTCTCATAATCTAGAGAATTAGACTAAGCTGAGAAGAAAAAACTATATAAAACGATGCTATCTTTCCTTGATTCTAGTATTTTTTCTTTTTTTCTCTATTTTTCCTGTTTTGTGTTGCATGCTTTATATGTTTGACTCATTAATTTCTTTTTTTTTAAAGATTTTTATTTATTTGACAGAGAGAGAGACAGCAAGAAAGGGAACACAAGCAGGGGGAGTGGGAGAGGGAGAAGCAGGCTTCCCGCTGAGCAGGGAGCCTGAAGCGGGGCTCGATCCCAGGACCCTGGGATCGTGACCTGAGCCGAAGGCAGACGCTTAACGACTGAGCCACCCAGGCGCCCCTTGACTCATTAATTTCTAATTATAATTTAAAAACATAACTTATGTAAATGCTAATTGTTGAAGACATGTGCTTAGAGTTTGCATTTTTCAAAAATAAATCATATTACTCTGCATAATCAGCAACATAGAGAGCTCTGAGAAATAATTATACAGTCTTAAGAAATTTACTTAAAACCTCAAATAATAATGAACATGTAGTTTTTCTATATAGGAGTGAAATTTACTATATTATGGTGTTTTATTTGGATTTATAATAATATAGCATCCTCTGGAAAATAGTCAAATTCTTTATCTATGGTTGTCCTTAATGCAACTGAAGTAGAATAAAAACAGGACCAAGATTCTAGAACATGAAGAACACACTGCTAATCAGATCATGCCTTGCATTGAATTATTCCGATGCTAGGTTGTCTACCAAAGTTATCTTCGATGGCTTGACTCTTCTTTATCTACATTCTCTTATCAATTCTTTCTCCTCTTTGGTTGGGTGAAAAATCTCTTTTTGACCTACCGTGAATTAAAACATGCTGAATTTCACGAGGGGAAATGTAAATCCTTTTGCATGCATTCATTTAAAATGAATACATTTTAAAATATATCCCTTCCTGGAAGTATTTGCATTTTATCAGGTAGCAGAAGACCTGCAAAAGGTTGGATCTCTATAGATGACATTTCAAACATTTCATGTAGAGTGCTTTTAGATTAATGGATGTCTCTAGGACTCCTAAGATTTACCACACGGTGTGCACCTGCTCGGACCACCTGCAAGGTTAACCTGTGTCTATTTGGTACTATGATCTCCCCCCACCACCTGGAATCCTCTCTCCAGCAAATATCCCCATTCTGTGCTTCTGCTCTGTTTCTCAACATAATAGGGAGATTTGAGAAGGGCATCGATGTGGGTTAGGTTGGTATGAAATGAATCTTGCTCTTCCGGAGTGTCTCTTTCCATTCCCATAAGGACCTGTGGGTGTAGGATGTGCAGGCTGACATATTGCCAAGCCTAGGCTCTTGTCGCTAGCTCTCTGGCAGATGCCGCTGGCCTCTTCCACTTGGTGCCTAGAACTTGGCAGTGCCAACAGAAGCTCACAACAGGGACATGCTATTGGGCAAAAGAAGCAACTATCCTTGTCACAGTTAAGAAAGTCTTGCTCTTTATGCGGAGGAAAGTAGGGCAAGCAGGGTGGGGAGGCAGTGAGACCCAAAATGTTCTCTTTGATCAGCAACCTCCAGAGATGCTTTGCCCTTCCTATAAAGGCTGCTATCGACAGGGTTTTACCCTCTTTAACATAAAATATTCAAAAGAGAAATGTTTTCTTAGCCAGTGTTAGCTACAGAGATCACCACGAGGGAAAGATTAAGAAGAACTGTTTCTTTGGGAACAGAATTATAAAGGGGGAGGCCTCCCTTTAGGGCTGGCAATAGTATGAACAAAGTAGATAGAAGTGTAAGAACGAATGGAAGGTAAGGGGAGTGGCCCAGAGGGCAATGGAACTGAAGAGGAAAAATCTGTGTCCTAAGATGGCCAACCAAGCCATCAGGAGCGTGCCAGTCCCTGCCCCAGGGCTCTTTCGGGTTCCTCTCCCTGCCCCACTTTGCGCACGCGCCAAAAGTGCCAAATATGTGCAAGTAGAAGTGTATAAATTACCCCCCTTTGCTTGTGCTTGGGGCTCAGACCTTTGGAGACCACTCTCCTCTGAGCCCGCCAGCTTTAAATAAACCTCCTATCCTCCAAGATCTCTGGGTGCCGCTTGGTTCTTCCGTCTGGTGATCCTGTCCAGGTTCTGGAACAGAGGAACTGGTGGCTCAAGTTAACAGACAGAAACAAGTGTTCGGATGGATTATTTGGGAAAGTGAAGACCGTGAACAGACTGGCCTTGAAATTGGGAAACCAAAATGATGTCTGAGGGAAGGATATTCCAAAACCGAACCACATATATCTGACTGGAATTCTCATTTAAATTTGAATATTTCATTGAGTCTTTTTCATTTCTTTCTCAGTGCCTCTTTTTTATTTCTTTCTCAGTTGCCCACACGTTCAAACCCTGAGAGGTCCACCCAGAGAGCACTTTCAGTATTTGAAGAGGGTGCATTTTCTTTTGTGTAAGAAAATAGAGTTTATCTAATTTTCCTATTTCCTAAGGGTACTATCTAATATCTGATATTTATTCTTTAGGAAACAAAGTTCCTCATTTTTTATTATTATTATTTTTTTAGGTTCAATATTCCCAGAGCGGCGGAAAGATATTCAGGCAGGTTGGTGCTGGCTAAATAATACCCGATATTTATCTGCCTATCAACAAATCAGCCCGCTACTTCTGTTCTGGATAATTTAGAAAAACAAAGCAGCATTTCTTTCAAAAACTGTCCCTCTAGATAAGCCCATATCTCAGTGTTGTGTTAAAGACTGCTCCATAATGTAGAGAGTCAAATTAGTATCCAATCTTGCAGTCAAACCTGCACAAAAGGTTTTTGTAGAAAAGAGGAAAAACAATGTTGGAGGAAACTGTATTTTCTGAGCTTTTCAAAGTCTTTTCATCGCAACATAGCTGAAACGCTGCTTTCTTTTTCTTTCTTTCTTTTTTTTTTAAGGATTTTATTTTTAAGTAATCTCTCTACCCAATGTGGGGCTCAAACTCAACTCCGAGATCAAGAGTTGCATGCTCTACCCATCTAGTCAGTCAGGCACCCTTGAAATGTTGCTGAGTAATGTTGTTTGTTTCAAACAATTACCGTACTTGTTTTAATGTAAGTTTCATAATAAAATAAATGGGAGTCAAAACCAATGTTGAAGAAGCCTATCAGCTGCAAATTCTCTTGGCTGCCTGGTTGCTTTAAACTTTTGCCCTGGTGAACATAACAAGACAAACAGTTTAGGCACTTAGAATTGCTAAGGAGCCTTGAAGACATGAGTCCCACCCTCTTATTTTGCAAAAGAGTATAAAGTTTAAAGAGATTAGGTGAATAGCTAGAAGTGCAGAGCCAGTTACTTGTACTAGTGTGATTTGAGTCTCAAGATTATTTTCCTCCAGATCAAGTGTCCTCCTTTTTACTCCTTTCTTGGATATCCTTTGCATGCACCTCTCCCCACTGAAAACACTTGGCCTGTGGTTGTATAAATGCACATTTAATTGTCTCTCTTTTCCATCAGGCTCGAATCTCCATGAAGGTAAGAAACAAAGTTGCTGTTTCAACTTTGTGCACCTCTAGCCCAGTCTCTGGCCAGAGAAAGGGATCCATCAACAGCAGTCAATTTATATGAATTACTGTTGAATTTCACATACATATCAGTACTGGGCGGGGAGGGGGCTGGAGTTCACCTCATCATTAACACTCTTGGTTCTCTCAGTCCCCAGTAATAATGTATATTTGTTTCCCGCAAATTCTCCACCTAGTCTGTGAGCTTAGTTGAAGCAATTATGTAGTCACATCCCCTCTGCCTTCTGATATTCCCCTTCCCACCTGGGCTCAGTCCTGACCACCGCCCCCCCTAACACTGCATGCTTTCTCCTCCCCCTCCTGCTTCCATCATTCAATACCTAATAATTGGAGATAAAGCTCATATAGAAAGTAGAGAGGAGGTAATGATTCTCCTAGCCCTCTCTCCTTGAATTTCCATTTACACATTCCCCAACACCCACCACAGACAGACTCTACCACAAACCTGCTCCTTGTTTATGAATCATGACACGTGCTTTTTTGAGTACGGTTTGCTTTGTATTTGGCCTTCTTTTTTTGGTTGCATCTCAGGGAAGGAACTCAGAACAGGATGTCAGTGAAACCAAGGTCCTGGCTTGATCTCCTACCCTGGTCTGGCCATCTTCAGCACTAGCCTGGTTTATTCTAACAGCCTGCTTTGCCCTTTCCCTCCCTCTGGTATATATTTCCTAAGCCAGACAAGGTCTCTCCTCCACTCAGAGCCTTCTCACTAACAGACAGCAAGTCAGAGTCCTTGTGGTAACCTGCAAGGCCCCTGGCTGTTAGCTTCCTGGCTTACATGCTATTCTTCTCCCTTGCTCACCACCAGCCTCTTAATAGGCCCGCTCTATACCCTCCTCAGGGCCTTTGCACTTGCCTTCTCCTTTGTCTGGAGTGCAATTCACACAGGTTTCCCCAGGGCTTACTCACCCACCTTCCTCAGGTTTTGACTTACATATCTCCTGTTTATTGAGGCTGCCCTGACCACCCTATGTAAAATTGCCCATACTTCTTCCCAACACTCTATGTCTCTTTCTGATCACTCCTGATAACCTCCAGAAAATTCTTCTCTCTATAGAGTTGTTCTGAAGATTAAATGAACTAGGATATGCAAGAGTTATAAATTCTTCCTATCAAAGGCAATATCGAAGCCTGGCAACTTTTAGTGCATTTTCTTTTGTGAAGGCATTAACATTCTCTGAACTATACTATAGTTAATTCTGTAAAGGCTCGGGGTGCCTGGGTGGCTCAGTTGGTAGTGTTTGCCTTCGGTTCAGGTCATGACCCCAGGGTCCTGGGATCTAGTCCCACGTCAGGCTCCCTGCTCTGTGGGGGGGTCTGCTTCTCCCTCTGCCTCTGCCTCTCTGTCTCTCATAAATAAATAAATAAAATCTTAAAAAAAAAAATTCTGTAAAGGCTCTCTCTCCTCTCCTTGACTGGAAGCTCCTTAGAGGAAACTATCTCTTCCATTCCTCTCATTTATCTTCATCTACATGCTCCAGTTTCTAGAACAATGTCTTATATATGATAGACATAAATATTTATAGATGAAGGAAAAATCATTCCCCAAGTCAGGGAACAAAGTGAGAGCACTCCCCTATTTTTCAACATCTTTCAGAGAATTATAACAAACTATGATTTTTCTTTTCATTCCTTTTCTTCTCTAAAATTTCAGATCATCAGTATGAACAAAAAGCCAAATCCTTATCTTGCCTACACCACTAAAAAGAAACAGTAGAAAACAAACAAACAAACAAACAAAAAACAACTGGTTTCAAGGACTGATTCATGATCCTGTTGTTCTGAGTTCCAAGGAAAATGGTAACAGTTCCTACAGTCTAGTGTGGGGTCTTGGTGAGCACCATCAGAAACCTTTCCATTCTGCTCTGTCTACTCATTTACCTTCCTCAGTCTCGGTTCCACAACAAACCCAGAGCAGTCCTGGACTGGTACGTAGCCACTGTCACTGAGGAGGGGTCTGACTTTGTTGTTCAGACTGACCCCTGCATTCCACACTGAAGAACCACAAGTCTGACAGACTCTCCTCGGCCAAATTTCAGTCAGGCTCCTCTGCCCTTTCTTCTTGACTAGAATTCAACCTTGGCCTGTAGAACTGAGAACGCTCAGCACAAATGATATTGTCCCCACAACTCCCAGGTGCACCATCGCTTCCCGCCCTCCCAACCCCTACCGCACACACCAAGAGATGTGAGTAGCGTCATTGCGAACAGCTCAAGGTTTCCAACATCCCCGGATGTATCCAGCCTCCCCTTTTAAGTTCCTCCCTGGAAAAGCTCACGACTGCCCAAAGAATTTACTGTTAAGATATATGCAGATCCAACATCTGACCTGCATGACAGTTCTTAGAATACAGCGCCCCTACCTGGTTTTTAGGAATGTCCATTTCCCTGACGGCTCCATCCTCTGTTCATTCCTCCTCCCTACTCCCCCATTCTCCCTTTGGAACATCCACTCTTCTCCATACAGATCAGAGTTGAACTCCTTTTATACTAGAGTCTCTCCTGATGCAGTAGTCTAAATGAAATCTGTCTTGCCACCTTTAACACATGGCTAACTCTGCTTCTATTCGACAAATCTAAATTCTGAGGCCGAGAGGAGGAAAAGATGAGTGTCTGAGTGACTTCTGGGCTGCCTCGTGCCCGTGGAAATTTCCCTAGCGCAGAGTTTCCACAAGAAGTGTGTATGTGGTTTCTGAAACATAAAACTTATTAGGTCTTTCAATATCATTTTTGGAAAGGCTGTATGGAAATACAAATATAAATCATGGATTTTTCCATTAAATATCTTGAAAAGAAAAAGCATTATTAGTGAGTAGGACTAAAAGAGCCTATTACAATGAATAAATACATATTTTTTTAAAAAAGGAATAATTTTGAAAAAAATCTCATCTCAAAATTTCAAGATTGTTGCCCCCAGGCTTTAGTTCAATAAATGCAACCACAGGACATGATGCTGTCATCACTTCTGCTTAATAAGACTGTCTTATAATTCTTTTAATTTATCTGAATTTTCAAAGCATTTGCTTGACAGATTTTAGATGAGCAGCTAATCTGTCATTTACAGAAGGGACAGTGATGAGAGGGAGCAATGGCTTATTCATCCATATGCTCTTTTATCTGTTGATTTAATTTATTTAGTTCATTCTTTACTAAAAGTATTGACAGAGGGGAAAAATATTTAATCACAATCTTGCAGGTTAAAAAAAAAAAAGGATGCTGATATCAGGCTCAGGGCAGCAGGAGAAAACTGGGATGTTGATGATCCCAGGAGGAAAGGAAAATGTGATTGAGTGATGTTTATCTGACCTATTTTATTCTGAATTGTTATGGATGCAGCAGTAGTGGTAGAGAGCTTCATGCATGTGACAGGTATTCACCAAAGGATTTTTTTCTGCACTGTGTGTAATCATGAACATGATTTCTTACCCACATCTCACTGTAGAACTTTTGTTAGGGTTGTGATTGCAAATCAGAAGCCCAGACTTGTGATTTTATTTTATAGAGAAGGAATGGTCATTTTGTGTTGCTTAGACTTTGAAGGTTTTTTTATGGTGTTTATTCTATTTTAAATTTTTATTTATTTAATTTTTTTTAAGCTCTCAGAATTTTTGATCATCTGATTGAGAAGATATCCAAAAAAGGTAGAAATACACTAAGTTACAAAACTATTTTTATTTTGTTTTTACTTTGTTGCTCTTGGTGGTTTTAAAACCAGGGGTAAAAATAGTAGGAATAGGATTCAATTTCTACTCTTAGAAAATAATTTTTTGCTCCTCAGTAAAATTGAGAGAAAACATCCCTACTAATGATGAAGCAATTTTTTTTTTTTAGGTTGGGGGGGGTTTCTGATTGACTTTTGTTCCAGTCAACTCTGTAGAGTGGGAAATTTAGAAATCATAAGAAATGTGCTGTGTAGAAATAATGGAAAAGTAGAGAAACCAATTTAGCGATTGCTTAAGGAGAAGTACCCTAAGGTCTTAGGACTTTTCTGAAGACTGGTGTAAGACTTTGGCTTGCTTTTGCGTGAAATTGTTGAAATCTTATTTATATCTTATCTTCTAGTGGAGATTTCTCCCTCTGAGATGTCTGTCTACATGATCACATATTTACAAGGTAGAGTAGTTTTCTCGAAAGTGTCAAGTATCTCAGAAAGTCTAACCCAAAGGACAAATTTTATTTATTTAACAAAGTAGTGAGCACCTACTATGCTCTAAAAACTACTAAATTCTTTGTGTTCATTGGTAAACAAATGAGACTTGTCTCCATGACAACAGAGCTGGGGGCTAAAACAGCTGGACCCTCCCCGCCCCCCCCCCCCCCCCCCGCAGCTTGTCTCTCTCTAGAAGGTCTTTCCAGCATAGCAACTTCAACACAGCCAGACTTCTCACATGGCAGCTCAGGGCTCCAAAAGTATGTGTCCCAAGAAAGAGAAAGTCAGCCTTTTATGATTGGACTTGTAAGTCATATCGGTAGTCATGTGTGCCTTGCTCTAAAGTTCATGGTGAGTCACTAAGTCCAGCCAAGAGAGGGGATTTAGATTTCATCTTTTGAAGAGATGAATGTCAAAGAAGTCAAGATAAGGTTTACAACCCACACAATAACTTTGAAAAAGAGGAGGAAACAGTTTTCGGGGAGCCAAAGGAAGACATGGTTTAATTTCCTTTGCAAGGCTTTTACTTTGGCAATCTAGAGTCTTCACACTCTTCTTTCTGACCTTCTCTTTTGTGGTTTTATAGAGAAATTGATTCATAGCAAACGACCTGTGTTACCTACTTTAATCCATGATTGATTATGTAAAAAGAAAGAGAGTAACATTTGCTTTCAAAAGTCAGTCAGAGGCAGAAGTAATTCAATTTATGAATTTAATATTGCAAGCTATTGAGCCAGATCAGGGAGAGACAAGTCTGCTTTGAAGATTGTTTGTCCTCAACTGAATCAACTTGGGGATGTCAATCATATTTTTTTCAAAGTATTTTGGTGAAAAGATAATGGAACCAAAGTAAAACATTTGATTATATGTCAGTGTGTGAGTGAGCACAACAGAACCAATCTTCAAGAGGTGCTTCATGCTCTCACTGAACTGAACAAGCCCGTAAGAATATCAGCTTCTGAGTGGTTGAGAGTTGGATAAACATGTATTGCCCCCAGCCTGCTCTCTCCCCCACCTCATGTATAGGCGCTGGACAAAGGCAGTGGGGAAATCATTAATCATTGTCCCAGCCCAGGAGTCTCTTCCCCAGGTTCCACTTTGTCTAGTGCCCCATCCTCCACTGTTTGTTTGTTTGTTTGTTTGTTTTAAGAGAGGGAGCGGGGAGGGAGGGAGAGAGAGAATCTTAAGCAGGCTCTAGCAGAGCTGATCTTATGACCCTGAGATCATGACCTAAGCCAAAAATCAAGAGTCCAATGCTTTATCCAAATGAGCCACCCAGGTGCCCCTGTTTGTTTCTTTTTAGTTCAAGGACTTCCTGGAGCACTTTTAGTAGGTTATTGGCATGAAATAATCAGATACAAGTCAAGACAATGCTAGTGATTGTGCTCTGTTTCTTCTCTTTGTCCATCCTGATTCACTCATCACCATTCTCCACTCTGCCCTGAGAAGCTCACGCTCTAGGATTCCATCAACAGTCACGTTTTGTTTTGTTTTCTTGACTTAGGGCTTCAGGAATAGTGGTGGGGTTCTGAGGTGCAGAGCCGAGTAACACTGAGATGTTGTTTCCCATCTCCACCCCCACACTGTGCTGGGCGCTGCGCCCATCCATCAGATGGAAAAACAATGATCTTGTTAGAGCCTTTCTACAGCCCTCTCTGCCTCCGGTGTCAGTAACTGCTCTTTTCTGTTGCCCCATTCAGGTCTAAGAATGGGTTCTGATTGTCATTGTCATTATTTCAGAGACACTACAATGTTATTTGGTGGTTTCTTTAAACTCACCCTCACCTTTCTAAATAGTTCTTCATTAAAACCCTCTTTAAAGTAAGTAATTTGAGTATGGTTGGAATGACTTCCAGTTTATTGCTTAAGCAACTGGATAGATACAGATGCCATTTCCCCAAATGAGGAAGACCAGAAGTTGACTTTGGGATGTATTATGTTTCTTGATGTCCATAATACTTGAGTAGATGTGCAAACGGGAAGTTGAAATCAGAAGAGAAATCTGTGCTGAAGATAAAAAATTCAGAGATGACATAGAGATGCTATATGCCGGAATCCTGTCTTAGACATTTGGATGTCAGTGGCCAAACTGAGTGGCAGGCACAGATAATAGGAGAGTTGGTGAGGTGCTGAATATTGCAGGGTCAATTCTGTGGGCACCAGAAGTGCCACATCCAAGTTCCTGAGCAAAGGAAAGAAGAGACGCCAGCCCCGGTGAAGGCTGGTTTATGGAGTAGCCTGTGAGCTCTGATTCAGTTCTGGAGCCTTCTGGGCCCTAGAACAAGACCTCTCCTGGGCTTCTTCACTAGGTGCAGCCTCTTAGCTGTGCCTGAGCTTTCCCTCGTTGACCACCCTCCCTCCCACCTGCCCCTAACTTCCCAGGCTTCTTTTCTGTCAATCTTACCCTTCCCTGGCTTACTGCCCTAGCCTTCCCTGTAGTCCCAGGGAAATCCTTTCCTTATTCGGGTTGATCCCCTTTTACCTTCCTTTAGAACCCTCTTTTCTTCTCCTTATTACTTAATAGACTTCAATGGACCATTAAACCCAGAGTACAAATCGTTAGCTGCTGAAAAACTCATTCTCCTTCCCAAAGCCTCCCTGGAGGGAAAATATTTGCATTCCATCCTTTTAGTCTAACAAAGAAAGAGAAGAAAAGCAGAGGCTCTACCCCACTAAGCACCTTAAAGAATTTCAAGAAAAATGGAAAAAATTTCACAATCTGACGGGAGGCAGACGTTGGGTGGAGAAATGGAAATGTAAAGTTCGCAAGGAAATTGTAACATAAATAAATCAATGTATAAAAATCCACCTGAGGAGGAGACCAACAATCAGATATTGGAACACTCTAACTAGGAAAGTTTTAAGGGAAAAAGGAAATTTGGGATAGTGGGATAGCAGCTGAGGAAGAGGAAAAATGTGAATCATAAGAAAAGAGGTTATCCCTGGTGAGAAATAAAGGAGTATTCGAATGCACAGGCAGAAACAAGAAAACTGTGTTTTGAATATCCAAGCATATTTTTTTTTTTTTTTTTTTTTTATGACTGGTGGTGAGAAGCAACAGAACCAAGCAATGAAGAGAGTTCATTCATGAGATTGAGTTTTACATCTCTGGCCCAGAATTTAGGATAAACCAGTAGAATGTTCTGTTCTTACCATCTGTAGCTGTTGTGTAGATTAAATGAGGCTTTTAACTTCCCTGCGCCTCCTTGCTATGAGCTGGCTACATAGACAACTTTGATTCACCTGACTTCCTTCCTCAAGTCTGAGGGAAATGCTGTGTCTCCCTAAGAATAAAGGTGAGAAAATACAGCAATCCCTGGGTGAACCCCCAGACCTGAGACATTCAGTCAGGTTCATGACTAGTCAATAAGGAAAGAGTTTGTTCTAACCAGAAAAGTACCAGCCAGCAACAACTTAGGGAGCTTTGGTAAACACATACAGAGAACATATCTATTATAGAAGGATGAAGCTCTCACTTGGTGAGATTAACCAGTGGTGTTCAGGGCAAGATAGGTCCCGGATTCAAGGTAGCCTATCTGGATTGGTAGGATTGTTGGACTGAGAATTGCATAGAAAGATACTTTTCCCCAAAGATATTAATATTACATTGTATTACTTAATTCTCCCAAATTTTAATTTCAAAATGTTATTTTACATCTTCATAAAACATAAGCATCTGTCAAATCGACAACAAGCTGAGGAAGAAAAATACAATTGGACAAACTCTCTATTTGAGTGAATTGACCTATGTCTGAGTGGTAGGCATAATGACTGCAATTACAGAGAAGGGTCTGGGAGTGACCTTGTGTTGATCTAGGCTTCTACGATTATCGGGAAAATACCACCAACATTATCATCTTTGAAACTCGGGTTCTTATGTTTCCCCTTGTAAATAAGTCACCTAGAAAGTGTTATGTTTTCTTTCAACTCAGAAATAAAATGCAGCTTGACGAAAACATTTTCCTTTGAAAACGTGGTACCAACTAATTTCTAGTTTCTCTGACTATTGAATTACATATATTAACAAAGGAAACATGTACAGGAGAAATCAGCCCATCTGTTGGTCAGAGAAAAATGTGAAAACAAGTAGAGGACTTAATAAAAATACAAGAAAAAAATTACAAGTACATTAAATTTCAAGTACCATGCATGGCAAACATGTTGGGTGACAGGTACACTGTTCCTTGACTGCCAAATTCAAATGTCCGAGGGCTACATGAGCTGGAGTATGTATCCCAAGTTGTTCTGGCTGTATATAAAAAACACATTAAGAATTATTAAAGACATAATAATGAATAATAAAAGTTAACTATAAACTCCACAATATCCAAATGAAATATAATTAGTTCATTTAAGACAGCAAATAAATAAACTCACAGGAAGGTATGCCAAGATTCAGAAAAATGGGCTGTGGTATTCTTTTTTAAAATATTCTTAATAATTGTTATGCTTTTAGTATCATACATTGTTTTAGCATCTCTTGTATAAAAGGCATTTTATTTTTTTTTAAGATTTTATTTATTTATTTGACAGCGAGACACAGCGAGAGAGGGAACACAAGCAGGGGGGGAGTGGGAGAGGGAGAAGCAGGCTTCCCGCGTTGCAGGGAGCCCAATGCGGGGCTCAGTCCCGGGATCCTGGGATCATGACCTGAGCCGAAGGCAGAGGCTTAACGAACTGAGCCACTCAGGCACCCCTAAAAGGCATTTTAAAAATCTTATTAAGAATCAATCAGAATGGGGCGCCTGGGTGGCTCAGTTGGTTAAGCGACTGCCTTCGGCTCAGGTCATGATCCTGGAGCCCGGGATCGAGTCCCACATCGGACTCCCTGCTCATCAGGGAGTCTGCTTCTCCCTCTGACCCTCTTCCCTCTCGTGCTCTCTATCTCTCATTCTCTCTCTCTCAAATAAATAAATGAAATCTTTAAAAACAAAAAAGAATCAATCAGAATGATGATGTCTCAAATCATTAAAGGAAGAATTAACAAAGGAGAATCTAAAAATGTTTCAAACCCTACTCACTAGAGGATCAGTATAGATTGTCTTCTGTAGAGAGACTTGTAGTTGCTAGCCTTTAGTGGCTTTAGAGAAGAACATGATTTTTCAAGTGTGAACCAAAGACCACAACAGCCATGAGTCACTGCAACTAAGAATTGTTGGTCAAATAATTTGAGGCAAATCTAGATTAAATTATGTGAACAAATTTTGTTTGTTGTTGAATACAGATCATCGTGAGTCTCCTAATACACCATAGCACATCATGATATCCAAGATGGGACAATGTAGCAATTCCTGACCATATTTAAACATGGGATTTATTTTTTTTCGTAGCCACTGTCAGTGTTCTTTGGTATTATTTTTGTTTCACAAAATGCCTCATAATCTTTCATGGAAAATACTATGGAAAGTTAGAGTGCGGAGACACTCTGATCATCAGTGACAAAACAGTAGATAAATTATATACCAACCTGTGGTCTGGAGTTGCTCTGCTGTAAGTCAAGGATCTGGCTCAAATATAGCAAAATTAAGAAAAAAATTTTTTTTCTGCCTTATGTGTACAGTGACCCTACCGGTCTTCGTAAGTAGAGAAGGTAAAAGCTGAAAAGGAAAAAGAGAAGTAGGGTAGGAGTTAGAAAGGTTATGGTGGACTATGCTGGCCCTCCACTCCTAGTCTCTTCAGTAGTATCAGTTGTAAATGACAGGTGCTCAACTGTAGAAGATATAGATCCTGCCCCAAGGAGCTAATCTACTTAGAGAGAAATATAAGAGGTTCAGCAAATACATCCAGTGGGATAATTTAGTTAAATACAGGGTTCTGAGGAAGCAATTAAGAGGAGGTATAACCCAATCCTGGAACAGCTGGGAGTTGAGAGTTTACTCAAGACAGTTTTTTTTTTCAAATAAGGAGTCAGAACAAGCTGAATCCTGAAGGATGAATATGAGGCAGCCAGAACAATTTTGAGAGGAAGAATGTTTTATGTAGAAGGATTTAAGGAAGTATATGTGAAAGTATAGGCTACTCCAGAAGGGCCCAAAACTATTAAGAACCTGATACTCAGATAAAATGTTGAGTAAAAGAAAAAGATCTTGCCTGAGAACTAGGGGATTATATTTTAGTTCTAATGTATCTGTTGATAGGCTCTGACTTAGGTCATGAAAACCCTTTGAACCTTAGTTTTCCTGTCTCTCTGTTGAGAGTTAATTGTAAGACTAGAGGCTCTGGAAAGTTGCTCTCACCTTTAACAATGATATGAAATCAAACAATACTAATAGTTAATGCCGAATAACGTTTACCAGACACTGTTGTTACCTTTTTGCGTGTGGCAACACTAGGAAACTCAGACTGAGAGGATTCAAGTGACTTTCTCAAGGTTTCAGAGCTACTAGGATGGAACTGGGATTCAAAATGCGGCAAGCTGATTTCAGAGTCTGCGCTCTTAACCATAGGCTAAGTTGCTTCTCAATATAGAAAATAAAGGTAATACTGAAAATTATCAGATTCTATTATTTATTTTCCCTCTTTTTTCAAACCATATAAATACCTTCTTTGTAAGACAGGGGAACAACATAGGCAAACTCACTCAAGCATACCATATTTGGTTCAAAGTCTTCAAATATTGAAGAATTATGAAATTAGATGATCCCAAATAAATGGATAAGTGAATATCTTAAATACATTCTAATCACTTAGAAAAAATGATGCTATGTGGTGATCTCAGGGCTACTATTTCCAGAGATTCACACTAATATTGCAGGTAATTGCCTTCTGAAAGTTGTGGAATTGGTCAGTTTCTAGAAGCACTGGAACAAAGACAGAGACTAATAAGCGAGTCCCAAACTAACTTGTGATGTAAATGTTAAAAATAACTTACCCTGTAGCTTTGGTACCATGCTGTCTTCCTGGTCTGTGCCAAAGGACATCATTAGAGAATCTAGTTATCACAGAACCCTCTGTCCTCAGTTTCGAAATCTCCGTTTGTGAGTTCCAAGATGGACAAGTGTATCTGAGAGTAATAGACTCAACAGTTATTGTCAAATTGCATTATTTCTAAAACAAATATAACACAAATGGGTGAATATATTTAACCAATTCTCCCAAATACTTCTTTAAATTAACTTTATTCTTGATTAGAGGTGTTTATATATATATATATATATATATATAGTGTGTGTGTGTGTGTGTACACTATACATGCCAACTGTATATGTGTATATATATGTATAGTATATGTGCACACATTATACATGTTGTGTATTGTATAGGTATTGTATATGTGTATATATAAGATATTGTATATGAATATATATACTATATACATTGAAATGGTTACATACATAAACAAAACCGCCAAACAGCACCACCACAAATAATGAACTTTCAATTATTCACTCACCCATGAGAATCATCCATCTTTAAAACAGTATTTTTTAACAAATTTATACAAATAAGAATATTTCTTTCTTTGCAAGAGAAGACATTTTTTGAAGACTACATAGCAGGGTGGAAAGAACTTGAGTGTTGAGTTTGGCATATTTTTTACACTCGGGGAAATTATTTGTTTGCTGTGCCTCAATTTCTTCATCTGTAAAATGGAAACAATAATACCTACTTTGCAAAATTGAAAGACGTTTAAATGTAAACATTAGAGGTGGTGAGGATACATAAATCTGGTAACATATTTTTCTCACATGGAAATAGCATTTAATAAAAATTACTCTATTACCATTGATATTTATCTACACTAGTATTAGAATTCACTCCCAAATCTCAAAATCACCTATAAAAATCTACATTTTGACTTTTAGTATTTTATCTGATCGTTAAAAAAAAATAACTTTTACAAGAAAATAAAAATCTGAAGCCAATACAATTTATCTAATTCTGTTAGACATCCATGTCGATGGAGATAGCGTTCAGCACACAGAATTAATGCTGAGTATCACTAACAGTAAAAAAAAAAAAGAAAAGAAAAGAAAACTATTTAAACAACACAGAAAAAAAGAATAAGGATGTTGATAAGAGCCATCTGAGGATTTTCAGTTCACCACTGACAGTAAATATGTTGCAGCTTCTTTGTTCTAGATGAAATAAAATAGTCCCTATTGAGTAATGGAACTTAGTTTCTGTCTTGAAGGAATAATTACAAAATAATAATGGGATCACTAAGAAATTTATGAGAGCAGAATAAGTGTCTTTACTATAATACCAAGATATGATGAAGTAAAGTAATTCAACAGACCCATCTCATCAAAGCCACTTGAAAGTGTTACTGTCTTCCAAATGTCAAAACAACACGACAATTTAGTTAAAAAAGAGTCAAATTCCTTGAGCGTGTGTTAACAAAACACATGAAATATATGTTTAAAGAACTAAAGTTTTAAAATTTAAACCAGTTTCTTTGAAATCTTAAAAAGGATTTTCAGGCCTTGCACCATCCGCCATCATCAGCCTAGTGCCACAGCTAGCTTCCCAGCTGAGACCAGCCCAGTCACACAGGGCGCTGTGCTAAAAACGGTCCTATGCTTGAAGTTTTAATGCTTTGTGGTTGCTGTACTGAAGTTCTGACGAGTTTTGTCTTTGAATTTATTTGTGTTTTATAAGTGAAATCCTATAGGACAATGGAACATGCCCCACAGGCTCGGAACTACATGGTCCTGCCTCATGCCTGCCTCCCTAGCATGGGTTCTCAACTGCCCAGCCTCCCATGCCTGGCATGCTGGGTTCTATTTAACCTGTCCCTTGATGCCCCTGCCTAATTATACTTACTGCCTTCCACACCTGGTGGGCACCTGTGTGCAGGGATTAGCTGTATGGCATCCTGTGTCTGAGGGCAGAGCCTGCTGGCAGCTGGGCCTGGCCAAGACTGGAAGAACCATAGCACATTCACAGGTGACTACCAAACCTCTCATCCCTACCTGAAGAAGAACCAAGAGTGTCCTGGTACAGAAACTGTAATCCCTTGGAGTGGCCTGTCCATTGTGGGCTCTAGCATGGGCCTGTGGGAAGAGAAGATGCCCAGGAAGTGGAGTATCCCATTGCCTGAGTGATCACAACATTGAAGAGCAAATAACATGTACCAGGACAGGACAAGAAAGAGAGTGAAAGAAAATGCAAGTGTTGTATGTTAGTACCTTTAATGATATTGTTCCTGCATTTTGAACAAGCAGCAACACTGTTTCATTTTTCACTTGCACCCACAAATTATGTAACCAGCCCTGCCTAGTGCCTAATGTGCCAGGCACATAGTAGGCACCCAATATATTTCTTCAATGGATAGTGAATGTAATCTTCACTGAAGAGACTGTCATTGTCAGTCTTGACAGTTTCACTTATCGAGTACTGAGAAGTCGCTTCATAGTTCACTATCAAGGAGACTGTATCCTGCCAGATACAAGGAAGGGAGAGTAATAGTAGCTGGTGTCTCATTTTTGGAGGACTAGAGACTCTTGTTAGAGTTCTTATTCTTGTCCTTGTCCTTGTATTAGCTATAGAAAAAAGCCAAGACTCAAGACCATACTGTGCCTAAATCTTCCTATACAACTACTGGCTCCATCCCACAACCCTGAGATCATGACCCGGGCCGAAATCAACAGTTGGATGCTTAACCGACTGAGACATCCAGATGCCCCTGAACTATATAATATTCTTAAAAGACAAAACGCTAGAAATGAAAAACATTTTTGGCCGAAGTTAAGAAAGGGGTAAGGGCTGGAGGGAAGAGAATGTGGCTTTAGAAGTACAATGTGAGCAATCCTCATGATGGAAATGTTCTGTATCTAGATTGTGTCAATGTAAATATTCTGGTTGTGATATTGTGTGATAGTATTGCAAAATGTTATCATCGGGAGCAACAGGGTCATGGTTAAGTGGGAGGTCTTGATATTGTTCCTTACAGCTGCATGTAAATACTCAATTACCTCTACATAAAATGTTTAAACAACTAAAAATATTGTTTTAGAGTGACCAACATCAAAGAAGAAATCATAGTTACTGCATTAAATAGATTATACTTTTTGGGCACCTGGATGAGTCAGTTGATTTTGGCTCAGGTCATGATCCCAGAGTCCTGGGATCGCGCCCTGTGGGGCTCTGTGCTCCACGCAGCATCTGCTTCTCCCTCTCCCTCTGCTCCTCCCCGTGCTCGCGTGCTCTCTCTCTGTCTCTCTTTCTCAAGTAAATAAATAAATAAAAATCTTTCAAATATAGATTATACTTTTGAACAATTAGGTTTATTAATATCTCAAGAATTTTAGAAAGTAAAACCTTACCACCTATGCTTGTTATAGGACATTTCTGTCTTTGAGTGCTTCTAATAAACTGAAATGAACTCTGGAACAGCATAATTCAGAAAACCCTTGATGTAAAATTGCAAATGATCATTCAGTATTTCCTAACAAAGCAAAGAAACTAGAAGGCTTTGGTTCAGTTAAAATCACTGCAAAACTGCCACAAATTAAAATACAGTGAAAATTAGAGTGATAAGCAAACCTAGAAGAAGAATTTATTGAGCACTATGCTATAGACATGAAAGTGTTAATGTACATTTCTAAAAACCTCAGTTCACATGTTTATGTACTTCCCAAAGACCTTCACGTTCTAGTATTTTAATATATGCCTTGGGTGTTTATTAATAGGCACTTTGGAATATCATTCAGGCCACTGGCTTTCTTCCTTTTAGTGCTGGGAAATAGTAATTTACTAAATAGCAACTCATTAATGTGAAAGAGTTAATGGAAAAACTGTGTTATGCATTTTGATAATCTACTTCAATAAATATAACCACATAATGATGATTATTTAGAAATATAAGTAGCAACAGTAAATCTAAATAAAGGCATTATTTATAAAGCTGGGACTAGTAATATTTTCCCACATATTGGTAGGATAAAAGTTATTATTTATTTTTTTTTTGGTCTCTTTATTCTAGATCGTTGGCAATTTAGGATTAAGAAAAAAAAAATAAAAGAAAGAAATGATTTCTGGGGAAGTCCAGAGACAAGAACCCGGATTCAGGGTGATTATGACATGTTTTTTAATCCTTGAAATTGTTATGGGTATTATCAAGTAATGTATATTTCCTCTCCTTTTACTTCACAGGGTGAAGCATTCCAGTCATCACTATGTTGGTGAGTCTCCTCTGTTTTTTCGGCATCACAGTTTCCCAGTGAGAAAGAACATGAAATGATGCAAGGATGAAGGATACATACTAGAAGACCACACACTTTTCCTTTCCTTTCCTTTCCTTTCCTTTCCTCTCCTCTCCTCTCCTCTCCTCCCCTCCCCTCCCCTCCCCTCCCCTCCCCTCCCCTCCCCTCTCCTCTCCTCTCCTTTCCTTTTCCTTTCCTTCCTTTCCTTTCCTCTCCTCTCCTCTCCTCTCCTTTCCCAAAGCCAACCTGAATGAAGACCCAGAGAGAAGACGAGGCAGAGGAGCTGCCAAAACCAGACGATGAGAGAAAGAAGTGAGATGGGAAGAACGATCACCAGAAGCACCCTGGGATGAAAATGCAAAGACCTTGAGGATTTGTCATTTTCCTTGTTATCATTTTCTGTTATATTTTGAATCCAAGAGCTTTTGTGGAGGAAGTGTGTGTGCTTTCACATAACGGTTTAGAGAAAATTCATCTTTAGTTTAGTGGACCTGTTCCTCACTGGAATTTTAAATCCGTTTATTCCTGAGCACTAAAAAATTCATAAGCAAAAACAAAACAAAGCAAACAAAAAAAGCTCTCTATGAATGTAGTGGTGAATTCTAATTATTTTTCAAATTTTTTCAGTTAGTCTAGTCATGGGATAGCTATATATATATATATATGTATTCATCTTTTTCCTAAATACATATTATTTAAATGACTATTGAGTAATCTGCCTAATTTACCTTTTTTTTTAGCTTTCTGTACCTTTTCTTTGTACTTTTGAGGTCTGGAATTTTATTTTATTTAATTTTTAAAAAATGATTTTATTTATTTATTTGAGAGAGAGAGAGAGAGAGTGGGGGGAGGAGCAGAGGGAGAGGGAGAGAGAGTCTCAAGCAGACTCCATGCTGAGCGCTGAGCCTGAGTGGGTCTCAATCTGGAGACCCTGAGATCATGACTTGAGCCAAAACCAAGAGTCGGCACTTAGCCAATGGAGACACCCAGGCACCACGAGGCCTGGAATTTTAGAAAATGCTTCTGACAAGAGTGTATTTCAAGCTGGTAGAAGTTACCATTGGTTGATAATCATGACTGATCGTTGGTCAATCTCTGTGGATGAGCCATGGATTGATTTGTCCTTGATAATGAGGTCCCTATGATAGTCATGTTTATCTTTTTTTTTTAAAAAGATTTTATCTATTTATTTGACAGAGAGACAAAGAGAGCACAAGCAGGGAGAGCAGAGCAGGGAGGGAGAGGGAGAAGCAGGCCCCCCGCAGAGCAGGGAGCCTGATGCGGGGCTCAAACCCAGGACCCTGAGATTATGACCTTAGTCAAAGGCAGATGCTGAACCAGCTGCACCACCCAGGCGCCCCGAGTCATTTCTAGCTTATGTGGGGTTTAGAATAGCATTGAATTTTCTTCTGATGCTCTGTGAACTGCCCTCATCTACTTGCTAAAAAAATATGCCAGTTCCAGCCTTGTGATGACTAACTTGTATCATTATTCAGTGTGAGACTAGCCCATAAAAGGATACTCTATTTGGATATCTTGATGATGCTTCACAGAGACTGGATCTCCAAAGCCTGTGCTCCCCTTGCCCTTAGGATTGAAGGAAACTGGTGGAGGTACCCTACAAGGAAAAGGAAATAATGTACTTGCTTCCCCAAAGAGTCTTTGAGGAGGCAGAAAGGTCTGGTGCAGAATTATAGCACTGCATAATCTGCTTTTTGCCTCTCTCTCAAAGAGGGCCTAGGACATAGCCCATGCCAGATATATACCATATCCGCTCTTCTTTCCTTTCAACCCTATTCTCAGTGCCAGGTGGCTGGACCTCATGGACTGAATCAGCTGGCTCCACACAAGCTAAAACCTGGATTCAGTGAATGGGGAATCCTGGCAAGAGAAGGAGAGGGAAAATAATGTCAGGGCAGATATTCCCCTGGATCCCTACTTAAGAGGTTGCCTCAGACGGATGGTGTCTCTTGACAGAAGGTCACGTCTCTCCAGTACTCCTTTGTACATATTTTTTTTTAAGATTTTATTTATTTATTTGACAGAGAGAGAGAGAGAACACAAGCAGGGGGAGCGGCAGGCCAACAGAGAGGGAGAAGCAGGCTCCCCACTGAGCAGGGAGCCTGATGCGGGGCTCGATCCCAGGACTCTGGGATCATGACCTGAGCCAAAGGCAGATGCTTAACCTACTGAGCCACCCAGGTGCCCCTCCTTTGTACATAATTACTCAATGTTTCAGCAATTCCTCCCATGCACCGTCCCTCAGGACGAGGGGTAATAACAGCCCACTACTGTCAGCCCCAGGGTCCTCAGCTATCCCTCAGGTTTTCCCCACACTCTACACACACTTCTGTGAATAGTCCTTTTGAAAATTGGTCCTCCTTGAGTTATGATAATTTGTATGTGTTATCTGTTTCCTGTTGACATCCTGGTTGATAAATACAGTCAATAATGAATAGTTTATTAAATGTTTACTATTTTAAGAGATTTATGAGTATTGAACCATTAAATCCTCTTATGAGGACAAATCAGAAGGCACTATTATTATCCCCATTTTATAGTTGGGGAGACATTAAACCATATGCCCAAGGTGTACAACAAGAAAGTGGTGGGGTGTGATTTGCGCCAGAGCATTCCATCTCCAGAGCTTAGGCTCTGCACAAACACCCATCTAAGGAATGAGTGCAGCTAGAAATGCATGAGGGGTGCAGTTTTACTGCTCCTTCAGAACTAGTGGGTATGAGAATTTACATTTTTAGCTAATTTAATCTATAAAGAGTTACTTCATTTTAATTTGCATTTTGTTGATTAATGATGAATATTTATTTCCGTATGTTATCCCTAGCTACTTGTCCACAAAAGAGATTGTCTTTTTGTGGTCTTTGACTATTTTTCTATTGAGATCATTGGGTAGTTTTCCTATTTTATGGGCTCCATACAAAATCAAATTTCCCAGGTTTATACATTTTTATTTTCATTATATTTTTGACAAATATTATATTTTTTTGTAACTTCATTTATTTAGAAAAGGTGATTTTATTATTTAAGAAAGACGTGGTCATTGAAATATGTTTATTAAATGCATTGAAGGGAAAGAAATAAAATAAAATTCCTTTAGAACCGTGCCAATCAGAGATAACTGTTGTTCCCAAGTTGAGGTCTTTTCATGTAGGCTTTATTTAATGTTTATAAATGATGTTTTACAATATCTGCTGTTTTGAAACTTTTAAATTTAAAACACTGTGAATATCTTTGCATTTCTCCACGTTTTTGTGTATGGTATCTGCTTTTATTTCCACATACAACATTTGTAATTAAAATAAAATGCATGCTTACTGTTAAATATTCAACTAATAAAAAATTTCCCTCTGTCATCACTGCCCATACGCTGCATGGGGAGATGCTCCTAGCAGTTTGTTGTATAGCCTCAGGATCTCTTATTATGTACATACAAAATACATAGATGCGTTATCATATGGGCACATGGTTGGTTTAATCAGTCTTCTATTTTTGAATATTTATGTTGTTTCCAGATTTTTCCTGTTATATTGAAACCCAAGACTCTCAATAGCTGACATACTCAAAGATATATAGACACTATCTTTGAGACAAACACTGACCAATAGCTCAAACAAAGTATAAATTTTTGTGGGGTACTAAAGTCAGACTGCGTTTTCTTCCAGGACTCCTCAAAGAGAAAATGGTAAAATAATGAACCACATCTTACAACATATCAATAATAAACATAGCAATTTGCTTCAAAGGATTCTTTTATATTATACTGCATTATAAAAAATGATATATATTTATTGTAGAAAACTTAAAAACTAAATATAAAAAATCTAAATAAAAATTCCCCATAAATCTCAATACCCCCCAATAGTCACACTTTCCCTTTTAATGTAAATTCATTTATAGTATTTTCTCCTTGTGACACAATCACACTTTACATATTATTATCAAATATTCAAGGTCAAGAACAAAGGATTGGAGTGAACAGTTTCTGACCAGGTGCCACATGCTCAGTGAGATTTTGTGTTTCCCTGCATCCTACTTTATGGCATTTAAAAAGCTCCGACCACCTCCCAATCTCCATTTGATACCACTGCCTCCAATTGAGTATGATCACCAAGATCCTCCCAGTAAAATCCAGAATGGTTTCCATTACTTGATGCCAAGAGCCTTAAATCATACACTGTGTAAGGAGGATTTCCATATTATTTTTCCAAATTACTTTTTTAGCTTTCACAACACCATCTGTTGAATAATCCTTAGCTTTGTCCTTCCTCGCTCCAAACATTCTGTTAAATAACTGAGTCTGTTTCTAGGCCATATTCTTCTTTTAATCTATCTTTATAATTTTGAACTCTGGCATTTTGTTACTAGCACCTTCATTCATTCAACAAATATTTATTGAGCAGCTATGGTCTTTGTGTTAGCATAGCAGTGATCAAAACTAACAAAGAGGGTCAAAGACAGAGTGTAGTGAGTGGGCTCTGCTATTTTATGGTTAGTGATAGAGAAAATTTCCCTGATAAAGCTAGAGTTGAGCAGAAAACTCAATAAGGAAGGTAGGAGCTATGTGGCCATTTAGAGAAAGAGAATTCCAATTGGAGGGGAAAGCAAGGGTGAAAACCTTGAGGCTCAGGCAGGCCTGGCACATTTCAGGAAGTGCAAAAAAGTTAATATGGTTGGAATGAAATGATTGGGAGGAAAGCAGGAAAAGAGGTCAGGGAAGGGTTGGGGTCTGGTGACTCTGAGCATGTGGGCTCCTGGAAGGCCTTTCCATTTTATTCTAAGGGAGATGAGAAGATTCTGAGCCAGGGAATGAAATTCACTGACATTGCTGGCTGTGGTTTTGAAAACAGAACATGGGGTTTTAGGTGGGGAATGCTCAGGACAAGAATGGAGGCCGGGCCACTAATTAGGAGGCCACTGTAATAATTTAGGTGAAAGCTTTATGATGTATCAGAAATGGAGTAATAACATCTGGAAGGGCCGGTGAAGATTAGTTGTGAGCCTCCAGAAAACTAGGGTCACAATCTAATAATCTTTCTATTTTGAGTATCAACCAGCCTAGGGCTTAACATGTCCCACAAAAACTCCTTGAATGAACTCCTTTATGGGACATCAAGGCCATAGCCTGCTGGACTTCCAGACCAGAGGTCTCTCCTTTCTGCTACTGTCTCTCTATTTTTGGTGTCTTCCTCTCAGAGAAAGTGTTCCACAGAGTCACCTTGTCTTCTGTTCTTCAGAGCTTTTCTTAAGTATTTCTTCTCCTGGCATGCCTTTCCGTGGACAACTTTTACCCTTTTAAAACCTGGTGAATATTGTACTATTCATTTGTCTCTCCAACAGATATTTACTGAGCACCTCATATCCATTGGGCACTCCCTTAGGCTCTTGTAATAAATGTATCGGTAAGTGAAATAGACAAAATGCTCACCTACAGGAAGATTACATTCCAGCAGAAGAAGAGAAAAGTAAACAATAAACATAAAATGAAAGTAAATGGTAGGGCATGCTACAAGGTGAGACATGCTGTGGGCAGAGGCCAGGAACACGCCTGGGACCAGGGCTTAGAGCTGGGAGGCAGGGGCAGGGTACCTTGGACTAACTTGGAGGGCCGTTCAGATTCACGGTGAGTGGCTAGGTGGGCTCTGTCAAATCTTTCACCAGTGATTCTTGCTTAATTCTCAAAACAGGTCTGCTGTGTTTCTTATTATCGTTGCTTTTCAATTCATTTTTCCACAAGTGTCCTTGATATTCGCTTTCTAACACAATGTTAAAATACGTTTACTAGTTTTAAGAATCATAGCAACATACATTTACATAGCATTTTATAGTTTCTGTTGATTTTTAATATAATGATTATTTTGGCTTTGCGCCATGATTCCAGCAAATTGTGCAGTTAAATGAGTATTAACATGAATTAAAATCAAAGAAAGCAGTACTCACAAAGAATTTATTATTTGTCCCCAGCTACATACATTGGGTCAAAAATCTTAGGGTTCACAAAGTCCAATTTAGTATATGAGATTTGCGATTTTGTTTTGTATGTACGTGAAATTTTCCATCATAAGCCTATTTATTGATTGAGTCTGTGATAATTTTGAACTCAATAATGAGGGAAAATGGGGGAAAAAGTCAAGAAGGAAGAATATTGCATAAGTGGCAAATGGGGAGGAAATCGAATCAATGTTCATGAGATTGAAAGAGCAGACCTTGAAAGGGGCCTGCTTACCACAGGTCATCTGCACAGTTGCATTTTACACACCCGCCCCTCCTCGCGCAAAGTAAGCTAGCTTCCTCCTAGAGAAGAAGGCACCCTCCCGAGTCTCAAATCAATCATTGTTAGGAAATCCAGTGTTAACCTAATGCCTCCTTTTCTCTGCACCATTCCTCCTGTTTTGCTGTAATATTTTAAACCTGGCTCTCAGTAAGTTGCTTTTGTCTCTAATACAGAACCATGGGTCTTAAGCTTGCTCAATGTGATGATATAAATGAGGCTTTGCTTGATAAATTAATATGATGGGGAACAATGTTTCATCTGATTTGAACAGCAAAGAGTAAATCCATAACCTCTCACTTTCATTTTTCACAGAAAGATTATATAATGCTTTGGGGAAGGAATCTCAATTAGCCTGGTCTATGTAGTCTTCCAACACAGTGGTTGATGCAGGATCTGTTCTGGAATATTGAGAAGTGGCAGTTACAGAGTGACCGGTCCAAGAGAAATCAGGGATAGCCTCCGTCTGATACCACCATGGTCTCCTGCACATTCCATAGTAATCTTAATGCCAATAAATCTCTCTTTATTTAAATTGTAATACCATCCTACTGGGTCATTTATTGGAATAATCACCCCATTTCTTCCTACTGTGATATTATAGGAAAATACTTAGTTTCCAATAATCACATTTTCTAGGCTGTATCCTATCAAAGTATGAGTTAATACTCCCTTTTGGCTAGTGTTTTTACTTAAGAGGCAAAATTACTACTTAAAGAAGAATTATAGAGTATAATTTCTTTAAAAAAAGGACTAAACATTCCATGCCAAATGCCATACAAAATACAATATAAAATAGATCGCCAAACTCTCTGATTCATTTATGGCTGTTAGCCCTGCTGGTTGTCCACAAAGTATGCATAACTGATGTCTTCTACTGAATTGTGTTGCGTGGTTTCATATGACAGCAGAGGGAAATGACTTGGAAAATACAAAAAAAAAAGTATAAAACTTTAGAACAACAGCTTAAAGTGTTTAATGAACTATAAACAGCTTCCACTGTTTAAATGTCTATGAGCGGTGCAATGACAAAGAACGGCAAGGAAGGAATAGAACACGGTGCAGTTTATAATTAGAGCTATTAAGAGTACTAAAGTGAATATAGAAAGCAGCTACTAAAAGCGAGCTGCTTACCAAACGTTATACGAAACATACACTCGAGGGTGCGTCTGCACTAGCCCTTTAAAAGGAAACACATTAAAGCACATTTATATCTGCTTGGTGTCAGCATGGAGGCAACAAAAATGCATTACTCCCAAAGAATGCTTTCTATTATGTGCAATAACATCTATATTATACATCACAGTGATGGGCATTATCATGGTGTCATTGCCATAGCTTTCAACATTAACACTATGGGAAAATGGACTCTTTCCGAGCACCTTAAGCTAAAAAAATGCTTGGTGGAAAACATAATGTTCATCAGTGAATTCATGTTAGTCCCAAATGAATTTTGTTTGTCAATAATGCATAAATGTGCCTCATGTAGGTATGTCCAAGGTTTTTCCCTTTTACTTTTATACTTGGGAGATTTTGAGCAACTTCATTTATTATGAATGAGTTGTTTTAGGGTAATAGTGAGCTACTCGGCGCTGCTAATTACAGTGTGACTTGGAGTCTATGAAGAGCCATGTGTGAAAAGGGACAGAGAGGCTGTGCCAGAAAGATGTCATATTCCTCCTAGTGCCCATAACTCATAGTGCCCACAATAAAACAAAACCCAACGAAACAAACAGAAACCACTGTGCTACAAGGTTCAGTGTGCAGTCTTTGTTCAAACCCCAGTTATCTTAACGGCCTTCAAATTACTTCTTTGCCATCATCTGTTTTGCACAAGGGGTCTGCAAATGTCAGTGGCACAATTCAAATACCAGGAAGTTCAAGGGAAGTATGGTAACCATCCATTTTCATATGAAAGATCTTTGATTGATTACAGCTGAGGTCCCTAAGGCCTTTGTATGTGAAAGATGCAGGCTTGAGAGGGTGACTGTTGGCCCAAATCTTTTTCTATTACTAACGAGCTGGCTGGCTTTGCATATTCACTCAAATTTGGAACCTCCGTGTCTTCCTATATAATGCAAATGATGTTACCAAGTTCACAGGCTTTTATTAGACTAAGTAGAATGCATACATACATACATATATACAAAATTCATATTCATAGCATCTGGCTTAATAAATAGTAGTTCAACTCCTCAGTCCTGGTTCCTAAAGCTAATGATTCCTGAAGATAATAATGCTTTTTTTTTCGTTGTTGCCTTTACTGACCTCAGAGGGAGAATCAGAAATTTTCTGCTTAAAATATCTTTCTGTCCACACTCAAAATGGAGAAAATAGATGTCTGAGTTGGTTGTGTAACTGCAACTTTTGGTTCCCAGCTGAAAGTTTATGTTGGATGACATGTAACCTTACAGGTAGTTAGCAAGATGAGGAAATGGTGCTCAGGGGGCCTTCTCAGGCTCTAGGGACCCTCCTCCAGAATCCAATGGCTCCATCAGCTCTCACCCTGCAGCTGATGCAGAGATAGTCTGTATGCACCCTTTTCGTGCTGTGGGCAAAGGGACCCTTGGGAATATATATTGCCATGGGGTTGGTCATGTGCCGTACGATACATACACCTAAGCAGAACAAAGAACACATCTTTAATTACATCTGCAAAGACCTTTTTTTTTTTTCCAAATAATGATATGTTCTGAAAATTAAGAAATGGATATAACCTTTTAAGGGCCACCATTCAACTCAATATACTAGCTTATAAGAAAATAATTAAACTCCTTCATGTAGCATCAGAAGGCCTTCATCTAAATCTGGACTCTACCGAATCTCTTGGATATTATGCTCAGCCATGCTAAACTGCTTGCCATTTCCAGAATGCCGCTTCCTATTCACCTCTCAGGGCCTTTGCTCACTGCTTTATCTGCCAAGCATTAGCTTCATTATTTTTCTGCCTACCAAATGCAATGCATCTTTTAAGACTCAGTTCAAGCATTACTTCCTTTATGAACTGTGTCCTGAATCCCGAGCCCGCTTTACTCTCTATTATCACTGAGCTCACAATGGAAGTATTATGACATTATTGTAATCACATGTACTTTTATTACATGAACATTTCGAAGTTCATTTGTAACTATCTGGCTCCTCCTACCCTCAATCACCTCCCTTCATCCTCATTAGCCTATGTTTTTTATCTTTGAATTTACATCTCATAGAATTTTCACCTCCAGAGTCTGGTATGGCACTCAGCATATAGTAGGCTTTTAATAAAAGATTGCTAGATAACATTGACAACTGAGTACCTACTATATACTAGTCACCTTGCAGGGAATTTATGTATGAGACAATATTTGCTCTAATCCTCAAAACAAGACTGTAAGGCAATATTCCTAGTCCTACTTCAACACTGAAAAACTAAGACTTAGAGTAGTAAATAGCTTGCTCAAGGCCATAAAAAAAATAATTGGAAAAAATCAGTATTTGAACCACGGTTGTCTGACTTAGGCCATTGTTATTTTCAGTTAAAAATATTAATCATCTAAACATTGTTATTAGAAATGTGTGTGAGGCATTGGAGTTGGTCAAGTAGGATTTGGGAACTATAGAAATCTGAATTGTAGATAGATACTTTATTAAAGTAATGTTTTTTGATTACCTACTATGTGCCAGGTGTTATTCTAGCTATGAATAAATAAGTCCAAGTCCCTGCTCTTACAGAGGCTACATTTTAGTGGGAGAGAGGGGAATGAATGAATAAAGCTCAGGCAGTGATGGTGCTAAGGAGAAGAAAGTGAATCAGAGTAAGAAGGCAGGAGTCCTTTTACAGAGGATCATCAGTCCTTTTTCAGAGGACAAGCCATTTGAGCCGAGATCTCAATGAAGTAAGGGAAAGGAACAACCACGAGGCAACTGGGACCACTGTTTGCAAGGAACAGCCAGCATAAAGGCCTTGCATTGGGAAGCTCTGGACAGCATTAAGAAGCCAAGGGCAGCAAGGAGGCCAGCGTGGATGGAATGGTGTAGTCAATGGGGACCGAGTTGGAGATCCATCCCAGAGGGAGTGAGGGAGCCACATCTTGCAGTTCTTATCAGATACTAACTTTTTCTGTGAGTGAGAAGGGAAGCCATTGGAGGTCTCTGAGCACAGGTATGATTGTGATCTGACTTAAGTTTCAAAGGGTCATCCAGGATGTGAGAAGATGCAAGAGGTGTTCAGATTGTTGGGGCCAATCATGATAGTGGCTTCATCCGCATGGAGGCAGAAGAGTTGGGAGGAATTAGTGGGCTTCTGTATATACAGCAAAGCTAGAGCCAAGAGAAAATGCTGTGGATGTGGGGTGTTAATAGAAACAGCATATTGGAGGGTGACCCTCAGGTTCGGAGAGCCTCTAGCCTTTACATGTCACCTCAAGTCATAACAAAGAGAGAGGTAATCTATGGTGAGTAACCAGTCCTATGAAACGCCTACGATTATAATAGCATTTATAAACTCCTACATTTATAACCCCTGGAAATATAATGAGAGCCAACGTGAGCCATATATACATTCTTAAACATTCCAGTAACAACATTAAGTCAAAAGTAATATGAGAAATGCATTTTAGTATGCACTTTGCTTATCCCAGTACATCCGAAATGCTATCAACAAGTAATTAATATAAAATACAGTTGATTTTCATTATTTGTGGATTCTGTATTTGTAAATTTACCTAAGAGCTAAAATTTACTGTAACCCCCAAATCAATGTACCCAGCACTTTTATGGTCATTCACTGACATGCCCAGAGTGGTGAAAAGTCGTGGCCTTTGGCATGCGCATTCCCAGCTGAGGGCAAACAAGGCGATGCTCTGCCTCCCTGTGTCAGGTCTCACACTTTAAAACACATGTTATTTTCAAGGCATATTCAGTGCCACATTGTCCACATTTTTTGTGCTGTTTGGTGGTGATTTTGCTATTTAAAATGGTCCCCAAGCATAGTGCTAAAGTTCTGTTTAGCGTTCCTAAGTACAAGAGGGCTGGGATGTGTCTTACGGAGGAAACAACATGTATTAGATTGAGCTTTGTTCAGCACGAGTTATAGTGCCATTGGCCATGAGTTCATTGTTATGAATCAACAATATAGATTAAATAAATGTCTTTAATGAGAAACACACATAGCACAAAGTTATGTATTGATTGGTAGATGAAAGTATTATGACCAAAGGATTACAGGAACATAACCCTGTATTCCTCCTGGGAGCAATGGTTCAGTATTCACTATATTGTGTTCCCAGAGTATTATAGAACATAACTACTGCAAATAAAGAGAGTTGACTGTTGATTAATGAGATCATTTACATGAGTTTTTCATACTAAGTGTGCTAAGTGTTCAAATTCTGGTGTGTGTATTATCCTTGTAGCATATCTTAATTTGAACTAGCCACATTTCAGAGGCCTAATAGTCACATGTGACTACTGACCACCATTTTGGACACCAGAGATTTAGAACTAACATAGAGGAGAAGGAAATAACAGAGAAGATTAAAAAGGAATGGCTGGAGAGCCAGAAAAGTCCGATGGTGTGGAAGAAGGCATGGGAGAAGTTGCACAAAGAGAAAGTTCCATTCATGTGGAAAGTTCCCGAGACATCAAGGACAAAGTGTTCTTTATTTCTGGCCACATGGACTTTATCGTTTATCTTAGCAAGTGATACGTGGTTCAAAAATGGTGACAGAGATCAGATGAAATCATGATTAGGGGATGAGGAAGTGGAGAAATTGAGTAGAAAATCCTTTAGAGAAGCTTGGCTATGAAAAAGAGCTTAGATGTCGATTGTGTACTTGAAAAGATATTAATGAATGCTAATTATAAGCACAAACACCTAAAAGTGTAGGGAATTGCTGGCATATTTGTGAAACCTTCTAAGAAGGAACTGCTAGAGCTTTAGGTTTTTTTCCTACAACAAAAAGTACCAACTGCCCATTTTTTTTTCCTTGGGGAGGAACACAGCTCTAGCGCATAGCAACAGACTTGACAGTTGTGCAACTTGCAACATGGAAAAATGAAATTCAAATAAAGTCAGCTTGTGGCAGGGCTTCACTGGTAAAGAAAAGAGCTCTCATTTTTCTTCTCTAGGCATGTGATTGCAAAGTAACTCTCCCATGGTATTAGAATTGGACTGATTTTCAACTTGACAACTTTGCTCTGCAGGGTGATTAGAAGTAAACAATTAAAAAAAAAAAAGCATTGCCTTGTGTTGTTGCTGATTTTTTAGCTTGTGTTTTGTTTCAGGTCAGTCTGTATGTACAAGCCTTACAGCACCATGGACCTGAGCAGGAAAAAACACAAGTGTTCATGGAATGTCTCACAAGTACTATGTTGACCAATGTTGGTGTCTCCTGATGTCTGAGGCTTAATTTAGAGATCATGAAGCCTCCCAGAGTCATTGGTTTCTGGAGGGTCACTGGAACCTGAAAGAGCCCTACTTTCATTATTAACTCATCTTATTAACTATTAAAGATGTTCTTTAACTTATTAACTGCTCTGTAAAGTGACATGTTGTCTAAAATGTTTTCAAATGGGAAACCAAATAGTTGTAGTTATGTTACCAACTCAGACTTCTACTTTCTTCATTTTGAGTGTGGGTAGAAAAATATTTCAAGAAAGGACTCATTTTCTGATTGATAAATAAGAATGCTACATGTTAATTATTTGAAGAAATCATATAAACATAAATTCTTATTATGTTTCAGAAGTGGTGCTCGTGAACCAAAACATGAGAAATAGTATAATTTTCTCAATAGATCATGACCACAAAAGAGTTCTCCTAAAAGATAGGTATTGGTTTCCTTATTTGTTTGCCAATAGTAATATTGTTCTTTTATGGTGGGTAGGAGAATCCCTCCTGTGAGAGAATGTACCCAGTCCCCAGTCCTTGCTGGTGAGAAGCTTTGAGAAATCTGCTCTAGGGCAGAGGATGATTTTTCTGGGCACAGCGTATAACCTCCTCTTGAAAATATCCCATAGCTCCAATAAAAATTTGAACCTGCTAATCATTAGTGAATGCCTTATATGAACTCAACGAGGACCTAGTTTTCAATATACCAGGGTCAAAATAGAGTCATCCCATGTTGGGCTGAGTAATAGCTGACATCAGTGTTTACAAATAAATTCATTCACTTATACCTCACACTTCTTTTTATAATAAGCCTTGGGATACCTTATAATAAAGAGCTACAGGAAAACTATTTTTTAAAACATCTTATTTATTTATTTGAGAGAGAGAGAGATAGCAAGAGCAGGAACACAAGCAGGGGAAGTGGGAGAGGGAGAAGCATTCTTCCCGCCGAGCAGGGAGCCTGATGCGGGGCTCCATCCCAGGACCCTGGGATCATGACCTGAGCCCAAGGTAGAAATTCAAATAAAGTCAGCTTGTGGCAGGGCTGACTGAGCCACCTAGGCACCCCAGGAAAACTATTAATGACGTCTGATGGACACAATTCACTAGGCTTTTGAAATATTTGCCAGTAACACTCTTCTGCAAATGCACTGTGCCAACACAAATTGGATGGAGTCAATCGCAACTTTGCTTTACTCCTCTTGTGATGAGGCAAAAAAGTAGGATACGGCACCAAGAAGTTCCATAAAACTGGCTCTGTTATTATAAAAGAAAAAATCTGAAGCAATGGATGAAGCACTCAGTAGAACAAGCCCATTGTGGTACATTGAGAGTAGCACCTACCAGTAATCTGATGCTGGAAGAAAATACATAGTGGGTGATGGCAAACAGCTAGAGAAGAGTACGGAAGTCAAAGGATGAAACCATTAGCAACATTTGAAGGGTCACCGGACATAGCTGGAAGTCAATTGCATCACACCATACACCCACTGAAATCATTTACAGGGAGTTCCTCAGATTCTTTTCATATATATCTGCATTTGTAGCCGTGGATTTTCCCTTTCACCAACTCTTAAGACTCTTTCAGATCACTTGGGATTTAATTTTGCACACTGAAGACAAATTTATTAAACTACTAAATGTTCTGAATATCACCTGGATACTTAGAAACAGTTTACATTCTTCCACAGTGTTTAATGGATCTAAAATAGCCCCATACCAAATGCTATACGAGTTTATTTTACTTAGTTGCATTAACTTTTGATGAAAACTGGGCTTTCAATTTCAGATGCAGCCATGTGAATTAAATGAGGATTATGTATGTCACACCACCTTGAAATTTAATGTTCATGTTTAGTCACAAGTTTACCATCTCCTTTTGTCTTAGAACCAGGTCTTTGTGTGTTCCACCTGAGCAGTTACGAGTGTGTTGATGCGTTTCAGTGGCTACAAGAAAAACAACTGAATTGGGGGGAAAAACAACAACAACAAAACACCAATTGATTTCCGCCGTTTCCGCCGCTGGCAATCACACAGTCTTGGTGCAATTCCCGTGCAAAGTTAATCATCCTTTAACAATAACCAAGATATTAGTCTTTGTAATGTGTTGATGATGTTTGGGCCATATTTTAAGAAAGTCAATAAAATGTTGTGAAACTGTTTCAACATTTCTTTGGAAGCCTACAGTTGCCTCTTTAATGCCTCCTCGTTCTGAAGAGCCTGGCCACCTTATTGTCCAATTTCCACCTCTTTTGCCTTTGCTGGATTTAGTCAGTACAAGCCAGACCTCTAATGTTATTTTAATGTTGGGGGGTGGTTTAATTCAAATATATTTTCATTTTAAAGTTATAATGACTAAGTACACCTGCTCACTTAAAAATTAGCACCTAGTTAGGCAGTTTTCAATAGCCTAATCATCTTTTGATTGTTTCCACTTGCATCATAGACAGTTCACCTGCTCTTCATCTAAACTTAAATGTTTCCTGTTTACACATCTGAAAACACTGAAAGATGATAATATTTAGAAAACAAAGAAAACTGAAACCTACATTCAAATGCATTATTTATATAATTATCCTGTAATTAAAGTAATTATAGTTTGTGAAAAACTAGGGTTTTTTATTTTAATTTTCATTTAGATTTCTCATGGGATAAACTGTGAACATGTAAAAAGCACACACACGCAGAAGTTATCAATGATGCTATCTGAACAATAAATAAAATGTTACCTCCAGATTTAGGGATTTGAAATCTGCTTTTTTTCCTTTCTGAAACAAATACATGCAGAAAGCCATTCAGTGAGTTAATCCTACAGAAGGGATTACCTAGGTTGAACTTTGGGAAGTCTTTAATCCTCTATAGTTTAGACAGCAACAATAAGAAAAAGTCCCAGTTACACCTTGCTGAGCGATACACTGGTGCTAAGGATAGTTGGTCGTGTCATACAAATGATGAGTCTCCAGCATTTCCTACAAGACTGGGACAGTGTCAGATAAGGCCATGAGACTCGAGTGTGCTTGAGGGTGTGCAGAGGAAATGCAGAATTTTCAAAGAGGCCCTGACAAGCACTCACAGTTGGATTTTCATTATCTTCAATGAGAAGGCATATCAGTCAGTTTTTTGCTATACAGTGCCATCCGCATTACTGCTTTTTATATGATTTCAAAGTGGACAGCACAGTTTGTGTCCAGTTTTTCATTCTAAATATCCTATTCAATAGTTATTCTTCTTTTCTATACCTTTAAACAGATTTTTTTTTTTTTTTTTTTTTTTTTTTAACCAAAGTGAGATCACATCACACTTTGGGAGCATTAGCTTGAAAGTGAGCTAATAGGTCTGGCTCTTAGACCATCTTCAGAGACTCCTTTAAAAAATACTTGGAATTGAACCATATAAGTTTTATTTTCTCTATGCTTTTGATCAAGTTTTATGGGAGGAAGTGAAAAGTGCTCAGAATATCTTCGTGCAGTTTTCACCGAGAGATAATATATTCTTGTATATACCCCCACAACACTTTCCAAATACCTGGTTTCAATTCTGCATGTGAGGACTCAGGTTGTCCAGTTGTTGGTTTTAGACTAGGTCATCACTGCTGAAGCTAAGGGGAAAGTGGATGATGAAAAAAAAAATGTGTCCTTGAGACTTTCGCTTTCAGGATACATTAGAGACAACATCCCGGTGACACCCATCTCTGATTGTCCCAACACCTGCACCTGCAGCCTTTGCTGTCACTCATTCTTTTGTGTATTGACTTCAGCAATTCTCAAATGCCCAGAACAAGAGAGAAGGAGAGGTGAAGCAGTCAACAAGGCTTCTAACAAGGCCTCTCATTCCCAAACATCAACATTCTCTCTGATCATGACTTTAGAATGAGGCAGAGATGAATAGGATTGGACAGAAGGTCAAACTCAAGGTACATAAGAGGCCAGGAGCCTGGGGCGCCTGGGTGGCTCAGTTGGTTAAGCGACTGCCTTCGGCTCAAGTCATGATCCTGGAGGTCCTGGGATCGAGTCCCACATCGGGCTCCCTGCTCAGCAGGGAGTCTGCTTCTCCCTCTGACCCTCCCCCCTCTCATGCTCTCTATCTCATTCTCTCTCTCAAATAAATAAATAAAATCTTAAAAAAAAAAAAAAAGAGGGCAGGAGCCCGAACATCATGATCACATCTCCACACGGCGTCCTCCATCCCGGATCCCTAGAATCCTGCCACCCGAAAGTCACACCTACACACTCACCTCTCAAACCATCCACTTACACTGCTTGGATTCCTTCTCAGGTTAAAGTATTGAACTCATGTTACCTGAAAGTGACCCTCCGTGAAAATGACCTTTACCAGGAACCATTAGTATTATAATTGTTAGGAAAATGACAGCGTATTGAAGGGATGTGAAACTATGTCATCTGGAAGAGAAAATCAGATACTAAAGATGCTGATGAAGTTGAAGTGAAAATTTAATATATTAGACTGTGATAGATGATCTCTAAGGAGTTGGATTTCAACTGCAGGATTCTATGCTTTTGTAAACAGCTTTTAAAAAGAGACAGAGTAGCACATAATGTTGAACACACTCAGACTACCAGTTAGTTGGTATAATCTTGGCAAAGAAAAAGAAAATCAGTAGATCAAAAAACTCCTTTTCTAAAAATACAGGTACTCTGTCAGGAAGGAAAAAAATGAGAAAGTCTGGTGAATGCACATTGCCAGTAGAAACAATATTCTGGATAACTGTCTTCAGAAGAGAAAATATAATATGGGATATATTATTTTCTATAATTCAGAATAAAAATTTAGAAAATAGCTATTTTTGTTTTTGAAACATATGTGTCCATTCATTCATTTGTTCATAACAAAATATCTGGAGGGACTTTTATGCATCAGATACTGTTAATGTCCTGGGAAAACAAAACAAAGTCTCTGCCCTCAAGGAACTTACATTCTAGTAAAGGTACATTTACAAAGTGTTGAAGAGAGAGATTTTGCAGGTTTTATGCCAGATAGATTATATTATGGGGATGCTGCTTACCAAATTCATGCCTCAAAAATGTTCAGCAAAACAGGTCTTTTTTTAAAAGCTTACTTTTATGTTATGACATATTCTATATCGATACGCATTTGACTTCTTCCATAACATAAGGGAAAGTAATGGAATGAGAAACCAAGGAAGCATAAACTACATCTAGACATGCAGTGGTCAAAACATCTGTCTACACATTTAGTGAGATATTTTGTAGTCAATCTTCTATAATTTCCATGAAAACAGGCCCGAGTATCAGCCTGACCCTCAACTATAGCTTCAGGGGCTAGGACAATTCCTGCTACAGAGTTGGTTATCAATAGATATTTGTTAAATGAATAAATGGGTAGATAGAAGGATGGATGGAGGGGTGAATGGATGGATAGATAGATAAACTGATAGGAAGCATAAAGTTAAAGTAAAAGGTCACCTCATTTTCCACTTCTAAACAAAGGATTCATCAAATAATTCCCTTTTCCTCAAATAATAACTGCAAGGAGAGTTCCACTAATGGACTGGATAGTGTTCATGACAATAATGTCTTGGAAGTAGCAAATGTAGAATTATAGTTTGCTCAGTGAGCACCTAAGACTAATATTGAAAGTAGAAAAGGCCATAAATATTGGCAAATATAAGGCAAGTTCCTAAACTATGTAGAGGTTTGGCATACTCTCTAGTCTTGAGGAAACAGTCGTCCAATTTCAGTGACCAGGGTAAGACTGGAGAGATCTTAAAAGGGGTAAATTTCAGGGAAAGCCTAAGTTGAAAACAGAAGCAACCACTACTTGTAAAATTAAATGTGAGAATTTGTTCCAGATGCGGTAGATGGGCTTTGCAGTGGGCCCCAAAAGAGAAGCTAAGAAAAAATATTAAGTGTCTGTTTGGAGCTTTGCATCTTCTCGATGATTCTCCCAACCTTCCCACCCAAGAGCATTCTTTTCAATTCCCCTTCACTGAGGTCTTCATTGCATGGAAGATATCTATCCTAGTCCCTGATCTTTGTGGGCTGTTGGTTTCTCTTAAATTTAGGAACAGAGCCACAGTCTGAAGGCTCTTTTTCCAATAGTCACCACTTAATGGGCATTTAGTGTGGGTTACTGTGTTAAGTGCTTTATATACATTGCCTCACTTAATCATCACAACAGGTAGAGATTATTATTCTCACTTTACAGATGAGAAAACTAAGTCTCAGAGAAGTTAGGTATGTTGCCCAAGGTCACACAGGTAGAAATTAGAGAAGCCAATATTCAAACCCAGGTCTTCCTGACTCTGAAGGCTGCTCTTTGCCTCCATGGCTTCTCTCCTGTCTTCTGATAGCTCAGTTCCACTTGGCAGTCATTGGACCAGGGCACACAGGTACCCCCTGGCTCTACTCTAAACCATCTTCCCCGAATGTATGAAGAGATTCATATTCAGCAAAGGACACAAAAGGAAAATACTGGCCAAGGCCAGAACAATTTGTTCCCTAAACAAAATTCTGACTTAGCTCTTGGAAGGAACCGAAGGAGAAAGAGATTTTTCTTTCCTAGTTTATCAGAAACTCCATATTCCCTGGCCAAGATAAGAGAGTCTGAACACTCTCTTTTCACATTCCATGCACTTAAAAAGGCTTGATTTTTCATGGGACTTAGCCTGGCAAGCATACTTGAAAAAGAAACCTAAATGAATGTCTAAATTTAAAATCTACTTGCTCTTCCCTGATTGCTTCTGCCTAACAGAAGTCAGTGCTGGTGAATTCTTCTTGCTACCTGAAACTGACATCTTCATCTCGATTTGCACATATGCGTGCATATTAATTTAGCCATTTTGCCATTTTGGGACACAGAGTCTTGAATCTTTCTTCCTTAGGGGTTTGGATGTGATGACAATCCTGGGTGTGGAGCCCATTCATCACAGAGCACACATCAGTATCAGTTCCATGCAGTGTGCAGGTATTTTTTAAATTAGCTTTTTCAGCTCAGAAAGAACTAATTAGGGGTGTGCACTAGAACAATGATTGTCCTGAAGACAACAAATATTTCATCACGTCTCTTCCAGGATGGCTTTGGATAGAAAGTTTGCACTTGGTTTTCTTTCTTGATTTTAGACAACCCAGAACCATCCTGCTTCTTCATTTAAATTTTCACTATGTATACCATATCTCTATATTTGTACATATACTATGTACTAAATAATATATATAGATATATGATATGTTCATTTCTATTTCTCACGTAGGCTTTTCTTTGTCTATATGTTCTTTGTCTGTGATGACTAAACACGTTGTGTATCCTCACATTTGGAGGAGCCACTTAGAAGTCAGTCTCATTGTCTATTTCATCAATCTGACCACAATCCGTCACCACGTATTCATCAAACACTTCCGAGACTGTCAATAGCAGTAGACTCAGCTGTGGGGAAAATAAATAGATGCAAAGTAAAAGTAAAATACAAAGATTCTGTCCAACAAGGAAGTTATTGTCAGTAATTCATGTGTTTGTATGTTCCAATTGCAAAAAATTACCTATGTAATTGGCCCTATTCAACTGCTTTTTACCTAACAAATGGAAAATTTGTGTGGTTCAAAGTAAGATGTTCATGTATATTATAAATATAAACTTTTTTTTCAACACAGATAATTTGAGACTGGGATAGAATAAAACATTAATTTTAGGTACAGAAAATAAGTGTGAATTAGGAATTGAAGAGTTCTGCTTAAATTGGAAATCATATTACTTCAAAAGAAGTTAACTTTATAGTGGACAAATCTTTTATTTTATTTTTTAAAGATTTATTTATTTTAGAGACAGAGAGTGAGAGAGAGCACATGCAAGTCCGGGGGAGGGCAGAGGGAGAGAATACCAGCAGACTCCACACTGAGTGCAGAGCCTGACGCAGGGCTGGATCTCCCGACCCTGAGATCATGACCTGAGATGAAATCAAGAGTTAGATGCTTAACCAGCTGAGCCACCCAGGCGCCCCAAGACAAACATTTGAAATCTCAGTTTTTCGTCTGCTAGCCTGTTGTGTCCCAGGCAGTCAAATGATTCAAACAGAAAAAGTGCTGAGCTTAGTGGGCTTCAGAAATAGAACAATAGGGATAAATTGATGAGTCTTAATATCACCACACATCCATGGATATTAGAGGACATCTTTAGAAGTTCACGTTAGTGTCCATAAATGGACATTGTAATTTGAAGGAATTCTACCAATTGTCCGCATTTATCAACAATATCCAAATAGTTGGTTTTGTTGCAAGTTAGAAGATGCTAAATATTTGAGCATAGTAACATCTACTTCTGTGCATGGTGTTCATGACACCGTACAAATAAATTTTTCAACATTTCTCCCCCATATTTTCTCTTGTTATTGGGTCACAATTACCTGGCCTAAGGCTACCAGATTATTTTACTGGGCTTCCACATTTAAAAGTTGATGGCCCATCTGTTTTCCTGTTTTACTGAGCTATTTGTCTGATTAAACCCATTGTTAAACAAAACAACGCAGTATGGCAACTCTGAATGGCAGTTGTGTCAGATTGTGATTTACACCTTTAGAAAGGGATTTAGGCGAACAATACTGTTTTGACACATTCCTTTCACTTTTAAATCTTCATTCAGATTTATGGCTTTGCTCATTTGTTTTAATCTTGACAATATGGAGTAGTTTTAAAAGTGAAAAAAAAAAGTTTAATGCTCATTTCATTGTTTTAAAAAGATCCAATTTCAAAATAGTGGAAAGGACCCAAGAGGCTGCCATTTTATACTAACTGAGGTACAGAGTTGTTAGGACCCTTGTCCAAAAGTACATAGCCAGTGGGTGGCAAAGTCAAGTCCCCTGACCGGTGATTGCTCTGCCCGGAACTCCCTGCTGAAGACGTTATTCTAGTTTCACTGACACTGAGCTACCATTTTAGGAAACAAATTGTAAGACTCACAGATTCTGCTACTTTACTTTTATAAATTCTCTATCTGATCAAAGTATTTTATGATTGGCATTTAAGTGTCTCATAAAAGACTGCACACTTTTACGGTTTTCTCAACACGTTAATGTTAGTAAAATATTACAAATTATGACAAAAATAATACTATCTATTGTGCCTTTACTCATCCCAGGCAGAATTCGAAGGATACTTAAGAGGCATATGGAGAAGAACTTTCTGTCACTTATGTTCCTGCAAAATATGTTAATTTTTCTCTCCACAAGAAAGTTGTGGGAAGTTCTTTCCTCATTTGTCATTTAATCAGAGTAAACTTTAGGTACCATCCAGTCTAAAGGCAGAAAGATGGGAGGATTGATTTCTGGAAGTACTAAACCCCTTGTATTTATAGAACTGTGCTTGTCTCAAAAATAACACTTGTGTTGGTAAATGTTTCTTGTTTTATGGATGTTAGATTCCAGCTTATTTCAATTTAGTCCAATAAGCAACTACTTTATGCACAGAGCAGGATTAGGCACAGAAGAAACCCACATATCATTAATGTTAATTTTCTGCTAGTTCTTTAATATGCTTCGAACTTCCTCAGTTCCCTGCCATTTTCCCTTCTGCTCCTTCCACTGGCAAGCCCTCCTCCATGCTGCTTATGTACAATTCTGCTCGGTTTTCAAGGTAGACCTGAAATGTTACTATTCTCATGAAGTCTTACCTCATATTTGTACCTTCCTAAATTTATCTGTGTTTCATTACACACATTTTAACTTCTATCATAATGTGTAACATATTATCTCTTATTAAAATTATTTATGTGAATACATCTCCACAACAACATTTGAAGGGCCTTGAGGAAAAAAAAAAAATAGATCTCCTTCTGTTTTGGTTTCCTTACAGCACCTAATACACTGTCCTGCACAGAAGAAAATTGTAATACAGACTGGCTAAGTAAACAGATGTAGATGTTTATAGTTATTCAGTCAAATGGCTGAGCCCAGAAACTTTTAATGTTTCTGTGGAGGCTGCTTTGAGGCCAACAGGCTTGAGCAATGGAAACTTTTGATCAGAGCAAAAGGGACCACAGTAACCCCCTGGCTGAATACAGACAGGCCCATCAGGTGACTCACCCCAAAACATCCTTAGGCCCTAACTAACTGATGGGCTACTTAACAACCAGACACAGGGACCAAAAAAGGAAAACTCCATAGGAGCCCATACCTCCTCACCTTCCCATATAAATACAGCCCTTACCCACTGCCTTGTTGCAGACAGTCTCTGCTTTCTGTTTTGCTGTCCTGCCCCCAGGCTCACTTGCAATGTATTGATAAACTTCTATCACCTTTGTTCTGCCTCAGGTGAATCCTTTCACTGCCTGTGCCCCTGGCTTCCACCCTATAGGGTCACCCCACATCTTATCCAGAGAGACACCGCGGTTTCCAGGTGACCATATCCCTCCACACAGTTATTCATTCTCCGCTTAGACATCCGTAGGGGTGAGGTGAATAAAACTCCCTGCTCCTTTTACCTTTAATATATGCCTTAATATCTTCATTTAACACAGTACACATTGCACCACAATAATCAAATATAAGGAAGAAACAATTTATTCAGGAATAAATGAACTGATTCTCTATAAGCAGGAGGGAAATATATGATATATTTTTTAACACTCTAGGAAAAGTAAAGTATCTAGTTAAAAGATTTTATTCCATGAGTGCCTTCAGCTTTAGCAGATGCATCTCCTAAAACTGGAAATGTTTGATTCACCAATATTTACTGGATTGATTGTACTTGGCAAGTGTAGCCGTGTTACAGCCATTGTAAAATGATTCAGGGAGTAAATTTTGCTCAGAAATTACTTTCCAGAAAAAGTCACAAAATTCTTCTGCAGCATGATAACTTTTTCCCCTCCCTATCAAACTTTATAATGTGAAGTCCCACCTCAATAGTTCAAAGCTCCCTTCCATAAATTCACATGTATCTGTCAACTGTATTTATATATACATACTCTTTAACTCTGTAATGAACACTGAAAAGGAAATAGTTTTATATTTTCATTTAAAGGAGAACGGTATAGATTGTAGTTGCAATTCTCAAATTCAGGTATATTCATGAGACAAAATACTCAATAATTTTAATTGTCTTTAAATTTGCAAGGTACTTAACCTGTCATCCTTTGTCAGCTCTGAAGATGTTACCAACGTATTGAGTGCTTATTTTGAATCAGGCCACACAACTTCGTGAGTGTTTTTGCTAGAACCAAAATGATACTGATCCTTTCACCTCTTAAAAGCTTACCCTTGGGGCGCCTGGGTGGCTCAGTCAGTTGAGAGTCTGCCTTCAGCTCAGGTCATGATCTCGGGGTCCTGGCATCAAGCTCAGCATCAGGCTCCCTGCTTAGCAGGGAGTCTGCTTCTCCCTCTTCCTCTGCCCCTCCCCACCATTCATGCTCTCTCTTGCTCTCTCTCAAATAAATAAATAAAATCTTAAAAAAAAAAAAGGCTTACCCTTTGCAAGTCACGCTAAGAATAGCATGTTTTCTTTTCTGAGATTATCAAAGCCTTTAAAGATATTTATTTATTTATTTATTTATTTATTTATTTATTTGACAGAGAGAGAGAGAGAGAGACCGCGAGAGAGGGAACACAAGCAGGGGGAGTGGGAGAGGGAGAAGCAGGCTTCCCGCTGAGCAGGGAACCTGATGCGGGGCTCGATCCCAGGACCCTGGGATCATGATCTGAGCTGAAGGCAGACGCTTAACGACTGAGCCACGCAGGGGCCCCGACATTATCAAAGCCTTTAAATTCTTTACTGCATTACTTTTATTAGCACACATGGCAGACTGGGTTCTCAGAAATATTTAGTTCAATCTTCTATATTTTGACTTAACTTGTATCAATGCAATAGTGAAGTCTTCCCTTCAAAGGAGAGTCTCTTTGTCTATTTTATTCTCCATGTGTTTCCAGGATCTAGCAGAAATTCAAATACATTTGAGAAGGGAGTGACTTAGTGACTTCTAGAAGGTTCAGCAGGATACCACAGGATTACAATGATATTTTTAAAGGTATTGAACAAGCACATGATTTACCCTCTTGCCAAATGGCTATGGTCCCCTGTGTGTTTTTTCCTTACTATGTCTTGTGTTACGACACCTGGATAGTATATTTGGCCCTAGAATGAAGAGATGAAGAGCTACCCTGTGGAAGGGGCACCTATGGTGCAGCACAGAGAATCTTACTGGTAATCCTGAAATTAGTTTGTGTCCAGCTTGATATGCAGAGACGTTTTTATCTCTCTCATCATCTCCAATGATGAACGCATTGCCTGGAAATTAAACAGTAACAGCAATAATAATAATAATAATAAAATTCATTGAGTTCCTCTTCAATGTTCCCTATGCTGTTAATTAATGTTCATCACAATAATTCTATAAATTGGATACTATTATTATCCACATTTACAGATGAGGAGACAGTAACATAACTTAAGTTTGGGAGAAAAACATTAAGCAATATATATACACAAAATACACACACACACATAACTACGGCTGTGCTAGTGCTACTGAGACAGTATAGAATGTAGTAAAGAGGTGTAACAGGGATTTGAGATCAGGGAAATCCTCTCCAAGGAATGCTGAACAAGAGTTTTAATGAGAAAAATTGGTGTGAAAGGCAAACATGAATATGATATTGTCTCTGTACTTAAGGATCATCTGGATTAGTCAGGGAGATATACAGTAATGAATTAATGCATGTGACCTAAGGATTCTAATAAAAGTAGGAAGAGCAGGCTATGCATGGACAGTGGAGAAAACAATTAGTTATTACTTAATTCCCTGGACTTCAGCTGTAATCTCTTGTGATTACCCCAACCCTCCCATGAAGTCAGAAGGGTATAACCCTTCCTGTTTCCAGTATGACTGCAGAGAGAGGCATCGTGAAGGCCAGTGACTCGCCCAAAAGTGCACACTAAGTTCATGGTGGGGTTGAGTATGCCTTCTCATTGATTTCTATTTTCTAAATATTATACTCTTGCCTAGATTAATTACGTATTGATGTTTTGAAAAGTAGGTGTGCCATTTTGGGCTTGCACATATTTAAGGACATTTCTTACAATAAAAAATTGAACAAAGTAATAAGGTTTATTTTATTCAAACTCTTCAAAATATTCACCAGTATAAGAGGTAAGTAAGGGACGCCTGGGTGGTTCAGTTGGTTAAGTGTCTGCCTTCGGCTCAGGTCATGATCTCAGGGTCCTGGGATCGAGTCCCACATCGGGCTCCTTACTCAGCAGGGAGCCTTCTTCTCCTTCTGCCTCTGCCCCTGCTTGTGCTCTTTCTCTCTGACAAATAAATAAATAAAATCTTAAAAAAAAAAAAAAGAGGTAAGTGAGAGGGGTGCCTGGGTGGCTCAGTCAGTTAAGCGTCTGCCTTTGGCTCAGGTCATGATCCCAGGGTCCTGGGATCAAGTCACTCATGGGGCTCCCTGCTCAGCGGGGAGCCTGCTTCTCCCTCTCCCTCTGCTGCCTCCCCTGCTTGTGCTCTCTCTTTCTCCCAAATAAATAAATAAAAATTTTTTTAAAAATGTAAGATGTAGGAAACAGAACGCCACAACGACCACTGGTGCATATTCGCTCAGACTCCAAGATCTCTGAGAAAACTCAAGATTGCAGGGTTAAAAACAACCTGAAAGGATCAGTGTGAAATGCCCTTGGAACGTGTGTGGTCAGTTGTAAAGTACGCAGCAGAAGATGCCTTGTAGATAGGAAGCCAGCTGTAAACAGCACACTGAGCACTCCCCTCTTTGTTCCTTTATTCTGTTTTAAAGATTCTTACGTGCTTGACTAATCCTGGGTACCTAGAGGAATTGCCTTACTATGCCCCTGCTGTAAATCATTATAGATCTATATCGCTATAGAAGGTATATAATAAGAGTATGGAAAATAAACCTCGGTGCCTCGGGCTGTTAGCTCGGGGTTCCCTGTGCCTCGCTGTACTGTCATCTCTTTTTCTCAGTTCCTTCGCCGCCCCAGGTCCCCGACTCTCTGAGGTCGACAAGTGGCGCCCGAACAGGGACCTGAAGCCCCCGTCGAGGAGTGATGGGCAAGTGATTGGAACCCTACAGAAGGTGGTAAGTAGGAAAGTTTATTACAGGGTTGGGGCCATCAAATTCGAAAGCAACAGGTTTTGCTGCATTGATACATCATTTTCTTAAAGAATATGGAGCTAAAGTTACTAAGCAGCGCATAGAAAAATGTTTGGAAACAGTAGTTGAATATAATCCTTGGCTTCTGGAAGAAGGCTCCTTAGATGAGGAGACTTGGGTCTGAGTAAAAAATAATGTCTTCAAGGCTATGAGACAGGGTGAAACGATTCCCCTTGATTTCTGGCCCATTTGGGTTTTAGTACAAGTGGTGATCAATACTATGGAAACTGGGGATAAGTTCTCCCCGGCTGAGGTTGCTAAAGAAACTACTAACTCTTTGCATACATATGAATTAGACAATGAGACTTTAGAAAAGGCTAAGACTGAAAGTAAAAAAGTTTTCGCGGCTTCACAGTCCGGGCCGTCACCCACGGCCCCTCCGCTTTTAATGGAGGACCCCACCGAAGACGATCAACCTCCCTCCACGATAGATTTATTCCCTCTTAAAAGATCCCCTCTAGCTCTCTCACCTTTCGAGAAGGAACTCCTACGGCAAGGGGCTAATGATCTATTTATGGCTTTCCCCATAGACCGAACATAAGCTGCTGGTCCCGTCTATGAGGGATTAGATTTAAATGCTTTAAGGGAACTAAAGAAGGCTTGCCACTTGTATGGACCACAACCCCTTATACTATAGAGATTTTGAAAGCTTGGGCAAATTCTGGGGAGTGGATTCCTCATGATTGGCATATGGTTGCACGGGCTTGCCTTAAGCCACAGGATTATTACAATGGAAAATGTGGTTATTGGATGCCGCCTATATGAAAGCCCGGGCGAATCGGGCTAACCCAGTCATTCATCATATGTCTTTTGAAATGCTCACTGGCTCTGGCCCCTTTTCAGATGTTTGAGAGCAGTTGGCTAACACTCCACCTGCAGCCACAGTGCAGGTATCTGAAATCGCCCTCACAGCTTGGGGAAAGCTAACCCCTTCAGGGGAAGTGGGGCAGAGTTATATAAAAATTGTGCAAGGCCCTACAGAAGCATATACTGATTTTATTTCTTGGCTCGACATGGCCATTGACCGCCAAGTCGATAATAAACCTGCTAAAGAGCACTTGCTAAGACAGCTTGCTTTTTGAAAATGCTAATGACGACTGAAGCGGCCATCCGGCCACATAGGGAAACAGGAAACATTCTCGATTATCTTCGTCTATGCAGAAATATTGGCACTCTTACACATCAAGCTCGGACAGCCTCCCTTCAACTCATGGCCCTACAAAAACAACAGGATATAAAATGTTATAATTGTGGGAAAGTAGGACATGTCAAGAAGGAATGCCGTAAAACCCCCCAACCTAGAGTCAATTCTTTCTAATACCGCCCCTAGCCTCTGCCCTCATTGCGGCAAAGGCAAACATTGGGCCAAGGAATGCAAATCCAAATTTGACAGGCAAGGTAACCCACTCCCATTAAGGTTGGGAAACGGGATGTGGGGCCACCCCCGGGCCCTGAACAACAATGGGGGATTCAATATGTCGACCCTCCAGCAGCAGCTTCCTGCTGTGCACATAAACCCTACATGTTATCACTCAGTCCCGCCACCCAGGGAAGTGCTGCAGTAGATTTAACCACCTTTTACAGTAAGTCTTCACCCTGGTCTCGGGCCTCAAAAAATACCCACAGGTTTTTATGACCCTTTACCAAGAGGAATCGTGGGTCTTGTGCTAGGAAGATCTAGCCTAAATCTTAAAGGAATCCGGGTGATGACTGGAGTAAACTATGAAGGAGAAATAATGGTGGTTGCACAGACTTGGGTTCCTTGGACCTTTAAGGGAGGAGATAGAATTGCTCAGTTATTATTATTGCCCTATGTACAAATTGGTCAGTCCCAACAGATCAGACAAGGAAGATTCGGTAGTACTGATCCTCTCATGGTTAAATGGGCTTCATTATTGGCTCAGACTGATCGTCCTTTTATGACTCTTAAAATTAGAGGAAGGACTTTCTCAGGTCTAGTAGATTCTGGAGACGATATTTCAGTAATAGCCTCCCAGCATTGGCCCAATACCTGGCCCACGCAAGCAACCTCTAGTTCGGTAGAAGGAATATAGGTTTTGTGACGGCAGAAGAAATTTGACAGAGTAGTGTGCCACTCAAATGTGAGGGACCAGACGAATTAGAAGGAATTATCCAGCCTTTCATCTTAAATACCCTCATTAATCTTTGGGGAAGAGACCTCTTGGCAACAGTGGGGAGCCGAGCTAATCATCCCCCCAAATCAACCAGTTAATCAAATCATGACAAAGATGGGCTATAAAACCAGGACAGGGCTTAGGCAAACAACATCAAGGAATCATGGAGCCTATCATGGCCCAAGGACAAACTCATAGGGCTGGCCAGGGTTACCTTTTTTTCTAGGGGCCATTGAGGAAAAGAGGCCTGCCTCTATTAAAATAACATGGAAAACTTCTTCCCCAGTTTGGACTCCTCCGTGGCCCCTTCCGATAGAAAAATTGCAGGCCTTAGAACAAATTACTCAAGAACAATTGCAGGCGAGACATACAGAGCCTTCGCAATCTCCTTGGAACTCTCCCGTTTTTGTTACCAGAAAGAAATCAGGTAAGTGGAGGCTCTTAATAGACCTTCGGAATGTTGATCCCATCACGGAGCCTCTGGGAGCCTTGCAGCCTGGGTTACCCACTCCTACAGCCATTCCCAAACAATGGCCATTGATAATAATAGATCTTAAGGATTGTTTCTACACCATAGCCATTCACCCTGAGGATAAGGAGAAATTTACCTTTTCTATTCCCAGCACTAACAGTAAGGAACCAATGAGACGATGATATCAATGGACAGTTTTGCCGTAAGGCATGACTAATTCTCCTACCATGTGTAAGTATTATGTTGGCCAGGTCCTCAGACCTGTAAGAGATCATTATCCTCCATCCTATATTGTTCACTATATGGATGATATTTTGCTGGCATCACAAACTGAAACCGAATTACAAGATGTGTATCAGGCCACTTCCCAACATTTGACTTCTGCTGGTCTCGTAATAGCCCCGGAGAAAATCTGACGACTACTCCGGCTTCTTATCTAGGCACTGTGGTAGATAGAACCTCAGTGAAACCTCAAGCAGTGCCAATTCGTAGGGATACCCTCCTTACTCTTAACGATTTTCAGAAACTCCTAGGAGACATTAATTGGATTCGCCCTCTCCTAGGGATTCCTACTTATAAATTACAAAATTTATTTAACACTTTACAAGGTGATTCTGCTTTAGATAGTCCTCTCACTCTATCCCTCGGAGGCAGAGGCCGAACTGCAGTTTGTTGAGGAGCGATTAAAAACTGCCTTTGCTTACAGGTATGATGATTCTCTCCCCCTGCTTCTTATTTTCCCTACCCCTAATTCTCCAACTGGTGTCTTAGTGCAAGAAGACAAACCTCTCGAATGGGTGACTTTACATACAAAAACTTCTCGAACTGTTACTCCATATCTATCTCTTGTCGCTTCACTCATTCTCCGAGGACGAAAGTGTTCTATTCAAATTCTTGGTTTTGACCCAGCGATCATTGTTTTACCTATCTCTTCCACATCTTTTAAGGAAGTCCTTTTTCTGCTGATCTGCAAATATCTCTTGCTGATTATCTTGGGCGCATAGGTTGCCACTATCCGTCAGGTAAATTTATGGGACTTCTAAAGCGCACTGCCTGGGTTATAAATCGCGTAGTTCGTAATGCCCCAGTCCCCTCAGCTCCTACATACTTCGATGGCTCTTCCTCGGGGCACGCTGGAGTCTGGAGCCTTGCTATTCAGCGCTCCATGAAAACCCCTTACACTTCTGCTCAACGAGTCGAACTTGCAGCTTTATTGTTCTTATTGCAGAATGTTCATTATCTTATGAATATCCTATCTGATTCTGCTTACATAGTTGGCATTATTGCGCCTTTGGAAACAGGCGCAATAATTTCCACAACTCATTCTATCATTAACCCTTTGCTTCAGGAATTACAATTAGCAATTCAATCTCGAACTCACCCTTTGTTCCGCCCGAGACATCATGGCACAAACCTTACTTATTTTAATTTTTTTAAATTTACCCCAAGGAGAACCATATACTAGAGCTGACAAACATTTCTCGCCAGCCTCAATCTCAACTCAGGATGCACCCGTGTGGATAAAAAATGATGAAAATGATGGGTTGCCCGGGAAGTTAATTACCCGAGGCCCTGGTTATGCTTGTGTCATTCCAGATGGATCCGGTCGAGCAATTTGGATACCTCTTCGGAAAGTCTGGCCCAGGACTGGTGATAAAGACAACAGAAGAGGTGTCTCAGCCGCTTCAGGGATTGACTACCCAACCACCTGTCCGAGAGATGGCAACACTCTCCTTGAAGAGACCTCGAAAACGAAACTTGCCCCTGACAACATCTCCAACTTAGGGGCAACTGAAGACCCTCACTCAGAGGGCAGAGCGAGTCCTGGAGATGACCAGATCTACCAAAACCCCTGAACATTTGTTCCTGGCTATGTTAGCGGTGGTGACATGCGCCTCTGTGCAGTACGGATTCCATTCTTCTTCTCCAGGCCCGTATGGGGGTCTGGATCCCGGATACTGTACCCTCAAAAAACAAATGAGTGCCCCAAATCTCCATCACAGAGTGCTTATGACAGCGGCTAATTTGAAAAAAGAAAGGGGGAGCTGTAGGAAACAGAACACCACAATGACCACAGGTGCGTGTTCGCTCAGACTCCAAGATCTCTGAGAAAACTCGAGATTGCAGGGTTAAAAATAACCCGAAAGGATCAGAGTGAAATGCCCGTGGGCCGTGTGTGGTCAGTTGTGAAGTACGCAGCAGATGTCTTGTAGACAGAGAGCCAGCTGTAAACAGCACACTGTGCACTCCCCTCTTTGTTCCCTTGCCCTGTAAATTCTGTTTTAAAGATTCTTACCTGCTTGACTAATCCTGTATACCTGGAGGAATGTGCCTTACTATGCCCCTGCTGTAAATCATTATAGATCTATATTGCTGTAGAAGGTATATAAGAGTATGGAAAATAAATCTCGGTGCCTTGGACTGTAGCTCGGGGTCCCCTGTGCCTCGCTGTACTGTTGACTCTTTTTCTCAGTTCCTTCGCTGCCCCAGGTCCCCGACTCTCTGAGGTCGACAGTAAGAGTTGGGCATTTTTTTAGCTCTAGGGGAGATCATTTCATCTTCCCATGATCCAGAAATTTTCAAATGCAAGCTTGCAAGAGTTAAATAAAATCCTTCATTTTGAAATAGTCACAAAACCTATAGATTGGTAGATTGAGAATCCTTATTTTGTCTACTTCATAACAAACCAATTTTTTTTGCTGGCAAGTCCACCAGTATTTGAGCTGTAGAGCCATTGCCCACGTGTGGCTCTCACGGTTCATCACCTCTTCTCTTTTCCCTACATTCCATGGTGTTTCTCACAACTACAATACCTGTGCATTATCTAAGAAAGAAAAATCTAATCTCTCCCACACACACACACACAAAGATGTCACCAACTAGGTGGAATAGTAGGCCAGCTATCTGGTAGCTCCTTATGGAGAGCAAGTGCTCAAAAGCAGTCACAAAACCACACTGAATTTACCTGGGTTCCATTTAATGAAATTCTCTGAATAAAAATAAATCCATATTTTAAAAGCATTGTACTATGTCACATTTCAAGAAGAAGGAATACATTTCTGAGTGTAATCCCGGATAGAATATTGGAGCATCCTGTACAAAGTCCTTTAAAAGTTCACAGAATTTGTATTAATATGTACTACGTACCACTTGAATATGTACCATGGCATTAATTTCAAGACCATGTGAGACTTACAGGGATAGAATTTCAAGACACAACCAAATAGCTTGAAAGTATGTTAAAAAGAAAGGATATAAGCAGGAAATATGACCAACAATAAATAAGTGAATGCCTTTAAATCTAATAAAATATTTCTCATTGAAGATTGTATCTCTTTAAATAGAAAACATAATTGTTGTTACTCCATAAATATTTTATTTGGTGGAATGTGTTTGCTAGAAGATTATTTTGCTTCTTTACATCTATAATGGCTTGTTTAGAAGGTTTTTAAAATTATATCAAAAATTTTATTTTGAAGCTTTATTTTTATGTAATTATTTGCCACATTAATAAACTACATAGCTACTATGTAATTTTCTTTAGTTCTATCAGAGGAAATTGCAAATTATTCAGAGGGAATAATCTAAATATTAAAAATTTAGAAATACTGAAAGCCTTAAGTCATACAGAACCTTAATCTTCTAAGTATCTTAGGAAAAAAAGCTGCTTCAGAAACACTTCTACCTTGCAAAGGAATCCTCTTTTTTACTACCTGATGTATAAACGGCAAGGAAAACATCTTAGATTACCGCTTACTGTAGTCGAAGAGGTTTTGGCTATGAGAAACAGATCAATTTCAAATTAGTTAAAAAAAACGGAGAGTGTGTGTGTATATGGGTGTGTGTGTGCCTATGTATGTGTGTGCTTTGGGGATGAGGAAGATGAGAAATGTTTGTCAGAGACTCAGGGTTTGGACAGCATCCAAGAACAGCGAATGCAATGCAAATGGGTCTCATGGGCACCAGAAAGCTACCGGGAACCTAGGTCATCCTCCATCCTTTTACTTTATGCGTCTGTTATTCATTATTTTTCTCTGTGCATTTCTCTATTCTTCAGTCTGTCTACCAAACACCTCCCTTTGCTTCCTCTTTAGTTTATGCATGATCCAAAATTGTCCATTCCATCTCTCAAGACCAAATGGATTTCTAATTCTAGAATACACTACCAACTGACTTGAATTTAAAATTTTGCCTCAGTTTCAAACTCCCAAGGAAGGAATCCAACTGATCTTTATATCTTTGTTTAAACTAGGTCTTACATAGGTTATTAAGACATGTCTACCTCTGGTCCCGTCAGACATGCTAAAGAAGAGTTTCTCATTTCAAAAGGGCTCTGGGTGGAGCCCTTTAAAGAAAATTCTTTAAAAGAAAACCCTTTAACAATGACACATGGGATCCATGTTAAGGAAAACCCTTTAAAAGAAAACCCTTTAAAGACAGCCCTTTAAAAATGAAACATGGGACCGATATATGGGTTTTAGGAAAACGTGGTGTTTATGTAACAAGCTGTAAGGAATCTGTGGACCATCTTGGAGAAAGCCCATAGCTGTCATCAGATTATCAAAGTGCTCCATTTCTCCTCCCCACCCAGCCTCCAAATTAAGAATCACTTCTTTAAAGAAACTTTTTAAGCTTATCCCCACAGCACCGCCCCCCATTGTACCTTAAATTATTGGTATCAATTAGTAAGGGCCATGGAGCAAATTACCAAGATAGATAATTATCAAGTAACAGATATGGTAGAGTCATTTCTGTTGTGTTGTTTGTTTTTCTTTTCTTTCTCTCTGTTAATTTCTTGGATAATTGCTTTATGTAACCCCTTCTACACTGACTACGTTGTTGTTAATAATGACATAAAATGAAAATCTGCCCAAAAGGGCTTCAGTAACCTAATCAATGAACATTTACTGACTATCTATAGTATTCTTAGATTGCTAGAAGCCAGAGGGTACAATAGAAAAAAAGAAGTCCCAGTGTATGCTCCTGGAAATCTTGCAGTCTATTTAGAGAGATGGAGCATCCAGACATGAAATTGCTGCTGAGCAAGAAACATTAAGAAAATGCTAAGCTATTTGTGTGGAAAAGAACCTAGAAGGTTGAGAACTTGAAGGTCCTCTCAAGCTCCTCCCCACTTTACACATCAAAGACCTGAGACCCAGAAATATTAAGAGATTTACTTTAGTAATTGAAAAATATAAAAGTCCAAGCCAGGGCTCTTTCTAGGGCTCCTTCTAGACCTCTTTCTAGGGCATTTCTAATGTCAATACCAAGATTGGCATTAATCATTGCATGAAGCACTGAAGAACCAAGGTATTAATATGGGTGGACAATGGGGAAAGAAATAAACTGGACTTTTATAAACAGGTGACCCATAGAGATGAGCAAAGAGGTAGGAGGATGCAATCAAAGGGGCGGTAGCCTTTAGCAATAGTTGGAAATAAGAGTCAGTATGGATTGGGATGACAGAATGTCACGACAGAAAGAAGGAAAAGAGGGAAGATTCAGTATCAGAAACCTGCTCAAAGGGAGGCGAGGTCCATGTTGAGGATAATGTGAGATAGAATGTGAGATAGAGAAGCAGGGTGTGAGATAATTTATGATGCATCATTCCTCTGCCTTGAGATTTATAGCCAAAGGCTATTAGCATTGTCATACGTGCTTTTTGTTTAGTTTTGGGTTTAGTTTATGTGCACTCACACATATGCATACAAAGAGATAGATGGCGAGGATGCTCAGTGTCCTTGAAGGGGAAGATATGTAGCTTTCCCATTTTGGTGTGTCCACATGTGAATTTTGTGGAACTAATTCAACGGGTGGTACCTGATATCAAATTACATAATCCCCTTATTCCATTCAATTGTATTGTTTTCCAGCTTTTATTTCATATAACAGTGAAATTTTCTTCACACATCTTAGATTCAATTTCTTCACTCCTAAAAACTAATTTTTCCAAATCACGTCTTCAAAACAGTATCACTAATATTTTATAACAGGATAGGGAATCAAAAGCATTAACGTTTTTCAAAACATCTGATTCTTGGAACTGAAGTTGTATTTTTAACTAGAAAATACTTTAAAGGGTTCTATCTATAAAAAAGCTAAATGCTTTGAGAAAAGATTATAAAAATGACCCTTTCTCAGGAGTAAATTTTATAATGAAACTAACCAAAAATATGATAGATATAAAACATCCACAGAAAATACCTATTTCAGCAACATCACACTCCCAAAATACATTTTAATAACTTTTTAAAAATAGAATTTTATGTTAGTTTATTTTCTAGTATAGATGCTTTTTTTCTTTCTCTAAGATTATTAATCTACAGAACAGAAATATGATGGGCTTTATATTGGGTATTCAAGACAGAACCCACCCCTGCCCACTCTCCAATTGCACTGAAATTAGAGACTGTGTGAATAATAAACTTACTTTCTGCATTTTACTGATCATTTTATGGAAAAGGAAGAAATAGATTTCAAATATCTACAATCTTTGATTATCCCTTCACATAAACTCTTTCTGTTATCTCAGAGGTAATTGGCTGAAATATAATAATTATTCATCATCTATACTGAAAAATTTAAACAGAAGGGCAAGACAATTTGCCCCCACCCGTCCCTCCCAACACAAATTACTGCCTGATTCTAATTACAATTTTAACCACTAGCTCCTGATTCTTTTATGGATGGTGAGGTAATCCAATCACGTGGATTGGAAGCTCCTGTTAAACACACCACACATAGAAATTAAAGTATGACTGATGGGCTTTAAAGCTGTTAATCAATATGTAGAGATAACTAATTCAATCCCTTTGTGTTTCCCCCCTTCTAAATCATTGCCCAAAGCTTATTTGAAGTTCTCATTATTCCATGTAAGGAAATATAGGTGTCGGGCTCACTTTTACCTCTTTTCCAACGTTTCAGACTGCTAGTTGGCTGATTTAGGTCTGCCTAACTTGTATTTTTTTTTTTTTTAATTAGAGGATTTGAGGTAATAGTATATTCACTAGGTATATTCACAGGTCAAGGCATTCCAGGTTTCATTAATGTGCAGGTCTACACGACAGTTAATCTGCATCCATAAGATATTCACTCTAAGATACACTGAGTTTATTTCTTGAAGTACCTTTTTAACTGATTCATTTAGAAGCATGCAAATAGCCAATTATCTTTACCTCGAAAGCCATTAAGAGGCTACCTGCATCAGGGACAGGCAACTGTGGCTAAACCATGATTATAAATTGGCAGCTTACCCCTTAGTGCTTATAAGCACTAAGGCTGGGATGAGGCACATAAGCAATTAAAAACATTCCCAAAATCTAAAGTGTATTTTCCCTTGAGAAATGTTCTTGGTTTTGGATGATGATGCTATATATGGGGTTTTCAGCTGCACATTCTCTTGTGCATGAAAGCAAGCCATATAATTTGGAGACATCTTAAAAGAGCTCCAGTAGAAACAAATGGGCTTTTATTTTTTGATCAGCATACTTTCATTTTTCTTAGGACTCAAAATTAATGGGAGTTGGGGAGGTGGGGTCCAGATGGCTATGTGATATATGTAAGAAGAATTTTGGTTTAGAAAGTTATTTACTTTGTGATGAATTATTAATGTTTTTAAAGATACAGGATAAGAAAGAAACATTAGAAGGAAAGAAAAATTAGCCATTTTAAGCAATGATTTTTCTCCTAAGATAGATGTAGAACACCAGTTTCAGTCCAGTGGGTTTTGCTTAGAATATAGAGTCTGTCAGGGGCACTTGGATGACTCAGTCAGTTGGGCATCTAACTCTTGCTCTCAGCTCAGGTCTTGATCTCAGGGTCATGAGTTCAGGCTTTGTGGAGCTTACTTAAAAAAAAGAAAAAGAATATAGACTCTGTTATATTGTAACAATGTCTGATTTCCAAAAACTCATGGGATTTTCCATGATCTCTTTCAAAAAAGCAAACATATACAGATTGACTTAAATAGAAATCTGTTTTAATTAATGCTCAGTGATTTGTAATTCAAGTGAATAACCATAAAGTGTTTTATTTGTGATCATAAGTTCATGTGTGTAAACCAAATTTTTAGACTTCTGATTTGGTCTCCATCTCTTAATTCTTGCCACATGCTTGGATTGAAGCATGAACTTTTTACCATTCATTGCCTGGATGCATGCACTCCTCACTGCTCTACTGTCCTACCCTGGTTGGACTTCCAGACCCAACTCCATCTTTGCCCTTGAACATGTCACGTGTCTATTTATTTGGCCCCAACCTTCGTTTCTTTTTTTTTTTTTAAGATATATTTATTTACTTGAGAGAGAGAGAGAGAGAGAGAGAGAGAGAGGGAGGGAAAGAGAGTGTGCAAGAGTAGGAGGAGGGGCAGAGAGAAAGGGAGAGAGAAAATCTCAGGCAGACTCCCTGCTGAGCATGGAGCCTGGCACGTGGCTCCATCTCACAACCCTAAGATCACGACCTGAGCCAAAATCAAGAGTCAGTTGCTTAACCGACTGAGCCACCCAGGCGCCCTGCCAGGCTTCATTTCTGATCTTAACTCCCTCACTGGGTATTTTTAAAAAGTCAGACAACTTTTGTATTTGAGAATGAGTGTAACACTCACATTCGGCTGTAGAGCCTGTCTAGGCTATGGTAGCCACAGCTTGGGACAAACACACTTGAATTATTTTCCTGTTTTCAAGACACTGGGAGGAGTTACAGTTGCTGTATCTATGATTTTATGAAATATTAAGATATTATTGCTCTTAACTATCAAGTATGAGAAAATAAGCACAGCTGAAGATGAAAAAATATATCACAGATGATGGAGGGATGGAGTAAAGTAGTACTGCTGTAAGATCTAGGTCTGACATTTACTGTTACCAGTAGCCTCAAATTCTTTCCTATAAAATGAAGAATTTCCAAGCTTATAATAGCTTCTATTTGTTCAGTGCTTACTACGTACATTGGCTTTTTTTTTTCAGATTTTATTTATTTATTTGACAGAGAAAGACACAGTGAAAGAGGGAACAGAAGCAGAGGGAGTGGGAGAGGGAGAAGCAGGCTTCCTGCTGAGCAGAGCGCCCCACGCGGGGCTGGATCCCAGGACCCCGGGACCATGACCTGAGCCGAAGGCAGACACTTAACGACTGAGCCACCCAGGCGCCCCCGTACATTGGCTTTTTCCCCAGTTTATACCCAAGCAATTCTCTAAGATATGTGCTATTTTACAGATAAGGAAAATAAAGCTTAACAAGTAAGCAATAGAGCCCAGACCCAATCCCCAGCCTCATGCGCATTTTTAGGCAGTGGATCTACTCTTGCTTAATCACTTCCTATCAGAAGGGACTCGGATAATCCACCTTCCAGGTCTACCTGATTGTCCATTGAATGTCCTCCGTGGGTCTCTGGAACCAGTGTTCACAATGACTTGAAGGCTAATTTAATATGAATTCACAAGTTATACATGTAGTGGGATAACTTAGCTGGACCTAAATTGGTATCAGTCGAATTATAATAGATACGGGTGAAAGGAAAGGGAAGCAGTTAGTACATGATGCAGATTTAAGGAGATTATGAAAAAATGGAGAATTATGAAATGGTTCTCAACCAGTCTTACAGACTACCTCTAAGCCCTTACATAGAGATAAAAGGACCATTTAGATGAGGAATCCTGTGAGATTTGGGATGTGAGCAGTGGTGTTTCAGAGCACCTCAGTGATTCAAAAAGTATCAAAAGTGGGGGACGGAATTCTTCCATTTCTACATGGAATTCAATAGTTTTCCATGGAGGATCTGCAAGGAGCCCTTGCCAGGACAGCAGCAAGCTGTGGGAAACCAGCGGCAGCAAGGCCAATATGGAAGCATTTCTTCAAAGGACTTCTATTCAGTGGGCTCCAGTGAGGACAAATGAAAGGAAAAGAGCACGCATTTCTGAATACATGTGACATACCCCTAGGTACTCCCAGAAATAACTGGTGGGAATTTAATAAGAGTGTTGATGTGCTATAGTCTTGTAGATAGGGGCCATAAGCAAGCCAAATTTGGTAATTATGTTAATATGACCTTGCTGATACTCAAGCTGGGAATGGGAAGCCTAGGGATATTCTCTTTTCTCTCTCTCTCTAAATGTAAATATATAAAGCATATGTTATATACTAGTATGTAGTGTGTGTGTGTGTAGATATATATATATATAGTTTTTTTTTCCCTCTGATCATATTTTTCAGAGGTGGATGGAATTCCTAACACAATGCAAATTCCAGTGCAAGTGAATATCACTTCCATTTGCATTGTACTGAGAGAAATGTAAACACTAACAGTTTATTAATTCCATTGAATGGTGATAATGTATGCCCGTTAAGTGGCTATTTTTTAGGATTAAATAATTAAATTAATTAATTAAATAAATTTCCTTTAGGTGACCTGGTTTTGTTCTCCTATCACAAATGATTCACAAGGAAAGTTAAAGATGCTAAATAAGGTCCCTTACGTTGCCTAGTTCCTATGACAATAAGAGCTGCCATCTTGAAGTTAACACACCGCGTGAAGGCTTCAGTCCTCCCGGTACATCACTTAAACTCCTGAATTATTAAGTGGTACACACGAGGGCTGAGAAATACTGTGCACTTTCCCAAAGTATCTGATGTATTTGCAAACTGGTGAATGTTACTGCGTCTGTACTGTTAGAAGGGCCCCCTTATACTTCTCCTTCCCCTATTTCTGCTCTGCCAGAATCAGGGGGACAGACCACCTCTAATCTGTATATCAAATACTCGTGAGAGATGATACTTAGGCAAAAGGTAGACAAGCTCTGCCTTAAGATCAGAGGTTCTTTCCATATTTCCCTTTGGTTTTGCCAATTCCTCAAAATCCCATAGTCCCCTGTACTCTGAGCCTTGTTTGCCTTCTGCTCAGCATGGTGCTTGAGGCTTGCTTGACTCTTAAATGTAACCTAGCTGTCTGATCATCAAACACTGTCCGATCTTTCCTGTGAAAGAAGTTTGGGGATGCCACAAGTTTCTCCTTAAGCCACAACGGTTACTGCCAGTGTGGTCAGTGGCAAAGGTTAGCTAGAATACCCAGACAGAACTAAAGACATGTTTATGGGCCTCATCCCTGACCCCTTTTAACAGGGGAGAGGGAAGAGTGGGGATCTGGAAGATAATTGGATGGTCCTGTGACCACCCTGGACTAAAATACTCCTTGAACTATTTTGGAAGATTTAACCCAAGGGGCGGAGCATGTTTCTAAAGCTGGTAGGGGAAGGTGGGTTTTGCTGTTCAATCGCTATTGCCTGAGAGAGTTTGGGCTTTGCTTTTGCTTCTACCTGTCACTCAGGCTTAGCTGATGCCCTTTGAGTTTCTCTTCCCTGCAATGTGGTCAGGTGTCCTTTCAAATCACAGCGGAGGGATCTCATTTTACCCTGAACCCAGGCAGTCACACACTTAAGTCACACATTTAATCACTCACAGTGCAAACCACCCTCATGAGGGCTACCTTCCATCCCAGCAGTGGACTGTCCCTGTGGCTGGGTGTCGGGGAATTCAGAGGACTCAGTAAGGGTTGCAGCAAAGCTAAATATCTTTCCAGTATTCCCTTCTAGAAAACTAAAAAAAAAAAGTTTACCTTGTGAAAGTTACAATAACTTATGTGATTGACACAAATCTCATATGCATTTAGCATAATAAATGTAATATCCAGCATTTACCAGAACTTATTGCACATTTATTAGATTGCATCCTTTCAGGATTTCGCCTGTTGCTCATCTTGCAGAGGCACCTGTTGAAAGGTTTTATTCATGTATCTATTTTAATGTAAAGGAATGAGGACCCTGACGCCCTACTTAGCACTCAAGGGAAGAAAGCCAGGCTAATACACTGAGAGTGTAGTAGATGGAAAGAGTGAACTATTAGCTCTAGGAAGAAAGTTCACAGCATGAGGCAATTCTGGAAACACCTACCTGACTCCTCTGTCCATGGAAAGATCTAGATTTTGTTATTCTTATCCTCCAGGTCTCTTTAGGCAACACAGTTTCCCATCTGTGAGTCCTGAGGCCTGAACCCCAGGGGGCAGATTAGGGAGAATAAGTGAGCAGAATAAGTGCCCAAAGCCTCCACTGTGAGTCAGAGTCTACCCAGCATATGTCTTTCAACTACAGAAATCTCTTAAATTTTAGTTTAATTTAATTTAATCTAGTTTTATTTTTTTTAAAGATTTTATTTATTTATTTGAGAGAGAGAATGAGATAGAGAGCATCAGAGGGGTGAGGGTCAGAGGGAGAAGCAGACTCCCTGAGGAGCAGGGAGCCCGATGAGGGACTGAATCCCGGGACTCCAGGATCACGACCTGAGCCGAAGGCAATCGCTTAACCAACTGAGCCACCCAGGCGCCCATAGTTTTATTTTGTTTTCTTATTTTATTTATTTTGAGAGAGAGAGTGCACATGGCCCATGCAAGAAGAGCAGGGGAGGGGCTGAGAGAGAGGGAGGGGGAGAATCCCACGCAGGCTCCATGCTCAGCGGGAGCCCAAACAGGGCTCGATCTCAAGACCCTGAGATCATGACCTGAGCCAAAATCAAGAGTCCAAATGAGCCACCCAGGCTTTCCCCCAACTATAGAAATCTTAGACCCATGATGCTCTAACCAACAAGGAAAAACCAACTACTACAAAAAGAAAAGTAGCCTTCTAGATTTTGGTCTCTTGATTTCTTATGTTTACTGTTTCTTGCCTTCAGTTTGAGTTGAAGCTGCCTAATACTCAACAACATAAATCATGCCCATTGTGTTTTTCTTTCCTGGGGTTCAGTTTTGAGACTTTAAGAAGAGTCTGGGAGGCAAAGGGGAAAGTGGTCGGATTGGTCGGAAACAGCCACCGATCAAAATGTCAGCTCTTTTGCTAGCCAAGAAACAGAAAGTAGTTAACTGACACATGACTTTCGAACTGTGTAAGAAAACAATTGTATCACATAAGACTGAATCTGTGGAGACAGGCTATGCAATGCTATAATGAGAGATAGCTCCTTTCCACTGGAACAGTTACAGGCAATGCACATGCCCAAGTGACGGGCGATGGCGATGATGAATTCCCGATAGGCTGGAGAGACAGCTCCCGAAAAGCCTGAAGCCAAACGTAATGAATATCATTACGGACGTGCCAATGCTACACACAGGCAGAGAAGTTATGGCTACCACCTCCGAGATTTACCACCACTGGAACTTTCCTCTCATCACAATCAACTTTAGAGAATAATAGCTACTATCTAATAATCAAAGTCTCAAGGATATTGCCCTTGACACCCTTTTGACAATGACCCTTTTTCAGGCAGAAGCGTAGTCTTTACCTCAGAGGTACTCAATTTTTATTGAAAGAATAAATAAATATCTCCTTTATTATTTTGTCAATAAATTGGGAAGTCTAATCCTTCAAAGCGTGCTTAGAAAAGTTTCCCCTAAGTAGGTTCCATTATGTATGAGATTAAAATGAAGGTGCAATTGAACTTTAAAAGAATTCTCTGTAGGGGCACCTAGGTGGCTCGGATGGGTGGATGTCTGCCTTCGGCTTGGATCATGATCCTGGGGTCCTGGAATCGAGTCCTGGGTCAGGCATCGGGCTCCCTGTTCCTTGGGGAGCCTGCTTCTCCCTCTGCCTCTCTCTCTCTCTCTGTCTCTCATGGATAAATAAATAAAATCTTAAAAAAAGAAAAGAGTTCTCTGTAGTAGTGGAGAATTTCCAATGTGAGCTGAAATTCCTTCAAACCAATGCCAAGTTTTAGTCCAATAATCTAGTATCCCAAGGCCTTATGTCCCTGGTAGATTATGGAAATTTTTCACAGTCAAATAAAAGCTGGCTTGCATTCAAGGAAAGCATTTAATGATTCTAACCACTTCATAAAATGCGTGGCTTATATTTTATTTCAACTCATTTTTATAACTTTTAATATGCAGTCTGGTTTCATTTTTATTCTTTAATGTCATATTTCTATTTAAAAAATATTGAAACCATAGATGTTTCCTTCCTTTATCCTTGAAAACAATTGGGATCGTCTGTAAATACAGTAATAGTACATACATTTACAACATTATATAAAATATAAAACCTGAATATTTACTAGAAGGTGTTTATGTTTCTGAAGAGCCATATTCCTACATGCAAGTTACATAATTTAAACTCTCTTTCATAAAATATAATGTGTGGTGACATTCACAACAATGGCAAAGTTTAGTGGTTTTTTGAATGAGACCATGAACTTCAATATTCTAGTGGAGCACTGTTTATCTTTGCTTGGTTAAGTAGCAGAGAAGAGCACATTGATCTTGAAGGGACTGGCTTCTGGGTTGGAAAGGATGGCATCTTCAAACATCCTTTGCCTCTCTCAATTTTTTGAATAATAAATGCTGACAATACTTTGGCCCCATAAAAGAGAATGGTGTGTTTGGTAACTTCTAAAATGGATGGAAAGTGGACAGCAGTGGCATGCATCTCTGTTCTGGAAAGTAGAGGAAGAAGAGAACACCTCGGCCAGAAGCTTTGGAATATCGATGTTTAAAGTGATTGACTGAAGAAGAGAGGCAGAAGAAAAGGGAAGACAATGGGAATTGATGGAGAAGAGAATAAAAGCAAAGCCAGGAAAAAATATATATATTTTTTTTTCCAGAGAAGGGAGTAGTAAAAACATCAACAATGAGTAGGAAGAACTCTTCCCTGGATCTGACAGGAGCCAACTAAGACCCTAACAGTAGCTTCAGCTCCAGCTCCAGCTCTGAAAGTCTATGACTACTCTAAGCCATTCATGCTTAAGAGAATTTCCCCCCACACTTTTGCCACAGTAACCTGTTACTGGATCCCTCCAACACTTCTAAAACCAGAACAGGAGGCTACAGGAAAATTAAGTCCAAATGCTAACTAACTGTATCTCGGGTAAACTTTTATGATGAAATGCATTCCTCAATTGATCAAAAGCCACCTGATGATATTAACATCGCATCTCCAGATTTGGAGATAATTTGAATGATGTAAATATGGTGAATGTTATTTGTAAATAACAAGGAACAATCAATAACCTTTGTGCAATAAACCTTGTATTATAAGTAATGGGGAGTTAGCAAAGAATCAGTTGTTTTCCCTGCAATTGGGAAATTTACAACATTAACTGCATGAAAGTTGAAAGAAGGGAACTTTATAAAGAAATTCATACATTGGATAACTTTATATAAGGATTATAGTAATTAAATGAACTTAGGAAAATGTGCTTAATGAGAGATTGGCCTCTACTATTAAGTAGTGGACTAGCTTTTGAAGAAAAAGTAAAAGGACTAGGGATAATGTGTCAACCAGAGTTAAATCAAGAAAACAAAAATCAGGAACTCCTGGGTGGCTCAGTTGGTTAAGCATTTGCCTTTGGCTCAGGTCATGATCCCAGGCTCCTCAGATCAAGTCCTGCACTGGGCTCCTTGCTTAGCAGGAAGCCTGCTTCTTTCTCCCTCTGCCTGCCGCTCCCCCTGCTTGTGCTCTCTCTCTAACAAATAAACAAATAAAATCTTAAAAACAAAACAAAACAAAAATCACTCTTAGTATTTAAAACAGAATTTAACACTGAAAAATAGTTATGTAGGTGATAGGAGTTGAGAAGCCAAGCCTGAGGAGGGGAGCTCCATGATATAGTTCATAGTGTAGCAAACATAGGAGGCTGCTATCCCCTAAGCTGGAGGGACCAAAGAGAAGTGGCAATATCCTTAGGCTCCTTGAGTGCTTTGGCCAAATAATGACCAGAAGACAAGCTGTCTAGACCTAACTTAAAAGGGTCCTTAAGCTCCCAGGGCACCCAGGAAAGCCTTTTGGTAGTTATGCCTCTTGGAAACACTGGTTAATGGAATGAGGGCAAAGTCCTTCCAGGCTTTCAGAGTCTTAGGAAAATTTATGGACAACGAGAATAGCAGGGTGGGAGTAGATCATGTTATTTTTCAATTCTACTCTAAGAAATAAGTTATAATAACAGTTTACATAGGCTAAAGCCTATCATCCTCCACGTATTATGCCATCTTTTCAGACGAAATGCCTCCTGTAACAATGAGAATTAATTTGAATGAGATACAGGAAGTGGGAACATGAATATCTGACCTTCAATTTCTAATTTGGAGATGGTTCCCAAGAGCTCTCATCCGGTAATCTTAACCATCTTTTGGTGAACTCTGGGTAGTATGGCATTTGTCACTAGCACAAGAAAGGTCTCTAGTTCCATTTGGAATCACTCAATAATTTGTCACATAGTTAGATCCTGCTTAGATCCCTTCTATCTAGCATCAGAATGAAGTCAAGTATTCACTTAGGGATATCTTTGGTGTCCTTACCTCTGTGGTTAGGTGCAAATCCTAACAGAAGTCCAGAAAACAAAAGACTAAAGCATCTACAAGGCGTTTTTACCCTTCTTTCAGGGTGAGACAACCTGAAAGAGCAATGTTATCTAAGAGGTAGGCAGAATACTCTTGGTCTTTGTGGCCACCAGTGTCTGGGGATCCTAGAAATGCACTTTTCCCGGACTGTGGGGGTCCTGGGGTGCTCTGGAGGATATGTGGGAACTGGAGAAATAAGTCAAGATCAGAGCCTGGAATGCAGCTAAGTAAATGGTGAACCACTGGGGGGTTTTGAACTCGGAGTATTCATGACTAAGGCTTTAGGAGAAAATATCTAAAATGGATGTTAGTGATAGACTAGCATTCCGCATTGATTAAATTCTCAGAATTGTTGTTGTAACTTTGCATTTTGACCATGCAGCTATTGTTTAATTATACTTAATTGTACACAGTTATATGTTAACCTTTAACATTTTCCCACAATGAACCAGTGTAAAAATGTGATTGAAAGATGAAGAATTGATTTCAATTTTTTTCTTAAACAAAAATAATGTCACCTATACTCAGTGCTTTAGAACTTCTGGGGTATGTAAAATTATTTCTGAAACTCTATCATAAACATGTCACTGATGACAATTTCCTTAGCTTGTCTGCTAAAATTCTGTGAAATTCTAAACTAACTAATCACCAGCTTAAATATACTTATTTCCAAAAAGGATGTAAGGGGGCTTAAATTGGAACATTGCTTTAGCAAGACAACAGATAGAATATGATTTCTTCATAGTATTACTTACACAAAAACTTTCTGAACTATTTGTAATACAAGGGACACATCCACAATGCTCAGATACTAGAATCGTAGGGGGAAAAATCCATCTCTTATTTTTTTAAAAATATTTTATTTATTTATTTGAGAGAAAGAATGAGCTAGAGCATGAGAGGGGGGAGGGCCAGAGGGAGAAGCAGACTCCCTGCTGAGCAGGGAGCCCGATGCGGGACTCGATCCTGGGACTCCAGGATCATGACCTGAGCCGAAGGCAGTCGCTTAACCAACTGAGCCACCCAGGCGCCCCATCTCTTATTAATAGACATGAATTGGGTCAAAGAAAACATGCTTTATATTTTAGTTTCAGCTTAGATTTCATTTAAAAAAAAAACTGGAAATCAAAACTATGTGTGACATATCTGGGACAAACACATACGCAAACAGTGATTTTATTATACTGCATTATTTCCCCAGGAATAGTCACAGAACATATTACATATCTTTGAAAGACTGAAGCTATTCAGAATTGATCTCTTTAGGCTACTATGGATTGGCATAGGATGCCAGCACAAATCCTATCCTTTGGGGAAATCTCAAGATAATAAAATAATTTCACTGCACATTCTGCAAAATTTGGAATGCTGTTTTCCCAGGCTTTAAGCATTGTCTTGCTCCTTTCAAGTCCTCTTCTTATATTCCGATCTTTAACTCTCGCTTTCTCATACTTTCAGTCCATCCCTCTCTTCCTCCCTCCCTCTTTGCAATCTTTTTGGTCTTTTCATCTTTGAATTGGAAAGCAGAGGCAGCCAGAAGAAAACACGTGGTTCATTTTCTTCTAAACATACCCAAATTTCTATTCAAAGTAGTAGGTTCCTTCTATAATTGTTTTAGAAGCAGTAAGCTGACTCACAAACCACAGCTAATAACTAAAGCGACTCAATTTAGCCCTTTCTAGCAACTGCCTAAGGCACTGGTTAATGGTGAGAGAAAGCCACAAAGAATGTTCCAAAGGGGGAAAAACAGCTACAATTAAATAGCTTTTGATAAACGAATGTTTTAAAAGGCATATACTACGATTCTAAGTGGGCCAAAGTTAGCAAGAGTTTCTAGAAGAAAGGAATGGGGAAGGTCATTCTCCTTCTTTCCCTCACACAGTGCACACAAAGGAGCACTGATTTGAACTGATCAAAGCTAGGAAGATGGATTGGGCTCTAGTCGCTGAGGCTAGAGCTTTCAAAGGGTTACACTGTTAGCAGTATTTGTAACTTCACAGACTGTCTGACACACGAGAAACTGATGACCCCCAAGGAATAGAACTGGGGCTCCCGGGGAGATTTTGATATATTTTGAATCTTGTCACATGAACGTATGGCCAACATGACTTTAAATATATGTCTACAAGTTCTTTGACACTTCCTCTCCTCAAGAGGCAGTACTTAATTCACCTCTCTATGAGAGTGAGCCGGACGTACTGATTTGCTTTTATTAAAATATGATGGAAGAATGGGATGTCACTTCTAATATTGGGTTATAACAAGGCTGCAGCTTCTGTCTTGAGCACTCTTTCTGGAATCACTCACTGGGGAGTAAGCCAGATGCCATGAGGTGTGAGCTGGATGGATAAGAGGCCCGCATGGAGTCACCTGAAGCATCTTCTCTCCACAGAGAGTGAAGAGAGCTGAAAAGAAGATTCTCCATTTCTTCAAAACACTGCAGCCCCAGATCAACAACCTGACTCCAACCTAGTAAGAAACCCTGACTGAGAATCATCCAGTTAGCGCCTCTCAGTTTCCCAACCCTGAGAAACCTGGAGAAAAATGTGAAATAATAAATATTTGTTGTTTAAACTGCTAAATCTCAGGGTACTTTGTTACGCAGCAATAGATGACTAATACAATTACCAGACTAAAAATATAAGCAAACAAATTAGTTAGTTAATTACTTAAGTGGAAATGGGAAGTCATTGTACATGCATGTGTTCACTTTGGCCTAACTTGCTTCTACTGTGCTTGAGTGATAATTTGAAGCTGCTCTGGAAGGGGAGGTGATCTGACTGTCTTTTCTTTCAGCCACTGCTTCCATCTCTCTGTATTTGAAGAATAAAGGACTGCTCTGAGATGGATTTCCCTGGCCCAGTCAAGTTACTTTGCTGTTTGGCTCCTCATGTGTCTCCCATTTTGCTCTCCTTGAACATAGGTTACCTGGTTGAAGGTATCTTTCCTACATCTGAAAAGACCTGATGATACTGGAATGGGCTTTTTTTCACTCCATGAAATTGGGAGGAAAATATATATACTTCATCCCTCAACTTTCCCAAAGTTTCTCCCTAATATCCGCCCCCAGGTGGGGAAGGGAGTGAGTTATACAGGTCTTTAGGTCAAAGTGGAAGTTGTGGCCACCAGAGTATGCCCCTCATATCTCCTACTGCAGGTATGGAGGGTAATTAATGGATAGTCCTAGTTGCTGTGTCCTAAATCCATCACTGAGCCTAAACTTCTCATGGCTACTCTCAGTGAAAGACAGAACATGGTAGGGGGCGCCTGGGTGGCTCAGTTGGTTAAGCGACTGCCTTCGGCTCAGGTCATGATCCTGGAGTCCCGGGATCGAGTCCCACATTGGGCTCCCTGCTCAGCAGGGAGTCTGCTTCTCCCTCTGACCCTCTTCCCTCTCGTGCTCTCTATCTCTCATTCTCTCTCTCTCTCAAATAAATAAATAAAATCTTTAAAAAAAAAAAGACAGAACATGGTAGGGATACAAAGGTGGGTCCATTCCTACAAAATGGGGCAAAGTTCCCTGTCTGACAGGGAACTTCTCTGACAGATAACTTTGGCTCAAGAACTTCCCATTGGCCTGACCAAAAGATTTTTAAAACTTGCTGGAGTCTGCCTCTATCTGTCCTACCTCTCTACCTTCTCTCTCTCCTCCACAGAGGTGACTGCTCTATTGTCTCCCTCGAGATCCTCCCCTCTTCTCCATCATATGTGTTTTACCCAGTAAATATTTTTGCAGCTAACCTTGGACTCTCCTTCTCAGAAGACCCAACTAATGCATGCTCCTTCCATTCTAAGGTACACTCAGGATAAGCGAGCCTTAATAAAGATAGGAAATCTCTACTGGATCATGTATTATATCATTAGAATTCTGGATCATGGTTTGGGGGCCAATCCCCTAAATAGTGATTAGGTATTAATTTGCCTTACTTTGTTCACTGTGCCCATATGTTGATCACAGTTTTGATAGCAAAGGTAGTTTACCAAAGCTAGGATGGACACAGATGGCTGGATTCCTACTCACTCTCCTTTATCTTAGTCATATCCATTATATATCAGGGCAGTGGTACACGCAGCCAAAAATAAAATTACTTTATTCATGTCCGTCTTGCAGATATACTAGCCACTGACGGGTAAGAAGAAATTATTGGGTAGGGCTTTTAGGAACATTCCACAGGGGGAGACAGAGCCTGCCTTTTCTCCCCTCTTTCCTCCTGTCTAAAATGAGGATGTGAGGGCTACATTTGAGAGGCCATCTAGTGAACACAATGTGACTCTGAGACTAGAACTCACCCCTGAAATATGGTGGAGGTTTCTCTTGTGGGAAAGTGAACAAATTTCTTCCTGCTAAAGATACAATTAATTGAGGTCATTGTTACCATCAGTAGAACCCAATTCTAATTGGTGGACAGATTCAATTATTTATTAGTCTCTGACCAATTACCATCTCTGTCTGCTAACTCATTAATTGCACCCCATTGACCCCAAAGGCTGGTATAGTTAATAGCACCCCATTTCAGAAAGGCTTATATGTTACTTCAAGCAAAACCAGGGTAGAAAAATTTCACATTGTGAGTACTCCATATTAGACAATGGTTAGTCACATTATAAAAGATTTTATATCCCAAAGGGATTTAACATTCTATTAAGTAAAGTCTACTGTATTTCAATATTAGTTCCTGTATCATTAAATTCATGACAGATACTGCTGTTGGGGGAAGGAAGAGGAAGCCTGTCAGAGAAAGTTACAACTAAATTCTTTAAAGTTTCTCCCATTGAAGAGGAATGAGAGAGAGAGAGAGATAAAGGCACTGCTAATGGAAGGCTGTTATCGCCCCCATTAACTCTAACAATTTTTCACCCCAACCCACGGTAGTTTGTTACATAGCTTCTGACTATATTGCTCACAGACCTGTAATAGAGTCTTCTAGCTGTCTACCAAAATCTGTTTGCCTTCTCCCATTTGTCCATAGTGACAGAGTTAAAGCACAGCAGTGATGATCTAGATAGAAACTACATTTCCCAGCCTTTCTTGTAGTTGGTGCTGGGCCTAAGATCAATTTATTGGCTTTATTTGCTTAGAAGAAACTAGTTTTCACTAAACTTCCCCTCTTTCCTTTCTTGCAAGCTAAAAGAGGAAGGTGACCACCACACTCAGCATTAACCATGTAGAGGGGGACAAAATGGAAGGGCCATAAATCCTTAAATTATTCATTAGAACAGAGCTGTCCCACAAGCCTAGATTGCTCACCTCATGGCTCTCAGAGAAGAAAAAGAAAATCTTCAAGCCATTGCAATCTGACGCTTCTTTGCTTTAACAATTTCATCCTTTTCTGAAAAATAAGCCTAATAATATGGCTTTGCTTATTACCCTGGAATTCTTAAAAAAAAAAAAAAGTGTGTATATGTATAGGCTAAGATGCTTTCAGGACCTCTAAGAACCACAGATTCACCCATACTTTATTTCCCATAGCACAAATACATCAATTCCTTAGGAATTCAAATTAGATTAAAGAAACAAAACCCATGAGAATGTATTATAGAATCCTTACCATCAACAATAACCTCTTCTCTTTAGTTAACAATGTTTTAATCAGCAAAGATATAGTCGGTTGTGGGTTTACTTCTGAGTCACACAAGTTCAGAGTTTCTCAAAGAGAGTGGGTTCTGGAAACCACCATGAATAAGAATCATGTTGTTTAAAAATTGTGATCCTACTGGATGGTGGATTACCATGGCCCTATTTCAATGATGGCCAGGGTGGGTGAAGTGACACTTTCTTTAACATTAGTGCTCTTATGAATTCCATGAGGATAGACCTGCTCATCAAAATCAGATTGGCTCTCGATTTGTGGTTCTTAGTCTCATCAAACCAAAGAGTGGTTTGCAACCATCCCTACTGAAAAGATACACCAAGAGATAAGGTTGTAGTAAAAGGGCTCTGAGTAGACTGCTTTCAGATTAGTCAACATGGTGAGGACATATCGGTCCATCTCAATGCTTGGTGATACCAGTATAATTTTGGTTATTTCAATTATATTGGTAATAATTTATTTTGATATGTAGTTAAAGTATACCAGCTGTTCCTTATATATGATTACACATTAAAATCCAGATTTATTTAATTTTTATGAACATTAAAATAGTTGTTTCTTTGAGTGAAACCCAACTTTTTGAACAATCCTTTTCACAGGACTTCTTGGGTACAATAATAATGTACAGAATTTTAATGTAATCTTTTATTTAAAGATTTTTATTTATTTGAGAGAGAGAGCATAAACAGAGGGACGGGCAGAAGGAGAGGGAGAAGCAGACTCCCTGCTGAGTGTGGAGTCCGATGCAGGGCTCGATCCCAGGACCCTGAGATCATGACCTGAGCCGAAGGCAGACGCTTAACCAACAGAGTCCTCCAGGTGCCCCAGTGTAATTTTTATGTGATTATAGAAGTAGCATGTTTTACTTGGAGAACTCAGAAAAAATTAAAGAATAAGACAAAAATTACCATAAATCTGGCTACCCAGAAATATCTACTCTTAACAATTTGGTATACAGTAAATTATAATAGAATCTCTGAGATAAGTACGTACAGGAGCCAGTGGATACACAGAAGAAGTGGTGGTACATTTCACACAGAGAGTAAGACAAGTGACAGAAAGAGTGACCCTAAAAATTCAGTCCTGAAAAATTAGTAGGATGCTCTGAGTGGGAGCGAATGGGTATCCCATCCTAGACAAAGGCAGAAGCTAAGTTCGAAATGTGTGTGAAGGAGAGAAACTGCAAGCTGAGTCACTTCAAGAAATTTTCTAGAGATGAAGCATATTATGCAAAAAAATGTGAAAATTATACTTCAGGGGATAACTTTTTACAGGTCATAGAAAGTGGCACAGATTTAAATATGCCACTCACTCTACTAGTCACTGTACCTAGAGGGGTATATGTTTACAAAAGACCTGTGAGGGAGATTCACCATAACTCCTACTTCATAAAAGTGGAAACTGAGACTCAAAGAGGTCAGATGATATGTACAAGGTAATAAGTGGTAAAAAAAAATACAGCTAAACTTGATCATGATAAGTACACTCACTATGGTGAGCACTGAGTAATGTATAGAGTTGTTGAATCACTATGTTAAACACCTGAAACTGATATAACATTGTATGTCACTATATGTCAATAGCAAAATTTAAATATACGGATAAGTAAATAAAAATAAAAAAATCAGGGGTGCCTGGGCGGCTCAGTTGGTTAAGCATCCAACTCTTGGTTTCAGCTCAGGTCATGATCTCAGGGTTGTGAGATGGAGCCCAGCATCAGGCTCCAGGCTCCAGGCTCAGCAGGGAGTCTGCTTGAGATTCTTTCCCTCTCCCTCTCCCTCTGCCCTTACCCCACATGTGCACATGCTCTCTCTCTCTCTCTCTCTCTCTCTGTCTCAAATAAATAAATACATACATACATAAAATCTTAAAAACAAGTGTTACAAAGGGGGGAAGAGAAAATGATGTCTACCTGACTAAAATTTTAACTCAAAGTAAAGTTGGAGAGATAAGCCAGATATGAGAGTTGGAACTTTATAAGAAATGAGAAACTATTAGACAGATTCTGAAGAGGCTCATAGAATCCAATTGGTTTTCAAATGTCAGGCTAGGAGCCGTAAAACTGGAGCGCAGGGGAACAGTTAGGGAACTGTTGTAGCAATGGGTAACGGGGATGAGACAAAGAGAGCAAAGGCCACAGGGATAGGAGCATGAAGCCCATATAAGCCATGGAGGATGAAATAATCCATTGGAACATGTAACTGATGAGCTAGGGGTAATGAAGGAAAAAGAGAATAGCCTAGGTCAATGGCTGTCAGACTTTAACTGAGCCAGAATCCCCAGGAGGACTTGTTAAAGCAAACATTGCGCAACCATTCCTGGTGTCTGGTTCATGGGTCTGGGGTGGGACCTGAGAATTTGCATTTCTAACAAGTTCCCAGGTGATGTTGATTGCATTTGTTTCAGAATTACACTTTGAGAACTCTGCATTAAATCAGGAAAAAGATGTTTTGTACTTGTTGAATACTTTGCAAAGATATCCAGGTATGAGCTGTATAAATCTTTCTGGAGCCCAGAAATGTGGTTAGAACTAAAGATAGAGATTTGGGAGTTGTCAACGTATAAGGACAGTATGAGAAAAGCATCCAGAATTTAACTTCCATAGGTGCTCAACAAATACATGTTAAGTAAATTAATGAAAAGAGAAAAGAGAAGAGGCAAATATAAAAGAGGATTAGCACTTACATTCCTAATAGAGGAAGAGAAGGCCTGGAGGATAAAACAGATGAGAAGGAATGAAGGAGGGTCAGAGTGCTGGAGGAGACAGAGGAGGGTGGTGTCAAGGTCAAGAAGGAAAGTCCCAGGAGAAGGGGTATCAAATATTTAGAAGAGATTGGAGGGGGGAAGTATTTTGACTCTGGAAATTAATAGATGACTCATTACCTTTTCCAGTGATGTGATGGGAGTTAATTGCAGAATTAATTACATAGAAGAAAACAGAAAAATTGTTTCTAGACCAGGACAGTCCAACAGAATGATGAAGTGAGCCTCATAGGTAATTTTAAGTGTTCTAGCAGCCACATTCAGGAGGTTAAAAACAAACAGGTGAAATTGGTTTTAATAATATATTTTATTTTCCCAATACATCCAAAATACTATTGTTTCAGTATTAAAAGTATTTGTGAGAGATTTTACATCCTTTTCATATGAATTACCTAAAATCTAGCGTATACTTTACATGCATAGCACATCGCAATTCAGACCCCACCACACATCAAGCACTCTGTAGCCACATATAGCTACCTGGGTGCAGGGAGATAGCCTGTCCTTTTATGGATTTGACTGTCAAGGAAAAGGAAGAAATAAGATACCAGTTAGAGCAAAAGAGAGTTGAGAGTCTCTCTCTCTAGAAAGAAGGGAAAGGAGTGTCCTTTCCCTTCTTCCCTGCCTCCTCACTCTGCTGTAAATTTGCATGTTTATATCCTGTGAACACAAGGCACTCCGTGATTTATTACACGTTGTTTTCAAAAGTTATTATAAAATATTGCATACATGGTCTCAAACATTATATATAACAAAAACGTAACAACATAACATAGTATTTACCAACCACACAACTTAAGATCCAAAAATCTCTTGACATCCCTTGCATATTCCTGTGTAAGTGAATAACCCTCCCTATTCTCCCAGGGTAATCATGATCCGGAATTTTGTGTTTATTGTTCCTGTACTTTTCTTTACGTACTACAGTATTTTTAGGTATCTCTAAATAAAATGTATTTTTTGTGTTTTTAAGCTTTATAGATACAGTATCATATGTATATTTTTCCACATGCTATTTTTGTTCAAAATACATTTTTGAAAATGTTAATGCAAATTACTAGAGTTTATTTTTATAGTATCCCATTTTTTAAGTATATCACAGCATATGTATTAACTTCTCTATTGACGGAGACTTGAGTTATTTATTATTTCATACTCCTATGAATCTTATCATTAAACATCAATTTTCTTATACTTAACCGCCTGGTTAGTGAGACAGAGAGAGAGAGAGAGAGAGAGAGAGACCAACCCTCAATTCTGATTTCTCTAGGTTATACAACTAAGAATGAAATCATATATTCTCACCTTTATTGAATAATGTCAAATTATTTCCAAAGTAATTGTATTAATTTTTATTTTCCACTAATAGTTACCATTAATCCACATCCTTACCAACATTTGATATTGTCAGACCACAATTTTTGTGAGTCTGGTAAGTGTAATGATACCTCATTGTGATTTTATTTATTTTTATTTTTAATTTTTAAAGATTTTTATTTATTTATTGAGAGAGAGAGAGAATGGTAGAGAGAGCACGAGAGGGAAGAAGGTCAGAGGGAGAAGCAGACTCCCTGCTGAGCAGGGAGCCTGATGCAGGACTCGATGGGGACTCCAGGATCATGACCTGAGCCGAAGGCAGTCGCTTAACCAACTGAGCCACCCAGGCATCCTCATTGTGATTTTAATCTTCTTTTTCTTGATTACTAGTGAAAACTTACATATATTTAATTTTCTGTTTCCTTCTCTATGAAATACATGTAGATTTTTTTTTGTCTCTCTTTTGTTTCATTTTTTTCTTTGTTTGGTTTTTGATTTATAAGAGTTATCTGCATGGCCGGCATACTGATCATTTGTCAGTTTTATGTGTTGGCAAATACCTTGTCCCATTTAAGGCTTGTTTTTTTACTTTTTTTTTTTGGTAAACTTCTTTTAATTAAAGAAAATCAAGCCTAGGGGCATCTGGGTGGCTCAGTCAGTTAAGTGCCCGACTCTTGATTTCGGCTCAGGTAATGATCTCAAGGTCCTGAATCCAGGCCCATGTCAAGCCAGCTCTCTCCCTCACCCTTTGCCCCCCCCATCTCTCTCTGTGTTTAAAAAAAAAAAATACACAAATCATAAATGCCCAGCTGATGAATGATGATTTTTTAAGTAAGCACTTCTGTATAGAACCAGCCAAATATTGTCACAACCTAAATCCCTCCAACAGGTCTGAAGTCATTATTCCGTACAAAAAGTAACGAATACTCTGACTTCTTTAACGATAGTTGAGATTTTCCTGGCTACAGAATGAACTATTTTGTACCTCAATTCTATTATTTAAAACAGTGCTTGAGGGGCCCCTGGGTGGCTCAGTCAGTTAAACATCTGCCTTCAGCTTGGGTCATGATCCCAGGGTCCTGGGATCGAGCCCTGCAGGGAGTCTACTTCTCCCTCTCCCTCTATTGCTCCCCCTGCTTATGTGTTCTCTCTCTAATAAATAAATAAAATCTTAAAAAAATAATAAAATAAAACAGTGCTTGAATTCACTCATGTTGCTAAGAATTTGTTATTTTTCAATACTGGATAACATTCTATTGTATAAACATACTACAATTTATATAGCCATTTGCTGGAGAGCATTGAAGTCATTTTCTGTTTGGGGCTTTTGAAAATAACGTTATGGACATTCTTGTGCATGTCTTTTGATATACACACCATTGAGAGTACGTATATCTACAATTTTCGTAGATACTGCCAAACAGATTTTAAAGTTGTTAAATTAGTTTTTACTCTCACTAACAATGTACAACAGTTCTTGTTATTCCAGAGCCTCATTAAGATATTGCTATTAAGTCTTTTTAAAAACTTCAGACATTTCAGTAGATTTATACTAGTACCATATTTTGACATTAATCAGCATGTTCTTGCTGACTAAATGTGGTTGAGCACCTTTTCATATTTGGCCACTTTGATACTGACTTTTTGTGAAGTGACGGTTCCAATGCTTTTTCTCTTTTACTTATTAGATTGTTGGTTATTTCTATTAACGTGTAGGGGTTTCTTCTGGATAGGAGATCTTTGGTGGACACATGCATTCCAAACCTACTTCTCACTCTGTGGTTTGCATTTCCAGTTTCCTAATAGTGTTCTTTTGATTAACAAATGTTCTTAATTTTATCAAAGTAAAATTTTCCCATCTTTTCTTTTATGGGCAAGTACTTTTTTTTTTTTTTTTTTTTTGTCCAGGTTAAGAAATCCTGCCCACCCCAGGTCATGAACATATCTTCTAGCAGCTTTAAGTTATCTGAATTATCTTCTAAGTTACCTACCTAAGTTGTCTTCAAGTAGCTTTATTACTTTAGATTTTATAATTAAGTCTAGAATTAATTAGAAATTTATTTTTTCCTTTGGAGTAAAGTAAGGCTAGAAGTTCAATTTCCTTACAGATAGCTAATTTACCCAGCATCATTTACTGAAATGACAATCTTTTCTTCCCTGAACTGTAGTGGTAACTTCAGCAAAACTCAGGTGACTTTATGCACATTTTTGGACTGTTATTCTAATACTTTAGTCCATCAGCCTGCCCAGTGTA